>NC_138776.1:8963453-9585953 GCF_965119305.1 Pelophylax lessonae | reverse complement strand
ACATACATTTGTGGACACCAGAAAACTTTATTTAGACACATGAAGACATTTGAAAAAAAGATTGGAAACATGCTGTTTATTACACAAATACACAGCTCAAACATTTCACATGACATATTTTTGGCACAGTCTCCACAGTATCCCATTGAAGCCACTGATTTGTATTTTTAAAACAAAAACAACCTTTGTACAACATTTAGACCATATACATCGACAAAGAGCCCATAATCAACAGATGCATGTGCAGATTGACAGAACAATACACAATTATGTTAACAGCAATAAATACTTACAGAGAGTCAACACACAACACAGCCAAATCGCACCTCCATAAATAACAAAGGACCCCAAATGTTAACCATAAAGCATGTGACACACAATATATTGGACCTCTTCGTAGGTCAAATCTTTCCTGGTGTCTGAGTGAGCTATATATAATCAAAGCAAACACACACCCATAATGTTAACTCCCAGGCCAAAAATTAACTGTGTGTGTCCTGTGTGTTTTGGAGCATGCTCAGTTGCCTAAAAAAGGGAAATAGAAATGAGGAGGAGGAGAGAGACCTAAACAGCCCAAATCCATGTATGTATGTATGTAGGTGTGTATATATGTGAATTGATAAAATTCTCTCTTCAAGTTTGCTAGTCATTATTTAGAATGTTTAGATACAGGAATACATACATATATATACAATTACATGAGAGAGCGAGAGAGAGAGAAATATATATTTAGGGAAACAATTGAAACACACCTTATGGGATTTGGGAAGTGAGATTGTGACGATTGACCAGATATGTAAGCCAACAATCTGACTCATCACTCATGAACATCCCTAATTTTGGCGTGGCAATTATATCAGGCGTTCTTATGGGCGTTTTTGCTGGCGTTTTCACAGGTGTTTTGACATGCATTTTTTGGGCAGGCATTGTTATATGAAATCACCTAAAAAAGCCCCAAAAACAGACCACAAACACCTACATGTGAACGTAGCCCGTTTGGGGGCGTTTGAGGGGAATTTGTACAGCTCAAGGATCAACTCCCAAAACAGCCAAAAAATCCAATCCTATTCAGTTCAATGGCCCCTGTTCCCATGTGAGCATTTTAACAGCATGAGGAAAACACCCAACGCTTACTGAAAAATAGCACAATGATTAGGGAGTCTCCCTTCCTGCTGTAGGTTTGTAAGTTCTAATCCAGAAGGAGCCCTCTGTATGGGCAACACTTTGATATCTCCAATCCTCCAAATGTTGACATCATTAATTTTGTTCATGTTTGAAAAAGGCATGTGTATCAGCAAACTTTTAGGCTCCGTTCACATCTAGGCGTTTTGGGGCGTTTTTGGGGCGTTTTTCTGCTCTAGGATCAGCTCTCAAAACGCCCAACAAGACAAATCCTATTCATTTCAATGGCCCCTGTTCACATCTGAGCGTTTTGACGCTGTATACAAAACGCCCAACGCTCAAAAAAGTACATGAGCTTCTTTTTGGGCAGATTACAGGCGTTTTCCATTGATCTCTATTCAATCTAAAAACGCCTGCACAAAAATCGCGGTAAAAATCGCGGTAAAATTGCGGTAAACAACGCCGCAAAAATCGCGGTAAAATCGCGGTAAAAACGCGCGAAAAACGCTACGCTCAGGTGTGAATGTAGCCTTAAGCTAAAGACATGAACAAAATACAAAAGATGCCACATAAAGTCAATATGTAGCAATATTGTGAGCTAAAGCTATATTTGTTTGTTGGGCATACTTTGCTAATTAGCCAAGTATAAGGGATATATATATATATATATACCTTCAGTTAAATGTGTAGTAAAATGGTAACACTTGGCCATACCCATATGGAAGAAAAGGTAGTATTTGCAATATATTTCGACAAAAATTCTTTGGAAACACATAAAATATTGTCAAAATTGTGACATTTCCTTGATATGTGTGAAATGCTAATAATATTTCTTTGAAATATGTTTTACATCTATTTTTGTTCTATCTGACGACCCGTTTCCCAATGTAATATTTTGTGGGTTTTTTCAGATAATGTGGATGTTCTATATAAACACTGTAGATTTCACTGTTATGATTTCTGAGTTAGCAGGAAAAGTGTATGGAATGTGATGGTGTTTACTAAGGGATCCCTTGTTGGAAGTGTGCATGTTTTTCCAATTTCGCCGGTTTTTGCCATTTTCTATGGGCGAGACAGCGGATTTCCAAGCGGTATTCAAAAAAAAATTTGCCCAAAATCGCGCTGGCGGAATTTTTTGAGCTTATTTGGCGTTGCGCATGCGCACATTCGCGCGTTCGCAGCTCGGGGCTGGAGGAGCTGTTTAACCTTTCTACACTTTCGCAGATATCTCTCTTTCTAAGTCAGTTTTTGACATTTTTTCAAAGCAAGTCATCTCCAAATTGTCTTCCACACCTTCCACAGTGATTTGGGATTTTTGGGGGTTCAGGGGGAAATTTGGCAAAACTTTAGTCGAGCTTTTAGCTGGCGTGTTTTTAAGTCGCGCTCTGGCCTTATTGCATCTTAATGAATCTCACACTAGGCGCTATTTTCCGCCCGCCGTTCTTTGAATACCAATTTCAGACTTAAAAAATCGCCGGTTCGCAAAATCCCGCCGAAACGCCAATTCGCCGTACTATGAATCAGGCCCATAGTATCAGAGAAACCTCAGAAAAGGAATAAAAGAGCCCTGTCCCATAGTTCACCCTCCCAGATAGCCATCACACAAACAAATGGCATGACACAACTTTGGTATAATTCCTCTAACACACAAGTAGCTACTTTTATAGTACCTTATGAAACAATATTCCCTGGTAGTGATAATTCCATATGGTATAATGATAGAAGATTAGGCCCAGGAACTGTATTTATATGTGTCACAGACAAATATTGGGGAGACAATTGTGACTATTGGGGTTCAGTGGGTTGGAACACGGAAGATGATTGGGGATATAAACCTAATACTAGCAAGGATAAAAATGGAAAGATACTTATAAGCAGAATGACAATTGTTAAAAATCATGTTCCTGAGCAATTTAGACTGACCATAGAAAACCCTAGTCCAGAAGATAGTGGAAATTAAAAGTTATAATGAAATTTTATTTGAACGACTTAAAATCAAATTAAAAGAACATGAAAGCATCCATCTCCTGAATGTCCCTCTCATGTGCCAGCAGTATATGAAATGTAGTCCATTAACATATATAACATCTCTCCGCCTTCCAGCAAATAAACACAATTCCTGCTGTGTATGTAATAATGAATAAATAGAGTGGTGTGCTACTCATAACGTGAGAAAATCATGATAAATAATAGCAAGTGAAAAGAAATCAAGTGAATAAATCAACCAAAATAACATTTATACATAAAAACTGTGAAAAAAATGCATATAAAAAATGTATGGGATCAATAGGTGAAATAAAGTCTATAATTGTGCATATAGAGGTGAACAATTCTCAAATAACCACTTCAGCCCCGGAAGGATTTCCCCCTTAATGATCAGGCCATTTTTTGAGATTTGGCTCTGCGTTACTTTAACGGAAAATTGCGCAGTCGTGCGACGCTGTACCCAAATAAAATTGATGCCTTTTTTCCCCACAAATAGAGATTTCTTTTGGTGGTATTTGATCACCTCTGCGGTTTTTAGATTTTGCGCTATAAACAAAAAAAAGAGCGTCAATTTTGAAATAAACGCCATATTTTTTACTTTCTGCTATAAAACATTCCCAATAAAAAGTTTTAAAAAATTTTATTTTTTTTATCAGTTTAGGCCAATTTGTATTCTGCTACATATTTTTGGTTAAACAAATCCCAAAAAGCGTATTTTAATTGGTTTGCGCAAAAGTTATAGCGTTTACAAACTACGGGATAGATTTTTGGACTATTTATTTTTTATTAGTAATGGTGGCGATCAGCGATTTTTAGCGGGATTGCGGCGGACAGATCAGACTCCTAACTGACATTTTTGACATTTTTGGGGGGACCAGTGACACCAATACAGTAATCAGTGCTAAATAATATGCATGGTTACTGTATAAATGGCACTGGCAGGGAAGGGGTTAATACTGGGGGTGATCAAAGGGGTTAAATGTATGCCTAACTGTGCTTACTGACTGTGTGTGTGTGTGTGTGTGTGTGTGTGTGTGTGTGTGTGTGTGGGGGGGGGGTTCTGTGACAGGCATAGAGAGATCGGTGTTGTAGCTTAGCTGAAACTGCTGATCTCTCCCTGCCTGTCTGAGAGAAGATCCACCTGCTTTGTTTACATACGCAGGTGGGTCTTTCGGTTTTATAGACGATTGCTGGAGGGCAGCGGCAATTGCCACCGCTCCTCCCGCGGCCCGCCTCCCGCTGTGTCTAAACACATATGCTCCAGTCATGTAGTACTAAGTAAAAAGGCGGCGGGCGGTTGGCAAGTGGATAATCTTTAACCGATGACAGTGAACTGTAGCCAATAAAGTGCAGAGTTACTAGATACAAGTAGTGAAGGAGTACTGAAATCCTTTCACCAAAACAACAAACACCTCTGTGTGCAATGGCCGCTCACCTCCAGCACACAGGGAATGTGCAGCCAATAAGCAATAAGATGATCCACCTTAGGCTCCTTTATCATCCTTTAGACTCCTTTAAGGTACATCAATAAGTGTGGCTCCATGGCAATATAAAAGAAAATGTCTCATAGTGTAGTAGAATAAAAATGTATTTAACTTTAAAGTAATCCAAGATAATGCACTCACCTGCTGCACTTAGCACTTTTTGCACTTAGGTCACATCTGCTAAACAGCGGCATATGTACATAGGTACATTACATTTATATTGGTAGTATATATGCCACATATAAGATTTTACATTTACTCTTTTTATCTTTATATCCCTTTATCTTGAAATTCACCACCACCTGCTCCATATAGGTTGATTTTACATATTACAACAGAGACTCATCACCACTAGATAACTCATCTCAGACAGACCCCACCCTAATCTCAGCCAGAACCCCCCCCCCCACTAATCAAAATAGTTGACCTGCTCTCAGCCAGACAGACCCCCCCCCCCCCTCAGCCAGAACCCCACCCTTCCCCCACTAATCTAAAGAGTTTACCTGCTCTGAGCCAGAGAGACCCCCCCCTCAGCCAGAACCCCCCCCACTAATCTAAAGAGTTTACCTGCTCTGAGCCAGAGAGACCCCCCCCCTCAGCCAGAACCCCCCCACTAATCTAAAGAGTTTACCTGCTCTGAGCCAGAGAGACCCCCCCCCACTAATCTAAAGAGTTTACCTGCTCTGAGCCAGAGAGACCCCCCCCTCAGCCAGAACCCCCCCCCCACTAATCTAAAGAGTTTACCTGCTCTGAGCCAGAGAGACCCCCCCCCCCTCAGCCAGAACCCCCCCACTAATCTAAAGAGTTTACCTGCTCTGAGCCAGAGAGACCCCCCCTCAGCCAGAACCCCACCCTTCCCCCACTAATCTAAAGAGTTTACCTGCTCTGAGCCAGAGAGACCCCCCCTCAGCCAGAACCCCCCCACTAATCTAAAGAGTTTACCTGCTCTGAGCCAGAGAGACCCCCCCCCTCAGCCAGAACCCCCCCCCCACTAATCTAAAGAGTTTACCTGCTCTGAGGAGCCAGAGAGACCCCCCCCCCCTCAGCCAGAACCCCCCCCCCCCCACTAATCTAAAGAGTTTACCTGCTCTGAGCCAGAGAGACCCCCCCCACTAATCTAAAGAGTTTACCTGCTCTGAGCCAGAGAGACCCCCCCCCTCAGCCAGAACCCCCCCCCCCCCCCACTAATCTAAAGAGTTTACCTGCTCTGAGCCAGAGAGACCCCCCCCTCAGCCAGACCCCCCCCCCCCCCACTAATCTAAAGTTTACCTGCTCTGAGCCAGAGAGACCCCCCCCACTTACTTGCTCTCAGCCAGACAGACAGACCCCCCTCCCTCCATCTGAAGAGTTCACTTCTTCACCAGGGCAGGCAGGCAGGCTTCACTCACGCTGCTGCAGACAGGCAGAGACACAGTGCCAGGCTCTGGATGTGCTTTTCTGCTTTCACTTTCTCCTCTCTTCCACGGCTCCTCGAGGTAGTGGCTGAAGCAGGAGGAGAGCGCTCTATGCTCAATGACGTCACGGCCGGGACAGACTACAGAGTGCCTGTCGGGGGGGGGGGGTGTTTTCTCCGCTCCCCTGACAGAAGAAGAAGTAGAACAGAAAAAAGAGGGGGTTTTTTCTTGGTGTCTCAGGCCAAGGGGGGGGGGGGGGACTTTATGGGCAGGTGAGTTATAGTAAAACAAGGTGAAAGAAATATATATATATATAATAAATCAATTTATTACCAATATTAACATGAGTTAAAAATAAATAGGAAATATCATCTCAATGTGAGTATTGGTGTTGGGTATAGGCCCAATGTGAAAAGAATGAAAAAAAGGAAGAAGGATTCTAATTGAATCCGTGACACAAGTGCTATTTGTGACAGTTATGGATCCTGTCTCTGTGTATCCCATGTATACTCAGGGGTAGATGGTTCACAGAGTTTCAGCCATAAGACGCGTTTCGGCTATATTAAGCCTTTATCAAAGTTTTCTGTCACCCAGCTGTAATATATAATTAATGGTATTTAGTATTCCCATTAATTGGGAAATATACATATAATTAATATATAGACGTGACTAGATACATACTTTCATTTAAAATCTTGTTTTTGCAAACCAAAAGATTCCCTCTGTCTCCTCTAGTCCTGCAGCAAGGAGTCGTAAAATACCATGGTCTGGAAGGATATTTTTGTTATTATTGGAATGTCATATCATATAGGTATATAAAATCATATATTGCCATTGTTGGCTACTCACATCCAGATTTGAAGGTAATCTTATATGAGTATATATTGTTCTTCCAGTAGGTATCCTGGAATGTTCTGGAAGGGAGTATATATGTATATATATATAATTTAACATTATATCTTTCTGAGTAAATAAAAAACAAAACAAAAACGTGTGGGTGTTCTATGCAAAAGGACTTACGTTTTGCAAAGTTTGTAAGTGGAAATAAGTGGGGGAGGTTATCTCTCCTATTACCGCAGTCCAAGGTGAAAAAACTGCCGCCAGTAAGTCGTTTCTACAGGGGGGGGGGGGGAAAGAAAATCATGGGTTGTATCCATGAAGTGTTTTGTTCCCAACATGATTTGGTGGTTTAAAACGAAATTTTATTGTGACTTTAGAGAAGGTAATAAGGATGTTCGTCCAGACTTACATTTTTGAGAAAGGTATGGTGTTGGGAGGAATGGGGTAAAAAGTCCTTTACCGCCGCTGGTCACGTCCGTCCTGTTCCCTCCTTCCGAGGGAAGTGAGAGTGAACGCCGGCTCCCCGGCCTTATAAAGCCGCTCGCGCATGCGCAAAAGGCGCTGCACGTAGTCGGCTTCTTCCGTCAGTGATTCAGGCTCGTTTACTGCGCATGCGCCTGGGTGATGCGCGCGCAGCATGAGCCGGTCCTGACAGCTCGGCCGCTGACACGGAGTGTGTGAGATCTGGAAGGTCACCCAGCCGTGGCCGGTGGGTGCGGAGGAACGATCTTAAAAAACCCCCTTTCCGTCTCAATGGTAGCCCCTGTCCCAAGAGAAGGGCAGGGGCTTCCCGTGCCAGGTGCAGGATGGAGGGGAACAGAGTGGTTTGCTTGAGAAAACAAGATATACATAATCATTGTAACATAAGAAACAGCAGTTCTATATAAAACGAAATAATAATAATAATGAATAATAAATACAAGTTCCATGTATATAAAACATTCTTGTGACTAATTTTAACAGCAGTAGCAATATATGGATGGATACCTGGGGGAGCATCCCTAAGGGGGACATTAATAGGATATCCACAGGTCCTGGCATATCAAAAGAGGGAGGGGGGAGGATTAAGCAGGAATTCAAAGGAAATGATGTAAATGATTTTTCTTTATATTGTCAATCTGTTTTCCCGGATACAAAACCTTCCAGGAAAGGTCTGAAACTCTCTGTTTCATTTAGCCCTGGGTACTTGGTGGCGTTCAAACGTCTGATCCAGCGCATCTCCATTTGTAACAGTTTTTTATTCCAATCGCCCCCTCGTTGCGGTATATGCACTCTCTCAAGGGCGATAAAAGTTACTTTGGGCATTTTGTTGTTGTGTGTATTTTTGACATGTCTGCCAAGTGGAAGGTGGAAATTGCATATTTCCATACTTTGGATATGCTTATTTATTCTCTTGCCCATTTCTTGTTTGGTCTTGCCAACATAAAATGACCCACAGTCGCACCTCATAAGGTAAACGACCCCTCTCGTCTTGCAATTAACATAGTGACGTGGTTTGAAATGTTCACCATTTGGGAGAATGGTATCTGTACATTTTTTGATGACACTGCACTGTGCGCAAGTGCCACAAGGGTATGTGCCTTTATCCTTACATGGATCCTTCCTTTTTTCCTTAAATTCACTATGTATTAGGTCTTGCTTGAGGGAGCCGGCCTTTTTATAGGTGATTAGTGGGCCATCTGATACATATGGTTTCACCACAGGGTCTTCACTTAGAATGGTCCAATTTTTCTGGAGAATTTCTTTTATTCTATGATGTTCATTTGTGAATCTTAAGATGATACGACTTTTTTCTCCTTGTTCTTTTATTTCATCTACTTTTTTGGTTTGGAAGAGGAGTTCGTTCCTTTGTCTTTTCCTGACTTTATTGAATGCTTTCCTGAGGGTGCTTTTGGTGTACCCTCTTTCTAGTAGTCTGCCTGTAAGGAGATCAGCTTCTTTTTGGAAATCATCCTCATCTCTGCAAATTCTCTTCAAACGTAAGAATTGGCTATATGGTATAGCTCTCTTCAGTGATGTTGGGTGGAAACTAGTGGCATGCAAAATGGAGTTTCCCGCTGTTTCTTTGCGGTAAAGTGTGGTTTTAATTGTTCCATTATCTTCTTTTAGAATCCAAGTGTCTAGGAATGCAATTTTATTTTTATCGTAGTTGAGTGTGAAATACATGTTGTAGGTGTTGTTATTCATTACTTTCAGGCACTCCCTAATTAAATTTTCCGGGCCTGTCCAGATGATGAAAATATCATCCAGAAAGCGTTGCCATAGTAAAATGTGGTCCACGAAAATACTGTTTTTTTCCTCAGCTAAGAATTCAGATTCCCAGGCTCCTAAGTAGATGTTCGCATATGACGGTGCGCAACTCGTACCCATCGCCACGCCGCACGTTTGTAGGTAATAGGTGCCATTAAAGGTGAAAACATTATGATTTAATATGTATTCCAACATCATAACGATGAATTCATTGAAGTTGTAGTCCCTTTCACTCTGTTGTTTAAGGGTTTCTCTTATTATCTCAATGCCTTTTTTGTGGGGGATGTTGTTGTAAAGAGCTTCCACGTCAATAGTAATCAGGAAAGCATCTTCTGGTATTGTTAGATCGTCAAGTATCTGGAGTAGGTGGGCTGTGTCTTTTATGTGTGATGGGAGTTTGGTCACATAAGGTCTCAGGTATGCATCAATAATTTTGCTTGTTGTCTCAGTAAGGTTACCGTTCCCAGATACAATTGGTCTCCCTGGTGGGTTCTCCTTGTTTTTATGTATCTTTGGTAGTGCGTATAGCGTAGGGGTTCTAGGATGTTTAGTCCTCATGTATGTCCATAGGGTTTCTGTAATGGTACCCTCGTTAAGGGCTCTATCCAATTTTCTGTAGAAATCCTCCTTGAAAGTCTCCAGCATGATAGGTAATATTTCCTTATAACATTTTTTGTTGTTCAAAATATTTAGACACATCATTTTATATTGGTCATTATCCATCAAAACAACATTACCCCCTTTATCAGAGGGTTTAATTGTGATGTTTTCATTATCCTGGAGTTCCTTCAGGGCCTTCTTTTGATGTTTCGTTAGGTTCTGTGTGATCCCCTGGTCTTTTAGTTGGTTGATTTCCTTAGTGATCTCCCGTACGAAGAGAGCAATAGCCGGGTTAGTATTTAGAGGTGGAAATACACTTGATTTTTTCTTAAATCTTTTAAGAGATGTCTCCCTTGGTGGTTCTATTTCCTGTTCTTCCTCCTCGCTGTCTATTGTGGTATCATCATCCGTCCAATCTTCCAGACCACCTTCCTCCAATAATAAATTAAGATCCCTAATAGCTCTGAATTCAGCAGCCGTAAATTTTGTCTGTGGTTCTTCTGTTTGTTTCTTGCTGTACATGACTTTTAAGAGTAGTTTCCGGGCGAAAAGGTTGACGTCCTTTATGGTCTCAAACTTATCTGTGGTTCTATTTGGGCAAAAAGAAAGCCCTAATTTTAGAACCTCAGTTTGCTCCTTGGTGAGTGTATATTGAGAAAGGTTTATAATAGTATGTTCCCGTGTTTCATCCGTTATTTGGGGTTGGTTTTCTTCTTCTGGGTTTTCCCTAAAAAAGGCTTTTGGGATTTTGGGTCATTATTTCTACTTCCTCTTGGTCTTAAGAATATTTGGTGATGTTTAACTGGGACTGTTCCATCTTCTGTGTTGGGTGTGTCTGCTTCCCTGGAGTCAGTTTCTCCCAGATTTTGTGGGGGTTCCTCTCTATCCTCCAGGTCGGATTGTAGGTCTTGTTGGGGTTGTTCTGCACCTCGTCGTCTTCTTTGATTTTCTGTACCCGATGCATAGGATGATGAATCGGATGAATAGTAGGGTCCCATATTGCGATTGGTTTTATTTCTCCTCTGTTGTCTATTGGTTGACCATTTGTATGCGCGATTTTGGGAAAATGCGTTCTTATCCCTCCAGTATTTTCTCTCCTTTTTCTTTAATATTTCTCGGCTGTATTCTTCTAGGTGTTCTTTAAGATTTTTTTCCTGTTCACTGTATAGCGATATCTTCTTTAAGGGGGTTAATTGGTCGTAGATAGTTTTTATATCTTCATCCAGGGTTTTCATCTGCCTGGTATATTCCTCCTGTAGTAGTATCATGAGTTTTTTTGAACATTCATTCAAAATCTGTTCCCATTCTTTTTTCATATTAATGGTGATATTGTCCATTGTTGGAAATATTTGTATGCGGAGGCCTACTGGATTGATATTTTCCGTTATGTATCGCTGAAAGGATTTGATATGCCAGAAGAGGGCTGATTTCCGTTCTAAATGTTAACTTAGGGTTCCAAATAAGGCCAAGATGTCTGAGTCCTGTTGCTCCTGCCCCTGAAAGCTCTTTTGGATGTCTGACATGAGGGTATTCCATCCATCCCCCATCAGATCTCCCGTGGGTATCTCTTCCATTATGCGAGAATTGTATATCGATCTCAGCCTTGTTGGTTGAGAGTAGATGGGTATGGGGTATAGTTCCCCTTATTCTTATGTGATATTATCACAGAGAGAAGGGGGAGGGAGTACTATCCAACCCTTACAAATTAATTAGAGTTATGGGGTCCTGCTGATCGGCCCTATAGAGGTAGTATTTTTTTAGTTATTTCTTTTCCACCTAAAGATCAGTGAGAACATGGATGTGTTTTCCATCCGGTTGATTGAGTGAGTGGGTGGGGGTTTTTTGATCTTAAAGGTGGTATCAGTAGGTGTTGCCTCCGTCCCTATATCTTGAAAAAAGAGGGGGTTTTTTCTTGGTGTCTCAGGCCAAGGGGGGGGGGGACTTTATGGGCAGGTGAGTTATAGTAAAACAAGGTGAAAGAAATATATATATATATAATAAATCAATTTATTACCAATATTAACATGAGTTAAAAATAAATAGGAAATATCATCTCAATGTGAGTATTGGTGTTGGGTATAGGCCCAATGTGAAAAGAATGAAAAAAAGGAAGAAGGATTCTAATTGAATCCGTGACACAAGTGCTATTTGTGACAGTTATGGATCCTGTCTCTGTGTATCCCATGTATACTCAGGGGTAGATGGTTCACAGAGTTTCAGCCATAAGACGCGTTTCGGCTATATTAAGCCTTTTTCAAAGTTTTCTGTCACCCAGCTGTAATATATAATTAATGGTATTTAGTATTCCCATTAATTGGGAAATATACATATAATTAATATATAGACGTGACTAGATACATACTTTCATTTAAAATCTTGTTTTTGCAAACCAAAAGATTCCCTCTGTCTCCTCTAGTCCTGCAGCAAGGAGTCGTAAAATACCATGGTCTGGAAGGATATTTTTGTTATTATTGGAATGTCATATCATATAGGTATATAAAATCATATATTGCCATTGTTGGCTACTCACATCCAGATTTGAAGGTAATCTTATATGAGTATATATTGTTCTTCCAGTAGGTATCCTGGAATGTTCTGGAAGGGAGTATATATGTATATATATATAATTTAACATTATATCTTTCTGAGTAAATAAAAAACAAAACAAAAACGTGTGGGTGTTCTATGCAAAAGGACTTACGTTTTGCAAAGTTTGTAAGTGGAAATAAGTGGGGGAGGTTATCTCTCCTATTACCGCAGTCCAAGGTGAAAAAACTGCCGCCAGTAAGTCGTTTCTACAGGGGGGGGGGGGGAAAGAAAATCATGGGTTGTATCCATGAAGTGTTTTGTTCCCAACATGATTTGGTGGTTTAAAACGAAATTTTATTGTGACTTTAGAGAAGGTAATAAGGATGTTCGTCCAGACTTACATTTTTGAGAAAGGTATGGTGTTGGGAGGAATGGGGTAAAAAGTCCTTTACCGCCGCTGGTCACGTCCGTCCTGTTCCCTCCTTCCGAGGGAAGTGAGAGTGAACGCCGGCTCCCCGGCCTTATAAAGCCGCTCGCGCATGCGCAAAAGGCGCTGCACGTAGTCGGCTTCTTCCGTCAGTGATTCAGGCTCGTTTACTGCGCATGCGCCTGGGTGATGCGCGCGCAGCATGAGCCGGTCCTGACAGCTCGGCCGCTGACACGGAGTGTGTGAGATCTGGAAGGTCACCCAGCCGTGGCCGGTGGGTGCGGAGGAACGATCTTAAAAAACCCCCTTTCCGTCTCAATGGTAGCCCCTGTCCCAAGAGAAGGGCAGGGGCTTCCCGTGCCAGGTGCAGGATGGAGGGGAACAGAGTGGTTTGCTTGAGAAAACAAGATATACAAGTTCCATGTATATAAAACATTCTTGTGACTAATTTTAACAGCAGTAGCAATATATGGATGGATACCTGGGGGAGCATCCCTAAGGGGGACATTAATAGGATATCCACAGGTCCTGGCATATCAAAAGAGGGAGGGGGGAGGACCTCAGGAAAGCATTCAATAAAGTCAGGAAAAGACAAAGGAACGAACTCCTCTTCCAAACCAAAAAAGTAGATGAAATAAAAGAACAAGGAGAAAAAAGTCGTATCATCTTAAGATTCACAAATGAACATCATAGAATAAAAGAAATTCTCCAGAAAAATTGGACCATTCTAAGTGAAGACCCTGTGGTGAAACCATATGTATCAGATGGCCCACTAATCACCTATAAAAAGGCCGGCTCCCTCAAGCAAGACCTAATACATAGTGAATTTAAGGAAAAAAGGAAGGATCCATGTAAGGATAAAGGCACATACCCTTGTGGCACTTGCGCACAGTGCAGTGTCATCAAAAAATGTACAGATACCATTCTCCCAAATGGTGAACATTTCAAACCACGTCACTATGTTAATTGCAAGACGAGAGGGGTCGTTTACCTTATGAGGTGCGACTGTGGGTCATTTTATGTTGGCAAGACCAAACAAGAAATGGGCAAGAGAATAAATAAGCATATCCAAAGTATGGAAATATGCAATTTCCACCTTCCACTTGGCAGACATGTCAAAAATACACACAACAACAAAATGCCCAAAGTAACTTTTATCGCCCTTGAGAGAGTGCATATACCGCAACGAGGGGGCGATTGGAATAAAAAACTGTTACAAATGGAGATGCGCTGGATCAGACGTTTGAACGCCACCAAGTACTCAGGGCTAAATGAAACAGAGAGTTTCAGACCTTTCCTGGAAGGTTTTGTATCCGGGAAAACAGATTGACAATATAAAGAAAAATCATTTACATCATTTCCTTTGAATTCCTGCTTAATCCTCCCCCCTCCCTCTTTTGATATGCCAGGACCTGTGGATATCCTATTAATGTCCCCCTTAGGGATGCTCCCCCAGGTATCCATCCATATATTGCTACTGCTGTTAAAATTAGTCACAAGAATGTTTTATATACATGGAACTTGTATTTATTATTCATTATTATTATTATTTCGTTTTATATAGAACTGCTGTTTCTTATGTTACAATGATTATATATATCTTGTTTTCTCAAGCAAACCACTCTGTTCCCCTCCATCCTGCACCTGGCACGGGAAGCCCCTGCCCTTCTCTTGGGACAGGGGCTACCATTGAGACGGAAAGGGGGTTTTTTAAGATCGTTCCTCCGCACCCACCGGCCACGGCTGGGTGACCTTCCAGATCTCACACACTCCGTGTCAGCGGCCGAGCTGTCAGGACCGGCTCATGCTGCGCGCGCATCACCCAGGCGCATGCGCAGTAAACGAGCCTGAATCACTGACGGAAGAAGCCGACTACGTGCAGCGCCTTTTGCGCATGCGCGAGCGGCTTTATAAGGCCGGGGAGCCGGCGTTCACTCTCACTTCCCTCGGAAGGAGGGAACAGGACGGACGTGACCAGCGGCGGTAAAGGACTTTTTACCCCATTCCTCCCAACACCATACCTTTCTCAAAAATGTAAGTCTGGACGAACATCCTTATTACCTTCTCTAAAGTCACAATAAAATTTCGTTTTAAACCACCAAATCATGTTGGGAACAAAACACTTCATGGATACAACCCATGATTTTCTTTCCCCCCCCCCCCCTGTAGAAACGACTTACTGGCGGCAGTTTTTTCACCTTGGACTGCGGTAATAGGAGAGATAACCTCCCCCACTTATTTCCACTTACAAACTTTGCAAAACGTAAGTCCTTTTGCATAGAACACCCACACGTTTTTGTTTTGTTTTTTATTTACTCAGAAAGATATAATGTTAAATTATATATATATACATATATACTCCCTTCCAGAACATTCCAGGATACCTACTGGAAGAACAATATATACTCATATAAGATTACCTTCAAATCTGGATGTGAGTAGCCAACAATGGCAATATATGATTTTATATACCTATATGATATGACATTCCAATAATAACAAAAATATCCTTCCAGACCATGGTATTTTACGACTCCTTGCTGCAGGACTAGAGGAGACAGAGGGAATCTTTTGGTTTGCAAAAACAAGATTTTAAATGAAAGTATGTATCTAGTCACGTCTATATATTAATTATATGTATATTTCCCAATTAATGGGAATACTAAATACCATTAATTATATATTACAGCTGGGTGACAGAAAACTTTGATAAAGGCTTAATATAGCCGAAACGCGTCTTATGGCTGAAACTCTGTGAACCATCTACCCCTGAGTATACATGGGATACACAGAGACAGGATCCATAACTGTCACAAATAGCACTTGTGTCACGGATTCAATTAGAATCCTTCTTCCTTTTTTTCATTCTTTTCACATTGGGCCTATACCCAACACCAATACTCACATTGAGATGATATTTCCTATTTATTTTTAACTCATGTTAATATTGGTAATAAATTGATTTATTATATATATATATATATTTCTTTCACCTTGTTTTACTATAACTCACCTGCCCATAAAGTCCCCCCCCCCCCCCTTGGCCTGAGACACCAAGAAAAAACCCCCTCTTTTTTCAAGATATAGGGACGGAGGCAACACCTACTGATACCACCTTTAAGATCAAAAAACCCCCACCCACTCACTCAATCAACCGGATGGAAAACACATCCATGTTCTCACTGATCTTTAGGTGGAAAAGAAATAACTAAAAAAATACTACCTCTATAGGGCCGATCAGCAGGACCCCATAACTCTAATTAATTTGTAAGGGTTGGATAGTACTCCCTCCCCCTTCTCTCTGTGATAATATCACATAAGAATAAGGGGAACTATACCCCATACCCATCTACTCTCAACCAACAAGGCTGAGATCGATATACAATTCTCGCATAATGGAAGAGATACCCACGGGAGATCTGATGGGGGATGGATGGAATACCCTCATGTCAGACATCCAAAAGAGCTTTCAGGGGCAGGAGCAACAGGACTCAGACATCTTGGCCTTATTTGGAACCCTAAGGAAACATTTAGAACGGAAATCAGCCCTCTTCTGGCATATCAAATCCTTTCAGCGATACATAACTGAAAATATCAATCCAGTAGGCCTCCGCATACAAATATTTCCAACAATGGACAATATCACCATTAATATGAAAAAAGAATGGGAACAGATTTTGAATGAATGTTCAAAAAAACTCATGATACTACTACAGGAGGAATATACCAGGCAGATGAAAACCCTGGATGAAGATATAAAAACTATCTACGACCAATTAACCCCCTTAAAGAAGATATCGCTATACAGTGAACAGGAAAAAAATCTTAAAGAACACCTAGAAGAATACAGCCGAGAAATATTAAAGAAAAAGGAGAGAAAATACTGGAGGGATAAGAACGCATTTTCCCAAAATCGCGCATACAAATGGTCAACCAATAGACAACAGAGGAGAAATAAAACCAATCGCAATATGGGACCCTACTATTCATCCGATTCATCATCCTATGCATCGGGTACAGAAAATCAAAGAAGACGACGAGGTGCAGAACAACCCCAACAAGACCTACAATCCGACCTGGAGGATAGAGAGGAACCCCCACAAAATCTGTGAGAAACTGACTCCAGGGAAGCAGACACACCCAACACAGAAGATGGAACAGTCCCAGTTAAACATCACCAAATATTCTTAAGACCAAGAGGAAGTAGAAATAATGACCCAAAATCCCAAAAGCCTTTTTTAGGGAAAACCCAGAAGAAGAAAACCAACCCCAAATAACGGATGAAACACGGGAACATACTATTATAAACCTTTCTCAATATACACTCACCAAGGAGCAAACTGAGGTTCTAAAATTAGGGCTTTCTTTTTGCCCAAATAGAACCACAGATAAGTTTGAGACCATAAAGGACGTCAACCTTTTCGCCCGGAAACTACTCTTAAAAGTCATGTACAGCAAGAAACAAACAGAAGAACCACAGACAAAATTTACGGCTGCTGAATTCAGAGCTATTAGGGATCTTAATTTATTATTGGAGGAAGGTGGTCTGGAAGATTGGACGGATGATGATACCACAATAGACAGCGAGGAGGAAGAACAGGAAATAGAACCACCAAGGGAGACATCTCTTAAAAGATTTAAGAAAAAATCAAGTGTATTTCCACCTCTAAATACTAACCCGGCTATTGCTCTCTTCGTACGGGAGATCACTAAGGAAATCAACCAACTAAAAGACCAGGGGATCACACAGAACCTAACGAAACATCAAAAGAAGGCCCTGAAGGAACTCCAGGATAATGAAAACATCACAATTAAACCCTCTGATAAAGGGGGTAATGTTGTTTTGATGGATAATGACCAATATAAAATGATGTGTCTAAATATTTTGAACAACAAAAAATGTTATAAGGAAATATTACCTATCATGCTGGAGACTTTCAAGGAGGATTTCTACAGAAAATTGGATAGAGCCCTTAACGAGGGTACCATTACAGAAACCCTATGGACATACATGAGGACTAAACATCCTAGAACCCCTACGCTATACGCACTACCAAAGATACATAAAAACAAGGAGAACCCACCAGGGAGACCAATTGTATCCGGGAACGGTAACCTTACTGAGACAACAAGCAAAATTATTGATGCATACCTGAGACCTTATGTGACCAAACTCCCATCACACATAAAAGACACAGCCCACCTACTCCAGATACTTGACGATCTAACAATACCAGAAGATGCTTTCCTGATTACTATTGACGTGGAAGCTCTTTACAACAACATCCCCCACAAAAAAGGCATTGAGATAATAAGAGAAACCCTTAAACAACAGAGTGAAAGGGACTACAACTTCAATGAATTCATCGTTATGATGTTGGAATACATATTAAATCATAATGTTTTCACCTTTAATGGCACCTATTACCTACAAACGTGCGGCGTGGCGATGGGTACGAGTTGCGCACCGTCATATGCGAACATCTACTTAGGAGCCTGGGAATCTGAATTCTTAGCTGAGGAAAAAAACAGTATTTTCGTGGACCACATTTTACTATGGCAACGCTTTCTGGATGATATTTTCATCATCTGGACAGGCCCGGAAAATTTAATTAGGGAGTGCCTGAAAGTAATGAATAACAACACCTACAACATGTATTTCACACTCAACTACGATAAAAATAAAATTGCATTCCTAGACACTTGGATTCTAAAAGAAGATAATGGAACAATTAAAACCACACTTTACCGCAAAGAAACAGCGGGAAACTCCATTTTGCATGCCACTAGTTTCCACCCAACATCACTGAAGAGAGCTATACCATATAGCCAATTCTTACGTTTGAAGAGAATTTGCAGAGATGAGGATGATTTCCAAAAAGAAGCTGATCTCCTTACAGGCAGACTACTAGAAAGAGGGTACACCAAAAGCACCCTCAGGAAAGCATTCAATAAAGTCAGGAAAAGACAAAGGAACGAACTCCTCTTCCAAACCAAAAAAGTAGATGAAATAAAAGAACAAGGAGAAAAAAGTCGTATCATCTTAAGATTCACAAATGAACATCATAGAATAAAAGAAATTCTCCAGAAAAATTGGACCATTCTAAGTGAAGACCCTGTGGTGAAACCATATGTATCAGATGGCCCACTAATCACCTATAAAAAGGCCGGCTCCCTCAAGCAAGACCTAATACATAGTGAATTTAAGGAAAAAAGGAAGGATCCATGTAAGGATAAAGGCACATACCCTTGTGGCACTTGCGCACAGTGCAGTGTCATCAAAAAATGTACAGATACCATTCTCCCAAATGGTGAACATTTCAAACCACGTCACTATGTTAATTGCAAGACGAGAGGGGTCGTTTACCTTATGAGGTGCGACTGTGGGTCATTTTATGTTGGCAAGACCAAACAAGAAATGGGCAAGAGAATAAATAAGCATATCCAAAGTATGGAAATATGCAATTTCCACCTTCCACTTGGCAGACATGTCAAAAATACACACAACAACAAAATGCCCAAAGTAACTTTTATCGCCCTTGAGAGAGTGCATATACCGCAACGAGGGGGCGATTGGAATAAAAAACTGTTACAAATGGAGATGCGCTGGATCAGACGTTTGAACGCCACCAAGTACCCAGGGCTAAATGAAACAGAGAGTTTCAGACCTTTCCTGGAAGGTTTTGTATCCGGGAAAACAGATTGACAATATAAAGAAAAATCATTTACATCATTTCCTTTGAATTCCTGCTTAATCCTCCCCCCTCCCTCTTTTGATATGCCAGGACCTGTGGATATCCTATTAATGTCCCCCTTAGGGATGCTCCCCCAGGTATCCATCCATATATTGCTACTGCTGTTAAAATTAGTCACAAGAATGTTTTATATACATGGAACTTGTATTTATTATTCATTATTATTATTATTTCGTTTTATATAGAACTGCTGTTTCTTATGTTACAATGATTATATATATCTTGTTTTCTCAAGCAAACCACTCTGTTCCCCTCCATCCTGCACCTGGCACGGGAAGCCCCTGCCCTTCTCTTGGGACAGGGGCTACCATTGAGACGGAAAGGGGGTTTTTTAAGATCGTTCCTCCGCACCCACCGGCCACGGCTGGGTGACCTTCCAGATCTCACACACTCCGTGTCAGCGGCCGAGCTGTCAGGACCGGCTCATGCTGCGCGCGCATCACCCAGGCGCATGCGCAGTAAACGAGCCTGAATCACTGACGGAAGAAGCCGACTACGTGCAGCGCCTTTTGCGCATGCGCGAGTGGCTTTATAAGGCCGGGGAGCCGGCGTTCACTCTCACTTCCCTCGGAAGGAGGGAACAGGACGGACGTGACCAGCGGCGGTAAAGGACTTTTTACCCCATTCCTCCCAACACCATACCTTTCTCAAAAATGTAAGTCTGGACGAACATCCTTATTACCTTCTCTAAAGTCACAATAAAATTTCGTTTTAAACCACCAAATCATGTTGGGAACAAAACACTTCATGGATACAACCCATGATTTTCTTTCCCCCCCCCCCCTGTAGAAACGACTTACTGGCGGCAGTTTTTTCACCTTGGACTGCGGTAATAGGAGAGATAACCTCCCCCACTTATTTCCACTTACAAACTTTGCAAAACGTAAGTCCTTTTGCATAGAACACCCACACGTTTTTGTTTTGTTTTTTATTTACTCAGAAAGATATAATGTTAAATTATATATATATACATATATACTCCCTTCCAGAACATTCCAGGATACCTACTGGAAGAACAATATATACTCATATAAGATTACCTTCAAATCTGGATGTGAGTAGCCAACAATGGCAATATATGATTTTATATACCTATATGATATGACATTCCAATAATAACAAAAATATCCTTCCAGACCATGGTATTTTACGACTCCTTGCTGCAGGACTAGAGGAGACAGAGGGAATCTTTTGGTTTGCAAAAACAAGATTTTAAATGAAAGTATGTATCTAGTCACGTCTATATATTAATTATATGTATATTTCCCAATTAATGGGAATACTAAATACCATTAATTATATATTACAGCTGGGTGACAGAAAACTTTGATAAAGGCTTAATATAGCCGAAACGCGTCTTATGGCTGAAACTCTGTGAACCATCTACCCCTGAGTATACATGGGATACACAGAGACAGGATCCATAACTGTCACAAATAGCACTTGTGTCACGGATTCAATTAGAATCCTTCTTCCTTTTTTTCATTCTTTTCACATTGGGCCTATACCCAACACCAATACTCACATTGAGATGATATTTCCTATTTATTTTTAACTCATGTTAATATTGGTAATAAATTGATTTATTATATATATATATATTTCTTTCACCTTGTTTTACTATAACTCACCTGCCCATAAAGTCCCCCCCCCCCCCTTGGCCTGAGACACCAAGAAAAAACCCCCTCTTTTTTCAAGATATAGGGACGGAGGCAACACCTACTGATACCACCTTTAAGATCAAAAAACCCCCACCCACTCACGAAGTAGAACAGAAGGCTTCAGGCTGTGCTGAGTGCAGGAGGAGCGCACTCGGCACATTGCAGGCAGATAGCAGCTGGCGGCCAGCAATAATTTACACTCACACAGAGTCAGCAGTGTGTGAAAGAAGTTGTCCAGCAGTGGCGCCCCCCCTCTCTCCAATAAATGTTAGCGCCCAGGGCACCCGTCCCTTCTGCCCCGCCCTTGTACCGGCTCTGCTTATTGGCTGCATGTCATGGACATGCAATAGTGTCTGGCAGCTTACCTTTTCCAACATGTCCGCAATAGAGGCCAGACTCTCCTTCTGACTGCTTTTTATCATCTATCCTCCCTGTTTGGCTCAGTGTTGCCAACCCCCCGGAGGGAAATATACTGGCAGAACATCCAAAATTTACGGACGGCACAAATTTTTTACTGGCATTGCAAAAATGTACATATACAGGCTGTTTTCAGTGCTAAACATATCAGTGCAAATATCAATACTTAAACTATAAACATGTAGATAGTGCTATTAGCAATGTGTTTAGGTTAAACAAAAGTCAAAAACCATATTTCTCCATTTACATGAAGATCAGATTAATATAACCCAGCCAGCACAGCGTTCCCCCATATATCAGAGTGTGCAGGATTTCCCTTACAGTGTAACTGACATAAAGAGGAATGCTGCAGATCTTGAAACCGCCTTATATCAGAGTCCACTACTTTCCCCTTTACATCAGAGTTCTCTTTTACATCAGGGTCTGCAGAGTTCCCCCTTTGCACTGTAAGGGGAGAATCCTGCAGACTCTGATGTAGAGAGGAATACCAGGAACTCTGATAGGGGGGTGGGGGGACTCTGGTGACCAGAGACCACCTTCCACAGATTAATTACACTAAGGTAAGGGGGGGGGTTCCCTGCTATAAGGGGGAAACCTTTATATCAGTTCCCCCTTACATTATTGTATTCACCCAGCCCTTACATCAGTGACCCCCCCCCCTTAGACTGGCCTGGCAGCGCTGTCACTTTATATAGCAAGATTGCTGCGCTAAAATCGTAAATAAAGTATATATACAAATATACTAAAAGTGGATAAAAACAGTAAATCAATATCAATCACAGGAGAGCTGCTGACACAAAAAAGATAAAAAACTGGTATCTTCAATAGAATATTCTGGATAGGTGTCGCGCTAGTCCATACAACATATGAGAGGGATACTAATAAATTGAATAAATAAGCAAGTCCCAAGTGCACCAGCAGAGTCCACATCCACTGCAAACATGAAGAAGTGCAAGGCAGGAAAGACCACCACCGAACAATGTGACAGGGTACTCTTACCAGAACAATAGACCCCACAGGGTCAAAACAAGCCCAAGAGTATACTGCTGACAGTGGCAAGATGAGACCGATCAGATCATGGAGCCTCCTCTCAGTAGTGGCGTGGCTGGATTCCCCCTATATCACCTTCAGGCACTCGGGATACATAAGCAAAAAGAATCCCCTCATGGTGTAAATTTATATTAAAACAGCGCTAACAACAGATATAAAAACAAATGTGCAAAAAAGATACAATCATATAAATACAATAGTGCTTAGTATTGAAAAAAGTCTCTTAATAAATTATAAAAGTGCTCAGTGCAAATCTTGATTCCTTCAGTGCAAGTAGATAAAGGTGCTCAAGTGCATATCCATCCAAGTGTATTGAGTGCTCAACGAGTGACCCTCCAGGTCCCCTACTCACCACACTGTGGATGGTTCAGCATATTTAGGTATAATGAGACTGTGACATCCGTGCTCCTATGGTTCATCCAAAATTAGAATTCCTCCGTTCAGACAAATATGGGTTTCCCCGATATATGTGGATGAAAAAAAGGGGCTGATAGTGTAATACGTTCCAAAAAAGTATTTATTCCCCCACTGTTTAAGTTGTACTTACAAGATCGGATAAATAAACAAGCGATGTAACAAACAGGAACGCCGCTGTTGGCGTGCGTTCCACCGAAACCAGGAAGCCCGACCGGAAGTGACGTTATGTGGCTCCTCGCCGGAAATACGTCAACGCGTTTTTTTGAAAACGCCCACTATTAGGGTGAAACGCGTTGACGTATTTCCGGCGTGGAGCCACGTAACGTCACTTCCGGTCGGGCTTCCTGGTTTCGGTGGAACGCACGCCAACAGCGGCGTTCCTGTTTGTTACATCGCTTGTTTATTTATCCGATCTTGTAAGTACAACTTAAACAGTGGGGGAATAAATACTATTTTGGAACGTATTACACTATCAGCCCCTTTTTTTCATCCACATATATCGGGGAAACCCATATTTGTCTGAACGGAGGAATTTTAATTTTGGATGAACCATAGGAGCACGGATGTCACAGTCTCATTATACCTAAATACGCTGAACCATCCACAGTGTGGTGAGTAGGGGACCTGGAGGGTCACTCGTTGAGCACTCAATACACTTGGATGGATATGCACTTGAGCACCTTTATCTACTTGCACTGAAGGAATCAAGATTTGCACTGAGCACTTTTATAATTTATTAAGAGACTTTTTTCAATACTAAGCACTATTGTATTTATATGATTGTATCTTTTTTGCACATTTGTTTTTATATCTGTTGTTAGCGCTGTTTTAATATAAATTTACACATTTTTTCCAACAATTGGTTTGGATGCACAGCAGCTGCACTTTATTTGATACACGTATTAGTCACTATATATTAATTGTGTTGAGCGCTGTTGTAAATTTGTTTTCTAAATCCCCTCATGGTGTAGTATTTCACTCAAATTTTATTATTAAAATAATAGAAAGCAGCTTACAGTGTCCATGGTGGGTAATAGCGGTTTGATATCGTGGGTATCCCACCAACAAAATGGCCGCCGCGTCCCTCGTCTGCGCATGCGTCTCGGCGCCAGCCAATCCCGACGCGTTTCGTCATAGAGTGACATCGTCAGGGGTGTGGCTTGGCCCGAGACGCAAGCCAATATATAGCAGAGGGAGGCGGAACAGCTCAGCAGAAACCCAGAAGTAAACGCCCATCATAGGCGCTATGAAGACCGGACATCATTCGTATGCATCTGCTATTGGTATAAACACAAAAAGCAGGCAAATACGTATGGAATGTGAGCAAACCTAATGTATACAATCACGTACACAATCGGTCACTAAATCACATAACTTATCCTCAATTTAAAATGAGAATAATATTTAATAAAAGACCAGACTCGGAAGCGGCTCCATCTTGTGGTAGAAAAACCCACTGCACCACCTTAACAAAATAAATCCAAATAAAAGCATGTCATATTAAAACATCATAGACATCTTTAAAATATTATAACCAACACATGGATTAAAAACCTATATATAATATATTAACATGACTAAAAAGGATACTCAAATAGGTAATTAAAAAATCATGGTTAAAAGTAGAAACAGGAATACGGAGGAAACCAAGGGATATTAAAAAGGAGTGGAGGATGAAAGGCTTTATGAGTTATTAATAAAGGCATTTATGTCCCAATCGATATTCAAACTGAAAGGGACATAGCATTTCATCCTATAGATCCAGGAGGTTTCAAGCCTGGAAACACCCCAAGTCTTATTACTTCCCCTCCAACTCCCTTCAAAGCGATCAATACCCAAAAATAATGTGCCACTAGGGTCCCGATTATGACAAAGGTCATAATGTCGGGACACACTATGTTTTGGGAATCCCTTTACTATATTCGCAACATGCTCCTGTAGGCGGACATGGAGCTGGCGAATAGTACGGCCTACATAGTCCTTGCCGCATGGGCACCTCAATAGATATACCACATGCGTAGTACAGCAAGAAATGAATGGCCGTATTTTGTGAGATTCCTGTGTGGCTGAGGCATGGAAGGAGTCAATTCTCCTCCGCCCTGCACTATTAATTTTGCACACAGTACATCTCCTGCAGGGATAGAACCCTCCTCTTTCTTGAAAGAAAGATCTTCTTGGGTGGGTTTTGAACATTTGGGGCTATCTGCAAACGCAGTGGTGGTACCCCTCTAAACACCACAGAAGGTGCTTCAGGGAGAGAGGGACCAAGAACACTGTCGTTACACAAGATCCCCCAATGTTTTCTGAGGATCTTCTTAACGGAGTAATGTTGTACTGAGTAGGAGGAAAAAATGCATGTTGGAAGGCGTCGTTGCTAGCCTTAGGCTTTGGCTTCAACAGGTCGGTTCTTTCTCTTTGGTCTGCTTTAAGAAAGGCTTTGTCCAATTCATCCTTACTATAACCTTTCTCCAAGAAGCGCTCATGAAGAATCAAGGCTTCATTGAGGAAATCACCCCTAGTTGAGCAATTACGCTTCAACCTGAGGAATTGACTGACAGGAACGGACTTCAACCATGCTGCATGATGACAGCTGGTTGTCTCAATAAATCTGTTCCTGTCAGTCTCCTTGAAGAAGGTCGAGGTGACCAAATGTCCCTCTATCACCCTGATCTTAAGGTCCAAAAAAATGTATGTCCGATTTACTGGACTCGAACTGTAAGGAGATATTCCTGTCATTGGTGTTAAGAGTAGACATGAAATGGCTTAAGGACTTAAAATCGCCATCCCATAGGAGGAGGATGTCATCGATGTACCTGCGCCAGAGAACCAACTCTGGCACAGGTACACCTCCGACAACATCCTCCTCCCACCTCACCATAAACAGATTCGCCATACTTGGCGCTGTCACTTACCTGAGGGTGGTCAGAGGCTGCGGAAATGATACGGGAGGTGGTCAGATGCTGTGGACATCATACCGGAGGAGGTCAGAGACTGCGGATGTTCTACAGGAGATGGTCAGAGGCTGCGCGGACATGGTACAGGAGGTATTGAGAGGCTGCAGACACCCCCATTCCCCCCCAACAGTAGTGTCCTAATCTGCCCCCCTTCACCCTCCACATCAGTGTCCACCTCTGCCACCTTTTACATCACCTTCCCACAGCAGAGTCCTCCTCTGCCCACCTTCATATACCCTCTACAGCACTGTCCTTCTGTGCCCCCTTCAGACCCCATAGTACTGTCCTTCTGTGCCCCCTTCAGACCCCATAGTACTGTCCTTCTGTGTCCCCTTCAGCCCCCATAGTACTGTCCTTCTGTGTTCCCTTCAGCCCCCATAGTACTGTCCTGTGTCCCCTTCAGACCCCATAGTACTGTCCTGTGTCCCCTTCAGACCCCATAGTACTGTCCTGTGTCCCCTTCAGCCCCCATAGTACTGTCCTGTGTCCCCTTCAGCCCCCATAGTACTGTCCTGTGTCCCCTTCAGCCCCCATAGTACTGTCCTGTGTCCCCTTTAGCCCCATAGTACTGTCCTGTGTCCCCTTTAGCCCCCACAGTACTGTCCTGTGTCCCCTTTAGCCCCCATAGTACTGTTCTGTGTCCCCTTTAGCCCCCATAGTACTGTCCTGTCACTGTGTCCCCTTCAGCCCCCATAGTACTGTCCTGTGTCCCCTTTAGCCCCCATAGTACTGTCCTGTGTCCCCTTTAGCCCCCATAGTACTGTCCTGTCACTGTGTCCCCTTCAGCCCCCATAGTACTGTCCTGTGTCCCCTTCAGCCCCCATAGTACTGTCCTGTGTCCCCTTTAGCCCCCATAGTACTGTCCTGTAACATATGTGAAACCAGAGCGCTAAAAACCTCCAACACAGGGGATGGGTATGATGAGTCAATTAAAAAAGCAAGGAGAAGGGGGAGGGGGAGGGAAAG
Organism: Pelophylax lessonae; assembly: GCF_965119305.1. Lineage (NCBI taxonomy): Eukaryota > Metazoa > Chordata > Amphibia > Anura > Ranidae > Pelophylax > Pelophylax lessonae. Next base: position 9,559,101 of record NC_138776.1, on the reverse strand, counting down.
GGACAAAAGCAAAACACTAAATAAAGCTGATGGAATAAATTTACTGTATTGTATGGGATCGACGTGTAGTCAGAAAGGAGTAGTCCATAAACACTGAGCCGCTCTTCCACAGACCAAGAGGAGATTCTGTTAGAGCAAAAAAACAAAAAGGAGAAGCGCTCTAAGTGTAGACAGTTTAATAATACATAAGAAGCAATGTGTGTAGTAACTCACAAGACATAAGTGAAAGTCAGGCTGTGTAACATCATCAGATCTTTAAAGCATCCTCTGGGGGGAGGGAGGTGGTGATGTCCAATCCAAAGCGCCGTCCGTGGCTGAGTAGATGTTTAATGGGAGGAAAAAAAGCCGGCAGCCTCCCGCCTCAGTGTACGATGAGCGGTCAGATGGAAGTGACCGACGGCTGCAAGGTTCCGTGGATGGATGGACGCTCTCCCGTCACCAGGGGTGGTGAGTTCAAACAGCAAAGGAACTCCCATTAAACATTAAACATCTACTCAGCCACGGACGGCGCTTTGGATTGGACATCACCACCTCCCTCCCCCCAGAGGATGCTTTAAAGATCTGATGATGTTACACAGCCTGACTTTCACTTATGTCTTGTGAGTTACTACACACATTGCTTCTTATGTATTATTAAACTGTCTACACTTAGAGCGCTTCTCCTTTTTGTTTTTTTATAGTACTGTCCTGTGTCCCCTTTAACCCCCATAGTACTGTCCTGTGTCCCCTTTAGCCCCCATAGTACTGTCCTGTGTCCCCTTTAGCCCCCATAGTACTGTCCTGTCACTGTGTCCCCTTCAGCCCCCATAGTACTGTCCTGTGTCCCCTTTAGCCCCCATAGTACTGTCCTGTGTCCCCTTTAGCCCCCATAGTACTGTCCTGTGTCCCCTTTAGCCCCCATAGTACTGTCCTGTGTCCCCTTTAGCCCCCATAGTACTGTCCTGTGTCCCCTTCAGCCCCCATAGTACTGTCCTGTCACTGTGTCCCCTTCAGCCCCCATAGTACTGTCCTGTCACTGTGTCCCCTTCAGACCCCATAGTACTGTCATTTCCTGTCCCCTTCTCACATGAGTGTCCTCCTGTCCTCCTCTTCTCTAGCCACAGCGCCAGATGTAAAAGCTGCATCCTCCCACCTCTTGCCGACTCTGTGTGTGTGTGCTCGCCTCATTAGGAGGGCTAATTACAGCAGCTGTGCCTTTGCCCTCCGTGACTCCTTCTGTGACTGTGGATGGATGCTGTCCATGTCCGACTCCGTCCTGCAGCACAGTCAGTCACACTGTCTCCACCAGGACACAAGGCTCCATATTCCGCTGCCGCGGCCGTCTGCTGAACTTCAAGCTCAGCTTGACTCCTGATTTTTAAATTCTGGCGCCTGGCGGTGGTGTGGCGGGAAATGCGCCATGACATCCGATGATCCAATCAGCAGCACTCAACTTGCGAGTCGCGGTGCCTTGTCGTCACAAGTCAAGTAGGCGTGCCGCACTCACAGCTTCTGAGTCCTGACAGCAGCCAGACCCACCCCCCTGGCCAGGGCTCCGCCCGCCCGCCCGAATACAGGAAATGATCGGGTCATCTCGGGCATTTCCGGAACTGCACATGCGCACTTCCGAACCGAGCCGATTGCTGCAGTTTTTCACGGGCAGTTTTCTCCTGCTACGGGCATTTACGGGCAGGAGAAAAGTGCCCTGATTTTATGGGCTCTCCGTAAATATACGGACGGTTGGCAACACTGGTTTGGCTCCACCCCAGGCCATTCCAGGAAGTCTATATTAACCAGTGCACTGCAGGTCTGCTTTACTGTTCAACAGCGTTTGTTAGCTTGTGTTCCTGTCTGCTGTGTGCTACATCCAACTTTCTGTGTACCAACTTTGGCTCGTCTTTGACTACTCCCGTTTGCCTGTGACCCTGACCTTTGGCCTGTCCCTTGGTTACCCTCATCTGCCTGTTCCCCCGACCTTGGCTTACCCATCACTATCCCTTGTGTCCTGAATGGCTGCTTCCCCTCTCTCCCTACAGAGAGTAACCCGGGGGACCCCAGGGGCCGTGACCTGGGCCCAGTTGCAGCCAAGTCCATCTTCACTAGAGGCTCTGGTGAACACCTGCTGGGTCTTAGACTCTGCACCCTGGGGAATCTTGGGCTCACGTTTTCTGTCCATCCGCAGCAGTCAGCTATTGGGTTCACTACCCTGCGGTGCACCCGTCTCCAACAGGGTGCAGTTGTCACCTGGCCACAGGTGACCTGACACTGCACATTCCCTGTGTGCTGGAGGTGAGCGGCCATTGCACACAGAGGTGTTTGTTGTTTTGGTGAAAGGATTTCGGCACTTATTCACTACTTGTATATAGTAACTCTGCACTTTATTGGCTACAATTCACTTTCATCAGTTGAAGATTATTTGAGAATTGTTCAGCTCTATATGCACAATTATAGACTTTATTTCACCTATTGATCCCATACATTTTTATATGCATTTTTTTTCACAGTTTTTATATGTATAATTGTTAATTTGGTTGATTTATTCACATGATTTCTTTTCACTTGCTATTATTTATCATGATTTTCTCACATTATGAGTAGCACACCACTCTATTTATTCAATTCTATCTAGCAAGTTCTATGAGTGCTTGTTTTAGTGGGAGCTGCAACTAACTTAACCACTTGCCGACTGCCTAACGCCGATCTACGTCGGCAGTCAGCCCCTCACAGGCAAAGTGACGTAGGGCTACGTCACTAGCTTGTGAGGGTCTAGGGAGCGAGCGCGCGCCCCCGGAGGCGCGCTCCCGCGTGGTCACGGACCCCCCCGCGCGTGTGACCGGCGGACCCGATGTCCGCCGGTCACTCGGCGATCGGCGGGGGAGAGGGAGAATGTCAGGCAGCTTGTGTAAACAAGCCACCTGTCATTCTCCTTGCTGTTAAGACACTGATCACTCGGATCTAGTATGTAGATCCGTTGATCAGTGTCCTTACAGCTGAAGCCACAGCCAATCACAGTAGAAAGCACGCCCCTAGGGATACACACAGCCCCTCCCTCCCAAATAAAGTTAACCCCTTCACTACCAGTGTATTTTTACAGTAACAGTGCATATATATAGCACTGATTACTGTAGAAATGTCACTGGTAACCCCAAAAGTGTCAAAAATTTCAGTCAAGGGTCCGATCTGTCCGCCCCAATGTCGCAGTACCGCAAAAAAAATCGCAGATCGCCGCCATTACACGTTAAAAAAAAAACAACAAAAATGACAAAAATCTTTCCCTTTGTTAGTAAACGCGATAACTTTTGCGCAAACCAATCAAAATACGCTTTTTGCGATTTTTTTTACCAAACATATGTTGCATAAATCAAATTGGCCGAAAAAGTTAAAAAATTTTGATTTTTACATTTTTTTTTTGGGGAATTTCATATAAAAAAATGTGAAAAATATTGCTATTTTTGCAAAATTGACGCTCTTTTTTTGTTTATAGCGCGTGATCAAAAAATCGCACAGGTGATCAAATACCACCAAAAGAAAGCTCTGTTTGTGGGAAAAAAAGGACGCCATATTCGTTTAGGTACAGCGTCGCACGACCGCGCAATTGTCCGTTAAAGTCACGCAGTGCCGAATCGCAAAATACCCCCTGGTCGGAATGGGGGTAAAATCTTCCGGGGCTTAAGTGGTTAAGGCCCCTTTTACACATACGGTTCGTTCAGTTCATCAGTTCAGTCACGTCAAAATGTATCAGTTTTCCATCCGTTTTTCATCCATTTTTCACCTGTTTTTTTTACATCCACTACCAATGCAAAAACAGATGAAAAATGGACCGTTTATCTGTTTACATCCGTTTTTTGTCTGATCCATTTTTTTGATGGATGAAAAACAGGGCATTGATCTGTTCCAAAAAATGGACATCGACGGAAGCGGATGAAAATGGATGTTAATGGATGATCATCCGTTGTCATCCGTTTTTACATAGAGATGAAAGGGGCCTAACTCACAGCCCCCTTATACCATCTAGAGCAGCGCACCTGTTACATACTTCCTTTAATGAATAGATCGACTGATCATATCCAGTAAGAGAATCAGAAACTTCCCTGCCATCCCCCATTGGGGACCACCAGCACTCTTCAAGAGGTCCTCTGTCCTCCTTCATTACAAAACAGAATCCCCCCATCCTGTCCTGGTGTATTAGTTCATGTGTGATGATTCATTCTCCTCTTGGGTCGGGTTTGCTCATATCTATATCTCATCCTCATCCAGAGCAATGTCCCCCCATCCATTCACAGCTGTAGCTGAGTCTCTTCCTCCGGGGTCACACAATAGAAATCTTCAGTCCTGGTCGGAACTTTTCCAACTTTTCTAGTTCTGTTCTTACTTCCTCTGAAAAGCGGTTCTCGTTGATCCTAGGGATATAAACAGTCATCAGATCTCAGCAGAATTATCTCACACTATTTCCCAGCATCCTCCAGGATACCCTATATATTCTATATAATAAATCCTATATAATAATATCTATTAAGCTCACCACACACATTACAGTCTGATTTGTCAGAACTATTGTGAAGAAATAAATATATTTTCCTCATTTCATATGGAGGTATAAGAGGGAATAAGCCCCAGGGACAAAGGGCAGATGTAGGACAAGTCGCCTAAGCTTCCATCCAGAGATATTGGGTGTTTCTCTCTCTGCTGGAGGTATGGAAACAGGCGGTTTGCAGAACTGGGAATATAAAAGCCACGGATAAATATATTTTATCTGAGTATAGATATTTATGCGCTGCTATATGCAAAACTGAAAATGTGAAATGGAATAATCCAAATCAAAGCAGGGATAATAAATTACAAAATAATTAAAGTGTAGAAAATAATACAAAGGAAGAAGAGAGAACAGCTGCAACCATTAAATAGTGACCTCCAAGACTAAAAATGAAGCAATAATGTATAAAGAAAAACACAATTTTTGGACTTCTATTATTATTATTTTACACAGTTATAGTTGGATGTTTAATCATATGATCCTTCGCACAGCTGATTGTTGAATTATATATATAGAAAAACGATTAATAAAATATGAGTATATAGAGGGTCATCTATGAATGAGCGTAAATCTTAGATGTGATGGCTGTAACAAGTTTTCTTTTTTTGGCATTCCTCTATTTTCATCTGGTGAACCAGCCAACGGGTCTTTTCAGAAGCACAAGCTCTTTAACAGAATGTATCAATTTACATGGATGAGACAAACCTTTAACACTGGTGTGATTAACTACTTGCCTACTAGGTAGGTACTTTTACCCCCTTCTTGACCAGGACACGATGACAAATTGACAATTGCGCGGTTGTGCAACACTATACCAAAATGACTATCATTTTTTTCACACGTATTTTTGCTAAATAAATGAAAAAGACCAAATAAATTTGAAAAAAAAACCCTTTTCATAGTTTATGAGATTTTGGAAACAGGTAATTTTTCTCCTTCACTGATGGGCACTGATGAGGCAGCACTGGTAGACCGCACTGATAGGTGACACTGATTGGACTGCACTGATAATCAGATCCCTGATTATCAGTGTACATGTCCCTTTTAGAGAAGCTGGTTATCGGCTCTCTTCTCCTCTCCTCATGCATGTCAGCATGAGGAAAGGAGTGCCGATAACCGGCTTCTATTTACATCTGTGATCAGCTGTGATTGGACACAGCTGATCACAGGGTAAAGAGCTGCTGATTGGCTCTTTACCTCGATCTGTGATGAGCAGTGTCCTCCAGACCCTGTGATCATGGAGTGCGCTGCCTCCGCCCAGCAGCGGGTGCGTTCACGGGAGGCCGTCAAATGACAGCCTCCAAGAACTAGCCATCATTTGTCTAAAGTGCGGTTGGCAAGTGGTTAAAATGAACAGCTTTTATTTATTCATGCAAAACTTTTATCCCCCTCGTGGTTCTAAATTTGCTATTACATTTAACACTACCCTTCCCCAGACCCCAGACTTACAATGCAAAGAGGCACATATCACAAAAAAAATGCATTTGCACTTGCTTTTTCTTTTTTGCCTTGATGCTTCGCAGCAGGTGCAGAACATTCCTCCACTCTTGCCATGGTACTGCATGTGGTGCAGTGAAATTAAAAAGGAGCAAAAGAGTTTCTTACTGGGTGATGCATTTCCTGTTTCGGTTGAAAAATCATTGTCGAGAATGTTTTCTAGAACCACACAAGCAGTTTTCACATCTGATCACCTCTCGGGACAATTACTAAAAGTCTCTTCTTACGTTTCTGCAAATTTGCGGTAAGTGTTGACATATGCTGCTTGAAATAACTGTATGTGTAAAGATAGCATGTGTGTGAATATTTCAATGGATATAAAATGATAATTTTTTTTTTTTTACAGGGAAAATGGTAGATAAATTCTCATCACCAGAATTCCTGCCACAATTCATTGAAATGTACAGAGACAACCCCTCTATGGAAAGTAAAATCCAGAGAGTACTCAGACCGGGATAAGAAGAATGAGGCCTACCTCAAATTGGCGGAATTATGCACTGCCATTTATGCAAAGGAAGATGTATCGTAAAGGTAAAATTGCTAATCTGAGAACTGTTTTTAAAAAGGAGTTGAATAAGATTAGCGATTCAAAGTGATCTGGTGCTGGTTCGGATGACATATACGTACCATGCCTTTGGTATATTGATAGTCTCAGATTCCTGAATGAGCAGGAGGAATCGAGACCGTCGGTGAGCAGTCTCCAAATTGACCCATTACCCAGTACCCCTGAGTCAGAGGAAAGGACACCTGAGGAATCTGTCTTCAGTCAGGTAATATTCGTGAACTGCATTGCATGTGTATACTGTGTGCTTAATAAGTTATTTTAATGAAAAATACAGATTATGAATTGTCATTGTCCATTTCAAATCTAACACTTTATTTTATTGTATGTCAAGAAACATTTGCAGCTGGTTATAGATTTTTTTTTTTCTGGTTATAGATTTTAAATGACAAAAAAACATTAGCATTCACATTTACATGTTATTCTGCCAATCGACAGCACCAGGCCCAACAAAATATTGCATATATTCTATGCGATTTTGGCGTGCTATCTGAGTGGAAAGGCATGGTGATGCATGGCCTAGGTTCAAGAGTGCCTCACTGTCACTTCGCCAATCTCCTTGAATCACACAACTGCCAAATGGGTCTTCTCTGCTCTGCGACTGACTGACTGCTCTGCGACTGTCCGACTGTGCTCTGCGACTGTCCGACTGTGCTCTGCGACTGACTGACAGTGCTCTGCGACCGACCGACTGGTGAAGATCTTTGGACTGGTGAGTATCCTTGCGCGACTGGGAGTATCTTTGTGACTCGTAAGTATCTTTGCGACTGGTGAGGATCTTTGCGACTGGTGAGGATCTTTGCGACTGGTGAGGATCTTTGCGACTGGTGAGTATCTTTTGCGACTGGTGAGTATCTTTGCGACTAGTGAGTATATTACGACTGGTGAGTATCTGGCGACTGGTGAGCATCCTTGCGACTGGTGAGTATCCTTGCGACTGGTGAGTATCTTTGCGACTGGTGAGTATCTTTGCTACTGGTGAGTATTGTTGCGACTGGTGAGTATCTTTGCGACTGGGAGTATCTGTGCGACTGGTAAGTATCTTAGCGACTGGTTAGTATATTAGCGACTGGTGAGTACCCCAGGTTTAGTACCAGGGGAGTTAAAGGTAGTGTAGGTAAGGAAGAGCAGGTCGTTAATATTATCCCCATAGAGTAGTGGGTAATAATGTCCGACAGGATTGCGGATGCCACTCAGTGCACTTCTTGCGCCATGTATGCGTTCCTTGATGAACCAATCGAGGGCGAATACTGCTGTGCAAGATGTGAGCGACTTGTTGCTCTGGTAGACCAGATCCTGGACCTAGAGAACACAGTGGCAACACTGCGTAGCATCAACAACCTGGAAAGGAGCTTGGACATTACCCATCAGGCGCTGGCAGGGGCCAGCATAGAGGAGGGAGGAATAGAGGAGAAGCAAGCAGGAGAGGTACGCAGCTGGGTGACCGTTAGGAAGGGTAGAGGGATGAGTGTCAGGGAGGCCAGTCCTGAGTTGGTACACCCTAACAAATTTGCCGAGGTGCAGGTTGAGGGGGATATCAGCTTAGGGGTGGCAGTGCTGGAGCAGGCGCCCTCCCCCAGCTACCAGGGAAGGGGCGGCTCCAGGAAGAAGGGGGGCCATAACTCAGGAAAGGTTAGACAGGTTGTGGTAGTTGGGGACTCAATTATCAAGAGGACAGGGAGGGCAATCTGTAAAAAAGATCTCGGTAACCGAACAGTATGTTGTTTACCGGGCGCCCGAGTTCGGCACATCGCAGATCTGGCAGACAGATTATTGTGCGGGGCTGGGGATAAACCAGCGGACATGGTGCATGTGGGCACTAATGACAAAGTAAAAGGAAGGTGGAGGATCCTAAAGAACGATTTCAGGGACTTAGGTAATAGATTGAGGAATAGGACCTCCAAGGTGGTTTTCTCTGAAATACTGCCTGTACCTCGAGCCACACAGGAGAGGCAGAAGGAGATTAGGGAACTTAACAAGTGGCTGATGAATTGGTGTAGGAAGGAGGGGTTTGGGTTCCTGGAAAACTGGGCTGACTTCTCAGTCAGCTACCGACTCTTTAGTAAGGATGGGCTGCACCTTAATGGGGATGGTACAAATCTTTTGGGGAGAAAGATGGCCACCAAGTTGGAGGGGCTTTTAAACTAGGAGACGGGGGGGAGGGCTCAGAAGTAGAGTCAGTCAGGAGGAGGGAGCAAAGGACTGAAGGCAGTTGTAGGGTCAGCAGCGTCAATTGGCAGGTCTGTGCGGGAAAACCTCAGACCAAAAAGGAATAAACATAACCGCCAATCATGTTTAACTTCCGTAAAACTAAGAGGGGTATATGCTAATGCCAGGAGCCTAGCTAATAAAATGGATGAATTGGAAATGTTAGTGCATGAGGAGGACATAGACCTTGTGGGAATAACAGAGACTTGGTTCGACCCCTCACATGACTGGCTGGCCAATATCCAAGGGTATTTGGTGTACCGGAAGGACAGGGTAGGAAAAAGAGGGGGAGGGGTATGTCTCTATGTCAAGAACAATATAATGGTGATAGAGAGGAGCGACAAGAACAATATAAAGGTGATAGAGAGGAGTGACATTACGGATGGGATGAGCATGGATTTAGAATCGGTGTGGGTAGAACTCCATAGGGAAGGAGAAAAGGGAAAAGTAATTGTGGGGGGTTTGCTATAGGCCACCTAACCAAGGGGAGGAGGTAGAGCTGGAATTTTTAGCACTAATGGGTAAAGTGGCAAAATTGGGATCAGTCATCATATTAGGGGACTTCAATTATCCCGACATTGACTGGGATGAGGGGACTGCACACTCACAGAAGGCCCGTCTATTCACGGAAACCTTACTGGATAATTACATGTCACAGTTGGTGGATTCCCCTACCAGAGAAAACGCAGTCCTGGATCTATTGATCACTAATGACCCAGACATAATCTCGGAGGTGGGAGTCCAGAACTACCTGGGCTCTAGCGATCACATTTAGCGTAAATAACAATATAGCAAGGCAAGTGGGGAACATAAGAACCCTAAACTTCAGAAGGGCAAACTTTCCAAAATTATACTCATTGATGGAAAGGGTAAACTGGGACCAAACCTTGGGATCACTGACCACAAAGGAAAAATGGGAATGCTTTAGGAACATATTAAGCAAATGCATCTTGCAGTGCATTCCTATGTGAAATAAATTTAGAAGAGACAAAGCCAAACCTGGCTGGTTAAACCGTAGCGTTAAAAAACTTATCAGGGGAAAAAAATTGGCCTTCAAGAAATATAAATCAGAGGGCACAGTATCGGCTTTCGAGCAATACAAGGAGGCAAATAAGAAAAGTAAACAAGAAATCAAGATGGCTAAAATCAACTTTGAGAGACAAATAGTGGAGGATAGTAAAAAAAAACCAAAGATATTTTTTAAATATATCAACAGCAAAAAAACTAGGGCAGAGCATATTGCACACATAATTAACAATGATGGGAGGATGGTTACAGAGGACACTGAAAAAGCAACTGTGCTGAATGCTTTTTTCTCGTCAGTCTTTACACAGGAAAAGGAGGGGTACACTGACCATGACTGTATGGTTAGTAGTAATACACAGGACTTGCCACTATGGCTAACAGAGGGTGGAATCAGGGAAAGGCTGGATAAACTTAACACAAACAAATCACCAGGCCCGGATGGCGTACATCTGAGAGTACTCAAGGAACTCAGTAAGGTTATATCTAGACCACTGTTTCTGATCTTTGCTGACAGTATTAGGACAGGAGATGTACCAGGGGATTGGAGGAAGGCTAACGTGATTCCGATATTCAAAACAGGCCAGAGGCATATCAGGGAAATTATAGGCCTGTCAGTTTGACATCAATAATATGTAAACTTCTGGAGGGGATGATAAGGGACTATATCGTAGAGTATGCTAAAGTCAACAACATCATCAGCAATAATCAGCACAGGTTTACAAATGGGCGTTCTTGTCAAACCAATCTCCTAACATTCTACGAGGAGGTGAGCTGTGAGCTAGATAGGGGCAGACCAGTGGATGGAGTGTACTTGGATTTCGCTAAGGCGTTTGGTACAGTTCCCCACAAGCGCTTAATTTATAAAATAAGGTCTGCAGGTATCGACAGCAGGGTTTGCTCTTGGATACGGAACTGGCTAAAAGGGCATGTCCAAAGGGTGGTAATAAACAGCGCATACTCAGACTGGTCTGAGGTAGTAAGCGGGGGGCCCCAGGGCTCAGTCCTGGGACCAACCTTGTTCAATTTATTCATAAACAGCATTGAGGACGGGATCAGTAGTTCGTTATCAGTTTTTGCAGATGACACAAAATTGGCCAGGGCAATAACTGCACAGCATGAAGCAGATATCCTACAGAATGACCTGGACAAAATAACGGAGTGGGCAACGACATGCAAATGAGGTTTAATGTGGAGAAGTGTAAGGTTTTGCACTTGGGGACTAAAAACATAAAAGCACAATACACGTTAGGAGGGGAACCCTTGGGGGAATCAAAAATGGAGAAGGATCTGGGAGTCTTGGTTGATGATAGATTAGGCAACAGCATGCAATGTCAAGCGGCAGCTGCCAAAGCCAGCAGAATATTAGCATGCATAAAGAAAGGGATGTATTCCAGAGATAAGATATAATCCTTCCACTTTATAAAACTCTGGTCCGACCGCATCTGGAGTATTCTGTCCAGTTCTGGTCGCCAGTCCTCAGGAGGTATGTGTTGGAGCTGGAGAGAGTCCAGAGAAGGGCAACTAAACTGATTAGGTGATTGGAGGACCTTAACTATGAAGAGTGGCTGCAAACGCTCAATTTATTCTCCCTGGAGAAGAGACACCTGAGGGGGGACATGATAGCAATTTATAAATTTCTCAATGGGGATCTCAGCTTAGAAAAAAAGCTGTTCATTCGAAGGGATTGCATACCATGCGATTAGAGGAGAAGCGTTTTAACCTCAGGAAACGAGGGGGGTTCTTTACTGTTAGGGCTACAAGATTGTGGAATTCTCTACCACAAGAGGTGGTTTCTGCGGGTAGTATGGTGGCTTTCAAAAGACTCTTAGACTTACATCTCAAGGATCAGGACATTAAGGGCTATGTGAGATGATTACAGCCACACACCCACACAGGTTGAACTGGATGGACTATTGTCTTTATTCAACCTCACCTACTATGTAACTATGTAACATTGCTTGTGTCATGTAAGGTGGAAGCAGTGCGATGCATAAAATTGTGCAAAATACAGCAACAGTGCACAATTTTGTCAATTTTAGAAGGGGGGACATTTATGGCAGTATGAAAGATGCAAAACCGATTTGCCATGATACCGAATGCATTTTCCACAACACGTCTAGCTCTTGACAGTCTGCGGTTGAAGATGCATTGATCATGGTAATGTTTTTCATGGGAAACGGTTTAATCACATTTTCTCCCAAACCAAAGGCCTTATCTGCAACAAATACAAAATTTAGTGCATGTACAGTCTCGTGTCTGGATGGAAGACTCAGTAACCCATTCTTCAACTGTTTGGCGAACTCTGTTTTCTCTATTACCCCTCCATCAGTGGCATTAACTAAACTGGCAAAATATGTAGAAGGTTTTGTGTATTGTAAACAGGAAGTAGTAAAGAATCCCCCTTCCGGTGTCATGTTCACTATAATTCCAAATATACTGGTCTATATGAACATAGTACATTTAAATATTGCAACATGAATCACTTTTATATATTGCCGATCCGTGAACAATACTATATTTGCAGATCGGTATTGGTAAAAGCTATTTTTCCATAACACAAAGTGAACTGTCAATATAAAGGATACTTCCGGTTTCGGAACATCCCATGCAGACACCGAAAGATGGAGGATCCTTCTCACCTGTATAAAAAGGCGGAAATGACGGCGCGCGCCTATCTCCCATCTCAGTTGAAGCCCTATTGGAAGAAACGCGTCAGGAGGGAGGCGTGCCGTCATTACATCACTCGGAGTCCGTGCTGCAGCCGGACTCGAGGCGAAATAGAGATCCTCTGCCTGTAATTTCAATCTTTTCCTGCTCGTAATTACTCAACTAAATGTAAGTGCAATCTTGTTTTTCAATAAAACCATACCAAAGGTAATGCACTATTAGTCCCTTTTATGCCTTACATGTGTACTGGAATACCATGGGAAGCATTTATGCTCTTATAAAGAGATTGAGAGGCTACCTTTGTTTGAGTAATGGGAACAAGTGTGAGCCGTCCATTTCACACCATAAAGGGATAAATAGAGTGCCTACAACATCATCTACCGATTTAGAGGCTGCTTTTTCTCTATCATCTGGTAAGAGGCTTGCATCAATTTTATCACCTGTGTGACTGTGCACGTGTGGTAGGTGGATATCAGGACACAGACATCACTTTCACAGGAATTGTTTCAATCAAGCACTTACCTTCTTTTCCGCTGGGTAAGGAGGCATTTCACCAGGTGGAGGGAACACCTAATCACTTGAACGATTTGTTATTGGACTCTTCACTTATACTTTTGTCATCATCAATTTATTTATAATGGAATTTATTCTTTATGGATTATTTGTTTGATTCACATCAAGGTTGAATTTTATGGGACTATTTGTTCACTGTTCAACTTTTATTTTGGACATTATTTTGGTTTTTACCACTGTCACATCATTTATATGTATATTGTGTATAATATATTTTATAATATATATTTCATATTTATTGAAAAGCGCACCATCACTTTCAAACATTATTACTTTTTACATTCTGGTTGCAGCCTTTCACATAATCAGCGCACCCTTTTCTTTCCCAATTATACATCACATATCAACTCGGGTAGCAGCAGATTAACATGGATGTCTTTGAGTACCACAGTACTCGGAAATTGGTAGTGGAAGACATCTTTGAAAAAACACTCTTTGAACCCACGGATCTAAGAGGCATATTTATGAGACTCAAAAATATAATGGTAGCCGAACTACATGCATCCTGGGATATAGTGTTTTTGGAGAGATATGTCCAGGAAAAAATGGTGCCCAGGAGTCTTAGGTGGAACATCTCCCCAGACCAGGGTGACCAAGAAATCCTGGAATGGTTCCAATTTTTTAATGGGGCCGATATGAGCCTCTTGAATTTTCTTATAGATAAAAGGAGGAAGAAAGTTCTAAAACTTAACAAAGAAATTTTAGAAATTAAAGAAAAACTTTCCCCTTTTTTGCAAGAAGAGGCATACAAAATATATAATCAGGAACTTCGGGAAATTTTAGCAATTGAAGAAGAACAAAAAAAGAAAAAGAGAAAAAAGTATTTCAGAGACCTAGAAGATTACCAAGCAGGTAAAGTCTTCAAATGGCAACTGAATATGGAAATAGAAGAAGATTCAGGAGAAATGGAAAGTACCACAAGTGACAATACTGTGGGAAAAAGCACTGTTCCTATGGGTTTTAGAGAAACCAAAGGGACAACTAAAAAAGAATCGGATAATCAAGAAGCTACAACCTCAAAGAATATTACAGAGGCAAAAACTTCTAATTATTCCCAAAAATTCAAACCTTTAAAGGAGAATTTATCCAACAATAAAGGTAAGAAGAAAGTAGAGAAAAAAGGGGACAATTCACGTCAGGTGGGAAAAGAACCACATAGGAGAGAGAGCAAGATCATGGACATTATTCCAGAGAAAGACAATCGAGACGCTCTCGATCCAGATCCCCCAGACGGGTCCCAATGGATTATATGGGAAATTATTCCGATTCTACAATATTACAAGGTTTTATCCCCAATATTCTCACAACTGGTTTGAACCTCTGAGAAACGAAAGGTATGAAGAAAGAGAAGACATCTTCGAAACTCCACAAAGCGAAAAACCAATTAAAGCTAACAAGAAGAATTTTTTAGGACAAGGCCACAAGAAAGGCAAAAAAAGAAAATAAATAAAAGAGGAAATAGAGGTGGCTCCAAACGTAATAAAAGCGACAAAAATATACAAGGAATATTCAACTTGAGTGGCATCGAACTAACCAAGTCTGAACAACATACTTTAAGCAAAGGGCTAAAATATGTCCCCAAAAAAGCCCTAAACAAATTCGAAACCTTTGTGGATATCCACAAGTTTGTGAGGAAATTGAATGTGAAGAGACATTTTTTGTCAAAAGCTGGAGAAAGAAATTACGTTTCATACCAGCCATCTTCTTCAATTCCCTCAGGAGTAAGGAATGCTTCCTTATTTAACCCTCCAGGCTTACACAGTCAACAAGTGACTATTTTTAAAGACCTGGTAATTAAGGAATTAGAAGAAAAACAGGTGGAGAATAAATCACAAATGGATCTGAATAAAGGCATAAAGGAGTTGTGTGAAAACAAAGAGCTTATAGTCAGGCCAGCGGATAAAGGGGGAGGAATCGTTCTTTTGCATAAGAATGATTATCTGAAAGAAATGGACAACCTCTTATCCAACAACCAAACTTATGAATTATTAAAGAAAGATCCCACCACTAAATTCAAAAAGAAACTTGAAAAACTTGTTGAAGAAGGTCATAATAAAGGTATTTTAAATAAGAAGGAGAGAGAATTTTTGGTCCCCTTGTGTCCAAGAATCCCCACTATTTATTACCTCCCAAAAATTCACAAAAGCTTAACACAACCTCCGGGAAGACCTATAGTGAGTGGGATCGACTCAGTCACTTCAAGAATTGGTAAATATGTCGACTATTTTCTACAGCCATTAGTACAGGAAACTCCTGCGTACTTGAAAGACACATCCCAGTGTATCAAGGAAATAACAGAATTGGAAATACCAGGGGAAGTACTGCTAGTTACAGCAGATGTAACTTCCCTCTATACTGTGATACCGCATGATATGGGATATGAAGCGGTGAGTACGTTTTTAGATGCTAATCATGAAATTCCTTTTAATCAAAAAAGTTTTATTCTTGACCTACTTGTCTTCGGGATGGAGCACAACTATTTTTATTACAACCAGAAATTTTATCTTCAAAGAACGGGTGTTGCAATGGGGGCTAAGTTCGCCCCAAGTTTAGCCAACTTATTTATGGCCTTATGGGAAGATCGCAATATTTTTTCCAATAAAGCAAAAGAACTAGTGATATGGAGAAGATATATCGATGACACGCTACTGGTTTGGCAGGGGGATGAGGAATCCCTTGAAAAGTTCATGGAAGACCTCAACTGTAATAGTTGGGGAATCAGATTCTCATATCAATATAGTAAAAGTTCCATCAACTTTTTAGACCTAACCATTTTTAGAAAAGGCACAAGCTTTGCAACCCGTTCTTATTTTAAACCGACAGACAAAAATGGCTTCATTGCCTTAGACAGCTGCCACCATCCCACATGGCTGAATACAGTTCCTAAAGGACAATTCAGAAGAGTAAGAAGAAATTGTACAGAAAATAAAGATTTCCAGGAACAAGCATTGATATTAAAAGAAAGATTCGTGGAAAAAGGGTACGACCCACAAAAGTTGGATCAGGAGATACAAAAAATGAGCCTTATGAAGCAATCTGCGTTGACAGAACCAGTTAAGAAAAAGAATCCAGAGAAGACTCGGTCTTATTCAGAATTCGCTTTCAACACACAATTTTCTACTAGCTACAAATGGCTCAACCATGTATTTCGCAAATGTTGGGGTGTGCTGCAGGGTGACAAGGTACTTGAACCCGTAATACCTGAGCAACCGAAAATCATCTTTAAAAAAGCGGCCAATATTAAAAACTTAGTAGCCCAAAATCCAGTCGAAAAACCAACAATAACGAGAATCTTTCCAGACATGAAAGGGTTTTACCCTTGTGGTAGCTGTAGGATTTATAAAGAAGCGAATACGGTGAGAACAAAGACATTTTCGTCTAGTGTCACTGGCAAGGAATATCCTATCAAAGAGTTTATATCCTGCCACACCAAAGGAGTCCTCTATTTGTTACAGTGTGAGTGTAACAAACAATACGTAGGAAGAACCATACGTACTGCCAGTGTACGGATAGGAGAACATCTATAAAGCCTTTCCTGGGCATAGTGTATCTCAACACTATGCCAAGTGCCATCAAAAAAATCCTAAAAAATGAAAATCATCGTTATTGAGAAATATACTCCACATTGGAGGGGGGGTAATTTAAAAAGAACCATCTCTAGAAGAGAAACGTTTTGGATTTTCGAACTAAAGTGTTTTCAACCTAGAGGACACAACATCGAATGGGACATTAATTCCCACATCAATAATAACTAATAATATATTTCCCGAAATCCTGATACATTAATACCCACCCCTACACAATTTTATGCTATCTTAACAACATTTTAACAAATTAAGTTTTTTAATACATTTTTAATAAGAAGTTTTAATCTTTTAATGATCACATAACAATATTTTAGTCTGTAAAGATAATAAAATTTTATTTAAATTTTTAATATATCATTTTTATGTATTTTAAACAAATATGTTATGTGTGATATAAATATATTGTTATTATGTATAAGATTGGCACGGTTTGAGTGATAAAAATCAAAAACCGGCAAAATATGTAGAAGGTTTTGTGTATTGTAAACAGGAAGTAGTAAAGAATCCCCCTTCTGGTGTCATGTTCACTATAATTCCAAATATACTGGTCTATAGTACATTTAAATATTGCAACATGAATCACTTTTATATATTGCCGATCCGTGAACAATACTATATTTGCAGATCGGTATTGGTAAAAGCTATTTTTCCATAACACGAAGTGAACTGTCAATATAAAGGATACTTCCGGTTTCGGAACATCCCTTGCAGACACCGGAAGATGGAGGATCCTTCTCACCTGTATAACATAGAAACATAGAATGTGTCGGCAGATAAGAACCATTTGGCCCATCTAGTCTGCCCAATATATCTGAATCCTATGAATAGTCCCTGGCCCTATCTTATATGAAGGATAGCCTTATGCCTATCCCATGCATGCTTAAACTCCTTCACTGTATTTGCAGCTACCACTTCTGCAGGAAGGTTATTCCATGTTTTCACAACTCTCTCAGTAAAGTAATACTTCCTCATATTACTTTTAAACCTTTGCCCCTCTAATTTAAAATGGTGTCCTCTTGTGGTAGTTTTTCTTCTTTTAAATATGCTCTCCTCCTTTACCGAGTTGATTCCCTTTATGTATTTAAAAGTTTCTATCATATCCCCTCTGTCTCTTCTTTCTTCCAAGCTATACATGTTAAGGTCCTTTAACCTTTCCTGGTAAGTTTTTTCCTGCAATCCATGTACTAGTTTAGTAGCTCTTCTCTGAACTCTCTCTAGAGTATCTATATCCTTCTGGAGATATGGCCTCCAGTACTGCGCACAATACTCCAAGTGAGGTCTCACCAGTGTTCTGTACAGCGGCATAAGCACTTCTCTCTTTCTACTGCTTATACCTCTCCCTATACATCCAAGCATTCTGCTGGCATTTCGTGCTGCTCTATTACATTGTCTTCCCACCTTTAAGTCTTCTGAAATAATTACTCCTAAATCCCTTTCCTCAGATACTGAGGTCAGGACTGTGTCAAATATTCTATATTCTGCCCTTGGGTTTTTACGCCCCAGGTGCATTATCTTGCACTTATCCACATTAAATTTCAGTTGCCAGAGTTCTGACCATTCTTCTAGTTTTCCTAAATCCTTTTCCATTTGGCGTTTCCCTCCAGGAACATCAACCCTGTTACATATCTTTGTGTCATCAGCAAAAAGACAAACCTTACCATCGAGGCCTTTTGCAATGTCACTTATGAAGATATTAAACAAAATTGGTCCCAGTACAGATCCCTGAGGTACCCCACTGGTAACATGACCTTGTTCTGAATGTTCTCCATTGACTACAACCCTCTGTTGTCTGTCACTCAGCCACTGCCTAATCCACTCAACAATATGGGAGTCCATGCTCAATGACTGTAGTTTATTGATAAGTCTTCTATGTGGGACAGTGTCAAAAGCCTTACTAAAATCTAGATATGCAATGTCTACTGCACCTCCACCGTCTATTATTTTAGTCACCCAGTCAAAAAAATCTATAAGATTTGTTTGACAGGATCTCCCTGAAGTAAACCCATGTTGTTTTTCATCTTGCAATCCATGGGATTTAAGATGTTCCACAATTCTATCCTTTAATAGGGTTTCCATTAATTTGCCTACTATTGATGTCAGACTCACTGGTCTATAGTTGCTCGATTCCTCCCTACTACCTTTCTTGTGAATGGGCACGACATTTGCCAATTTCCAATCTTCCGGGACGACTCCTGTTACTAATGATTGGTTAAATAAATCTGTTAATGGTTTTGCCAGCTCACCACTAAGCTCTTTTAATAATTTTGGGTGTATCTCATCAGGACCGTGTGACTTATTTGTCTTCACTTTAGACAGCAATCTTAGAACGTCTTCCTCTGTAAAGACACATGCATCAAACGATTCATTAGTCATCCTTTCAAGTGGAGGTCCTTCTCCTTTTTCTTCTGTAAAAACTGAACAGAAGTATTCATTAAGGCAGTCGGCTAGCCCTTTATTCTCTTCTACATACCTTCCGTCCTTTGTTTTTAATTTAGTTATTCCTTGTTTTAATTTCCTTTTTTCATTTATATATCTGAAGAATATATATAAAAAATATAAAATATATATAAAATATATAAAAAGGCGGAAATGACGGCGCGTGCCTATCTCCCATCTCAGTTGAAGCCCTATTGGAGGAAACGCGTCAGGAGGGAGGCGTGCCGTCATTACGTCACTCGGAGTCCGTGATGCAGCCGGACCCGAGGTGAAATAGAGATCCTCTGCCTGTAATTTCAATCTTTTCCTGCTCGTAATTACTCAACTAAATGTAAGTGCAATCTTGTTTTTCAATAAAACCATACCAAAGGTAATGCACTATTAGTCCCTTTTATGCCTTACATGTGTACTGGAATACCGTGGGAAGTATTTATGCTCATATAAAGAGATCGAGAGGCTACCTTTGTTTGAGTAATGGGAACAAGTGTGAGCCGTCCATTTCACACCATAAAGGGATAAATAAAGTGCCTACAATGTCATCTACCGATTTAGAGGCTGCTTTTTCTCTATCATCTGGTAAGAGGCTTGCATCAATTTTATCACCTGTGTGACTGTGCACGTGTGGTAGGTGGATATCAGGACACAGACATCACTTTCACAGGAATTGTTTCAATCAGGCACTTACCTTCTTTTCCGCCGGGTAAGGAGGCATTTCACCAGGTGGAGGGAACACTTAATCACTTGAACGATTTGTTATTGGACTCTTCATTTATACTTTTGTCATCATCAATTTATTTATAATGGAATTTATTCTTTATGGATTATTTGTTTGATTCACATCAAGGTTGAATTTTATGGGACTATTTGTTCACTGTTCAACTTTTATTTTGGACATTATTTTGGTTTTTACCACTGTCACATCATTTATACTTATATTGTGTATAATATATTTTGGGTATATTTCACATTTATTGAAAAGCGCACCATCACTTTCAAACATTATTAACTATGGCCATTAACACAATACTGAAATAGCCCTTATAGTAAAATGATCCAGAGTTCCCAGGTGGGGTAATCCGAACATGCTTCCCATCGATTGCACTCAGTGTTAATTTTGGCAGAAAATTTCAATTTACTTTTAGTCTTAGTCTTAGGACTAAAATGGCATTTTAGTTTTAGTCCCATTTTAGTCTTCTGAAAGTGTTTTAGTTTTAGTCGTATTTTTTCGACTAAAACTCCAGTACATTTTAGTCGACTAAAACTCCAGTACATTTTAGTAGACTAAAACTCATTTTAGTCATCTATAATTGAATGGGTGTAGTTCAATTGTAATTTGTAATGCATTATTTAAGCATTTCTCTACAATTTCCAAACTCATTATATACTACTGCTGGTCCTGGAGTGAAAAATTGAATATGTTATTATTTATGGTATTAAGCTTTGAGCATGCACTAGCACAGCACTACACAGACACAGAGTTAGTCATTAAGTCTTTATTTAGGCAAAACTGTTTTGCCAATAATATTACTTTTTTGACCAAAGGGGGTAACATAAAAATATAAAAATGTAATAAAAATACAAAAAAATAAAAACTTTGCAGGCATCAGCTCACTTCATCAGTCCTGTGTCATGCTCATTTCAACAGTACAGCATCCTGAGACCTGAGACCACTGTGGGGGGGGGGGGGGTTGCTAATTTCTCAGCCAACAAGGGAGTGTGCTCACTGCTCACTCACAATTTTGCCTAAGAACACAGCCATGAATAAAGAATGGTACAAAAACATCCTCAGAGAAGAGAACAACTTCCTTCCCACCTCAACCATCCAAGAACAACTGCAGAGAGACTCCAGGGAAGAAAAAATAAGCATCAGCTCACTTCATCAGTCCTGTGTCATGCTCATGGCAACAGTACAGCATCCTGAGACCACTGTGGGGGTGCTAAGTTCTCAGCCAACAAGGGAGTGGGCTCACTCACAATTTTGCCTAAGAATACACACAGCCATGAATAAAGAATGGTACAAAAACATCCTCAGAGAGAACAACTTCCCACCTCAACCATCCAAGAAAAGCTGCAGTGCACACCTGCACAGGTACTGTCACTGCCAGTCTGGCACTGGCACTGCATAATAAACCAATACTGTAAAACTTGAGGAGGGTAATGCTTATTTCTAAATAAGAAGAACCCATTTACACTTTCAGCTTATTATTTTAACAGTTGTAATTCTCAGATGTATTCACTAAAAATGTGCAAAGTCTACAATAATGCCAATTACAACTGTTTTTGAAGCACAAGTATTATTTATGCTTCTTATAGAAATAGCAGTAATAAAACACTTCTATTTGTTTCGATTCATTTTAAGGAAAGCACTTTGTGCCAAAATGACCCTTGCTCTATTCCGCCGGCCTCTAGAGAGGTCACCTGTGACACTAAATACCCTCTCTGCAAAGGCTTGAAAAGCTAGCATAGCCAGCAGGTCTAAAGCAAAAGGTTTTAGCTGGTGATAAATAGTGTCACTCTTTGACAGCCAAAAATCGGTTGCAGTGTTGTCCTCAACTTGATGCAAAAGCTCTTCCTTATATTTTCTGATCTGCTGTTTTATGCTGTTTTAGGAGATCCTCTGCCTGGGTCTTCTGCGGCATTTAGAAAGAAACCGAAAAATTGGCTGCTCAGATGTGGATGCTGGTGCTTCTTCAACTTCCTCCGATTTTTCAATATTCTCTTGTTCCACATCATCTTCAGACAATTTATGATGTTGCGTGTGGGGCGAAGTGGATTTTCTTATCGCATACTCTGCCTTTTTAAACAATTCCTGAATATTCTCATGATCTGCCACATTAACAAGGGTTTCACAGACAGTAGGGTTGACAAAACAAGCAGCTGCTGCAAGTGGCAAGAACATTTCATCTGTTGGATCTAAAAATGAAGCAAAACACTGGTTCACATTCCCTTGCATTTTCTGTGCAATTGTGGCAAGGTCTTGGTAGCTAGTGTTCTGTTTAAAGTCCTCAAGTTGGCTGAGTAGATCAAAAAGAGCAGGGACAGCCAGGGACATTGACATGGTGTCACTCTGGAGGGTTTTAGTATGTTTTGCAAAAGGCAGCAGTAGGTCATGCAATGATGTGAGCTTTTGCCATTCACTAGGGAGCAAGCTGTCCCATCCCATGTTGTTTGCGATTTGGCAGACTGACTCTTTCAGTTTGAGATCATGTTGAATGTGCTTGACCAGCGTCTGGGGCAGTCATTGAAAAGGGTCCGGCCACAATGCTCCAATATCTTCTGTGTTGCGATAGAAGACTTGCGGAAGAGGTTCACTATAACGTAAAAGTGTAGCGCTAAAGAAAAATTGATAATCGTGAAATTGATAAATTAGTGTCCAAATGAATAAATCACTAATAATCACAATAGTGTGTTAAAAATGTCCAATTGAATGAGTCCCCAACGAAAAAAGACTGATGTGGAGAAAAGACATAAATCCGCAAGTGCAATAATCCAAGGGGGGGAGGGATTCTTCCCGGGACGCCAAGGGTATGTGAAGGAAGGGAACACCTCTGTGATGGAATATGATAAGCAGCTTACCAGATTTCCATGGCTGCTCAGATTAGTGAGTCAGCCTCTCCCAGCTGTTAATCCAAACCACTGAAGGTCAGAAATTACATAGGTACTTTATCAGCTCCAAGGAACCACCACTTGAGATACAGGAGGATCAGTATAGGATTGGCACTCATCAATATATGTCATCAATCATAAATGAATATGTGAAAAAAAGAGAGGCAAAGCCCATAGCGTAATCCCGTTTAAAACTTGAAATCTTGTTTATTAAAAGTTATACTCACAGTGTTTCATAAAATAACAGACATATCAATGGCTATGTCAGGGATAGAGATGCGGCGTCCCGCAAGTGGTCCCAGATAATAGATGATGAAGGCCGGCTAGTTTCAGGGGGGCGTGTGGACGTTGCGTCAGGGGGCGTGTGGACGTTGCGTCTGCGCCCCCTGAAACTAGCCGGCCTTCATCATCTATTATCTGGGATCACTTGCGGGATGCCGCATCTCTATCCCTGACATAGCCATTGATATGCCTGTTATTTCATGAAACACTGTGAATATAACTTTTAATAAACAAGATTTCAAGTTTTAAACGGGATTACGCTATGGGCTTTGCCTCTCTTTTTTTCACATATTCATTTATGATTGATGACATATATTGATGAGTGCCAATCCTATACTGATCCTCCTGCATCTCAAGTGGTGGTTCCTTGGAGCTGATAAAGTACCTATGTAATTTCTGACCTTCAGTGGTTTGGATTAACAGCTGGGAGAGGCTGACTCACTAATCTGAGCAGCCATGGAAATCTGGTAAGCTGCTTATCATATTCCATCACAGAGGTGTTCCCTTCCTTCACATACCCTTGGCGTCCCGGGAAGAATCCCTCCCCCCCTTGGATTATTGCACTTGCGGATTTATGTTTTTTCTCCACATCAGTCTTTTTTCGTTGGGGACTCATTCAATTGGACATTTTTAACACACTATTGTGATTATTAGTGATTTATTCATTTGGACACTAATTTATCAATTTCACGATTATCAATTTTTCTTTAGCGCTACACTTTTACGTTATATTGCATTTTGAGTCACTGTTGGTTGATTTTGTGTTGGCTGCTGATATTTATCATTCCTTTTTACTCATTATACTAGCGCGGAAATTTTCTATTTTTTCTTGGAAGAGGTTCACTATTGATCTTGCTTTATGCAGTATTTTCTTCACACTTGCCTCCTTCTGCAACATGTGGACCACTAGTTGTAAGGTATGCACTACACATGGTGTCCGGTCCATCTCGATCTGTTGGTACCTAACAGTGGAACACAGCCAAATAAAGTATAGAAAAGCTTTCTGTTCCATTCTATTCCATTTTATTATTTTAACATTTAACATCTTATGGGAATACTTTTACACAAGACTACTGGAAAAATAACAAAGATGCACCCATAGAGTAGACTGGAGCAGATACTAGTGCCCCCATATCAATCATCTCATATGCATGTGATAACTAACTGTCAACCGAACCGTGTCATGTAAAATAATATTAAAATTGGCTCACCCACCGCAGTTCATCAATTTCAGACTCCGCCTCAGAGTCACTTTTCGTCATGGGGGAGTCTTCCTCACTAGAGCTGGGTGGTTCTTCTGCTGCTGCTGCTGCTGCTGCGGTTTGTTTAAATGCTGCCACCATATTGCTCCCGTTGTCTGTTATCACTGTGAGGCAAGAGGGATGTTGAGCGCTTGTGCCAAGGAGAAAGGACCCCAGTGCAGCAACAGATGATCAGGGACTACTGGAGGCTAAGCTCTACAGGTGCTGGTGTAACTCAGGGCAGCTCTGGCAGGCAAAGAAGGAAATCCCGCTGACAACAAGAAAAAGAAAAACAGGCGCCGCTGAGTGTAGCATAGAAATTCATTACATGACAATATGTGGCAACTCACATGGGGATTGCCTTTAGTGCATGTTCCTAGATTGCTTCCTGTATTCAATGTGTCTGCATTCTGACTGGCCCGCAGCCAGGTGATGACGATACAGGAAGGACCGTGGAGGAGCTGGGTCGGGTGGAGGCAGCGGTGAACCGCAAGCCTTCCGGAAGTGACGTAACGCGTTTCGGAGCATGCACACTAAGCTCCTTCTTCAGACATATCTTTTTCTTGTTATCACTGTGAGGATCTTCCTCTTTGGTATGTCCCACTCTTGCAAGCATTTGTCCCAACATGTTTTAATTGACTGTGCAGTGTGTGGGTGGGCTACTTGTTCAAGGGCCAACAATATGTGTTCAGGTTTATGTTGTTCAACACAAAAGTAGCATGCACTTATAGCAAGGAATGAAGCTGAGAGTCCTTTTTGGGTCCACAAATCAGTGCAAATAGATACTCTCTGAGCAGCAGTCAGTGTCTTTTTGAATTTTTGTTTTTCATCCTCATATTGTTTGTCAATCAGATTGCTTATTTTAGTTTTCTTTGGAACAGTCAGCTTTCTATCTACTGTCTCCGTCATGCTAACAAAGTCCTTATCTTCAATCGTTCTGACTGGTAATCCGGAGCACCCAATCCATCTTGCTATGGCCTCCTCCCTGGCCTGTTGTTCCTTAGAGTCAATTTTGTATTTTGAAGCACCTAAAAGAGCAGTGTAAATAGTTTGCTGTGGTGCACTGGTCCGACTTGGTCCAGCATTTGAGGTTTTCTGTATCTGTGGGGTTAAATTAGGGGGAAAATTTCTAGTTATTCTGATTTTACATTCTCTCTCACTCAGCTCCAAGTTGTCTCTTTATACAAAAGTGGAGTTAAGTGCTATCATGCACTGCTTACCTTTGTATGAATTTTGGGATGAGTTGTCCGCAAATGACGCTTTAAGTTTGTTGTATTTTTGCCAGTTAGTGTCACTCCACATGGTTTGCAAAGGGTCTTGTTGTCCTTCGCATCAAATGTAAAATACACCTATAGACCTGCTCTTCTCTTTCTACCAGTCACAGAGAGAGATGCGGTCGTGGACATTTCTCTGGATGACAGTGCTGTGTGGATGACAGCGGTCAGAGGAGGCCTGTAATGCTGCTGGACAGTGCTGGATGGTGGTCTAAGGGATGGCCTGTAATTCCCTGGATGCCTGTGGTGGTCAGGTTAGACAGAGGAGGCCTGTAATGCTGCTGGACAGTGCTGGAGCCTGGATGGTGGTCTAAGGTCTAAGGGATGGCCTGTAATCTAATGCACAGTGCTGGATGGTGGTCTCAGGTCTAAGGGATGGCCTGTAATCTAATGCACAGTGTTGGATGGTGGTCTCAGGTCTAAGGGATAGCCTGTAATGCCCTGGATGCCTGTGGTGGTCAGGTCAGACAGAGGAGGCCTGTAATGCTGCTGGACAGTGCTGGAGCCTGGATGGTGGTCTCAGGTCTAAGGGATGGCCTGTAATCTAATGCACAGTGCTGGATGGTGGTCTCAGGTCTAAGGGATGGCCTGTTATGCCCTGAATGCCTGTGGTGGTCACTCAGGTCAGACAGAGGAGGCCTGTAATGCTGCTGGTTAGTGCTGGAGCCTGGATGATGGTCTCAGGTCTAAGGGATGGCCTGTAATGCCCTGGATGCCTATGGTAGTCTGGTCAGAGGAGGCCTGTAATGCTGCTGCACAGTGCTGGATGGTGGCCTCAGGTCTAAGGGATGGCCTGTAATGCACACAGTGCTGGATGGTGGTCTCAGGTCTAAGGGATGGCCTGTAATTCACAGTGCCCTGGATGCCTGCGGTGGTCAGAGTAGGGCTGTAATGCTGCTGGACATGGACAGTGCTGGATGGATGGTGGTCTCAGGTGGTCTAAGGGATGGCCTGTATGCATTGCATAGTGCCGGATGCCTGCGGTGGTCATGTCAGAGAGGAGGCCTGTAATGCTTCTGCCTGCAGTGCACACAGCACAGTGCTGCTCAGAGTGCTGGATGGGGGTCTCAGGTTTAAGGGTGGTCTGATTCTGAAGTTGAACAGGATGGGCCGGGCCGGCCTCAGCAGCCTATGCACGCGCACACACAGTCCTGGATGGCAGATGCCAGTAGTCTGAGGGGACTCAGGGGAGGCAGTAATGGCTGACCTGGCTGTTGTAACTCAATCAGTGGGTGCTCTGCTCTGGATGTGGTGGTGGGTGCCACTGCCTCGGTGGTCGTCTGCCGTGTGATGATGATGTGACGGAGTCGGGCCTGGCTCTGGCTGTAGTGCTGCAGTGCTCTGGTGAGGTGACTGGTCTCGACTCTCTTGTAGTCATCATGAACAAAAGGTTATCCTCAGCCAGAACCCCCTATGGGGAGTGCCACATCCCGGGTAAGCAAATACAACAAAAGAAAGGGGTTCCCCTAAAGGGTTGGGACTTTTAAGGCACTTGGGTTAGGTATGAGACAAGTATGGATAGTAAGGTTTTTTGAAAAATGTCAAAGTTTTATTAAACAACCATGAGAGTCTAAAAACAGAAAAATATTACATGTACATAGAAAGTAAGCAGGCAGAAAATGCAATACAGTACAGCCACAGAGACGTGCAATATGATTCACACCCAAATACCCAACGCGTTTCGAAGCTATTCGCTTCTTCTTCAGGGGTAATGTAAAGTATTGCACATAAATTTCTATAATAGAAACATAGAAGTATGTTAGAAACAATACACTGTATAATACGGTTCAACATATTTTTTCAGAAGCTTCATATAGTTTTTACATAAAATTAGAAGGAAGGTTCTGAGTGAATACATACTTGTAAGGCCTCTGTCTGTATAAGAAGAAATTCTGCATGCATAGATTTAAAATCAGTTCGGCAGGCTCAGCATTCGCCTCGTATGTCCACTAGGGAGTATAGATCATAGAAGATGCCTACAAGGTCAGGAAGACCTGTATCTAGAGGGGTAGGCCCCTTTCAAGTTTTGTGTCAAGCTCACACAAACCCATCCATGGAAAACTGTGTGCGGCTGGAGTCCAAAAAAGCAGGCTCAGGTGTGAGAGAAAGATAATGAAAGGGCTGTATCCTAGAAATTAGATGATGGGATTGTTGTAAAAAAGCAGAATTTTTTGGCCAGAACAATAAAATAATAAAAGGGTGATGTGATGTGGAAAACCAAGTGAACTGGTGCTAAATAATAATTGTATAGGTTGTGAAACCTGGACCAAAAACGAGAAGAAACCAGGGTGCCAGTGATGCAATAAAAGTGTGGTCAGGGACAGTATGTCCGCATGGAGATGAGGATAAGAGTAAGTAACAGTGTTGAAAGATAGACTAAACATGCCAAAGGTATTGTGGTGATGGTAGCAAGCTGATCCCCATAAAGACATGGGCCAAAAGGAAAACAGCAACATGCATAAAAGAAAGGTCAGAGGAAATTGATTGCAGCATCCTACTTACAGTTTTTACAGAGGATCTAAGGTAAAGCCAGACCGAGGTGTGACCGTGACAGAAGCACGGTAGAATGAGATGATTAGAGAAAGTGTGTGCTAATATATAGCTAATTTGGCTGACAACAATAGTAAACAGCTGAGCGCTGCGAGGAGGAGCTGAGGATCATCCTGGTGAGCCTACCTGAGCCAATAGGGCTCCCTGGGAGGTTGGGGCTCGGCGCCGCCTCCCCCTCCACGTGACGTAGAGGGGCGGGGTCCATCTCCCCTTCACTCGAGGCGGAGGGGGCGGGACCAAACGCAAAGCCGCGGCCAGCCCACATCCTCCCACCGCCACGGGGAACCTCCCTCCACTGTACGGAGGACATGGAGGGAGGGAAGCGTGCACCAGTACGAGGGCTACGAGTGCCCTAGATGGACATAATATCTGGCATACGCTGAGAGAGCGCTCTGGATAGAGGCGGTCTCAACCGTGCCGGGTCACACACAGCAGCCAGGGGACAGACAGTATGAATGCTGCATGGAGCAGCATACGGTGTGAGCAAGCATCAGCTTAAATGACACTAAGTGTCTGTGATAATGTAAAGCAGGATATGCCTGAATATCTGGGACATATAGAGGAGAAATGCATGGCCCTAGAACTGATGTACAAAGTTTGACAAAAAACAGCTGAAGCACATAATGCATTGGTCTGTAGATGTAAAACACATAAATGGAATTCAAGGGACAAAATAGGGGACAATATCAGGAAAGATTGTCAGTGGTCATAAAGAAAACATATCAAAAGATATATATACAATCTAAATAAAAAAATATATATATATACCATATCCTATCAGGATTTTGACAAGACCATTGGGTGCCACACTGAAAGTGCAAGTGAATGAGTGCAAATGGGAGCAAAAAGAAGGGAAAAGGGGAAGGGAGATAGCGGGGAGAAAGGGGAGGGGGAAAAAAAAAAAAAGGGGGAAAGATGAAAAAAGGGAAGACAGGGGACTGATTGGAGAGAGAAAGGAATTGTAGTGTAAAAGAGTTATTTTTCCATGCCTCCCGAGGAAAAGCCTTCCAAGAAGGGCCTGAAGGAGATCATGTCATTTAGGCCTGGAGGCTGAGTGGCTTTGTTGTTTACTATCCACCTAAGCTCCATCTGGAGTAGGACCTTATTCCAGTCCCCTCCTCTGGAGCTCAGGTGGATACGATCAAGTATAAGAAACTTAATTTTTGGAAATTTCCCCCCATGGACTAGCGTAGTATGACGGCCCAGAGGGAGGTCTGGGTCGCATGTACGCATACTCAAGATGTGTTGATAGGCACGCCTCCAAAACTCCTGCTTCGTTTTGCCGATGTAAAAACAGCCGCAGGGACACAACAAAAGGTCATCAAAAGGTCATTGGTCATCATGTCGGAATTCACAGGAAAAGAATGGGACACGCTTATGTCCAATTATTTAAAAGACTTTGGGAAGAATGAAATGGTGGACTCAGACATATCCTCCCTTTTCTCTAGGATGTCCAAGCTCCTGGAGAAAAAAATCACTTTTTTTCTGGCATGTACAGTCATTCCAGGACTATATAAAAGAAAACATCAATCCCTTTGGTCTCAGGGTCCAGATTTTCCCCATGATGGAGAATTTGGGCCCCGATTTCAAGAGGGATTGGGAAAAAGCTTTGGGCGATTGCTCAAAGGCATTGATGACTCTTTTGATTAAGGAATACAAGTCAAGATCAGAAAAGGTTGATGTTAAAATCAATCTACTTCACACTAAAATTCAAAACTACAAATCTCACAGTTCATTTGCGGACAAAAATAAAAAATTAAAGGAGCATCTTGATGCCTTCAATAAAAATGTATTGATCAAAAAACAAAAGAAATTTGTTAGAGACATCAATGCCTTCCAAAATCAAAAAGCGTAGAAATGGACACAAAGCAGGAGACCCAATCAATGGGAGGAAAAGAAGGAGCATTATTCGAACCTTTCACATTCCTCCTCTAGTCTGTCCTCCGTATCTTCCCAATTGTCCGGTAATTCTAAAATTCCCTTTAAGGGTAAACGCCAATTCCCGGAAGATTCCTCAGGAAGCCAAAAAAAGAAATCCAATACGGTCAAAGCCCCCAAGAGCGGCCTGTCTCTTTTCAAACCTAATGATTCTGCACAACAAGACCACAGTGCCCCACTTTCTGATCCTACACATATGTCTTTTGATTACTCACAAAATCTCACAGAGGGTATGCACATACCCCTTACCAATATATCTTCTGAGACTGCCCCTTCCACTGATTCCCCTTTGGGGTTTTACCTCCCTCCGTCACTATCCCACCTGTACACCTAGCTGAACAGCTTACTATGTCCCCCACACCTCCCACTATGATTGAGACCGCACCTATCACCACTACCACCACTGATCTATCAATCCTTAACCTTTCCTCCTACCCTCTTTCTGTCGAAGAGATGAATATTTTGGCACGTGGTTTGAGCTTTTATCCTAATGAGGGTTTGGATAAATTTGAATTTCTAAAAGACATACATCTCTTTGCGCGGAAACTCAATTTTAAAACAATGTTTCACAAAAAACAAGACTCCGAAAAACAAAGTACTGTGAATGATTCCGCCCTCGATATCCTGATGTCTCTCTTGGAGGAGAACGAGGATTTGATCGACTGAGTCGATCTTCCCCGCCTCCTAAAAGAGGTTGATAACGAAAACCTTCCAATCATCCCAAAGCCATCCTCACTAGCAAAGAAATCAGACAAATACCCTAATTCCAACCTAAACTCAAACATTAGTGCTTTTGTCAAACTAGTGAGTAAAGATGTGGAAAAACTTAAAATACTACCTTCAAAAAATCCCAACATCACACCACTAGAGAGACAGATCCTTAAAAAACTCTCGAAAAACAATTCCATCACAATTAAGCCTGCTGACAAGGGTGGAAATGTTGTCCTGATGGACTCCCAAAAATATGTTGAAATGTGCATGAAAATTCTAAATAATGTATGCTGGTACAGACCTATTACGACCAATATTATAGCAAAATATACTAAAGATTTCTATGAGTTGGTAGACTTGGCATACTACAATGGCACAATTCTAAAAAAGACCTGGGAGTTCATCAGGACAACATTTCCAATCACACCAACATTTTACGCCCTTCCTAAAGTGCATAAAAGCAAACGAAATCCCCCCGGGAGACCAATTATTTCCGGAAGGGGTGCACTGACGGAAAACGCCAGCAGACTGGTTGATGAGCTCCTACGCCCCTATGTCACCTCACTGCCATCCTACATACGTGATACCATCCATCTGTTACAAATTATAGAAGACATTATTATTCCAGCTGAATCCCTACTTGTTACAATAGATGTAGAGGCGTTGTATAGCTCTATCCCCCACTCTAGGGGAATTGCAGTTATAAAACATATTCTGCTACAACTGGGACCCGACCAACAGGCATATGGTGAATTTATCACCTCCCTGTTGGAGTTCATTCTCCTACACAATGTCTTCTCATTCAACGGCTCCCACTACCTCCAGGTGCAGGGCGTAGCGATGGGCACATGTTGTGCCCCATCCTACGCCAATCTGTACCTGGGGCAGTGGGAGCGTTCTGTCCTTACAGATGATCTTTTATCGATATATACGGACCACATCCTTATGTGGTATCGTTATATCGACGACATTTTTGTTGTTTGGCTGGGGCCTCTAGAGTTGCTACATCAATTTATGGAAAGATTGAATAAGAATGAGTTTAACCTTCTCTTTACATTCCAAGCAGATTCAAACCTTGTCTCCTTCCTTGACGTGGAAATCAGGAAAGACGAGGATGGCTCCCTCCGCAGCAGCCTGTTCCGGAAGTCCACGGCAGGTAATACCATATTACATGCGTCGAGCTTTCATCCAAAATCATTGATTAACTCTATCCCGTATAGTCAATACTTACGCATTAGACGAAACTGCTCCGACTTTACATCTTTCCAAATGGCTGCTGATGGACTCCGGGATAGACTGCTGCGGAGGGGCTACTCCAAGACCTCGCTCAAGAAGGCCTACAGGAAGGCAGCTACAAGCAACAGGTCAGATCTTATTCATTCCTCCTCCAGGAAGGAGAAAGATCAAACTGATGCCATCAGGATTATTACTAGATTCTCAGACCAAAACCCTAAGATTAGACAAATAGTCAACAAATATTGGCATCTCCTCTCCATGGATCCCACATTAGGCTGCTACGTATCTCCCAATCCACAGTTTACCTTCAGGAAGGTTTCCGCTCTTAAAGATCGACTAGTGAAAAGTGAGTACAAAAACACCAACATGGACTGCCCTTGTAAATATAAGGGCACGTTCATGTGCGGCAGTTGTAAATATTGCAAGTTTATGCACACTACGCGAGACGTAACACTGCCAAATGGTCAAAAATATCGACCTAAACACTTCGCCAATTGCCACACTTTTGGTGTGGTGTACCTTTTGCTGTGTCCCTGCGGCTGTTTTTACATCGGCAAAACGAAGCAGGAGTTTTGGAGGCGTGCCTATCGACACATCTTGAGTATGCGTACATGCGACCCAGACCTCCCTCTGGGCCGTCATACTACGCTGGTCCATGGGGGGAAATTTCCAAAAATTAAGTTTCTTATACTTGATCGTATCCACCCGAGCTCCAGAGGAGGGGACTGGAATAAGGTCCTACTCCAGATGGAGCTTAGGTGGATAGTAAACAACAAAGCCACTCAGCCTCCAGGCCTAAATGACATGATCTCCTTCAGGCCCTTCTTGGAAGGCTTTTCCTCGGGAGGCATGGAAAAATAACTCTTTTACACTACAATTCCTTTCTCTCTCCGATCAGTCCCCTGTCTTCCCTTTTTTCATCTTTCCCCCTTTTTTTTTTTTTTTTCCCCTCCCCTTTCTCCCCGCTATCTCCCTTCCCCTTTTCCCTTCTTTTTGCTCCCATTTGCACTCATTCACTTGCACTTTCAGTGTGGCACCCAATGGTCTTGTCAAAATCCTGATAGGATATGGTATATATATATATTTTTTTATTTAGATTGTATATATATCTTTTGATATGTTTTCTTTATGACCACTGACAATCTTTCCTGATATTGTCCCCTATTTTGTCCCTTGAATTCCATTTATGTGTTTTACATCTACAGACCAATGCATTATGTGCTTAAGCTGTTTTTTGTCAAACTTTGTACATCAGTTCTAGGGCCATGCATTTCTCCTCTATATGTCCCAGATATTCAGGCATATCCTGCTTTACATTATCACAGACACTTAGTGTCATTTAAGCTGATGCTTGCTCACACCGTATGCTGCTCCATGCAGCATTCATACTGTCTGTCCCCTGGCTGCTGTGTGTGACCCGGCACGGTTGAGACCGCCTCTATCCAGAGCGCTCTCTCAGCGTATGCCAGATATTATGTCCATCTAGGGCACTCGTAGCCCTCGTACTGGCGCACGCTTCCCTCCCTCCATGTCCTCCGTACAGTGGAGGGAGGTTCCCCGTGGCGGTGGGAGGATGTGGGCTGGCCGCGGCTTCGCGTTTGGTCCCGCCCCCTCCGCCTCGAGTGAAGGGGAGATGGACCCCGCCCCTCTACGTCACGTGGAGGGGGAGGCGGCGCCGAGCCCCAACCTCCCAGGGAGCCCTATTGGCTCAGGTAGGCTCACCAGGATGATCCTCAGCTCCTCCTCGCAGCGCTCAGCTGTTTACTATTGTTGTCAGCCGAATTAGCTATATATTAGCACACACTTTCTCTAATCATCTCATTCTACCGTGCTTCTGTCACGGTCACACCTCGGTCTGGCTTTACCTTAGATCCGCTGTAAAAACTGTAAGTAGGATGCTGCAATCAATTTCCTCTGACCTTTCTTTTATGCATGTTGCTGTTTTCCTTTTGGCCGATGTCTTTATGGGGATCAGCTTGCTACCATCACCACAATACCTTTGGCATGTTTAGTCTATCTTTCAACACTGTTACTTACTCTTATCCTCATCTCCATGCGGACATACTGTCCCTGACCACACTTTTATTGCATCACTGGCACCCTGGTTTCTTCTCGTTTTTGGTCCAGGTTTCACAACCTATACAATTATTATTTAGCACCAGTTCACTTGGTTTTCCACATAACATCACCCTTTTATTATTTTATTGTTCTGGCCAAAAAATTCTGCTTTTTTACAACAATCCCATCATCTAATTTCTAGGATACAGCCCTTTCATTATCTTTCTCTCACACCTGAGCCTGCTTTTTTGGACTCCAGCCGCACACAGTTTTCCATGGATGGGTTTGTGTGAGCTTGACACAAAACTTGAAAGGGGCCTACCCCTCTAGATACAGGTCTTCCTGACCTTGTAGGCATCTTCTATGATCTATACTCCCTAGTGGACATACGAGGAGAATGCTGAGCCTGCCGAACTGATTTTAAATCTATGCATGCAGAATTTCTTCTTATACAGACAGAGACCTTACAAGTATGTATTCACTCAGAACCTTCCTTCTAATTTTATGTAAAAACTATATGAAGCTTCTGAAAAAATATGTTGAACCGTATTATACAGTGTATTGTTTCTAACATACTTCTATGTTTCTAATATAGAAATTTATGTGCAATACTTTACATTACCCCTGAAGAAGAAGCGAATAGCTTTGAAACGCGTTGGGTATTTGGGTGTGAATCATATTGCACGTCTCTGTGGCTGTACTGTATTGCATTTTCTGCCTGCTTACTTTCTATGTACATGTAATATTTTGCTGTTTTTAGACTCTTATGGTTGTTTAATAAAACTTTGACATTTTTCAAAAAACCTTACTATCCATACTTGTCTCATACCTAACCCAAGTGCCTTAAAAGTCCCAACCCTTTAGGGGAACCCCTTTCTTTTGTTGCTCTTGTAGTCATCACGTCAGACGTCACGGGGCACGCCACGCCAGACGCCACACAGTCGCTTACTGGGAGCG
Source organism: Pelophylax lessonae (assembly GCF_965119305.1). NCBI lineage: Eukaryota > Metazoa > Chordata > Amphibia > Anura > Ranidae > Pelophylax > Pelophylax lessonae. The sequence continues at coordinate 9,524,179 of NC_138776.1, read as the reverse complement.
GAAGCAGGGGGAGCTCCGTGAAAACCGAAAGTTGGGTAAACGTCCCTGCCTCACATGCTCATTTAGTTTTCGTTTGTTAACAAAAACGGGTTTGATTTTCATCATGGTTGTCATTTGACGAAAATGTGCTATACTTTGCATCTCGTTTTCGTTACTTGAAAAATGCAGTTGACGTAATCGGTGACAAAAACGTTTTTCGTTGACGAAATTAACACTGATTGCACCACCACAGTTTGGGAAATTCCAATAGTCCTGAAATTGTTTAGCTGTTGCCAGCCACTCCTCCACTGTTATTGGTAACTGTAACAAAAAATACGTTTTTAAAAGTTTGTATTATTATGAATTATAGTAACAAATTAATTTCTTTTGAACAACACAGGATCTATTCGCCACTGCCAGGGAAAGCGGGGAACCTTCCACCTTAGCGGCTGTGGTAGAAACACCTTCCAGAGGGAAGAAACATCGGTCTGTGCATGACCACACTGCAGCGTTCTTAGCACAGGCATCAGCAGCCCTTAATAAATCCAGGGATGAATGTGATGACCTCTGCGCATTTGGTGCCAAAAAAATGCGTAAGATGTCTGAGGAGCAGAAGATCTTGCTGGAACCTCTGTTCCTACAATTTCTGAATAAAGGCATCAAGGGAGAGCTTACACCCCAAACATTCATAGGTAAGCGAACTCCCACACCATCACCGGACATACATAACCTACAGCAGGGGAAATGATTACAGCTACACATCGTTGTAAACAAAAAGTTGTATATATATATATATATATATATGTTATGTTTTTTGGTATAAAATGTTTCAGTTGGATCGTTCTATTATATTGACAATATTTATTCTATTGGTTATATTTTATATTTGCAATAAAATGTTATATTTGCAATAAAAGATAATGTGTTTGAGTGTGCCCTTTACAGGTAGTGGTGGGCAAAATTATGGATAGGGGTTGAACAACAGCAGAATAGACAGAATGTGCTTACCTTTAAATATTCACATTGCAAGACCTTCACTATAGCTCCACACATTTTGGGAATGATACGTCCGAGAGACTGAGCCGATATTCCTGTGCTGAACTTCAGATCCTCATATGTCCTTCCAGTTGCTAGGAAACGCAGGGTTGCTATTAGACGTTGCTCTGCAGTAATGCTTTGTCTGAGCACAGTATCCTGCTTTGTTGTGAGGGGTGATACTTGGCTCAATAGCAGCTGGAAGGATTTATCAGGCATTCGGAGATAGTTGCGGAAGTCCTCAGGATTATTCTCCTTCAGGTCTCTCAGCAAAGTCATATGTGAATATGGTTCACGGTTCCTCAGCCATTGCTTGGTCCATTGACTTCTCTTCCTCTTCTTATCATTTGCCTGTTGTATTGCAATTACTCCAAAGCATTGCTATTGAAATGGTACTCTCATCCATTTGATCCATTGTGAATGTATCAGGAAAGAAGGTTCTTCAACAAACACACAGATCGTTCCGGAAATCAGAGTATAACCCAGAAGTTACATGTAGAGGTCACTTTTATGTCATCATTTCATGAAAACTAACGATAAAATGGTTAATTTATGTTCATGGAACGTTTATCTTTCTAAATTTGATGGTTCCATGATGTTAGTATCTTTTGCAGTTCCGATAAATCGTTTGATTTTATAAAACGTGCACGGTCGATTTTTCTGCTAGTGTATGGCCAGCATAAGACTGGGATGCCATTAAATTTCATGTGTGTGTAAAGGCAGGCATCCCAATACTTTTTGCAATATAGTGTGTATCTAAAACCAAGAAGGAAAATCAAATGTCTTGTAGCTCCATCGTGTGACCGCCTCCGCTGATGTATCTAGGAAGGATTTAAATGCAGTACTGAGGATTTCTGATGAAAAAAAAACCAAAGAACTTTCCAAGCTCAACTTACTGACCAGCCTGGGACTGACCAAATTGACCTGTCCAACAGTATGCGTTAAAATCAGGGGTTTAGTTGCACACATTTGCAAATACATGTGTAAGCCACAGAGCCCCTGCAAGGCACCCAATTTTGTGTGGACCTAACACTAATTTCTGTGAGTCTCCAACAATGGAAGCACATGCATTTGAATGCGGCTAGTCGGTAAGCTGAGCTTGGACATTTCTTTGGTTTTTTTCATATGCGTTGCCTTTTCAATGCTCCTTGCTGTAGTGACCAGTTACAGGTGAGGGCAGTACCCACTTTTTTGTACTGAGGATTTCTGACTCTGACAGCAAATGCCATAAGCTCCTCCCACACCTTCCCCTGCAGAATCTCGATCTGATCTGCACACAGCATTAGTAGCCTTTGAGCTTTCATCTATCTAGACTCAAGGGCGTAGATAAGGGGGGACTAGGGGGGTTGAAACCCCCAGAGCATCTGTCAATGGCGCAGAAGCTAGGCTATTGTAGCCTTTCACCTGTGGGATGGGATGGGAACCACGCAGAAACATTTTCCTGATTTTAATAAATGTCAGTCCCGGCCTGTTAGTATACTGTGTGGGCAGACTGGGACTCGGGATACTGCAGGGTGATGTCATGAGGGAGGGACTGAGGCAGCTAAAGCTGCCCATTGGCTGAGGAGGCAGCAGGGCTATAGCCTACAGGCTGCTGCCGCCCACTGCCTCCTCAGCCAATTGGTAAAGTGTGCTGTCAAACAATGCGATTTAATGTTTATCCTGCAGGGTTCCTGTCAGTACAGATGCAGGATGGAGCAGCGACTCTGATGCGGTGAGAAGTCGGCAGACAAGCTCCCGACCTGAACTGCAAGCAGTGAGGCTTCTCTCCTTCAATGACTGATAAGGTGAGGGAGAAACAGAACAAGAAAGCAGCATTTTCCCCCAGTAGAAATGAAGGGAAAATTGGGAGCTGCCAGAAGTGCCTCCTGTACAGTGCATAGCTTGCACCCTCATTTAACAACAGTCATTGTAAAGCCAGCCATATTCCTATTCATTTACCAGCACCACAGCAACCTGATAAGTGTGAACCTGTGCAGCATAGGTGTCAGCTTACTGTCACCATTGTAAAAGGATAGAACTCTGGCTGGCATTACAATGAGTGATATTAGGCTGGGTTTACAGTAGCCAAATCTCTGAAAAGTGATCTGTGGTGGATCAATTTTCAGAGTGCAACTAAGTGGCTGCTTTAAGTTATTCAGAAGGCCTAATAGCAGTTTATAATGGTGCTAATGCACCACAAACATGAGCCAAGTGTTTGGCTCACAGTTGCAGCGCAGTTCCTTTGACTTGAATAGCTGAGTTTGATAGTCAACTCGAAATGCCACAGTAAATTCTTCATGGCTCTGATGCAAATGCCACAGCCACAGCATGCATACCTCCCAACAGTCCCGGATTGTGTGGGACAGCCCTGGATTCTGGCATGTGTCCCACAGTCCCGCTCAGCTAAGCATTGTCCCGCATCAGCTCCGCTGCCGCTCACTCTTCTCCTGCCCAGCAGACACAAAGCAGGGGAAATGACAACTGTTTGTTTCTCTCTAGAATTTTGCCATGTGTTGCCCCTTCAGTTTCAGTCTTTAACAATCTTCCATTGTTTTGCCTTTAACTCGCAGGGTTATATCCAGTGGCGGCTGGTGCTCAAAATCTTTGGGGGGGCGCAAACAGAAAAATGTAATAGGCATTGCTCTGCGGCAAAAAAAACGCTGTAAAAAATTGCGTGACTTTGAGGTCACAAAAGTGTGAAAGGGGCCTTCAGTAATTAAGGTATAGTGTGCCCCGATTCAATTCAGAGAGACCAGCGTGCCCCCTTTCAATGCAGAGAGACCAGTGTGCCCCCTTTCAATGCATAGTGACCAGCGTGCCCCATTTCAATGCGCAGTGACCAGCGTGCCCCCTTTCAATGCACAGTTTCCAGCGTGCCCCTTCAATGCAGTGACCAGCATACATGCCCCCTTCAATGCTGTGACCAGCGTACATGCCCCCTTCAATGCAGTGACCAGCGTGCATGCCCCCTTCAATGCAGTGACCAGCGTACATGCCCCCTTCAATGCAGTAACCAGCGAACATGCCCCCTTCAATGCAGTGACCAGCGCACATGCCCCCTTCAATGCAGTAACCAGCATACATGCCCCCTTCAATGCAGTAACCAGCGTACATGCCCCCTTCAATGCAGTGACCAGCGAACATTCCCCCTTCAATGCAGTGACCAGCGTACGTGCCCCCTTCAATGCAGTGACCAGCGTGCGTGCCCCCTTCAATACAGTGACCAGCGTGCGTGCCCCCTTCAATACAGTGACCAGCGTACGTGCCCCCTTCAATGCAGTGACCAGCGTACGTGCCCCCTTCAATGCAGAGGCCAGCGTGCGTGCCCCCTTCAATGCAGTGACCAGCGTGCGTGCCCCCTTCAATACAGTGACCAGCGTACGTTCCCCCTTCAATGCAGTGACCAGCCTACGTGCCCCCTTCAATGCAGTGACCAGCGTGCATGCCCCCTTCAATGCAGTGACCAGCGTGCATGCCCCCTTCAATGCAGTGACCAGCGTGCGTGCCCCCTTCAATGCAGTGACCAGCGTGCGTGCCCCCTTCAATGCAGTGACCAGCGTGCGTGCCCCCTTCAATGCAGTGACCAGCGTGCGTGCCCCCTTCAATGCAGTGACCAGCGTGTGTGCCCCCTTCAATGCAGTGACCAGCGTGTGTGCCCCCTTCAATGCAGTGACCAGTGTGCATGCCCCCTTCAATGCAGTGACCAGCGTACATGCCCCCTTCAATGCAGTGACCAGCGTACATGCCCCCTTCAATGCAGTGACCAGCGTGCATGCCCCCTTCAATACAGTGACCAGCATACATGCCCCCATCAATGCAGTGACCAGCATGCGTGCCCCCTTCAATGCAGAGACCAGCGTACATGCCCCCTTCAATGCAGAGACCAGCGTGCGTACCCCCTTCAATGCAGTGACCAGCGTACATGCCCCCTTCAATGCAGTGTGGGTCCCCCCCCCCCGAGACCAGTGCACTTACCTGGAGCCCTGGAGCAGCATTGGCGGCGGCTTCTTCTCAGTCCCGGCGGCGGCTTCTGCTCAGTCCCGGCGGCGCGTCTCCTCGAGTCCTCCCGCGAACCGCCTCCTCCTCGGCCAATGGCATGGGGTTTGCCTTGCGGCCAATCAGAAAGTGGGTATTAGACCCGCTCCCTGATTGGCTAGGAGGAGGATTTGTGTGACAATAGCGAATTTTCATTCGCTATTGTCACACAATGGGTGGGCTCGGGCGCACTTCTCTGCGCCCCGGGACCACCCTTTGCATCACCCTATTAGAGCCTCTGGCTCTAATCAGGTGATTAAAAAAAAAAAAAACATTGAGCTCCATGCGTCCGGCACCCTGCATATGCAGATTAGGGGGCTGGACGCATGGATGGGGGGCGGCACCCCTGCGCTCCCAACGCACCGGCCGCCACTGGTTATATCTGTGTACACTCCTTCCCACAATAATGAACAGCCCCAATCCAGCCATGCAATATGACCCTGCATCCACATCTGTGTGTCAGTATCCCAACACCACCTGTCATTTAACATTTTAGATGCCAGCATCCATTCCCCGACACACCAGTTATCTGCTATGTGACAGGTTCGGGATCTCTGTGCTCCTCATCTGCAATCTCCCCCCTCCTATACCATCCAGCTCATCTGATCTTCTTCAGTCTTCTCTCTTCCCCTCTATCCTGGTCACACGTTATCGGCTTTCCTCCTCTCCTTCCCTACCACTGACAGTTCCAGCTTGTTAACTTCTCTCTCTGCAATTAGTTACCTTATTCCCAGCTGTCCTCCCCTGCCAGCAGCAACTCTGATCCCGATATACATCTCCCCTTCCCAGTCATCAGCAACTCCTGTCCAGACACACCAGACCCCACTTTTCTCTTCACTAGATGCCTGCTACCTTTCCTCACCAAAAGGCACCGTGACCACACGCCCTCTTTCCTGGCCAGAAATTCACTGGATTCCTCTGTTCCCCAGATACTTCACCTGGTCCATAGCACTATAATCAAGCCCCCAGAATCTCCCTTTTATCTGCCTGCATTCCAGCACCAGGCTGTTTGTACCCACAGCCCAACTGCATGCCCCAGCTTTCTGCATCTGTAATCAGTACAATGCTGTTCCTATCTATTTAGTTCATATCCTAGAGCACCCCTACCAATACTATTACTACTTAAAGTGGAGTTCCACCCTAAATTTATACTTACCTCCATCTTCTCGCTCCGGGTCACCTGAAAAACAAATGGATAATCGCAATTTTTTTATTTTTTTACTTGCCTCGTATAGAAGAAAATATACTTACCTTACTTCCTTCTTCCTCCCCTCGGCGGCCACGGCCCGTCATCACTTCCTGGGTTTGCAATGATTCCTGGGAGCTGAACGTCATCGCTCCCAGGAATCAATGCACCTGCACCGGCCCCGATGTCAGTTCCGGGGCGCGCGCGTTATTCCCTTCTAAACAGCTTCTGGGCATGCCCAGAAGCTGTGGAGGGATGACGCACTCACACTGGAAGTAATGGCGGGGCCAAAGCAGTGCATTGTGGGACCGAAGAAGACGGAAGATGACGCAGAAGAGGATCGCGCTGGCTTCAAGCTGCCCACACCTGAGATGGCAGCGCTGGACAATACTTTTTCAAGGTAAGTATTTCTCCTAACAGGTAAGTGCAACCCGGGACCGATCAGAGGCTAGCCATTGTGGAATGCACTAGCCCTGACTGTCCCGGGGGTATTTTTATAAAAAAAAAAATGTCCCAGGGTGGAACTCCGCTTTAATCCTCCCCACCCACTCTGATGTAAAGAGGGGCTCTTTATTTAAGTGGGGGTGCCTGATATAAGGGGGAAACTACTGACGTAAAGAAGGAATCTAATGTGAAAGCGGGGCTCCTGTTGGTAAGTAGGGGAGCTCCTTGAGTAAAGGGGGACTCCAGATGTGAAGGAAAGACTCCTAATGTAAGAAGGGACTCCAAATGATAAGAGAACTACCGATGTAAAGAGGGACTCTAATTGGAAAAGGGAGCTCCAGATGTAAGGGAGAACTCCTTATGGTAAGCAAAGTCTCCAGATAAAAGGGGGGTGACTCTTGATGTAAAGGAGATCTATGATGTAAAAGAGGGACACCCGATTTAAAGGTTGGCTCTTGGTGTAAGGGGTTGGAGTCCTGATTTAAAGGAGAAATTCTGATGTAAAAGATGGGGGGCTTTGATTTGAAGGAGGCTTCTGATGTGATGTGATGTGCTTCTGATGTGTTCATTTATGTAAACAGGGGGATCTGATGTGAATGGAGGGACTCCTGATATGAAGGGGGGCTATTAATTTGAAAGGGGACACCTGATGTGAGGGGTCTTCTATTTTGTGTGAAGAAAGGGACAAATGGTGTGAAAGAATGACTCTGATATGAAGGGGAAGGGGCACCTAATGTGAAAGGGGGATTTCTAATGTGAAAGGGGGACTCTGATATAAGGGGTGACTAAGTATACCTCAACCCCTGACTGTATCTGAGTGTATACATGGCGGGGCTTTTTCTTGTTAGGGTATAGGGTATAGACCAGGGTGTAGTATAGGGTTATGTCAGAGAGCCTTATAGCACAGTAATTATAAAGTATTTTGTAGGCTTAAAATCTATTTAACCATGCTCCTTCAAGCCATCTCTTTATTCAGTGCATTTTAGCTACGCCCATTTTTGCCACGGTGTGCAACGCAGGTCTTCTCTATCCCTAAGTGTCCCTCATTCTCAAGTTCCAAAGTTGGGAGGTATGCAGAATGTGAGCAGCCTCCTCCAGCTGTATTTTAGTATTCAATACTTTTTATTGAGTTTAAACAAAACAGCAAAATAGTAAAACATAGAAAAGGGGGTAGCATATAGAAACGAACCACGCACCGCAACAGTGCTGGTCAGTACATGAATCATAACATTATTGGCAACAAAGAAGTCAATAGTAAAAAGTTTGACATCAGGATACACCAAGTCCTAAAACTGAGGTTCTTCAAAAGGAGGTACAGCTAGAGTCCAAAGGACCCCCCAAGCCGAATAACAAACCGGCAAGCAGAGGCCCCGCCCCATCCCAGACACCCCGAATGGGCACAAACTGTGTCCATGAAAGGGCGCAGCCTCCCCCCACCCCCTCCCCCAGAAGAAGAAACCAATGGGCTCCCTCCAATGGCAAAAATTGTATCAACCCAGACCCATATTTGGGAACCCAATCTAGAGCGCCAAAGTCAGAGTAAACAGTGTCTCCTCTGCAGCTAGACCCCCCAAGGGAGCAAACAAGCAAAAAGAAGAAAATCCAGAAACAAGGAAAGGAGAATAGCCCACACCACTATGGGCAGAGAAAAAGAAGGAATAAGAAATAAAAGGAAAGAACAGAAGAAAAAGAAAAATAAGAGTAACAAATAAAAAGGAGGCAAGGACAAAGGCAATATAAAGTAAAGTAAAGTAATCACATGTCCTCCCGCGCTGGACCCCAATCCATTCGACCGCAACTACAGAGCCTGCAAATACTCTATCCAGGGGCTCCACACGCGGTCAAATCTATGCTGCCTATCCAAACGAATACTAGCAAACTTCTCATTAAGCATAATCCACTACATTTTATGTTTCACCTGCACTTTATTGAGTCCAGGCATTTTCCAAGCATGCGCTATAGTAATTTTTGCAGCCAGGAGAATAAAAAACATAAGGGAACTAATATTTTTGGGAATCTCAACTGGCAAGTCCGAAAACAGCACCGTCTTGGTGTCTCTATCAATCCTCTGGCCCGTCGCCGAGTGTATCAGATTAATTACCCAAATCCAATATCGCCGAACCTTCGGACAACTCCACCACACAGGGTACATATCCCCGTGCTGCCCACATTGTCGGAAACACAGGGGGGAGGTGCTCAGAAACAATTTAGCTAGTCTGGTTGGCACCAAGTACCACTGGGATAGCACCTTATAGTTTGCCTCCACTAAAGTGGTGTTGAGTATACCCCTGTGCACCATGGTCGACCACCTTTCCCAATCCTCCTCGTCAATGGTTTCCCCCAAGTCAGTCTCCCATGCCAGCTGATAGGAAGGCTTAGCAGTCAGGTCGGCAAATAGCCCGTACAGTTCCGTGATTCCCCCCTCATCCCAGGCCTCCCCATGCATCTATTCTCATACAGAGTTCTAGTCGTGATGTCAGTGTGGTCGTCCTTAAGAGTCCGAAGAAAGTGGATAATTTGGAGGAGGCGATAGGACTCCCCAGTGGGCATCTTTAGTGTCTCTCTGAAATAGGTAGGAGGCCGAACCCCCTTGTGATCTATGAAATGACCTATTCGAGAAAGTCCCTTGTCAATCCACCACTGAAATTGAGAAGCCTGAAGCCCCGGGGGGAAGTGAGGGTTATTAAAGAGGGGAGCCGCTGGCGTGTGAGGAGACTGAAGAGGGTATAGCTTACATGCCACATCCCAAAGTCTCAATGAATGGGACAGAGCAGGGCACAACACTGCCCTCCTTTCCCTGGCAGGAAGCCACAGCAGAAGATCCAAAGGTACGGGCTGACAGGCCTGCACCTCTAAATCCACCCAATGCAGCCTATTGACGGTGAGAAAAACCTGATATAATTGTGCCAGCTGGGCTGCCCTGTAGTAACGCAGGAAGTGGGGGACTCCCAGCCCCCCCTTCCACTTAGATCTGTAGATAGTGGAGCGGGCCAGTCGGCTCCCCCCCTATGCCAAATACATTTATAAACAAGGGCCTGAAGCTGCCGCAAGAATGTCATCGGCAAAGGGATCAGGAGAGTCCTAAAAAAATTAAGGACCCTGGGAAGGACCGGCATCTTTACGGACGCTATTCTGCCCATTGTTTTAGATCCTGGGACATAGCGTCAAAAAGAGGCATATAGTTCACCCTGAACAATGAGGGAGTCAGCCAAACCCCCAAATAGGGAAGCGCCCGCGAACATCACTGAAAGGGGGAAGGAAACCCGCAGAGCCTCCATAGTCGCGACCTCCAGGTTAATATTTAATGCCTCCGACTTGAGTTGATTGACCCTGAGGCCAGACACCCCCTCAAATCGCGATAAGAGCGCAAACAGGTTGGGCAAGGTGGTGACGGGATCCGTGACAAAGAGCAATAAATCATCGGCAAACATGCCGCACTTATGATGCCGACCAGAGCTCTCCACCCCATGTATGTTAGGATCAGATCTAATAGCTATCGCCAATGTCTCTATAGCAACAACAAAGAGAAGAGGCGATAGAGGGCAGCCTTGCCTAGTTCCCCTCGCTATCCTCAACGGACCCGAGACACCACCATGCCCAACCATATTAGCTGACGAACTAGAATACAACGCCTCCAAAACATTGAGGAAAGACGGGCCACAATTCCACCGCGAAAGGACCCGAAAAAGAAATGTCCAGGACAAAGAATCAAAGGCCTTATGAAGGTCCAATGATAATAGCATGCCCCTGCGGGGGGGGGGGGCCATCCCAATTTGATCGTAACACCGTGATCAAATCCACTGCCAGCGCCATTTGGGAGATGGGTCTGTAATTAGTTGCGTCAGTATGATGCTTGCCCGGTTTAGGTATGAGACAGATGTTTGCTCTGTTGGCATCCACGTCAAGAGGCGTCCCCTCCCGCAATGCCTGGAAAAAGGTAAGCAAGTGTGGGGCCAAGTGGGCTGCAAATTTTTTATAATAAGCGGCAGAAAAGCCGTCCGGGTCCGAAGTCTTAGAGGGCTTCGTCTGCTTGATCACCTGCAAGACCTCCGCCATCAAAACGTCCCCCTCCAGGAGCTCCCTGTGGGAATCCGAGAGGGAGGGAAGGCGGACATCTCGCAGGAAGTCATCCACCGCTTCCACTGTTACATTTCCCTGAGCACTATACAAAGAGGAATAGTACTTATGGAATATAGACATAATCGTCTGAGGATTTTGGGTGAGCTTACCGTTCGCCCTCCGCAGCTTGGGGGGCGCCAACCGACGCAATCGGGGAGTCAGCATACGAGCCAGCATCGTCCCTGGTTTATCTTTCAAAGTATAAAAGGTGGCTTGCGTCCACTGCAAATGTTTTTCCGCCCGGGTGGCCAAACAAAGATTCAGTTCCAACCGTACCGCATCAATCTTATCTCTAAGGTCTAGGTGTGGATGTTGTTTGTGGGTGCGCAACAGTTCAGACAACTCCCCCTCCTTTTCCTTAATAAGAGCTTGCGAGTTCTTTTTCATAGGCGATGCAATCTGGAGTAATTTCCCCCTGATAGTGGCTTTATGAGCCGCCCAATTAATGACCGGAGAAGTATCAGCCAGGTCATTGGAGGCAAAATAAACTTTAATGTTTTTTTCAAGCTCAAAGCATACTGTAGGATTGCTAAAAAGCGATTTGTTCAACCGCCAGGGAGCAGGTCCCCTCCGGACGACCAGGTCGTCACAGGAGGTCCATACCAGGGAGTGGTCTGACCAAGCGACATCCACTATCTTACTATGTTGAAAGAGGTGCGCTGACCCAGGGTGGATAAGCAGATGATCAATCCTGGAGTAGATCTGGTGGGCATGTGAAAAAAATGTATAAACCTTCGCCGAGGGATTAAGCTAGTGCCAAAGATCAATCAAATTATGGTAATGCAGCATTTTAGCCAATTTGGAACCTATTTTAGGATAATGTCTAGAGGAGGATGTAGGCTTCGCCGTCTTATCAAACACGGAGTCGAAGGCAACATTAGAGTCCCCCCCATAGAGTACCAGGCCCTCCAATCGGGGGGTAAGTGTATGCAACAGAGAACGGAAGAAGGGCAATTGACCAGCATTGGGGGCATAATAAGAGATTATAGAGACCGGGGAACCCTCCAAACACCCCACCACCAGTAGGAATCGTCCCTCAGGGTCACTAACGTGCCGCTCCAAAGTGAAGGATACCCACCTAGAAAAGCAAATTGACACCCCCCCCCCCCCCCGTCTTGCCCGGACCATTAGCCAAGTAGAAAGTGGGGTAATGGTGGTGTAAAATCGTTGGATTATAGTTTGGCGGGAAATGCGTCTCCTGTAGGAGAAGCACATCAGCTTGTAGGGATTTGTATTGTTGAAAGCCCTGCCGGCTCTAAACCGGTGAATTCAGACCCCTCACATTATGTGTGACAAATTTCACCGGGAGCCTAACTGTAGCATCTGCCATAGTGCACAGGGAGTTATACCAACTTACCCACCAGACCACTAGACCACTCGGCGAGAGAGCTCAATTCACGACCCCAATGCAGCTACCGGGAGTCCGGCGTCGGGAGGACAAAAAGACAAACAAATTCCAGCTGTATTTTAGACTTTGATGTGTGGCCAGGGGGCAGTAAAACTAGGATTTAGCCACCTGTGTTTTCTGTCCCATGACCATCCATGTAAAAGAGGCCTGAAAAGAGTAAAATTGTTTTTTTTTGTAAGCATTGAACCTTTCAAAGTGTTACTAAACCCACAACAGTAAAGTCAGTTTGTATATGCAGTAAAGCATGCTTGTTATATTCACTGTGAAACTTAAGGGGTTAATCCTCTGCATTGTGTAAAAAGGCTGCTTGATCCAGTATTCTCTGATCCTCCCCTTCTTCCACAGTCCCCAAACCATCTCCGGATAGAACAGAGCCTTGGGGGCAAGCTGCACATGCTCAGTTTGGTGTGTGGTGCTAAAGAGTTTATTTTTCCTGGGAGGGTGTATGTGATTAGCACTGGGCCTATCAGCATTGTCCAGATAGAGGGTCAGGGGTCCTGCAGCCTCACAGGACAATCAGGGGAGAATAAAAACTCCTCCTACAGGCTTTAACCAGACACTGATAGAATTCAAAAGACTGCTATATACTGCTGATGAGAAAAGGTATTTAGCAGTTTATATTTACTAAAATAAATGCATTTCCATGTTGTGTACTGTGGGAGATCAGATATAGTGAATTCGGAGTCCTGGGGAGACCAGATATAGTGAATGCAGAGTCCTGGGGAGATCAGATATAGTGAATGCAGAGTCCTGGGGAGATCAGATATAGTGAATGCAGAGTCCTGGTGAGATCAGTCTTCACAAAAGAATCGGGGGGCTACACGAACCTTGCTAGGCCGAACTAAATAATACACCTCAGGAAGTGCCGCCATGGCTAACAGAAGATAGACTTAGAGCTAAGCTAGAGAAACGTAACATAAATAAATCCCCGAGACCGGATGGCTTGCACCCGAGGGTTCTTAATGAGCTCAGCCAGGTGATTGCCAGACCATTATTCTTGATCTTTAAGGATAGTTTACAGACGGGTATGGTGCCAGCTGATTGGAAAAAAGCCAACGTGGTACCAATATTTAAAAAGGGGCCGAGATGTATCCCGGGTAACTATAGGCCGGTCAGCCTAACATCAGTAGTCTGCAAAATTTTGAAGGGGATGTTAAGGGACCACATACAAGACTTTAGTAATGAAAATGGTATTATAAGTAGTAATCAGCATGGATTCATGAAAAATCATTCTTGCCAAACCAATCTATTAACCTTCTACGATGAAGTGAGCTGCCACCTAGATAAGGGAAAGCCTGTGGATGTGGCGTATCTGGACTTTGCAAAGGCCTTTGACACCGTTCCCCACAAACGCTTACTGTACAAACTAAGGAAGGAAGGTATGGACCATAAGGTGAGTACCTGGATAGAGAACTGGCTCCAGGGGAGAGTCCAGAGGGTGGTGATTAATGGGTAGTACTCTGATTGAGCGGGTGTGGAAAGTGGGGTCCCCCAGGGTTCTGTCCTGGGACCAATCCTGTTTAATTTATTCATAAATGATCTAGAGGAGGGGATATCTAGTACAATCTCAGTATTTGCAGATGATACTAAACTAGGCTTGCCAATATCTTCTATGCAGGATGTGGAAACCTTGCAAGCGGACCTGAACAAATAACGGGGTGGGCAACTACATGGCAGATGAGGTTTAATGTTGAAAAATGTAAAGTAATGCACCTGGGGGCCAGAAACCAGAAAACAAGCTACTCACTAGGGGGGGGGGGGGAACCTCTGGGTGAGTCTAGGATGGAAAAGGACTTGGGGGTACTGGTAGACAACAGGCTTGGCAGTGGCATGCAATGCCAAGCCGCTGCAAGCAAAGCCAACAGAATACTGGGATGTATAAAAAAGGGGATTCACTCCAGAAATAAAGAGATTATTCTCCCGCTCTACAAGACTCTGGTCCGGCCACATCTGGAGTATGCTGTCCAGTTCTGGGCACCGGTCCTCAGGAAGGATGTGCTGGAACTGGAGAAAGTCCAGAGAAGGGCAACAAAAATGATTAGGGGAATGGAGGACATCAGCTATGAGGATAGGCTACAAGCACTGAACCTATTCTCTCTGGAGAAGAGACGATTGAGGGGGGATATGATATCAATGTACAAATACTGTACTGGCGACCCTAGCATAAGGAACAAACTATTCAGAGAAAGGAGATACAATAAGACACGTGGCCACTCACTAAAACTAGAGGAAAGGCCGTTTAACCTTAAAGTGCGTAAGGGGTTCTTCACTGTAAGAGCGGTAAGGATGTGGAATTCTCTTCCACAAGCAGTCGTATCAGCAGGGAGCATTGATAGTTTCAAAAAACTAGTAGATGGGCACCTTAGAGACCACAACATACAGGGGTATACGATGTACGGTTAAAAGCAAACACACACACACATCATAGGTTGAACTGGATGGACTGATGTCTTTTTTCAACCTCAGTAACTATGTAACTATGTAATCAGATGTATGGAATGCAGAGTCCTGGGGAGATCAGATATAGTGAATGCAGAGTCCTGGTGAGATCAGATATAGTGAATGCAGAGTCCTGGGGGGATCAGATATAGTGACTGCAGAGTCCTGGGGAGATCAGATATAGTGAATGCAGAGTCCTGGGGAGATCAGATATAGGGAATGCAGAGTCCTGGGGAGATCAGATATAGTGAATGCAGAGTCCTGGGGAGATCAGATATAGGGAATTCAGAGTCCTGGGGAGACCAGATATAGTGAATGCAGAGTCCTGGTGAGATCAGATATAGGGAATGCAGAGTCCTGGGGAGATCAGATATTGTGAATGCAGAGTCCTGGTGAGATCAGATGTAGGGAATGCAGAGTCCTGGGGAGATCAGATATAGTGAATGCAGAGTCCTGGTGAGATCAGATATAGTGAATGCAGAGTCCTGGGGAGATCAGATATAGTGAATGCAGAGTCCTGGGGAGATCAGATATAGTGACTGCAGAGTCCTGGGGAGATCAGATATAGTGAATGCAGAGTCCTGGGGAGATCAGATATAGGGAATGCAGAGTCCTGGGGAGATCAGATATAGTGAATGCAGAGCCCGGGTGAGATCAGATATAGTGAATGCAGAGTCCTGGGGAGATCAGATATAGTGACTGCAGAGTCCTGGGGAGATCAGATATAGTGACTGCAGAGTCCTGGGTTTAGTAACACTTTAAGACCAGTAGCTGATCATGCATTTTGTGCTTCATGCACACTTGACCCCTGCGCTCTGTACATTATGCATTACTTGACCTCTGTACTCCATGCATTACACAATCCTGACCTCTACACTAACAATAGCAGCTCTTCCCCACACAGCACAGAGATGAAATCTAATTCTCTTGCACAGAGCTACATACACTACTCTGTGTGTAGCTGGTGCCTACAGCTGCCCTACTATTCTGACCAGAGAATTCCACAGGTCAGAAGTGCAACATAATCACCAGCTTCACCCAGTACATGTAGCTGTGTGAGAGAGAATCAGATTTCAGCTCTGTGTTGTGTGGGGGAGAGCCGAGGTGCAGATCTTGCTGCCTGTGCTCAGGCTGTGTATGTACAGTGAAGGGATGGGAGCTATGCTGAGTGCGCTGTCAGCAGTTACCCCTGTCCTCTCTCCTTCCAGTGGCGACCCATGTCCTCTCTCCTTCTGGTAGTGACCCCTGTCTTCTCTCCTTCCAGTGTTGACCCCTGTCCTCTCTCCTTCCGGTGGTGACCCCTGTATTCTGTCCTTCCAGCGGTGACCCATGTCCTCTCTCTTTCAAATGGTGGCCCCGGTCTTCTGTCCAGTAAGCGATGACCCCTGTTTTTTCTTTCCTTCTAGCAGTCACCCCTGTCCTCTATCTTGCCAGCGGTTACCCCTGCCCTCTATCCTGCCAGCAGTGACCCCTGTCCTCTATCCTGCCAGCAGTGACCCCTGTCTTCTGCCCTGTGAGCAAAGATTCCTGTCCTCTTTCCTACCAGTGGTGACCCCCTGCCCTCTCTCCTGCCAGTAGAGACCCTGTCCTCTATCCTGCAGTGGTGACCCGGCCCCTTAAGCCCCTGTCACTGTTAATTTTTTGACCACACCCTTTTTTGCCACAGCGTGCCTCAGATCACTCACCTCCTTTGGTGTCTCCCATTGACAAGTTCAGAAGTTGGGAGGTATGATGCGGTGTTCCAGCAGCAGGATGGAGACTTCCCATCATTCTCTCATAACAAAATTGAGTCAGATTAAGCACTCAGCCATTCACAGGACACCTTGTATTTTATCAACAAATATGGGAAAAGGGGGGCATTTAGCCCCCCCTTTTCTTATGGGATGGTGGAAGGGGTCAATTTAAGCCGAATTAATAATCAACCATTAGTATTAGGTAAAGGGGTTTTTAGTATAGGATATTCTGAGGCATTGGGAAGCTGAACTTTTGCCCTCTTAGCTAGGTCAGCACTTTTTTCCCGCTTCTTATTCCCGCCTTTTAGTAGCTAGGTAGATTTTAGACCGGTAGCTAGGTAGATTAGGTTTACCTCTATTTTGGTAAGCGAATGGGAGTCGTTCTCGATCCTTGTTTCCGCCCCAAAACCCCGCTCTAACCAGCTTTTGGGGCTATATAATCAGCTGTTCTTGGGGGGGGCAATCTGTCCCTGGAAATCCTCTGATCCCAATTTTCCCCTCCCCCCTCCGCTTGTTTGTCGGGGCCATAATTATTATGTGGTAAGGTGTAATGTTCTGGTACCTCTGGTACCCTTATTCCACTTTCCATTCTGTGTATGCGTCCCACCATTCTCTTCTGGTAGGTGCGCATACACCTTTAAGACCGATACTGTCATCACTGAGCGCAGCAGAGCGGCTATTTCAACCGCCGGCGTTCTCACTCACATGTTCGTTCAACCTGCCTTGCATCTATGCTTACAAGCGTGTCTCGCTGTGGAACCTCGCTACAGATCCCTGTATCTCGCTACCAGGATCACTTCCTCAGACCCGAACCTCGCTACTGATCCCTGTATCTCGCTACTGGATCACTTCCTCATCACCGGACCCTTCTACTACTATACTATAGTGATAAGTACCCCGCAGGGGAAACCTCCATAACCTTACTTACACTACTACTATTGCACTATAAGGACTGTCACGCTCTAGCAATACTAACCTACCATCTGCACTGCTAATTAGATTGCTAGCTCTTGAGTCTGTTAACATCTATCCTTGCACTGGGTTAGTCTCTCCTGTATGTCATCTGCTATCCTACCACCTACTACCATACATGATTGCTAACCTATCTGCATCCTACCTGTTACCATCTATACTCTCATGAACATTTCTCTCAAGTGCTTGTCATCTACTGTCACTGTTCATACCTGTCCCTTCAGCACATCACCACTATACTGCTATATACATCTATCACTCTAGGAACACCATATTGAGTGTGTATATTTGTGTGCTGAACCAGACAAACCACAGTGATGAGTCTTGGGAGTTGGAATTGGTATTTCAACACTTCTCTACATGACTACTGAGTGGAGATTTTCTGCAGCTGCAAATCCATCTTATTACAAAAAACGCAGGAGCGTTACATAAGGTCACCTCTATGTTTTGAGGGGGACTGTCACGCTCTAGCAATACTAACCTACCATCTGCACTGCTAATTAGATTGCTAGCTCTTGAGTCTGTTAACATCTATCCTTGCACTGGGTTAGTCTCTCCTGTATGTCATCTGCCTCCTTGTTGTATCATTTTTACAGCCGGCAGGTGGTGCTGTGGAGCAGAGGAGCAGAGCGCGGGATCAGAGGCTGTCAGGGCGTGCAAGAGAGAGGAGCGTGTGAGGAGTGTGTGCGTGACCGACCAGTGTGAGTGTGTGAGTAACCCCCCCCCAGGAAAGCAGCGGCGGGGAGCGGCGCTCAAACCCCCCCCAGAAGCGAGCGGGCGGCGAGCGGGTCGGTAACCCCCCCTCTCTTGTTGCGGGTGGCGAGCGGTACAGTAAACCCCCCCTTTTTGCGGCGGGCGGCGAGTGGTGCGGACCCCCCCAGACAGAGAGGGAGCAGAGGAGACTAGCGGAGCAAAGGCTGACCGGGAAGTGACAGAGGGAGGCGGGTGCAGAGCGGAGACTGACCGTCTGAGGGAAAAAAAAAAACAGCCAGGAACTGATAGTGACAGACTTAAAGGGAAAAACACTAGGTAAGTAAGACTGGTGACTGAGATTGTACACTGACTGAGGGTGTAGTACCTGAGTATCTGTGAGTACCTGTTACTACCTGAGTACCTGTTACTACCTGAGTACCTGTTACTACCTGAGTATCTGTGAGTACCTGAGTATCTGTGAGTACCTGTTACTACCTGAGTATCTGTGAGTACCTGAGTATCTGTGAGTACCTGTTACTACCTGAGTACCTGTTACTACCTGAGTACCTGTTACTACCTGAGTATCTGTGAGTACCTGTTACTACCTGAGTATCTGTGAGTACCTGTTACTACCTGAGTATCTGTGAGTACCTGTTACTACCTGAGTGCCTGTTACTACCTGAGTATCTGTGAGTGCCTGTCACTACCTGAGTGTCTGGGAGTACCTATTGTTACCTGAGTGTCTGGGAGTGTCTGTGCGACTGAGTGTTGTGCGTCTGACCGGGCTGTGCGACTCAGTGTTGTGCGTCTGACCGGGCTGTGCGTCTGAGTGTTGTGCGTCTGACCGGGCTGTGCGACTCAGTGTTGTGCGTCTGACCGGGCTGTGCGTCTGAGTGTTGTGCGTCTGACCGGGCTGTGCGACTCAGTGTTGTGCGTCTAACCGGGCTGTGCGACTGAGTGTTGTGCGTCTGACCGGGCTGTGCGACTGAGTGTTGTGCGTCTGACCAGGCTGTGCGACTCAGTGTTGTGCATCTGACCGGGCTGTGCGACTCAGTGTTGTGCATCTGACCGGGCTGTGCAACAAAGTGTTGTGCGTCTGACAGGGCTCTGCGACTCAGTGTCGGGCGTCTGACCGGGCTGTGCGACTGAGCGTTGTGCGTCTGACCAGGCTGTGCGACTGAGTGTTGTGCGTCTGACTGGGCTGTGCGACTGAGTGTTGTGCGTCTGACTGGGCTGTGCGACTGAGTGTTGTGCGTCTGACCGGGCTGTGCGACTCAGTGTTGTGCATCTGACCGGGCTGTGCGACTCAGTGTTGTGCGTCTGACCGGGCTGTGCGACTCAGTGTTGTGCGTCTGACCGGGCTGTGCGACTCAGTGTCGGGCGTCTGACCGGGCTGTGCGACTGAGCGTTGTGCGCCTGACCGGGCTGTGCGACTGAGCGTTGTGCGTCTGACCGGGCTGTGCGACTGAGCGTTGTGCGTCTGACCGGGCTGTGCGACTCAGTGTGGTGCGTCTGACCGGGCTGTGCGACTTAGTGTTGTGCGTCTGACCGGGCTGTGTGACTCAGTGTTGTGCGTCTGACCGGGCTGTGCGACTCAGTGTTGTGCGTCTGACCGGGCTGTGCGACTGAGTGTTGTGCGTCTGACCGGGCTGTGCGACTGAGTGTTGTGCGTCTGACCGGGCTGTGCGACTTAGTGTTGTGCGTCTGACCGGGCTGTGCGACTCAGTGTTGTGCGTCTGACCAGGCTGTGCGACTCAGTGTTGTGCGTCTGACTGGGCTGTGCGACTGAGTGTTGTGCGTCTGACCGGGCTGTGCGACAGAGTGTAGTGCGTCTGACCGGGCTGTGCGACTGAGAGTTTTGCGTTTGACCGGGCTGTGCGACTTAGTGTTGTGCGTCTGACCGGGCTGTGCGACTCAGTGTTGTGCGTCTGACCGGGCTGTGCGACTCAGTGTTGTGCGTCTGACCGGGCTGTGCGACTGAGTGTAGTGCGTCTGACCGGGCTGTGCGACTGAGTGTTGTGTGACTGACCGGGCTGTGCGACTGAGGGTTGTGCGTCTGACCGGGCTATGCGACTTCGTGTTGTGCGTCTGACCGGGCTGTGCGAAATCCCCATTAGATAGATTAGTAGATACAATGCCCGGCGGGTGTGGAGATGCGACTCGGTGTACATCTTGTGATATGTATGCGTTCCTCGGACATGTGATCGAGGGCGAATACAAATGCGCAAAATGTAAGCACGTTGCTTCCCTGGAAGCTCAGGTCCTGAATCTAGGGAAGCAGCTGGCAACACTGAGACGAATGTCCATACCGGAGGAGAGCCAGGATTGTACCAGTCAGGTGCAGACAGGGGCCTGCACAGAGGTGGGCGGAGTATCGGAGGTGCAGACATCAGAGCAGTCTAGAGGGGTGACAGTTAGGAGGGGTAGAAGGGGACAAGGCAAGGAGGCTGATCCTGGGCTGGAGCACCCCAATAGATACGCCCCGTTGTGTGATGTTGGGGAAACCAGTCAGGGACCAGCATTGCTGGAGCAGAGTGACGCCCCTAGCTGCCAGGGGAAGAACTCCTCCAGTGAGGCCGGGAGAAAGGGAAAGGAAAGACAGATGCTGGTGGTAGGGGACTCAATTATTAGAAGGACAGACAGTGTAATCTGTGACAAAGACCGTGTGTGCCGAACAGTCTGTTGTTTGCCGGGCGCTCGGGTTCGGCACATCGCGGATCGGGTGGACAGATTACTGGGTGGGGCTGGGGAAGACCCAGCTGTCATGGTACACGTGGGTACCAATGACATAGGCAGAGGAAGACGGAGAGTCCTAAACGATTTCAGGGACTTAGGCGCTAAGTTGAGGACTAGGACCTCCAAGGTAGTATTTTCCGAAATACTACCTGTACCTCGAGCCACACCAGAGAGGCAGCGGGAGATTAGGGAAGTTAACGAGTGGCTGAGGAGCTGGTGTAGTAAGGAGGGTTTCGGGTTCCTGGAGAACTGGGCCGACTTCTCAGTCGGTCACCGGCTCTTTGGTAGGGACGGATTGCACCTAAATGGGGTGGGTGCAGCCGTACTGGGTGCAAGGATGGCCAAAAAGTTAGAGGGGCTTTTAAACTAGGGAATGGGGGGGAGGGTACAGATGTAGAATTAGCCAGTGGAAAGCAAGTTTCAGAGGGCAGAAATGGGGGCATTAGCGGTAGGGTGTTCGGAGCTCCTAAACCCAGGGTGGGTACGGGGAAAAATCAAGAGAGCAGCCTAAAAACATCAAATGAGGATAAATATAACCGATCAAAATCACGGGGTTTGCATACCAATGCCAGAAGCCTGGCCAACAAGATGGGAGAACTGGAGCTGCTGATGTTTGAGGAGGACTTAGATTTTGTGGGGATAACTGAGACTTGGTTCGACAGCTCTCATGACTGGATGGCGACCATTCAGGGGTATTCCCTTTATCGCAGGGATAGAGAGGGTAAAAAAGGGGGAGGGGTATGTCTGTATATTAAGAACAGTATACAGGTAAATATGAGGGATGATATTAATAATGGAGCTAAGGACGAGGCAGAATCCCTATGGGTAGAGCTTCAAAGGGAAGGCACGGTGGGGAAGGTAATATTGGGCGTATGCTATAGGCCCCCCAACCAGAGGGAGGAGGGTGAGACGGACCTCATGTTACAGATAGGATTGGCAGCAAGGATGGGAAATGTCATTATAATGGGGGACTTTAATTATCCTGATATAGACTGGGCAGAAGGAACCGCGCACTCAGCCAAGGCTCGGCAGTTCCTAAATGTTTTGCAGGACAATTTCATGGGTCAGATGGTGAATGCACCGACAAGAAACAATGCGGTACTTGACCTACTGATTACCAACAATTCAGACCTGCTCATGGATATAGAAATACGGGAAAACTTAGGGAACAGTGACCATAGGTCAATAAGTTTCAGTATTAATTACAGTAATAGGAAACACAAGGGTAATATAAGGACACTGAATTTCAAAAGAGCCAATTTCCCTAAACTGCGTTCGCTGCTAGAAAATATAAAATGGGATAGAACCCTGGGAACAAAGAACACGGAGGAAAAATGGGAGTGCTTCAAGAGCATACTTAACAAGGGGGTGGGCCAGTGCATTCCACAGGGAAATAAATTTAAAAGAGCAAAACTAAACCCTGGGTGGCTAAACTCCAACATTAAAATGTATATTAGAGCTAAAGAAAAGGCCTTCAAAAAATACAAGACTGAGGGGTCATTGGCAGCATTTAAGCACTACAAAGAGTGTAATAAGAAATGTAAAGACGAAATCAGGGCGGCTAAAATAGAACACGAGAGACATATAGCGGAGGAGAGTAAAAAGAACCCCAAGAAGTTCTTTAAGTATATAAACAGTAGGAAAGCGAGGCCAGAACACATTGGCCCCATAAAAGATGATAAAGGAAAAATGGCCACTGAGGACAGAGAAAAAGCGGAAGTGTTAAATAATTTATTTTCTTCAGTCTTCACAAAGGAATCGGGGGGCTACACGAACCTTGCTTGTAAGGCCGAACTAAATAATACACCTCAGGAAGTGCCGCCATGGCTAACAGAAGATAGACTTAGAGCTAAACTAGAGAAACTTAACATAAATAAATCCCCGGGACCGGATGGCTTGCACCCGAGGGTTCTTAATGAGCTCAGCCAGGTGATTGCCAGACCATTATTCTTGATCTTTAAGGATAGTTTACAGACGGGTATGGTGCCAGCTGATTGGAAAAAAGCCAACGTGGTACCAATATTTAAAAAGGGGCCGAGATATATCCCGGGTAACTATAGGCCGGTCAGCCTAACATCAGTAGTCTGCAAAATTTTGGAGGGGATGTTAAGGGACCACATACAAGACTTTAGTAATGAAAACGGTATTATTAGTAGTAATCAGCATGGATTCATGAAAAATCGTTCGTGCCAAACCAATCTATTAACCTTCTACGATGAAGTGAGCTGCCACCTAGATAAAGGGAAGCCTGTGGATGTGGTGTATCTGGACTTTGCAAAGGCCTTTGACACCGTTCCCCACAAACGCTTACTGTACAAACTAAGGAAGGTATGTATGGACCATAAGGTGAGTACCTGGATAGAGAACTGGCTCCAGGGGAGAGTACAGAGGGTGGTGATTAATGGGGAGTACTCGGATTGGGCGGGTGTGGAAAGTGGGGTCCCCCAGGGTTCTGTCCTGGGACCAATCCTGTTTAATTTATTCATAAATGATCTGGAGGAGGGGATATCTAGTACAATCTCAGTATTTGCAGATGATACTAAATTAGGCATGCCAATATCTTCTATGCAGGATGTGGAAACCTTGCAAGCGGACCTGAACAAAATAACAGGGTGGGCAACTACATGGCAGATGAGATTTAATGTTGAAAAATGTAAAGTAATGCACTTGGGGGCCAGAAACCAGAAAGCAAGCTACTCACTAGGGGGGGAACCTCTGGGTGAGTCTAGGATGGAAAAGGACTTGGGGGTACTGGTAGACAACAGGCTTGGCAGTGGCATGCAATGCCAAGCGGCTGCAAGTAAAGCCAACAGAATACTAGGATGTATAAAAAAGGGGATTCACTCCAGAAATAAAGAGATTATTCTCCCGCTCTACAAGACTCTGGTCCGGCCACATCTGGAGTATGCTGTCCAGTTCTGGGCACCGGTCCTCAGAAAGGATGTGCTGGAACTGGAGAAAGTCCAGAGAAGGGCAACAAAAATAATTAGGGGAATGGAGGACAGCAGCTATGAGGAAAGACTACAAGCACTGAACCTATTCTCTCTGGAGAAGAGACGATTGAGGGGGGATATGATATCAATGTACAAATACTGTACTGGTGACCCGAGCATAAGGAACAAACTATTCAGGGAAATGAGATACAATAAGACACGTGGCCACTCACTAAAACTTGAGGAAAGGCGGTTTAACCTTAAAGTGCGTAAGGGGTTCTTCACTGTAAGAGCGGTAAGGATGTGGAATTCTCTGCCACAAGCAGTCGTATCAGCAGGGAGCATTGATAGTTTCAAAAAACTATTAGATGGACACCTTAAAGACCACAACATACAGGGGTATACAATGTACGGTTAAAAGCAAACACACAGACACATCATAGGTTGAACTGGATGGACTGATGTCTTTTTTCAACCTCACTAACTATGTAACTATGTAACTATCCTACCACCTACTACCATACATGATTGCTAACCTATCTGCATCCTACTTGTTACCATCTATACTCTCATGAACATTTCTCTCAAGTGCTTGTCATCTACTGTCACTGTTCATACCTGTCCCTTCAGCACATCACCACTATACTGCTATATACATCTATCACTCTAGGAACACCATATTGAGTGTGTATATTTGTGTGCTGAACCAGACAAACCACAGTGATGAGTCTTGGGAGTTGGAATTGGTATTTCAACACTTCTCTACATGACTACTGAGTGGAGATTTTCTGCAGCTGCAAATCCATTTTATTACAAAAAACGCAGAAGCGTTACAGATTGAACGAACCTCAAAATGGATTCAGCAGAAATACCCACTCAAGTGACACAATTAACACAACAAGTAAATGCATTAATACATGCTCTTACTGAATTAAAAGAAGACAATCAGGCTCTGAAGCAGCAGGTAACCCGTCTATCACAACTTGCCACTGCTCAGCCCCCTGAACCCAAAATAAATCCTCCTCTAGTGTTTTTTGCTAAAACCTCGTACTTACCTTACTGATCATATCAAAGTCTGTACTATTATTTCATACCTGACGGGTGATCCTTGGGCCTGGGCAGACTCTCTCTTTGAGAAAAATGATCAACTTCTCAACTCCTATGCTTTATTCCTAGCGGAACTCGCTAGTTTATATGATGACCCCAATAGGCAGAGTACTGCTGATATTCAGTTGAGGTCCTTGAAACAAGGTAGGAGACCTGTAGAAGACTTCGTAGCAGAGTTCAAAAGATGGACCCTTGATTCAGGGTGGAATGATACATCTCTGAGAACTCAATTTAGACTCGGCCTATCAGAAGACGTTAAAGACGAGCTTGCCCGAGCGGATTTACCTGAGACCCTGGATGCCTTGATACAACTCAGTATCAACATAGACAGGCGGCTGCGAGAAAGAAAGGCTGAAAAAATGGGAATGCCATTGTCCAGTCCTTCTCGGATTCCGGCTGTTGACCCTACTCCCATGGACGTAGGAACCATACGCCCACCTTTATCAACTACTGAACGAGCCAGGAGACGATCCAGTAATCTCTGCATGTACTGCGCATCTCCGGATCATGTGATAAGCGTCTGTCCCCTTGTCCGCAAAAAAGAGGGTGAGTGTTCACATGTCCTCCTAGGGGGATTAACAACTTCATTTACTAACCCTTATCTTTTTGTTCGCTTGACATTGCAGTGGGACCAGACTAGGATTACCACTAAAGCCATGATCGACACAGGATCTTGCGGAAATTATATAGATATACGTTTTGCTACTTTAAATAAAGTACCTATTATTTCAAAAATTAAGCCTGTCTCTGTTAGTCTTATTAACGGAATTCCGTTATCTTCCGGCCCAATCACTAATCAGACACAAGCACTCCTAGTCACCACTAACGAGTCTCATACGGAGACCACTACCTTCGACCTATTATCTTCACCCCACTTTCCCATTGTTTTGGGACTTCCATGGTTACACACACATCAACCAACCATAGATTGGAAGAAAAGGACCTTAACCTTCCTCTCTCATTATTGCGAGAATACGTGTAACCTCCCATCTTTTGGAAAGATCCTGTCTGTGGTGACAGATGAGATTGCACCACTATGTTATCAGGATCTGTCCGAAGTTTTTCTTGAAAAAAATGCTCAAGTATTGCCTCCCCATAGGGATTATGATTGCACTATCGATCTACTCCCAAATAGCAAATTGCCTTTTGGTCATGTTTATCCTCTTTCGCAGGATGAACTTTCTCATCTCAAGGAATACTTGGATGAGAATTTGGCAAAGGGGTTTATTAGACCTTCCACTTGTTCCACAGCTGCAGGACTTTTTTTTGTCCGCAATAAGGACTCAAGTCTCAGGCCTATTATCGACTATAGGCAATTAAATGCCATTACAGTAAAGGATCGCTATCCTTTACCGCTTATCCCTGAACTCATTGAACAGGTGCGTGGAGCTACCTACTTCTCAAAATTGGACCTGAAAGGGGCATACAATCTAATCCGAATCCGTGATGGAGATGAGTGGAAGACAGCATTCAGAACCAGATACGGATTATTCGAATATCTTGTAATGCCATTTGGGCTATGTAACGCTCCCGCAGCCTTCCAACGATTCATAAACGACATCTTTAGAGACTTACTTGATGTCTGTGTTGTGGTATATCTGGACGATATACTTATCTATTCACGATCCTTGTCTGAACATATAAAACATGTAAGACTTGTGTTATCCAGATTACTCACACACAATCTATATGTGAAATTAAAAAAATGCCTATTTCATAAAGAAGAAGTATTATTCCTAGGATACATCATATCCAAAACCGGAATCAAGATGGATATGAGTAAGATATCCTGTATTCAGGATTGGCCTATACCAACCACCCGCAAGGCACTACAGCGATTCCTGGGATTTTCAAACTTCTATAGGAAGTTCATCAAGAACTTCTCTGCCATTGTGAGACCTCTCACACAACTCACAAGTATAAAGAAACCATTTAAATGGTCAGATGAAGCAAATGGAGCTTTTCGCTTGTTAAAATCAAGCTTTACCTCTGCTCCCATACTACGCCATCCAGACCCATCCCTCCAATATATCCTGGAGGTAGATGCGTCAAATATGGCAGTAGGAGCAGTTCTCTCCCAACGACCAACAAATACCTCACCACTCCATCCAGTTGCCTTCTTCTCGAAATCACTAAGCAGCCCAGAGGTGAATTACCCAGTGGGTGAAAAGGAGCTGCTTGCCATAAAACTGGCTCTGGAGAATTGGCGACATCTACTTGAAGGTACCCGATTACCAATACTCATATATACAGATCATAAAAATCTTCAATATCTTCAGACTAACAAAACTCTCTCTCACCGGCAGGTATGATGGTCACTATTCTTCCTAAGATTCAACTTCCTAGTGACCTACACACCTGCAGACAAGAATAAAAAAGCGGATGCGCTATCACGATTAACTGAAGATAATTGTGCCGAAATCCCTTCTGTTCCTATAATACCCTACAAGCGTATTATTGCAGTTGTCCGTTCCTTGAAGGAAGAGATTTTGCACAGTATAGGTGTGGATTCACCTCCACCACAACTAAATGCTGATGCAGAAGGCTTCCTCTACTACAACGACAAACTTTACATACCCCCTACTATGCGCACCAAGATCTTGGAATTGTCACATGATGTGCCTATGGCAGGACATATGGGTATGACAAAAACCCTTAATTTGCTTACCAGGCAGTTCTGGTGGCCTGATATGAAGACATCTGTACAGAAATTTGTTTCTTCATGCAACATCTGTGCCAGGTCCAAAATTGACACTACAAAACCATCCGGTCTACTATGCAGTCTACCAATACCCCAGGTTCCATGAGAAGTTGTGTCCTTGGACTTTATAGTAGAACTACCACCTTCCAAAGGATTTAATACTATTCTAGTGTCAGTGGACCATCTCACAAAGATGGCACATTTCGTTGCTATTCGCAGACTACCTTCATCCAAACAAACAGCAGAACTACTAATGAAACATGTCTTTAAGTTACATGGAATCCCAAAGACTCTCTTATCTGACCGTGGTTCACAGTTTATTTCCAAGTTTTGGCAAGAACTATGTCACATACTACGGATCGAGCGAAAGCTCACTTCTCCTTACCATCCTCAGACCAACGGACAGACTGAAAGAGTCAACAAGTGCATCGAGCAATATCTACGTTGCTACACATCTTACCTACAGGATGATTGGGTGGATCTCCTCCCTTTGGCAGAATTTGCCTACAACAACGCAACCCACAGTACGACCAAACAGAGTCCGTTCTACTTGAACTATGGGTTTCATCTCTCTATTCTTCCACCACGCATCCTTCCATCAAATAACCCAGTAGCCTCAGACTATCTTACCCAAATAAAAGACTCTCTGGGTTTACTTAATACTACCATTTCACACGCTCATAGTCAACAAAAAAGGTACTACGACCTTCGTAGAAGACCTTCTCCTCAGTATGCTATTGGGGACCTCGTTTTGGCTATCAACAAAAAATTTAAGATTAAAGGTCCCTAGCAAAAAGCTTGGGCCTTTATTCTTGGGACCTTTCCCAATCAGGAAACTTATTGGAAAAGCTGCAGTACAGCTCACCTTACCAACAGACCTCAAGATCCATCCCATTTTCCATGTGTCGCTATTGAAGCCACATGTTCCTAACCAAGGAATAAGGCCTACCATCCCACCTCCACCTCCTGTACAAGTTGAAGGCGGAGAAGAATTTGAGATAAAGGAGATTCTGGATTCTCGTATCCACAGAAGAAGACTCCAATATCTAGTACGATGGAAGAACTATGGGCCTCAAGACGACACCTGGCTGGATATCTCTGATATACATGCCCCTAGACTGATTCGGAATTTTCACTCGAAATACCCGGAAAAAACAGTTCTAGAGGCCTTCCGGAGCCGGCCTTAAGGGGGGGGTACTGTAATGTTCTGGTACCTCTGGTACCCTTATTCCACTTTCCATTCTGTGTATGTGTCCCACCATTCTCTTCTGGTAGGTGCACATACACCTTTAAGACCGATACTGTCATCACTAAGCGCCGCAGAGCGGCTATTTCAACCGCCGGCGTTCTCACTCACATGTTCGTTCAACCTGCCTTGCATCTATGCTTACAAGCGTGTCTCGCTGTGGAACCTCGCTACAGATCCCTGTATCTCGCTACCAGGATCACTTCCTCAGACCCGAACCTCGCTACTGATCCCTGTATCTCGCTACTGGATCACTTCCTCATCACCGGACCCTTCTACTACTATACTATAGTGATAAGTACCCCGCAGGGGAAACCTCCATAACCTTACTTACACTACTACTATTGCACTATAAGGACTGTCACGCTCTAGCAATACTAACCTACCATCTGCACTGCTAATTAGATTGCTAGCTCTTGAGTCTGTTAACATCTATCCTTGCACTGGGTTAGTCTCTCCTGTATGTCATCTGCTATCCTACCACCTACTACCATACATGATTGCTAACCTATCTGCATCCTACTTGTTACCATCTATACTCTCATGAACATTTCTCTCAAGTGCTTGTCATCTACTGTCACTGTTCATACCTGTCCCTTCAGCACATCACCACTATACTGCTATATACATCTATCACTCTAGGAACACCATATTGAGTGTGTATATTTGTGTGCTGAACCAGACAAACCACAGTGATGAGTCTTGGGAGTTGGAATTGGTATTTCAACACTTCTCTACATGACTACTGAGTGGAGATTTTCTGCAGCTGCAAATCCATCTTATTACAAAAAACGCAGGAGCGTTACATAAGGTCACCTCTATGTTTTGAGGGGGACGATGTTATTTTCTGTTTGAATGTATGGATAAATTAATTTAAATATGTTATGTGGTTGATACGGCCCGAGTTGTGATGACTGGGTTGTTTGTTATGTGATTTAGCCCCCGTTCACACTAAGGCAACCTGTGAGGCAAGCTGGTCGCCTCACAGGTCGCCGTAGGTCGCCTTCCATAGGGAAGCTGCGGACCCGTTCTAATAGGAGCGACAAAAGTCGCTCCGACTTAGAAAAAGGGTCCGGAGCTTCTTTGGGGCGTCCCGGAGGCGACCGCCATAGACTTCAATGTTATGAAGTCCGTGGCGGCCGCTCCGAGGTCATGGCGCGCTGCTTGCAGTGCGAAGTAGCGTCGCGTGTTTGTGAACGGGGGCTTACTGTGCTATGTTTATTTATTATATATTAAGCCAGTAATAAACGGCTGCGGCCTTATTTTGCCAAACCTCAAGTGTCTGTTGTGCCTATTTGATTATTTATTGATAGTTATGTTATTTATGTTAATGTTTTACGTATAGCATCCTTCCTGCCATTCTATACAAAGTTTCCTCTGATTGACTAAGGTGGGTGGATAATGTCACAATCTCCCCCTCAGCTAATCAGAGGAAACTTTGTATTTGTTGATAAGGACAAGGTGTCCTGTGAATGGTTGAGCACTCAACCAACTCAATTTTATTCTGATAGCAGGATGGAAAATCTCCATCCTGCTGCTGGAACACAGCGCTGTATCCTGTATGTAGCTGATTCTATATACACTTTACCCAGCTCTGACAGCGAGCACATCTATTAGTTAAGGAAATCGTTCATTTGTGCCACACCCACAATTTGTCACAGCATGGCAGACACACTAATTATTATGTGAAAAGAGTGGAATAAATTGCGCTCAACACTTAACACAACCAAAAAGTGCTTGTGTGCATAAATATGTGAATAAATGATTATAAATAAATAAATATATACAAAATCCTAAATGTGAAAGGTCCTTGGTAAATAAATATCAACAGTCTTTAAAGTGCCCAGTGCAATACAGAACTCTCAGCAATGACTGAAAATCACTCCAACTTCAAGTGAGGGACCTCCACCTTAAGAAACTTTTCTCCACCCAGTGCTCGGGGTAAATACTTCTTACCAAAGCTGATGGACCCCTTAATTACAGGGGGTCTAAAACAGCGTAGATGGTCCACAAATGCCTCCAAGCTATCCTTCAGGTCCCTTGATATAAGACTCAGCTCGCATAAGGAACTCCAAGTATTTCAGGATATTTTTGTGGGGAGAAAGATAAGGAAACTCCGATAGTGTAGTATGTTCTGGTAATTAGGGTTTATTAATGAAATTGCACTTACTCAAAACATTAGAATCAAACGCCTTCATGCAGTAAATGCAGCATGGGTTCGGTGTACGGGACGCTCCTAAGCTTCTGCGTATCACCAACCCGGAACTCCACGGTCTCACGTTCCCGACGCACGTTTCGTCAGACGCGCTGACGTCATCAGGGGATCCCTGATGATCCCCTGATGACGTCAGCGCGTCTGACGAAACGTGCGTCGGGAACGTGAGACCGTGGAGTTCCGGGTTGGTGATACGCAGAAGCTTAGGAGCGTCCCGTACACCGAACCCATGCTGCATTTACTGCATGAAGGCGTTTGATTCTAATGTTTTGAGTAAGTGCAATTTCATTAATAAACCCTAATTACCAGAACATACTACACTATCGGAGTTTCCTTATCTTTCTCCCCACAAAAATATCCTGAAATACTTGGAGTTCCTTATGCGAGCTGAGTCTTATATCAAGGGACCTGAAGGATAGCTTGGAGGCATTTGTGGACCATCTACGCTGTTTTAGACCCCCTGTAATTAAGGGGTCCATCAGCTTTGGTAAGAAGTATTTACCCCGAGCACTGGGTGGAGAAAAGTTTCTTAAGGTGGAGGTCCCTCACTTGAAGTTGGAGTGATTTTCAGTCATTGCTGAGAGTTCTGTATTGCACTGGGCACTTTAAAGACTGTTGATATTTATTTACCAAGGACCTTTCACATTTAGGATTTTGTATATATTTATTTATTTATAATCATTTATTCACATATTTATGCACACAAGCACTTTTTGGTTGTGTTAAGTGTTGAGCGCAATTTATTCCACTCTTTTCACATTTATGCGTTTTATACGTTTTTATTGCAGCTTGCACTATGGAAGCAATTCCTCTTATATAAATTTAATTAATTTATGACAATTTGATTGATTAATTTAGTATCGAATATCACCAATTTTGCGCAGTTTCTTTTGGGCCACCAAAATTCTTTACACTAATTATTATCCTTTGGGTACCCAAGGCTGAACCCCCCAGAAGAAAAATTATATATGGCTCTGTCTAAACTACTGGATGCCGAGTCCCTGAGGGATGAATCTACACCTGAGGAATCCTCCTTCTGCCATTACTCCAAAAACATAAACATTCTTACTAATGTAAAAAAGCAATAAAGTAGCGCTGTCTCTATTGCTTTTTTACCTATTTCCAACTTTAATGTTGTTTGACATACAGTACAGTATATTGTTTACATTGATTTTTACCTATTTATTTATTTATCCATTTTTTCACGTGAACACCAACATCACTATTTAACTGATCAGACCTATATCCTGTGCGCACCTATTCGAGTGTTTATCACTTATTTTTACATTCTTACTAATGTGGTGAGAAGCACTTTATAACTTGAAGAACATCCAGTACCTTCTACCAGTGCTCTCCCAAGTCTAGGCTCCTTAGGGGCATCTAAGACCACCAAGGCCTTTCCACTACAACTTCTGTTTGCAGTCTTCCTTTATGGAGAATGGGAAAATCCTAACAAGCTCCCTGTGCCTCTCAAGCAATCTACTATCCTTTTAACCATTTGAGAAAGATTTTGTTAAAACAATGGTCTACTCCCTCCATGGGGTCAGCAGTATGACCCATCACTTGGAGTATCTGCTTAGTTTTCTTTCTTGGGTGAAATCCCAATCTCTCTGCTCCCTGACCGACTCTTCAGTTGTGGAGTCATTATGAGAGGCTCACCAATAATTGCAGCTAGACCTCTTATAACTTTGAGGTGCACATTTTTTCATAGAGTCCACATTGTCTTTGGTTGTGGTTGCTTTCTGAAGAATTTTGGATTGCACATGCTTACTTTTTGGATGTTTCACATTGGGATTGCACTATAACTATACTAATCACTAGATGCGTTGTCTGTTTATATCCATTAACTGTTTACAGAAGGTTCTTAACCTCCCTAGCGGTATTCCCGAGTGTGGCTCGGGGTTAATATTCAGTACCAAAAGCGGTGACCCCGAGCCACACTCAGGATTACCCCAGAATCATACTCCCCTTCCACTGCAATTCCCCGCCGTCCTTCTCAGCCATCCTCCCGCTGTCCTCCCGCTGTGTGCTCGGCCAGCACCAGCACCTCCTTCCAGTTCCCTTCCCTTCCCTTTGAGCACGGCACCGCAGGGGTTTGGAACCGGTGGGAGATTCAAAAATAAAACAAATGACATGTTACAGTGTAATTTGTTAGGATTACAACTTTGTACCATGCCATTTCACCTAGAGGCTTTTCCAGTGCCCTGCCTGTACTTTTTGAGGTTCTTTGTGCCTGGAAAATTGATAACATCCATGGCATCCAAAAAGCGTTCTTTTAGCTCAAAAACACTTTTGGACGAACTGGAAAACAGCGACGGTGAATCGGAAATATTTGAAGAACTGAGGGATAGCGATTCCTGGGAAAATTCGTCATCCAGGACTAGAAGTGATGACAGCGACGATTCTGCGACTGAGCTCAGCAATGTGTGGACTTGGTGCTCTATTGACTGCGGTACGGATCAGGCAGAGCCCCCATGATTCCCATTTACTGGAGCACCTGGTATCCCCTTGGCATACCTACAATTATTTCTGACCAATGAGGTTATTGAAAAAATAGTTACCGAGACAAACCGGTACAAAGAGCAACAATTGGCTACGCATCGGAAGTTTCCAAGAAGCAGAAAGTGGGAACCAGTGACCAAAGATGACATTTGGAAATTTCTTGGCCTAATAATTCTTCAGGTTTAAGTGGTTTCCCCACTTAAGAAGACTATAAGGGCCAGAACCGGGCTGTCATTGTATAAGAGGGATGCGTCTTGAGCAGAGCTATGCATGTGGCTCTGGGAGGCAGTCATAGGTGCAGATGCAATAAAGTACAATGCAGGGCTAATAGTCCTGCATTGTAGGTGAGGATGGTGAGGGATCACCCATAAGCTGGAGCATCGAATAGAAAAAGCAAAGCTCTGAATCCAGCCAGAGTGTAGAATAGGGGTAATAAATTAAAATTCAAGGAGTTCCAGTCGCTAAAATTTTCATTGGGCCGAGGTCCGAAACTCAAGTCTGCTATGACTTGAGATAATATAAGTGGCATGCTGCTAGGCACATTTTATGTTAAGGGGCTCTCTAATGGGCACATTTTATGTTAAGGGGCACTCTGATGGGGCACTCAAACTACTTCAGATACAGAAATTTTCCACATTTTCTCACATGACAACCAAAAATGTGAATGTATTTTATTGGGATTTTATGTGATAGACCGACACAAAGTGGCACATAATTGTGAAGTGGAAGGAAAATGATAAATGATACAAATAAATCTGTGAAAAGTGTGGCTGCATTTGTATTCACCCCCCCCCCCCCCCCCCCGAAGTCAATACTTTGTAGAACCGCCTTTCCCTGCAATTACAGCTGCAAGTCTTCTTGGGGATTTCTCTACCAGCTTTGCACATCTAGAGAGGACATTTCTGCCCATTCTTCTTTGCAGAATATCTCAAGCTCTGTCAGATAGGATGGAGAGCGTCTGTGAACAGCAATTTTCAAGTCTTGCCACAGATTCTCAATGTGATTTAGGTCTGGACTGTGACTGGGCCATACTAACACATGAATATGCTTTGATGTAAACCATTCCATTGTAGCTCTGGCTTTATGTTTTGGGTCGTTGTCCTACTGGAAGGAGAACCTCCGCCCCAGTCTCAAGTCTTTTGCAGACTCTAACAGGTTTTCTTCTAAGATTGCCCTGTATTTAGTTCTATCCATCTTCCCATCAACTCAGGGTGATGTGCAGTGTTAGTTCTCCGCCACACATAGCGTTTTGCTGTTACATTTTGGTCTCATCTGAGCAGAGCTCCTTCTTCCACATGTTTGCTGTGTCCTCCACATGGCTTCTCCCAAACTGCAAACAGGACTTCTTATGGCTTTCTTTCACCAATGGCTTTCTTCTTCTCACTCTTCCATAAAGTGCAGATTTGTGGAGCGCACGACTAATGGTTGTCCTGTGGACAGATTCTCCCACCTGAGCTATGGATCTCTGCAGCTCCTCCAGAGTTCCCATGGGCCTCTTGGCTGTTTCTCTGATGAATGCTCTCCTTGCATGGCATGTTAATTTAGGTAGATGGCCATGTCTTGGCAGGTTTTAAATTCTATCATACTCTCCATTTTCGGATGATGGATTAAACAGCTCTCCATGAGATGTTCAAAACTTGGAATATTTTTTTATACCCGAACCCTGCTTTAAACTTCTCCACAACTTTATCCCTGACCTGTCTGGTGTGTTCCTTGGCCTTCATGATGCTGTTGGTAGACTAAGGTTCTCTAACAAACCTCAGAGGGCTTCACAGAACAGCTGTATGTATACTGAGATTAAATGACACACAGGTGCACTCTATTTACTAATTAGGGGACTTCTGAAGGCAATTGGTTCCATTAGATTTTAGTTCGGGGTATCGGAGTAATGGGGCTAAATTCAAATGCAGCCACACTTTTCAAATATGTAGTTGTAAAAAATGTTGAAAACCATTTATCATTTTCCTTCCACTTCACAATTATGTGACACTTTGTGCCGGTCCATTACATAAAATCCTAATAAAATACATTTATGTTTTTGGTTGTAACATGACAAAATGTGGAAAATTTCAAGGGGTGTGAATACTTTTTCAAGGCACTGTACACTTACGGTAGTTGTGTATGATATTGTAAATGTTTTACAGACTAAAATTTATAAAAAAAAACTAAAAGATCCGTTCTATAGACCTCTGAAACGGATCACCTCACCCGAGACCAGAACTATTAAGGGGCTCTCCCCTCTCTGCTCATTATCTTATCTGCATTCCCTCTTCTATTACAGAATTTTATTTCTTTTCATGGATATTAGATCACTTTATAAAACTTCAGTAAATAGAATAAAAAATGTTCTAATGGACTACAGGCCCCAATATTGTCTTCCATGTGTAGAGACGGTGATATCTCCATACACAGGATGAGCACAGAATACCACTGACATGACTCGTATTGTGCTATAATCTCCTTGTGTATGGAGCATGAATGGTATCAGCAGACAGTGTGAGGCCAGAATCAGCATTGCTAGTGATTGGACGGGATGATTTTTATCTGATATTCTATTTATCTCTGCTGATAAGAGTTCTGTACTCATAGCAAGTAATGGGGAGAACTTCTAACACTTACATAGTTACATAGTTAGTGAGGTTGAAAAAAGACATCAGTCCATCCAGTTCAACCTATGATGCGTGTGTGTGTTTGCTTTTAACCGTACATTGTATACCCCTGTATGTTGTGGTCTCTAAGGTGCCCATCTAATAGTTTTTTAAACTATCTATGCTCCCTGCTGATACGACTGCTTGTGGAAGAGAATTCCACATCCTTACCGCTCTTACAGTGAAGAACCCCTTACGCATTTTAAGGTTAAACCGCCTTTCCTTTTAGTTTTAGTGAGTGGCCACGTGTCTTATTGTATTCCCTTACTCTGAATAGTTTGTTCCTTATGCTAGGGTCGCCAGTACAGTATTTGTACATTGATATCATATCCCCCCTCAATCGTCTCTTCTCCAGAGAGAAAAGGTTCAGTGCTTGTAGTCTTTCCTCATAGCTGATGTCCTCCATTCCCCTAATTATTTTTGTTGCCCTTCTCTGGACTCTTTCCAATTCCAGCACATCCTTCCTGAGGATCGGTGCCCAGAACAGGACAGCATACTCCAGATGTGGCCAGACCAGAGTCTTGTAGAGTGGGAGAATAATCTCTCTATTTCTGGAGTGAATCCCCTTTTTTATACATGCCAGTATTCTGTTGGCTTTGTTTGCAGCGGCTTGGCATTGCATGCCACTGCCAAGCCTGTTGTCTACCAGTACCCCCAAGTCTTTTTCCATCCTAGACTCACCAAGAGGTTCCCCCCCCCTAGTGAGTAGTTTGCTTTCTGGTTTCTGGCCCCCAAGTGCATTACTTTACATTTTTCAACATTAAACCTCATCTGCCATGTAGTTGCCCACCCCGTTATTTTGTTCAGGTCCGCTTGTAAGGTTTCCACATCCCGCATAGAAGATATTGGTATGCTTAGTTTAGTATCATCCGCAAATACTGAGATTGTGCTAGATATCCCCTCCTCTAGATCATTTATGAATAAATTAAACAGGATTGGTCCCAGGACAGAACCCTGGGGCACCCCACTTTCCACACCCGCCCAATCCGAGTACTCCCCATTAATCATCACCCTCTGGACTCTCCCCTGGAGCCAGTTCTCTATCCAGGTACTCACCTTATGGTCCATACCTACCTTCCTTAGTTGAAGAAAGGGTGTGTATGACCAGTGTTCAAATGTGCCACATCCCTAATAAGCAGTACATGGAGAGGGGTTCCCCTGAGTGGGACTTTTTAGGCACAGAAAGATCTAGTATTGTAATAATCAAAGGTGATTTAGATAATGTCACCTTTGATTATTACAATACTAGATCTTTCTGTGCCTAAAAAGTCCCACTCAGGGGAACCCCTCTCCATGTACCTTCCTTAGTTTGTACAGTAAGCATTTGTGGGGAACGGTGTCAAAGGCCTTTGCAAAGTCCAGATACACCACATCCACAGGCTTTCCTTTATCTAGGTGGCAGCTCACTTCATCGTAGAAGGTTAGTAGATTGGTTTGGCAAGAACGATTTTTCATAAATCCATGCTGATTACTACTAATAATACCGTTTTCATTACTAAAGTCTTGTATGTGGTCCCTTAACATCCCCTCCAAAATCTTGCAGACTACAGATGTTAGGCTGACCGGCCTATAGTTACCCGGGATACACCTCGGCCCCTTTTTAAATATTGGTACCACGTTGGCTTTTTTCCAATCGGCTGGCACCATACCCGTCTGTAAACTATCCTTAAAGATCAAGAATAATGGTCTGGCAATCACCTGGCTGAGCTCTTTAAGAACCCTTGGGTGCAAGCCATCCGGTCCCGGTGATTTATTTATTTTAAGTTTCTCTAGTTTAGTTCTAAGTCTATCTTCTGTTAGCCATGGCGGCACTTCCTGAGGTGTGTTGTTTAGTTTGGCCTTACAAGCTGGGTTCGTGTAGCCCCCCGATTCTTTTGTGAAGACTGAAGAGAAGAAATTATTTAACACTTCCGCCTTTTCTCTGTCCTCAGTGGCCATATTTCCTTTGTCATCTTTTATGGGGCCAATGTGTTCTGGCCTCGCTTTCTTACTGTTTATATACTTAAAGAATTTCTTGGGGTTCTTTTTACTCTCCTCCGCTATATGTCTCTCGTGTTCTATTTTAGCCGCCTGATTTCGTCTTTACATTTCTGATTACACTCTTTGTAATGCTTAAAAGCTGCCAATGACCCCTCAGTCTTGTATTTTTTGAAGGCCTTTTCTTTAGCACTAATATGCATTTTTATGTTGGAGTTTAGCCACCCAGGGTTTAATTTTTCTCTTTTAAATTTATTTCCCTTTGGAATGCACTGGCCAATCCCCTTGTTAAGTATGCTCTTGAAGCCCTCCCATTTTTCCTCTGTGTTCTTTGTTCCCAGGGTTCTATCCCAATTGATATTTTCTAGCAGCGAGCGCAGTTTTGGGAAATTGGCTCTTTTGAAATTCAGCGTCCTTATATTACCCCTCTGCTTCCTATAACTGTAATTAATACTGAAACTTATTGACTTATGGTCACTGTTTCCAAAGTTGCCCTGTATTTCTATATCCGTGAGCAGGTCTGTATTGTTGGTAATCAGTAGGTCAAGTACCGCATTGTTTCTCGTCGGTGCATTCACCATCTGACCCATGAAATTGTCCTGCAAAATATTTAGGAACTGCCTAGCCTTGGCTGAATGTGCGGTTCCTTCTTCCCAGTCTATGTCTGGATAATTAAAGTCCCCCATTATAATGACATTTCCCATCCTTGCTGCCAATCCTATCTGTAAAATGAGGTCCGCCTCCCCCTCCTCCCTCAGGTTGGGGGGCCTATAGCATACGCCCAATATTACCTTCCCCACAGTGCCTTCCCTTTGAAGCTCTACCCATAAGGATTCTGCCTCGTCCTTAGCTCCATTATTAATATCGTCCCTCAAATTTACCTGTACACTGTTCTTAATATACAGACATACCCCTCCCCCTTTTTTACCATCTCTATCTCTGCGATAAAGGGAATACCCCTGAATGGTCGCCATCCAGTCATGAGAGCTGTCAAACCAAGTCTCAGTTATCCCCACAAAATCTAAGTCCTCCTCAAACATCAGCAGCTCCAGCTCTCCCATCTTGTTGGCCAGGCTTCTGGCATTGGTATACAAACCTCTTAATTTTGATTGGTTACATATATACTCGTTTGATGTTTTTAGGCTGCTCTCTTGATTTATCCCCATACCCACCCTGGGTATAGGAGCTCCGAACAACCTACCGCTAATGCCCCCATTTCTGCCCTCTGAAACTTGCTTTCCACTGGCTAATTCTACATCTGTAGCCTCCCCCCCATCACCTAGTTTAAAAGCCCCTCTAACTTTTTGGCCATCCGCTCACCCAGTACGGCTGCACCCTCCCCATTTAGGTGCAATCCGTCCCTACCAAAGAGCCGGTGGCCGACTGAGAAGTCGGCCCAGTTCTAAAGGAACCCGAAACCCTCCTTACTACACCAGCTCCTCAGCCACTTGTTAACTTCCCTAATCTCCCGCTGCCTCTCTGGTGTGGCTCGAGGTACAGGTAGTATTTCGGAAAATACTACCTTGGAGGTCCTACTCCTCAACTTAGCGCCTAAGTCCCTGAAATCGTTTAGGACTCTCCATCTTCCTCTGCCTATGTCATTTGTACCCACGTGTACCATGACAGCTGGGTCTTCCCCAGCCCCACCCAATAATCTGTTCACCCGATCCGCGATGTGCCGAACCCGAGCGCCCGGCAAACAACAGACTGTTCGGCGCACGCGGTCTTTGTCACAGATTACACTGTCTGTCCTTCTAATATTTGAGTCCCCTACCACCAGCACCTGTCTTTCCTTTCCCTTTCTCCCGGCCTCACTGGAGGAGTTATTTCCCTGGCAGCTAGGGGCGTCGCTCTGCTCCAGCAATGCTGGTCCCTGACTGGTTTCCCAAACATCACACACCCTAATCACCTAGGGCACATTAGCATTATCGCTCTGTTTGCCAGTGAGGAGATGGGAAAGATCTCCCTCGGACCTGCTCTGCCATAAGAGAAGTGCCACACACTTCTATTTCACTTTGCCAGCAGGGAGAGTAATGTACCGGGGCCATATACATGTAGGCAAACACATGCATGTGTATTTAAACTTTGGGGTGCACACCCTAATGCAATAGGCTGCGCACACCTATGGGCGGTGTAGGTGGAAGCGGCGGTGGAGGAGGACCAGGTAGCAAACACTGCTTTTTTCAGTCATTTTAAATGAGGGTACACCCCAGAAGAGTGAGAAAGATCAAAAATAGAACAATGGCTGGGTAAGGTCGGTATCCATCTCTATTCTGCACAAGGTACGGAAAAGTCCTGTGGGATCCATGCCTGGTTCATTTTAATGAACGTGAGCTTGTTCACATTGTCTCTGGACAGGCGGCTGCGCTTGACTGTGATAACGCCCCCAGCTGTGCTAAATACACATTCAGATAATACACTGGCTGCAGGGCACGCCAGCACCTCCAAGGCGTAAAGGGCAAGCTCAGGCCATGTGCCCAATTTGGAGACCCAGAAGTTGAAGGGGGCAGACCCGTCATTCACTACATGTAGGCGTGTGCACACATACTGCTCCACCATGTTGATGAAATGCTGCCTCCTGCTAAGACGTTCCATATGAGCTGCTGGTGCTGCTGTTTGTTGTGGCGTGCGGACAAAGCTTTTCCACATTTCGGCCATGCTAACCCTGCCTTCTGAGGTGCTGGCGGTGCCCTGGTTGCGTTGGCGACCTCTTCTTCCTCCTCCTCCTCTGCCTTGGCCTTGTGCTTCCACTGTGGCCCCGCTGTCAGGTGGAAATGCCAGCAGCATCGCGTCTACCAGCGTGCGCTTGTACTCGCGCATCTTGCGATCGCGCTCCAGTGAGTGAATTAAGGACAGTACGTTGTCCTTGTAACAGGGATCCAGCAGCGTGGCCACCCAGTAATCAGCACAATTTAGAATGTGGGCAACTCGTCGGTCGTTGTTGAGACACTGCAGCATGTAATCGCTCATGTGTGCCAGGCTGTCCTCTGTGGGAGGTGTATCGTCTGTGTCCTCTGTATCCCCCCAGCCATGCACCAGTGATGGCCATGAGCTGGCCTGGGTGCCACCCTGCTGTGAACATGGTTCCATCTCCTCCTCCATCTCCTCCTCCTCCTCATCCTCCAGAACTGTGCCCCTGCTGGACAATTGAGTCCCTGGCATTTGTGGGTGCAGGAACCCACCCTCTGAGCCACTTGCAAATGACTGCCCTGAAAGCCTTGGAAATGTTACCTCTTCATCCTCCTCCTCCTCCTCCTCATCCTGTGCCACATCCTCTTCCATCATTGCCCGAATCGTTTTTTGAAGGAGGCATAGAAGTGGGATAGTTAAGCTGACAACGGCGTCATCGGCACTGGCCATGTTGGTGGAGTACTCAAAACAGCGCAACAAGGCACACAGGTCTCGCATGGAGGCCCAGTTATTGGTGGTGAAGTGGTGCTGTTCCGCAGAGCGACTCACGCGTGCGTGCTGCAGCTGAAACTCCACTATGGCCTGCTGCTGCTCGCACAGTCTTTCCAGCATGTGCAAGGTGGAGTTCCACCTTGTGGGCACGTCACATATGAGGCGGTGAGCGGGAAGGCCGAAGTTACGCTGCAGCGCTGACAGGCGAGCAGCAGCAGGGTGAGAACGCCGAAAGTGCGCACAGACGGCCCGCACTTTCTGCAGCAGCTCTGACATATCGGGGTAATTTTTAAGGAACCTCTGCACCACCAAAATCAGCACATGCGCCAGGCAAGGGATGTGCGTCAAACCGGCTAGGTCCAGAGCTGCTATGAGATTTCGCCCGTTATCGCACACCACCAGGCCGGGCTTGAGGCTCGCTGGCAGCAACCGCTCATTTGTCTGCTGTTCCATGCTCCTCCACAACTCCTGCGCGGTGTGTGGTTTTTCCCCCAAACAGGCAAGTTTTAAAACTGCCTGCTGTCGTTTACCCCTGGCTGTGCTGAAGTTGGTGGTGAAGGTGTTACGCTGACCGGATGAGGAGGCGGTAGAGGATGAGGAAGCGGAGTAGGAGGAGTTAGGAATAGGAGGCAAACTGAAGCGCCCTGCAATCCTCGGTGGTGGAAGGACATGCGCCAAATTGCTATCCGCCTCAGGCCCATCCGCCACTGCATTTACCCAGTGTGCCGTTAGGGAGATATAACGCCCCTGACCGTGCTTACTGGTCCACGTATCGGTAGTTAGGTGGACCTTGGCACAGATGGCGTTGCGCAGTGCACACCTGATTTTTTTCCCCCACTTGGTTGTGCAGGGAAGGGATGGCTTGCCTGGGAAAGTAGTGGCGGCTGGGCACGACGTACTGTGGGACAGCCACCGACATAAGGCTTTTAAAACTGTGCGTCTCCACCAGACGGAATGGCCAAGAATTTTGAAATGCTGGCATTCAGGGCCAGGGATTGCGGGTGGGTAGGGGGGTACTTCCTCTTCCTCTCAAGTGTTTGGGAGATGGAAAGCTGAACACTTCCACGGGACATTGTGGAGATGGTTGGTGACCCAGGTGGTGGTGTTGCTGACAGATCGTCTGTTTGCAGGGTGGCAGGTGCCGGTATCACTACAGAGGTGGATGGAGAGGCCGAGACTGCAGCAGAAGAGGAAGCAGGAGGAGCCAGAGACATTTCTTGGTTTTGAAGCTGTCTACTCCACTGCAGCTCGTGCTTTGCACTTAGATGCCTGATCATGCAGGTTGTGCTCACATTGAGAAGGTTTATGCCTCGCTTCAGGCTCTGATTGCACAGGGTGCAAACCACTCGTGTCCTGTCATCAGCACATTTTCTGAAGAACTTCCATGCTAGAGAACTCCTGGCTGGCTGGCTTTGGTGCGCTTGGTCCCTTGCTGTGTTGGGCAGTAGCAGGCGTAGTGTCTAGGGCACGGCCACTCCGCTTCTGCACCCTGCTCCCTCTTCTGCTGTGCTGGTGGCTCTGTGCGACCACCGCCTCTTCCTCCAAGCTACTCAGGTCACCTGCATGACCTTCATTCCATGTGGGGTTGAGGACCTCATCGTCCTCCACATCATCTTCCACACAGTCTTCACCCCTGCCCTCCTTGTCGGTCTCCACAATTATGAGTGCCGCAGCAGTTGGCACCTGCATTTTGTCATCATCGGAGACGTGCTGTGATGGTCCTTCCATGTACTCATCTTGAGAAATAAGTGGTTGGGCATCGCTGCACTCAATCTCTTCCACTTCTGGGGCAGGGCTAGGTGGATGGCCCTGGGAAACCCTGTTGACAGAGTCATCAAAAAGAAGAAGAGACTGCTGCATGACTTGGGGCTTAGACTGCTTGCCTGATTTGCAAGGGGGTGAGGTGAAAGACGGTTGGACATTGGCTTCAGGTGCCAACTCTGACCTTTCTGCAGTAGACTGGGTGGGAGACAATGTGAAGGAACTGGAGGCACTGTCAGCAGCAAACCAATCTACTATCGCCTCTACTTGTTCTGGCCTCATCACTTCTAGAGGCGCATGATGCCCTACCAAATACTGCTGCAGGTTCTGTCGCCTACTCACACTTGAGGAAGGTGTTTCACTTGTGCTTGTAGCTGGCACAGATCGACCACGTCCTCTCCTTGCAACAGGAGCTCTACCAGCAGCACCACGACCCAGGCTACGGCCCCTATTTGACGCTCTCCTCATATTTCTGTAATTTATGATCTTGCCCTAGAAAGGTGTTTATTGAATAGCGGAACAAAACAACAACAGTATCGCACGGGTGTATCTCACAGTCA
This sequence comes from Pelophylax lessonae, assembly GCF_965119305.1. NCBI lineage: Eukaryota > Metazoa > Chordata > Amphibia > Anura > Ranidae > Pelophylax > Pelophylax lessonae. The sequence goes on along the minus strand of NC_138776.1, from coordinate 9,480,366 downwards.
AATATGCAAACTATGCCGCAATTTAATTTTTTTCACCCCAAAAGGGTGTATATGGAATAGCAGAATAGAAAAAAGGATATAAAACGGTGTATCTCACATGTACAAACACAGACTAGGCCCCGATTACAATTTTTTGTACCCTAAAGGGAGGATGAGGAAGAGGAGTAGGAGGAGTTCGGAACAGGAGGCAAACTGAAGCGCCCTGCAATCCTTGGCGGTGGAAGGAGATTCGCCAAACAAATTTAAAAGGTGTATCTCACACGTACCGATACAGACTATGCCGTAATTTAATTTTTTACACTCCAAAAGGGTGTATATTGAATAGCGGAATGGGAAAAATTTGATAAAACGGTGTATCTCACACGTACAAACAATGACTAGGCCCCGATTACAATTTTTTGTACCCTAAAGGCAGGATAAGGAAGAGGAGTAGGAGGAGTTCGGAACAGGAGGCAAACTGAAGCGCCCTGCAATCCTTGGCGGTGGAAGGAGATTCGCCAAACAAATTTAAAAAGGTGTATCTCACATGTACCGATACAGACTATGCCGTAATTTAATTTTTTACACTCAAACAGGGTGTATATTGAATAGCGGAATAGAAAAAAATTTACAAAACGGTGTATCTCACATGTACAAACACAGACTAGGCCCCGATTACAATTTTTTGTACCCTAAAGGCAGGATGAGGATGAGGAGTAGGAGGAGGTCGGAACAGGAGGCAAACTGAAGCACCCTGCAATCCTCGGAGGTGGAAGATGCGCCCCAAAAGATTGGAAGGTGTATCTCACACGTACCGATACAGACTATGCCGCAATTTGTTTATTTTTACCCCAAAGGGTGTATATCGAATAGCGGAATAGAAAAATTTTTATAAAACGGTGTATCTCACACGTACAAACACAGACTAGGCCCCGATTACAATTTTTTGTACCCTAAAGGCAGGATGAGGAGTAGGAGGAGTTCGGAACAGGCAGGAGGCAAACTGAAGCACCCTGCAATCCTCGGCGGTATGAGATGCACCCCAAAAATTGGAAAGGTGTATCTCACACGTACCGATACAGACTATCCCGCAATTTAATTCTTTTTACCCCAAGGGTGTAGATTGAATAGCGGAATAGAAAATATGATATCAAAAGGTGTATCTATCTCACACGTACAGACCCAGACTAGGCCCCGATTACTATTTTTTGTACCCTAAAGGCAGGATGAGGAGTAGGAGGAGTTCGGAACAGGCAGGAGGCAAACTGAAGCACCCTGCAATCCTCGGCGGTATGAGATGCGCCCCAAAGATTGGAAAGGTGTATCTCACACGTACCGATACAGACTATCCCGCAATTTAATTCTTTTTACACACACACAGTAAAATCGATGTAGAACACTGACCCTGCCTATTCTCCAGCCTTGCCCTAAAATGATCGAAAAGATCGTTCACTGGCACTGCAAACCCACCACACAGCAAAATCGATGTAGAACACTGACCCTGCCTATTCTCCAGCCTCGCCCTAAAATGCCCTAATAACTCGCCCTGCCTACCACTCCTACCTGACCCTGCATTCTTTTCGGACACAATATAATTTTTCACTGTCTGTCCCTAATCAGCAGCCAGCACGTATGATGTGTGCTCTCTCCCTAAACTACAGCAGAATGAAGCAGCGCGCTGGGGCTCTCGAACTTAAAAAGACATGGTCACATGCTTCAGATGGCCAATCACAGCTACTAATACATTAGTAGGCATGGCTGGGATGGCTTAAGGCACACCAGTTAAACGCTTGTTGATTGGCTGTTGAAAGCCCGCCATTAAAAGCGTGCCATTACATACAAACCCGGAAATAAAATGACCGAACACAGATTTTAAACCCGAACATACAGTAAAGATTTCGGGTCCGTGTTCGGGTAACAAAAATCCAATTATTCGGTACGAACACGAATAATACAGTCCGTGTTCGCTCAACACTACCAGTGTCCAGTATGAGAGAGTGAGAGCGATAACACCAAATTTACCACACCTGCTCCCCATTCACACCTGAGACCTTGTAACACTAACGAGTCACATGACACCGGGGAGGGAAAATGGCTAATTGGGCCCAATTTGGACATTGTCACTTAGGGGTGTACTCACTTTTGTTGCCAGGGGTTTAGACATTAATGGCTGTGTGTTGTGCTATTTTGAAGGGACAGCAAATGTACACTGTTATACAAGCTGTACACTCACTACTTTACATTGTAGCAAAGTGTCATTTCTTCAGTGTTGTCACATGAAAAGATAGAATAAAATATTTACAAAAATGTGAGGGGTGTACTTACTTTTGAAAGATACTGTATATTCAACTACATCTATATTACTAATTATTGGACTTCATAGAATATCAGATTTTATCAAGGTTACAGGAAAAAAAATATTTTATGGCTGATAGAGTGTGAGAAGATCCAAGAATTAGGCGGCTCATACACTAGGAGATTTTTAAGCAAATATTAATGTAAAAAATCTCATTTATCTGATGGCTGTATGAATTTTATTAAAAATTATTTCAAAATTCTGTGTAATTTTACGATTTGATTCTGGACTTCACTGAGTGAAAAACACACACACACACACACACACGATTAGGAATTTGTTAATTCAAGAAATTTCCATCCTGGTCCTTCAAATTTTCTTGTCACCGCACTCATAAACAAATGTCTGTTTGACCCCAACTAAGAATTAGAAAATTGAACAGCCATTCATAAAATTAAAAATTCCAGATGAATATCTACTCATGTACAGCCAGCAGCAATAGTATATAACTTTCAAACAATATAAATGTGAAAATGTAACAATAAAAGTGAGATTCCTCAACACAAAACTTCTTTTTAAACTTCACACTTTATATTTCACCCAAACAAGACATTGTCAGGGACTCAGATGATCTCCTATTCAGATAAAATACATAAGGAGGAACTTTTTAAGGCTGATGTTGATATTATCATATATGTCTCCAATCTTGTGCAACTTTTTTGCATATACTATACAATATACAATATTTTTTACTTTACTGAGAGAGTAGTGGATGCATGGAATAACCTTCCTGCAGAAGTGGTAGCTGCAAATACAGTGAAGGAGTTTAAGCATGCATGGGATAGGCATAAGGCTATCCTTCATATAAGATAGGGCCAGGGACTATTCATAGGATTCAGATATATTGGGCAGACTAGATGGGCCAAATGGTTCTTATCTGCCGACACATTCTATGTTTCTATATGAAGGCTTTTATATTTTGTTTTATGAGATTTTTTAATAAAGAAAGTTTTGGGTCATCCACACTATTGGAGATTTCTCTTTTTGTGGATCCCAATTAGTAAATGTGAGATGAGAAGTGGATGAGGTGGTGTGATCCATTCATTATTCCTGTATGGGGATTGTACCATACACACTCACACTGACCTCTAGGCTTTCACCTCCAACCTTCTGCTAAGTCTTCCATTCAGTTGTGGGGATTCACTTTGATGGTCACAGAAGTCTCACTCGTGTGGAAACTTCAGTGACTAAAAGTGACACCATTGTACTTTGGGATTTCCTTTGAACATCGTGGTGGAGGATTTGATCTTATGATGTGGAGAAGATTTTATTATTACCGTTCTTTATTTGGACTTTTCTTTTGAAAATTCACACTAATATTGCTGCACTAATTTTATATATGCTGATTATAAATTCTCTTCATTAGTTATCAGTGAAATATTCTCCATACCATTGTTATATATACACTTATAGGGAGTGTAGCCTGGTCGCAGGTTCCATCTGGAGTTGTTCAGACAGTTCTGTTTGTTATTAAAGTTTCTATAAGGCAGCGAAAAAAAAGGGGGGTTGGATCTCAGTGGAGTCCTATAGCAGCAGACCATTGAATTATGGGAGATGTAGTTCTGGAGGAGTGAAGACTGTGGATCATCTGTTTGGCTGAACTATCCTCCCAGGGAGCATTGGGACTCGCAGGGGCAGATGGGAGTGTCTATATAAAGGGGGCGGTACCAAGATTTGCTCTCTTGCCTAGAGGACAGCGCGCTGTGAGGAGGAGAAGAGCTGCTGTGGAGTGCAGAGAAGGATAGGCCGGAGGCCTAGTGGACAGACACTGGAGAGAGAGAGCGGTGTGCGGACAGAGCTCGGTGGCAGGCCGAGTGGAGCAACGCTCAGAGAGACTGCGAGTGCTTCTGAGAGTGAAACGCTGGCGGTGTGGATAGTGGGACGCGGAGTTCATCATATTGGCTGAGGGAGATCTGTTCTAGAGTATATACTGTAATTACTAGACTGAGCCAGGGCGGGCCTGCATCGCAGTTTAAACAGAAGGCCGCACCAGTTATATAACGGTCGCCACAGGACACTGCAGTGCTGAATAGTGCGCAGCGGATCAGAAGGCCTCATCCCACCTTACCAGTTCTAGATTGGGTATCCGTTGTTTGAGCCCAGGAACTTATCTTCCCTCCCCTTCAGTTTTGATTACAGTTAATTGTCACTCCTATAGTGGATTACAGTTGATGAACACCTTTACCGTGGATTACAAATACTTTCCCAGGATTGGCTGAGGATACCTTTGCCGGCGAAGACTAGCAAGGCCTTACTCATTCAGGAGACTCTTGAAATCTATCGTAAAGGGAGCCCCCTATAGGATACAGAGTGAACTCTGATTTATAGCCTAGCTCAGGATATTAGAGTTACTGAGATAAGTTAGTATCATCTTGGAGTTATTCTCTGTTATAGTAAAGCACTGATTTTGTGGTCACTCTCGCATTATACTTGAGAAAAAATCTATTGATAGAATATTGATGCATTGATCCTCAATATTATAGCAATATATATTTACGCTTTGGGGTTGTGCTTTCAGATCCTGAGTGCTGAATCACATCCAATTCTGGGTTGAGGATTCAGGATCTTCTTTGAATTATTGATATTTTATATTGAATGTTTTATTGAAACTGTTTGTTCATTGTTTTAACCCAGTGGCGGCTGGTGCTCAAAATTTTTTGGGGGGCGCAAAAAGAAAAATGTAATAGGTATTGCTTCGCGGAAAAAAACACGGTAAAAAATTGCATGACTTAACAAACAATCATTAGGTTGGTTCAAGATTGACCAGCGTGTCCCCATTCAATGCACAGTGACCAGCATGTCCCCCATAAGGCCATCAATGCACAGTGTATTGCAATGCATTGCATCTCTGTATTTATGCATGTATGCACATCTCTGCATTGTACATCTCTGCACATGTATGCACATCTCTGCATTGCACATCTCTGCACATGTATGTATCTCTGAATTGCATCTCTGCACATGTATGCATATCTCTGCATTGCACATCTCTGCACATGTATGCACATCTCTGCACATGTATGTATCTCTGTATTGCATCTCTGCACATGTATCTCTGCACATACATACACATGCATCCCAGTGGCGGCTGGTGCTCAAAATTTTTGGGGGGGCGCAAAAAGAAAAATGTAATAGGTATTGCTTCACGGAAAAAAACACGGTAAAAAATTGCATGACTTAACAAACAATCATTAGGTTGGTTCAAGATTGACCAGCGTGTCCCCATTCAATGCACAGTGACCAGCATATCCCCCATCAATGCACAGTGTCCAGCATGTCCCCCATCAATGCACAGTGTCCAGCATGTCCCCCATCAATTCACAGTGACCAGCGTGTCCCCCATCAATGCACAGTGACCAGCATGTCCCCCATCAATGCACAGTGACCAGCATGTCCCCCATCAATGCACAGTGACCAGCATGTCCCCCCATCAATGCACAGTGACCAGCATGTCCCCCATCAATGCACAGTGACCAGCATGTCCCCCATCAATGCACAGTGACCAGCATGTCCCCCATCAATGCACAGTGACCAGCATGTCCCCCATCAATGCACAGTGACCAGCATGTCCCCATCAATGCACAGTGACCAGCATGTCCCCTATCAATGCACACTGACCAGCATGTCCCCCATCAATGCACACTGACCAGCATGTCCCCCATAAGGCCATCAATGCACAGTGTATTGCAATGCATTGCATCTCTGTATTTATGCATGTATGCACATCTCTGCACATGTATGTATCTCTGTATTGCATCTCTGCACATACATACACATGCATCTCTGCACATGTATCTCTGAATTGCATCTCTGCACATGTATGCATATCTCTGCATTGCACATCTCTGCACATGTATGCACATCTCTGCACATGTATGTATCTCTGTATTGCATCTCTGCACATGTATCTCTGCACATCTCTGCACATACATACACATGCATCTCTGCACATGTATCTCTGCACATCTCTGAACATACATACATGCACATGTATCTTTGCATTGCACACAATGTGTACAGTGAATTATGACTTGGCATCACCACACTTGCGATGACCTCCCTGCACTCTTTCCTCATGTAATAAAGATCCCCTACCTAAAACAAGTTACAATTACTGCACTAAATATATTTAAGTACAGGACAGAATGGACCAAACTCAAAGAAGTATTGTACAAAGGAAATAATAACTACAAGAGCTGGGTTACAGTACAAGAATATTAATGAATGGGGTAAGAAAGCTTTTCCTTAAGTGCATCAAGTAATAAACAGAAAGTCTGTTTAATGCCAGAGCCAGATAACCCCTGACCCCTATTAACTACCCTCTCCCCATTAAAGGGTCTCCACAATCTGTGTAAACCATAAATAACCAAAGAGCTATAAAATATAAAAAGAGATTAACAACCTCAAAGCCTGCCTGCCATGTCTGAGACTAAAACACTGCAGGGCTGCAAGCAGCAAAGCTTTTTTTTTACACCTTGTATGCTACTGTAGTTACTTGCTCGATCCAGTAGATGAGGGCTCAAAGAAGAAAACAGTAGACTTCACAGAAAGCAACTTTCAAATATGGTCACAGACCCTGTGCATTGCCAGGTGTGGGTTGGACTCTGGGGGGAGTGGCATTTAATGCATTTCAGCACTGCAACTAATAGTAGAAATTATAGTAAATGGAGATTTTGTTTGTGAACATTAATCTTCGGTTAGATTCTACAATTGATGAGCTAGTCCATTGATCATTCTGTTATATCTGTCAGAATACCAGGAGATAGAATGCATCTAATTTTCCGAATAACAAAATATTTGTCTGGATTTCAATTCAGAATGAAACCAATATTACATGTTCAGACCCAAACCCAATACATGTAAGTCGTCAGATGAGATCTGATGACTGATGAGAGGCTGAATCACTAAAAAAATAAGTGCTGTGTGTACCTGTTATGTCTGTCAGAAACAAAGAGATGTTTGGAGTTTTCATTGTGTAATGCTTAGTGTGGGCCCCCCCCCGGTGAAGTGCGATGCGGGCCCCCACCCCGGTGCGGTGCGGGCCCCCCCCCCAGTGCGGTGTGCCCCCCCCCCGGTGTGGTGCGGTGCGCGGGCCCCCCCCCCGAGGCATCACTTACCTTTACCGGCGGATGGAGTACCGGCGGACGGAGTACTCTCTGCGAACGGCCGGGTCCAGGAACGAACTTCCTTCCGAGTCCCGACTCCGCCTCCTCCTCCTCACACGCAGCTGGGCGGCTCTCGCTCTCCTCTCTGAGCCGGCGGGCGGAAATGGAAGGTGATCGTGACGCCGGGGCGGTGCACCGCCCACACGCGTCACGTCACCAAGTCCGATGTCCTCCTGTGATTGGTCCAGGCTGGAGTCTGGACCAATCACAGCCCGGACATCAGCAAAGTGGGGTGTGTCGGGGCGCATTGCTCTGCGCCCCGATGACCCCCAGAAGATCGCCAATTGGCGCCTCTGTAAGGCGAAGGTGGGGTCAAAAACCCCACCCCCCCATACCCAGCACTAAGTCCGGCACCCCTAGTGGGCAAAAAAAATAGAATTTTTTTTTCCATTTTACATTTTTTTCCTTCTGCTTGTGTTTGGGGGGGCGGCGCCCCCTAAGGGCGGGCCGCCGCTGTTTTAACCACTTCCGCACCAGCCACCACAGATGTACGGCGGCAGGCTGGTGCTCCCAGGCAAAGTGCTGTACATGTACGGCGCTTGCCTGGGTGGAGCTAGGGGGCGATCACATGCCGCCGGAGGCGCGCTCCCACCCCCGCTCGTCAGCTGGGGAGCCAGCACCAGCCGCCGGCCACTCGCAATCTCCCGCAGCTGTGAGATTAACCACAGATATATAAACCACAGAGATATAAACACAGCCGTCTGTCATTCTCCCTGAAGTATTCACAGAGGCTGTGTGATCCTGCTATGCAGGATCGCATGACTCTGTGATTACTTCACAAGCCACGCCCCTTGACAGTTAGAATCACGCCCCTAGGGACACATTTAAACCCTTGATCACCAGTACAGTTAACCCCTTCCATGCCAGTGTAATTTTTACAGTAACAGTGCATATTTATAGCACTGATTACTGTAGAAATGTCACTGGTACCCCCAAAAGTGTCAAACATATCAGTTAGGGGTCCGCGCAATTGTCTGTTAAAGTCACGCAGTGCCGAATCGCAAAATAGGGCCTGGTCATTGAGCAGGCAAATCCTCCGGTCTGAAAGTGGTTAAACACAAGTTAAAGACAAGTAAATTTGATCTTTTACCACAATCTGGTAGTGTCTAATCCTTCAAAATGTCGGAACCTATAGTGTCAAGTGGGTTGGACAACACTCAGGGCAACAGAAGTGAGGATGTGCGTACACTTTGCCACTCCGAGTCCCCAGGGGGCAGGGCTACATTTGGGACGCATCCGAGATCCTCGGTGCCACTTCAGCCCTGAATATCCTTCCCCAGGGACCAGTCGTGGGAGAAGCTATGAACCTAACCTCTGCCTGGTCCTGGGCACGGTCCCAAGGAGCTAGTTTGGACCGAAGTGTAGTTTTGGAGGTAAACGGAAGTGAATGCACAGAAGCCAAAATCAGACGGTGGATGCGGGCTTTAGCCCCAGATCAAGGAGCGTATATCTTGGAAGCTTGGGCTGACTATTGCCTAGACGCGGTTCAAGCACTTATTGAATGGAGGGAAGATGTGCCCAAAGTATTCCAAACAGATGAAGTGATGCTGGATGAGAAGGTTCCGGCCAAGGTGTTCTTTCCCTTAAAGAAGAAAGAGAACCGGGAAGGGAGATCACCCTCCCCTCCAGCCATCCCCAGTCTGGGACCCAGCCCTATGAACAAGGAGGGGGATAAAACAGTCATACCCCCTGCCTCCTTCTATGCTGACATGAGTAGATTGGTGGACAGTTTGGTCCAAAACGGGGCCAGTGGGGCTGGGCAAAATTACCGCAAGTTGCGTTTCTTCTCTGGGCAGTTAAATACTCCTATAGATGAAGAGGACTTTGACAGTTGGATGAGCCAGACCACTCAGGCAGTGGACGAGTGGAGTGTTTCTGAATTGGTGAAGAGACAGAGGCTGAGCAAGAGTCTAAGAGGCCCCGCGACTGAAGTGATTCGGAATCTGCGGATGGGAAATAAGAACTGCACAGCTGAAGATTTGGAAGCCCTCTTTGATGTGTTTGGACGAGTAGAAAAGACTACTGACCTGTTGAAGGAATGTAATCACACTCACCAACAGAAAGGGGGGAGACTGTCAGAATACATCTCCCGGGTCGATAAGATGCTGCATCAGATTCTCTTAAAGAAAAGCATTGACGCTAAAGAGGCCGACCGGGTACGATTAGACCGGGTGTTACAAGGAGCTCCGCCCAATCATCCCATTGTCCTGAAACTGTTGCTGAAGGAAGTCAAGGACACCCCCACCCACCCTGAACTTATGTGGGAGGTGAGGGAGGAAGAAGCCCTGTTGGAGGAGAAAAGCCAAGGGGTGAAGGAGCTGCTAAATAATAAAGGAAAAAGGGAGAGAGCTACAGCCCAGTTAGTGAGGGTAGAAAATAGCCTATCGGAAGATGAAAGTGGAGTTGGAGGTGCTCCACCAGGAAGATACTGCAGAGAAGAAGAAGTCAGAGGATGGTTCACCCTCTGCAGACCTGATGCTTCGGGTGGCCCAGGCACAGACTCAGATGTGCCAGACCCTCTTGCAAGTAATGGAGGCCCAAGGGAAGGTCCCTGAGACACGGAGAACTTTCAAGGGATCCAATCTTTTTCCCTCCCGAGAGAGAGGATGTTTCGCTTGTGGAGAAATGGGACACTTTCGGGCCCAGTGCCCAAAACGGGGCCTAAACCCTGAAGTAATGGAAGAATTATTGAAAGCGTTACAGAAATTATTTTTTCACCAAGAGGGCGGAAAACTTCAGGGGACCTCAGTGAAGGAGCCAATTGAGAGTCCCTCTGGAAGCCTGAGCTCCAGTAGTTATGATAATGGTCACGGTCACTGTGGGCGGGGTTTGCTTCCCCGTCCCTCCCCAATGCCTCTGTACCCTTGTGGGGACCACCTGAGTTTGGCAGAGAGACACAGGGGGTTGGTACCTCCACTCCAGTTCAAAAGAAGGTATGGAGAACCCCAAGAACCAAGTCAGTTAAAGTACAGATTATAGAATTTCCTCAAGAAACTGAACCCAGGAGGGTGAGAGACCTCAATACTAAAGCCCGTCAGAGCAGAGGTTATTTCAGTCCACAAAAGAAGTTGTGCCCAAGAAGTTAGTGGGACCGTCTCCTGTGGTGCCACTCCAAGTGGAAGGCATTTAAGGGCCTGTTGGACACGGGTGCACAAGTGACATTGCTCTATTGAGATTTTTACCGGAAGCATTGGAAGCATATCCCTTTGTGCAAGTTGGAGGAATTAGAAATCTGGGGTCTGGGCCCTGAAAAGTTCCCCTATGACGGGTACATTCCTGTGAAGATCTCCTTTCAACCCGCTGTGGGGGCGAAGATGGATTTGTTCGACACCCTAGCTGTGGTGTGCCCACGACCCCCGGGTGTGAAACAGAATTCACTGATCATTGGGACCAACACAGATCTGGTTCAAAGAATTCTCACTCCACTAGCAGTCAAGGGTTCATCGGAGGAAGAGGTGCATCCTAAGTTGAGGCAAGCCTTTCAGCAAGTATTACAAGAGCAAAAGACCCCTGTTGAGGAGGTGGGGAAGCTCTGGAGTCTGGACACCAGAGAACGAGTGTTATAGCTGAGAGAGAGGACTTGCATGAAGGCTGTGGTGAAGCTGTCCTGGGACCAGCCAGGTGGAAGGGGACCTTCTTGGAGAGGACAGCGGAATTGAGTTAGTCCTAGAAATAGTTCCAACGAAGGTCCTACGGAAGAATGGTGGGAAGATTCCTGTTAGTGTCCGGAATGTTACAACCCAGCCTGTCAATCTGAAGCCTCGGATGGTGTTGGGGCATGTGAGTGCTGCCTCACTGTTATCCCTGTCAGAACTGAAGGAAGAGGAAGACAAGATGGAAGGGTCAGAAGGTACTTCTCCGCAACACCTGGCTGTTCCCTTCAAGTGGGGGGAGCGGTGAAGACACAATTGTCCAGATAGGAGAAGCTGTTTTCTAAAAATGATTATGATGTGGGTTGCGTTAAGAGTGCCCACCATCGAATTCGCCTCAGTGAAGACAAGCCCTTTAGAGAAAGAGCTCGGAGGATACCACTGAGTGACTTGGAGGATCTTCGAGAACAATTGTCTGAGTTGAAGAGATCGGGCATCATTCGGGAGTCTCTCAGCCCCTATGCTTCACCCATAGTGGTGGTCTGCAAGAAGAATGGGACTATCAGAATGTGTATTGACTATCACACTCTGAATCGCAGGACTATTGCTGATCAGTACACTACTCCTAGTGTAGAAGGTTCCACGGCCCTCAGCCAACTATCGCGGAAGTGACGCAATCAGGCTGCCCCTGATAACGTCACTCTGACTAAACTCGCGTAGGGCGGGATTTCCAGCATCACTTCCGCGATAGTTGACTGAGGGCCGTGGTATGCACGGACCTGGATATCCACGCTGCACGGCGGACCGCACATTGGATTATTGAACTGCGAGTGGATATTTTACCTTTATATCAATAAAATACTGATATACTACACTACACTATGGGAGTTCTCGAATGTCTTTCCATGCTGGGAGCCGTAGAAGCAAATACACGCTAGGATAAGGCGAGGAGACCAGAACATCTGCTGCACACAAGGCTGTATACCCCTGTAGGGGTAAGGAGTAGGGATGATTGAACGGTTCGGGTCGACCATCGGTTCGACCCGAACATTGACTGTTCGAAATTCGGCCGAATTACGAACTTTTTGCGGTAAAAGTTCGGAATTCGGCACCAGAACCGCCCAAAATGCAATGGGACAGGAACTGGGCTTTAAAAGCCCGTGATTGGACCAGAAACATGAGTACAAGCCAATTGAGGGGCAGGAGGATGCTAGGAATGTGATTGGAGTGACTAGGGGGTCCAGAGGCTAATCAGTAGTGAATACACCCCCCCCAGTATATAACATAGTCCCGCCAAATCCCTAGCACTGTAATACAGGGGCTGTGGAAGAGAGTGGAAGCAGTTCTGTTACTCCTGCTGCAAAAGTGTCATTTAGCAATTATTAGTGTGAGGAAAGGGATATCTAGTGTATTTAGGGTACTATATACCACTATAGTTAGATTCAAAAATATAGTTTCTGTAGGGAAAGTGTTAAGTGTCACTAGGTGACCCTAGTGTAGTTTAGGGTGAACTGACTCTGACTGCTATGCCAGGGTGACAGAACTCCATGTCAGGGTTACCGCCAGAGAAAAAAGATAATTTTTCTTAGAATTTTCAGTAGCGCAGGGATGGGGTTCCGCTCCTGTCACACCTATATGTGTGTATGTGTATATGTGTATATATATATATGTGTGTGTGTGTATATATATATATATATACACCTATACAGAAGTTCAGATGTTATTTCTGCCTCCAAAGACGCCCAAAAAAATGCCCAATAAACGCCTGCAACAAAAACGCCCAGGTGTGAAAGGAGCAGAACCCCATCCCTGTGCTACTAAAAATTCTAAGAAAAATTATCTTTTTTTTCTGGTTCTGGACATGCTACAGAGCTGAAACTTCACAGGTACATGTTTTAGACCCCCCCAGACACTAAATCCAAAGAAATCTTTTTTTTTTTTCAATAATTTTTTCAATAATTGGCTCTCTATCAAAAACGACAATTTTTGAGAACTTTTTTTTGTGTGATTAATAGTCCCTGGGGCATGACCCAGAACCCTAGGCACTTTTTAGGGGCATTTATTAGGTTTTAGGGCTTCAAAATGGTGTTTTTTGATTACCGAAGTTCAGGTCCCATTGATTTCAATGGGGTTCTAGAATCCGGACCCGAACTTTCGGGAAGTTCGGGTGTTATGGTCGAACCGGACTTTTCAAAAGTTCGATCATCCCTAGTAAGGAGCTCCGGTGAGTGCGATTACACAGGGGGAGAGCACGTGTGTATGAACCAACCGAGCACTATAGAAAAGGAAGGCACGAGTCACTTCAGATATTGGTGTTTATCTGGCATTCTGAGGGGCCCATGAGTACCAACCCCATATTGGTTTCTTGCACTTATATTTGAGTAACATTGCAAACACAGTCATGGATTTTGGAAAAGCACTGAAATCTTTTTATGGACTTTTTTAACCACTTTAAGACCGGAGGATTTTTCTGCCTAACATCCAGGCCACTTTTTTCAACTTGGCACTGCGCGACTTTAACTGACAATTGCGCGGTCATTCAACGCTGTACCCAAATGAAATTTATGTCCTTTTTTTTCCCCACAAACAGAGCTTTCTTTTGGTGGTACTTGATCACCTCTGCGCTTTTCATTTTTTGTGATATTAATAAAAAAAAGAGCGAACATTTTGCAAAAAATTTGCATTTTCTACTTTGACAGTTAAAAAAAATATATTCAATTTTCGTCATATATTTAGGCCAAAATGTATTTAGCTACATGTCTTTGACAAAAAAATTCTCAATGAGCGTATTTTTAACCACTTTAAGACCGGAAGATTTTACCCCATTCCTGAACAGGCCATATTTTGTGATTCGGCAATGCATTACTTTAACGGACAATTACACGGTCGTGCGACGCTGTACCCAAATTCAATTTATGTCCTTTTTTCACACAAATAGAGCTTTCTTTTGGTGCTATTTGATCACCTGTGCGATTTTTAATTTTTGAAAAAAAAAAACACAATTTTTCACATTCTGATATATAACATTCCCCTAAAAAATTTACAAATCAAAATTTTTTAACATTTTAGGCCAATTTGTTTTCTGCTACATATTTTTGGTAAAAAATATCACAATAAGCGTATTTTGATTGGTTTGCGCAAAGGTTATCACATTTACTAACTACGGGAAAGGTTTGTCATTTTTTTTACTAGTAATGGCGGTGATCTGCGATTTTTTTTGCAGGACACCAACATTGCGGCGGACAGATCGGACCCCTAACTGACATTTTTGACACTTTTGGGAGGACTAGTGACATTACTACAGTAATCAGTGCTAAAAATATTCACTGTAACTGTAATAATGACACTGGCAGGGAAGGGGTTAACACTGTGGGTGATCAAGGGGTTAAATGTGACCCTAGGGGAGTGATTCTAACTGTGGGGAGGTTGGGATTGTGAAACGTTTACAGAGACCTGTGGTCCTATATAGCAGGATCACATGAGCTCTGTGATCATTTCAGGGAGAAGAACGGTCAGCTGTGTTTGCAACAGCCGACAGTCCTTCTCTCTCAGTGGGGAATGGGAGCCGCCTGATACTTTTGGGGGGGACCAATGACATTACTACAGTAATCAGTGCTATAAATATGCACTGTTACTGTAATAATGACACTTGCAGGGAGGGGTTAACACTGTTGGTGATCAAGGGGTTAAATGTATGCCTCATGCTTAGTGAGGTGTGTGGGGGGAGGGGGTTGTGTGACACAGACACAGATGGCAGGTTCAGCTATGCTGAATCCTCTGATCTGTCCCTGCCTGTCACAGAGAAGATCCGCCTGCTTTGTTTACACAAGCGGGCGGATTTCCTCAGTCTTTCCCCGACGATAGGGGAAGAGCGGTGGTGATCTCCTCCCCTGGCCTGACTCCCGCTGTGTCTAATCACAGCGGGAGTGAGCCTCCTGTGGCGCTCGCGCGCTGCCGAGAGAGGGAGGTATCTGGCAACATAGGTCTAAGTCGCCAGACCCAGCCGAGCCGCTCTGCTGCAGTAGCAGCAACGTGAGCAGTCGGCAAGTGGTTAAGTAATATTTCCGTTGTGATCATATGTATTAACACCATGCACTGTTTGTACTGCACTTTTTTGAGGCACTTATAGTTTTATTAATTTTTATTTTCCCAAGCAGAATCCATTTATTACAGCATAATCTATTCAGCTGCACACCACTCCCTCTGGTGGCAGAGAAACACAGTTTCAGCACAGATTGCTTCAATATACTTATTAATTATTGGCACATAGCACTTTTATTAAATGGAATTTTTTATTCACGGCACCTTTGATGTATTGCACCCACTGTAAATTATTGTATGGATTTCTAGTTATTTACAGAGACTTTTATCTATGCACACTGCACTTATAACCTACCAGCGATCCTACATCTTCCACTTATATTTATTGGAATCATTTTACTTATAGTAATTTCCAGAGACTTACATCTATGCACATTGCACTTATAGCTACCAGTGATTGAATACCCTCTATTTATATTTATTGGAATTAATTTATACTGACATACAGAGGAGCGCCCACCCCACACTATCTTAAACGTATTGGATTTCCTATAGGAAATATAGGGTAGGCTGCATACTCTTAGGATTTTTTCCTACGCACTTTTTTCCTCCTACATTGGATAGCCTTTTTTTCTCCATATATAGAAAGTAGTTTTTATTGACCATAATATACATATTTTCCAGTGTGCGGGATAATATTTTAAACGAAGGCCTACCAATGTGACTGAATTAAGATCCTTTTTGGGATTTTGTTCTTACTATAGAAGGTTTGTGAAGAATTTATCACAGATCGCCAAACCTTTGAACAAGCTGCTGAAGAGAGAAACCAAGAAAGAGAGTTTGCCTCCCCAGAAGGCCGAAATGTCCAAGAAGGGACCTAGAGGGTCCAAAGAGTCCATTCAAGCTCAGTGGAACACCAAATGTGAACAGGCCTTCTGGAAGCTAAAGGAGAATCTTACCAAAGCTCCTGTCTTGGCATATGCAGACCCGGCCAAGGCCTACGAATTACATGTGGATGCAAGTAGAGATGGACTAGGGGGGGGGGGTGTTATACCAAGAAGCCGAAGGGAGGCTGCGCCCCATTGCCTACATCAGTTGCAGTTTGTCCCCATCTGAGAAGAATTACCCCATTCATAAATTGGAATTTCTGGCCCTCAAGTGGGCTGTGGTGGACAAGTTGAGGGACTATCTCTATGGAGCATACTTGGTGGTCAAGACTGACAATAACCCATTGACATTGATCCTCCCCTCCTATCTCCGTGGAAGCCCAATAGGGAGGAAATGCGTCAGAGCGAAGGAGGAGTCGCGCCGTCAATCACAACAGCCGTGGCTTGCACTGCGGGCAGCCGCCGCTCTCCAGACAGAACTTGTATCTTCGTTTTTTTTCCTGTAAGTGCAATCTTTACTTTTCTAATAAATGTGATAAAAGGTCATGCACTATTAGTCTCTTCCATCATTTTCATGGTGCACCTTATATGAGTATCAGTCCGAGAGAAGAACCAGGAAACACCAGCAGTCCCTCATTTATGTATCTAGAGAGAGTCTACACTCATTACATGTTTGGAAACAGTGGGATCTGGTAAGCAGCTCCCCCCCCCCCTCCCCTGTCACACATGAGGGTGGATTCCAACACAGCACTCCCTTTTGGTTATCTACTGAGGTCCCTTTGGATTCATATTCTGTCTATCTGCCCTAAATCTACTTAAAGCTGGTAAGCGGTGAATTCACCAGGTGATGGGATTTTCACGTCACGTTCGTTGATTTGCAGCAGCACCTGGTTTTCTCACGGCCACCAGTGATTTTTTTTGGAATTTACATGAACACTGGACTTCATTTGCACATTCATCTATTTAGCTTTTTTCTGGTGGAGTTGTTCACGGAAAACACATTATATTAATTTGCAAGAGTAACCAGAGACTTTGTTCACTCACATTTTCATTTGTTTCAAATTGTTTCAAATTGTTTGTACACTATTTTGTATGCATGATTGACATTGTTCATTTTATTGCCATTTAGAAGCGCACCAGACTTTTTTACACTATTTCATTTATACACCTTTGGTAGCAGCACACTCAAATTTATCAGCGCACTTTTTCATTCATATTCATCTCAAACCCATTGACTTACCTACTAACCGTGGTAACAGATGACTGGCAGCGCTTTCAGAATTCCGATTCAGTTTGAAGTACCGGCCTGGGAAAGGAAATTTGGATGCGGATGCATTATCTAGGCGCCTGCATTCTATTGACAGAAGAGAGCATGAACGGGTGCACCTAACCACATTTGGAACCCGACCGGACTTTCCAGCTAGTAAGAGACAGATTCTACTGCCCGTTCATGAGAAAAGAAATAGAGGCTTAGTGCCACTCCTCTATTCGGTGCATTCAAAGGAAGACTTTGCCTCGCAGAGCTGCTGCCATGGGTCACCTACAGAGTCATGGACCCATGGAGCTGGTGTGTATCGACTTCCTGTGTCTCAAATCTGATTTGGGTGGGCATAGTAACATTCTAGTGGTGACTGACCATTTTACCAGGTATGCTCAGGCTTTCCCTACTCGGGACCAGAAGGTTAGCACCGTAGCCAAAGTTCTAGTTGAGAAGTTCTTTGTTCACTATGGCCTACCTCAATGGCTGCATTCTGACCAAGGTCGAGATTTTGAAAGTAAATTGATTAAGAGACTGTGCAGATTGCTAAATATACAAAAGTCCAGAACCACTCCATATCATCCTCAAGGAGACCCTCAGCATGACAGGTTCAATCGGACTTTGCTGAACATGTTGGGGATGTTACCTCATGAAAAGAAGCAAAAAGTAGAGCGAATATGTTCCAGTGTTACATAGTTACATAGTAGGTGAGGTTGAATAAAGACAATAGTCCATCCAGTTCAACCTGTGTAGGTGTGTGTGACTGTAATCATCTAACATAGCCCTTTATCTCCTGATCCTTGAGATGTAAGTCTAAGAGTCTTTTGAAAGTCACCATACTACCCGCAGAAACCACCTCTTGTGGTAGACAATTCCACAATCTTGTAGCCCTAACAGTAAAGAACCCCCCACGTTGCCTGAGGTTAAAACGCTTCTCCTCTAATCGCATTGTATGTCCTCGAGTCCTCATGCAATTCCTTCGAATGAACAGCTTTTTTTCTAAGCTGAGATCCCCATTAAGATATTTATAAATTGCTATCATGTCCCCTCTCAGACGTCTCTTCTCCAGGGAAAATAAATCGAGCGATTGCAGCCGCTCTTCATAGGTAAGGTCCTCCAATCCCCTAATTAGTTTAGTTGCCCTTCTCTGGACTCTCTCCAGCTCCAACACATCCCTCCTGAGGACTGGCGACCAGAACTGGACAGAATACTCCAGATGCGGTCGGACCAGAGTTTTATAAAGTGGAAGGATTATAGTCTTATCTCTGGAATACATCCCTTTCTTTATGCATGCTAATATTCTGTTGGCTTTGGAAGCTGCCGCTTGGCATTGCATGCTGTTGCCTAATCTATCATCAACCAAGACTCCCAGATCTTTCTCCATTTTTGAGTCCCCAAAGGGTTCCCCTCCTAACATGTATTGTGTTTTTATGTTTTTGGTCCCCAAGTGCAAAACCTTACACTTCTCCACATTAAACCTCATTTGCCATGTCGTTGCCCACTCCGTAATTTTGTCCAGGTCATTCTGTAGGATATCTGCTTCATGCTGTGCAGTTATTGCCCTGGCCAATTTTGTGTCATCTGCAAAAATTGATAACGAACTACTGATCCCGTCCTCAATGCTGTTTATGAATAAATTGAACAAGGTTGGTCCCAGGACTGAGCCCTGGGGCACCCCGCTTACTACCTCAGCCCAGTCTGAGTATGCGCTGTTTATTACCACCCTTTGGACACGGCCTTTTAGCCAGTTCCGTATCCAAGAGCAAACCCTGCTGTCGATACCTGCAGACCTTATTTTATAAATTAAGCGCTTGTGGGAAACTGTATCAAACGCCTTAGCGAAATCCAAGTACACCACATCCACTGGTCTGCCCCTATCTAGCTCACAGCTCACTTCCTCGTAGAATGCTAAGAGATTGGTTTGACAAGAACGCCCATTTGTAAACCCGTGTTGGTTACTACTGATGATGTTGTTGTCTTTAGCATACTCTACGATATAGTCCCTTATCATCCCCTCCAGAAGTTTACATACTATTGATGTCAAACTGACAGGCCTATAATTTCCCGGGATATGTCTCTGGCCCTTTTTGAATATCGGAATCACGTTAGCCTTCCTCCAATCCCCTGGTACATCTCCTGTCCTAATACTGTCAGCAAAGATTAGGAACAGTGGTCTAGATATAACCATACTGAGTTCCTTGAGCACTCTCGGATGTACGCCATCCGGGCCTGGTGATTTGTTTGTGTTAAGTTTATCCAGTCTTTCCCTGATTTCCCCCTCTGTTAGCCATAGTGGCAAGTCCTGTGTATTACTACTAACCATACAGTCATGGTCAGTGTACCCCTCCTTTTCCTGCGTAAAGACTGACGAGAAAAAAGCATTCAGCACGGTTGCTTTTTCAGTGTCCTCTGTAACCATCCTCCCATCATCGTTAATTATGTGTGCAATATGCTCTGCCCTAGTTTTTTTGCTGTTGATATATTTAAAGAATTTCTTTGGGTTTTTTTTACTATCCTCCGCTATTTGTCTCTCAAAGTTGATTTTAGCCATCTTGATTTCGTGTTTACACTTCTTATTTTCCTCCTTGTATTGCTGGAAGGCCGATACTGTGCCCTCTGATTTATATTTCTTGAAGGCCAATTTTTTTCCCCTAATAAGTTTTTTAACGCTACGGTTTAGCCAGCCAGGTTTGGCTTTGTCTCTTCTAAATTTATTCCCCATAGGAATGCACTGCAAGATGCCTTTGCTTAATATGTTCCTAAAGCATTCCCATTTTTCCTCAGTGGTCAGGGATCCCAGGGTTTGGTCCCAGTTTACCCTTTCCATCATTGAGTACAATTTTGGAAAGTCTGCCCTTCTGAAGTTTAGGGTTCTTATGTTCCCCACTTGCCTTTTTATATTGTTATTTATACTAAATGTGATCATCCTGTGATCGCTAGAGCCCAGATTGTCCTGGACTCCTACCTCCGAGATTATGTCTGGGTCATTAGTGATCAATAGATCCAGGATTGCATTCTCTCTAGTAGGGGAATCCACCAACTGTGACATGTAGTTATCCTGTAAGGTTTCCGTGAATAGACGGGCCTTATGCGAGTGTGCAGTCCCCTCTTCCCAGTCAATGTCGGGATAATTGAAGTCCCCCAATATGATGACTGATCCCAGTTTTGCCGCTTTACCTATTAGTGCTAAAAATTCCAGCTCTACCTCCTCCCCTTGGTTAGGTGGCCTATAGCAAACCCCCACAACTACTTTTCCCTTATCTTCTTCCCTATCGAGTTCAACCCACACAGATTCTAAATCCATGCTCATCCCATCCGTAATGTCACTCCTTTCTAGCACCTTTATATTGTTCTTGACATAGAGACATACCCCTCCCCCTCTTTTTCCTACCCTGTCCTTCCGGTACACAGAATACCCTTGGATATTTGCCAGCCAGTCATGTGAGGGGTCGAACCAAGTTTCTGTTATTCCCACAAGGTCTATGTCCTCCTCATGTACTAACATTTCCAACTCATCCATCTTATTAGCTAGGCTCCTGGCATTAGCATATACCCCTCTTAGTTTTACGGAAGTTAAACGTGATTGGCGGTTATGTTTATTTTTGTTTGGTCTGCTGTTTTCCCTCACAGAGGGGGGTACATGCTTACAACAGTACCCTTAATGACTCTACTGTTTTTTCACCTTACTTATTGATGTTTGGAAGAGAGGCCCATTTGCCTATAGATTTGGCTTTTGGGACTTCAGTAGATCATATCTCACAATCTTCATACAAGAGCTATATTGATAGACTGTGGAGGCCTCCGCCAGTCGAGAACAGTGGAACAAGAAAAGTTTTGATTTGAAGGTGAGAGTACAAGATCTACAGTCAGGAGATAAGGTGCTCTTGAGAAATCTGGGGGTACCTGGAAAGCATAAATTGGCTGATCGCTGGTGCCCACAGCCTTTCATTGTTCATAAGACACTCCCTGGATTACCTGTTTATCAAATTCATCCAGAGGGTAAAGTGGGGCCCCTTAAAGCATGACATAGAAATCATTTATTACCCATCACTGAAGCAGTTAAGACATCTATGAAGTGGACAGAAGAAGAAGATACTCCTAGAGCTCCTAGGTGGCGGCCTCTGCCTTCACAGGATCCTCTGACTTCTAGTCTATTGGAAGAGGAAGATAGTGAGGATGAGGGAGTTATCTTTGATTGGTGGTGGCCATCCCTTGAGAAGGATTCCTCTTCTCAGTTCTCTCCACCAGTCATTGATTGGCCTTCTGTCCCACTTCCTGAGCGGAAATCAAGTCAAGGGCCCAGTGTACCTGTAGCTGCAATGGGGCCAGACCCGCTGGAAGAGGATATAGTAGAGATTCCTGAAAGTCAGCCACCAAGTGGGGATGTTCCTGCTGATTCCCCTTCCCCTGAGGAAAAAGAACTTGTTGATGAGAACTTGGCCATTCCCTAACTGAATCAACAGAGTCTCAGATTGGGAGTCCGGATTGGGGGGTCCCCAACTCATTGGGAGAAGTGAGTTCTTTTGAGGACTCTCAGGAATCATTGATGAGCAATGATTCACAAGTGATGGAAAATGACCCTGAGTCTGATAGTGGAATATCGTCTAGACTGCAGCGAGAGATACATCCACCTAAAAGATTGACCTATAGTGTGTAGCAGGTTTTCCAGGCATTGGGCCTAATGTGGGTCTGCCATTGTTACTGAATACTCCCCTCCCACCTTGCACTGGCTTGAGGTAGTATGCTGTAGAATCCTGTTAAGCGGCAGCTCTCAACTGACACACACTGTACAATTCAGGGCCCAACTGCAGGTGCCCTCTTTAACTTGGAACTCTTTGGGGTTCACCGACTATGTACCCCCCTCTGTAACTTCAGGGTCCTCAACCTAGGTACCCCCTTTACAGCTAGCTGATACTGGATCCCAGAACCTCTTCTGGAGTGGTCCCCTCTGACTTCAAGCAGACCCCCAGGGGCAATCCGCAGTACTCATGACCTGTGTAGGCTTTCTTGGGACTGGACCCCTCTCACTCTCCGCAGGTTCTCGGCACACTGGGTCCCCTCAGCTCAACTCAGCACTCTCTGGATTCTCGGGCGACACCCAGAGATATCCACTTCCTCAGACAGGAGGAGAGACAGCCGTACTCTCCCTCCTGGGATTCTGCTCCCGCCAAAGACACTGGGTCACACACTTCCCCCAAACTTTTACCCACTCCCAGAATCCTTTGCAGCATAATCTGCCTTCTGGGGTAGTTACAAGCTTGGATGTGTCCCCTGATTGGGCTTCCTCCACTGCCCTATGAGAAGCCTCTCACAGGAGCCAGTGGAGAGACTTCCCCCTCAGCAGGCACATCTGGAAACCATGACACCCTAACTGAACAAATCACAGCCCTGCTGTTAGGCAAACAAGGCCCACTATACATTTACCTAGCACCTACCTGTAGGGTGCTACAAGTGCATTGGGAGAAAGTTCTGAAGAACAGATTACAACAGCTCAACGATCTGTATCAACAGCTGCCTCTCTTGAAGTTTCTAATGAAGAGAGTTCTATTCCACCCACTGACACTATCAGGTTGGCCACTGATCTTTTGCTGGCCTTTTGCGAGAGTGACCCAAATTTGTCAGATGATCTGTATGATAAATTGCTAGATAGTGCTTTTATTAGCCAGTTTTCAATTGCCATGAACTTTACTTAAGGTTGTTAATTAAATCTCTCATAAAGTCAGGCCCGGAGCAAAAAAAAAAAAAAATAGGCGCAGGGCCTCATGATAGGGTTGATAGGGGACACAGGAGAAGGAGGCAGGATAGGGTTAATAGGTGGGCTGTGGCTGGTGGTGCCTGAAAAGGATTGGGCTAGGCTAGGTTGGGTGGGGGCTTAGGGGTGGTGACTCTGGGTGGGGCTGCTTTGGGGTCAAGCAGAATCGTGTGAGCAGCCAAGAAGAAGGAGGAATCAGGAATCCTCTGTGCTGCCCCTTACTACCTATGGCTGACTCTGAACTGTTGCTGGGGAGGCTTCGGGAGGCTGCCGCTTCGCGCGGCTCCTCCTGGCTGCAGGCGCAGGTCTCCGCTATGCTTGGCGGGGAGCCTGCGGCAGCGGGGGACGGGCGTTCCCGCGCTCGGAGGTCACGGCCTCCGGAGCGTTACAGCCCGCCTGTGTCCCCTCGTGCTGAGCGCCGTTCCGGGAGCCCCCCTGTGGACCCTCCAGGCTCGCCGGCCCAGCGCTCTCCTGCCAGGGCCGGCGGTGCGGCTGGGAGGAATCCCCCTCTTCGGCGGAGCACGTACGGGCGGGGCCCTGCCCGTTCTTCCTCTCCGGCCCCGCCCGCTCGTCGGAGCACATCAGGATCTGCGGCCGCCCCGACTGGTGAGGACCGATCGGTCGGGGCGGCTCGGCGTGGGAGACGGCCGTTGGCGGCCTCCAGCCAGTCGGGTGGAGCGGCTGGTGGCTTGAGGCTGCGGGAATCCCGGTCGGGGGTGGAGCCTGGAGAGTCGGCGGTGGATGGCTGTGGATCGGGGCCTAGTGAGAAGCGGCCCAGGCGCGCCGAGGCTGGAAGGTCGGCATGGCTGCGGCAGGGGGGGGATGGCAGTCGGTCAGCCCCCTCGGTGCTTGATGTTCCTGTTCCGGTGGAGGATCGGGTCGGTCTGGAGGAGCGATCGGAGGGGGAGCTGTCGGGCTCGGATGTCAGTGAGGTGCCTGTTCCTGTGCCTGCGGGGGATGCCGGATCTGCGGCGGTGGGGCCTAGCCCTGCCCGGCCTGGTGAGTCTTTCAATGTACACTCTTCTTTGTTGTCTGTGTTGCAGGCGTTGTCCGGGGGGTCGGGGGCTGGGCCTGGCCGGGGGGGGTCCGGGGGGTCCGAGGGAGTGCCGTTGGGGTCGGGGGTCTCCTCCGCCCCGCGGGGGTCCGCGGGGCCCGCGGTAACGGGCGCCGGGCTGGAGGGCCTGCTGGCGGGGCTGCGATCTTTGGTGCAGCGCTTTGACGGGGGTTCGGGTGGCGTTTCCCCGACCGCGGCTTGGGGACAGGGGGCGGTCGCTCGCTCTGCGCGGGCGGGAGCGGCCTCAGGTGGATTGGGGGCGGCGGCTTCCGCCGCGGAGGTGCCGGGCTCTGCGCCGGTCGTGACGCCGCCCGCGCAGGCGGTGGGGGACAAGGCTGCGGATCCCAAGTCCACAGGTAAGGATGCGGATGCGGTTCGGCTCGCGGATGCGGCGAAATGTGAGGTATATGTTTGCTTTGAGGGGCCCTTGGGGGCGCACCTCAAGCCCGAGGTCAGGGAGAAGATTTGGAAGGACGAATACGTGGAGATCTTCACGCTGCTTCCGTTGGAGAAGTTCAACTTGGATCGGGTGAAGCCGGAGGAATCCAAGAAGGAGGATGAGGAGCGGCGGCGCTACAGGTTGATTCCGCGCACGTTTAGCAACTGGCTGCAGGCGTTCGCCATCTTTGCGAGCGTGGTGGGTGAGAAGCGGCCGGAGCATTGCTCCGCCTTATTCTGTTATTTGGACGCCATTGGCGAGGCGTACCGGGTTTATGGCGGGGTTGCTTGGCTTCGGTATGACGAGCAATTCCGCCAGCGCAAGGCGGTCCGCCCTGCGCTGCGTTGGGATCATAAGGACATTAGTCTGTGGATGCGCCTCATGACGTCGGCGCGGGCGTCGTCTTCCTTTTTTCCAGGGACGGCCGGAAGTCCGGGTGCCCCGGGACAGCCGGCCGCAAAACGTCGGGGGTTTTGTTGGCAATTTAACGAGGGGACTTGCAAGTTCGGGTCCTCGTGCCGCTTTAAGCACGAGTGCTCTGGCTGTGGGGGTGCGCACCCCCTCTCCCGTTGCTTTAAGCAAGGCAAGTCGCGGGCCGGAGATGCTCAGCAGAAGAGGGAGGACGCCGGTGATGGTGGAAAGGATGCGTCCTTTTCTAAGTAGGTATCCGGATCGGGCGGCTGCTCGTTTGCTGGAGGCCGGGTTCTCGGGGGGTTTCGTTATTCCTTGCGCCATGTCCGCCGTTCCCCCGTTGGCGGACAATTTGCGGTCGACCCGGCTTAACCCCGGGGTGGTGTCGGACAAGCTGGCGAAGGAGGTTGCGTTGGGCCGCATGGCGGGTCCTTTTCTTCGGCCCCCGTTGGCCGACTTGGTGGTCTCCCCTTTGGGATTGGTGCCCAAGAAGGAATCTGGCAAGTTCCGCTTGATTCATCACTTGTCCTTTCCCAAAGGGGGGTCGGTTAATGACGGCATTGATCCTGAGGCCTGTGCGGTGTCTTACACTTCTTTCGATGCGGCCATATTTTGGGTGCGTCAGTATGGGCGGGGTGCGCTGCTGGCGAAGACGGACATCGAGGCCGCTTTTCGGCTGCTTCCCGTCCATCCCCAAAGTTTCCGTCTGTTAGGCTGCCAGTGGCTGGGTTCTTTCTACGTGGACTTGTGCTTGCCCATGGGCTGTTCGATCTCGTGCGCTTTCTTTGAGCAGTTCAGCTCGTTCGTGGAATGGGTTGTGCGTGATGTGGCAGGAGTCAATTCGGTCATCCACTATCTGGATGACTTCTTGTGTGTGGGCCCTCCTTCGTCCAATTTGTGCGGGGTTCTGCTGGCCACGGTACAACACGTGGCGGAGCGCTTTGGCATTCCATTGGCGGCCGACAAGACGGAGGGCCCTAAGACGGTGATTAGTTTTTTGGGGATCATAATTGATTCCGAGGCCATGGAATGTCGCTTGCCCGGCGACAAGCTGCTGGATCTTAAGTCTGAAATTTGCTTGCTGGTGGGGAAACGGAAGGTGCAGCTTAGGCGACTGCAGTCGCTCCTTGGGAAGCTGGCCTTTGCGTGTCGGATTATGCCGATGGGCCGGGTTTTCAGCCGGCGTCTGTCGGCTGCCACGGCTGTGGTGCCGTCGCCTCACCACTTCGTTACGTTGTCTGCGGAACATGTGGATGATCTGCGGGTTTGGCATGTCTTCTTGACGTCATTCAACGGGCGGTCGCTTTGGCAACGAGGCCCGGTCAGCAGCTGCGATCTGGAGTTGTATACGGATGCGGCTGGCTCTACGGGCTTTGGCGCCTTCCTCGGTGGCCGGTGGTGTGCGGAGCGGTGGCCGGCAGCATGGAGCGAGACTGGGTTGTTGCGGAATTTGGTTCTGTTGGAACTTTTTCCGGTGGTGGTGGCAGTGGAGCTGTGGGGGGCTGAGTTCAGGGATAAGAAGGTCCGTCTGCATTGTGATAACATGGGTGTGGTGCAGGTTATCAATCGGCTTTCCGGTTCGTCTGCGCCGGTTGTCAGGTTGTTGCGCCACTTGGTCTTGCGTTGTCTGCAGTTGAATGTTTTCTTATATGCTGTTCACTTGCCCGGGGTGGAGAATTCGGTGGCTGACGCTTTGTCTCGGTTTCAGCAGGTCCGTTTTCGGGAGCTGGCGCCGGAGGCGGATCGCCATGGGGAGCCTTGCCCGACGGATCTGTGGCACATTGTGTCGGGATCGCCGCTGGTTTGCTCCGGAGGTCGCTGAGTGATGTCACGTGGGCTGCGTATTCCAAGGTGTGGAGGGAGTGGTCGGTCCTTCTGGATTGGGCTGGATCGGATGCGGTGAGTATGCTTTCTCCGTCCCTGGTGCTGTATTTTCTGTGCGTGAATTTTGAGCGGGGGGTGTCGGCGTCGGCAGTCGGCCGCAAGCTGGCGGCCTTGGCCTTCCTGTTTAAGGTTTGCGGCCTTCCGGACTTTACAAAGGACTTTGTGGTCCGCCAGGCCTTGAAGGGTTATAGGCGGGGTTCGCGTCGGCCGGATGGCCGCCGCCCGATATCGTTCGAAATGTTGGGGGAGTTGGCACGGCAGGTGGGCAGCTCTTGCTCCTCTCCGTATGAGGCGTTGTTGTTCAGGACGGCCTTTGTTTTGGCCTTTTTTGGGGCGTTCCGCATTGGAGAATTGGTGAGTGCTAATAGGAAGGTTCCTGGGGGCCTTTTGGTGGGAGAGGTGAGTCTCTCCGCTTCGGCGGTTGTGATCTTTCTTCGGAGGTCCAAGACCGACCAGGCCGGTAGAGGTACGTATGTTCGTTTGTATAGGGTGGGGGGTTCCCCCCTCTGCCCGGTGGCGGTGGTAAGGGAGTTTCTGGGTGCGCGCCCCCCGGTTGGGGGGTCTTTCTTGGTACACCTGGACGGCTCGTCCGTGTCCAGGTTTCAGTTCAGGGCAGTGTTGGGCAGGTGTTTGGCTGTGTTGGGCTACAAGACCGGGGATTATTCTTCGCACTCTTTCCGCATCGGGGCGGCTACGGAGGCTGCCAGGTGGGGTGTGGATGACTCAGTGTTGAGGCGTATTGGTAGATGGGAGTCTAACCGTTTCAAGTTGTACATTCGTCCTCATTTGTTGTGATTTGTGGTACGTCGGGGGGGCTCTGTGGTGTGTCCTGTTTTGTCATGTTTTCTTGCTGTTTCATTACAGAGGGAGCAGCGTGCCTGATATGGATCGTGGGGCATTCATATGTGTTCTGGGGGGCCAAGAGGGCTGAAGTGCGGCCCAACGGGCGCCAATTGGGTTTTTCTCGGGAGGAGGCTGTTGTCCGCTGGATTGGGGTGCCGGGTTTGATCTGGTGCAAGGTCCTCCCGGAAGTGCATCGTTTTGCTCGGTTGGACCGGGCCCTGGGCGTCCTGGTGCTGCATGCAGGGGGCAATGATCTGGGGGTCCGTTCCATGCGCCTGCTCATACGAGACATCAAGTTTGATTTTCTCAGACTGCGCACATCTTTTCCCGACATGGTTATAGTTTGGTCGGACATTGTGGGTCGGACCTCTTGGCGTTTTGCCAGGTCCGCTGTGAGTCTGAACAAGGCCCGGATTAAGGTTAACAAGGCGGTTGGCCGTTTTGTTTGCCGTAATGGGGGTGTGGTAGTTAGGCATGGGGAGCTGGAGGTGGATACGTGGCGTTATTTGCGGGGTGACGGTGTGCATCTGAATGCGGTTGGTACCGACTTGTGGACTCTTGGGATTCAGGATGGAGTTCAACGGGCTCTGCGAGTGTGGCGGGGCTCACAGGTGTAAGGTGTCACACCTGTGTGCTGTGGCGGTTGGGGGTCTTTGGAGGCGGTAACAGGTTTTTTGGTCAGTGCATAGGGTGACCCATCTACGGTATGGAGCCCTATAGTGTATCCCGGTTAATAGGGGTTTAACCGGGATGTGTTAACAAAGGGTATCAGTGGAAAAGTGGGTTGTTCCTGAGCTGGTGTTTCGCGGCTGGGGACCGTTGGGTTTTCTTGGATACTGATACCATTTTTGAATTGGATTTTTGGTGCCTCCCAAGACCAACAACCCCTGATTCTCTTATGTGTACTGGAGTATTTATTGGTTTACTGTTTACTATGTTTAAATTGGTTGTTAATAAAATGGCCTAACAGGCCACAATTTTATCCAAAGTCGTTGTCAGTATCATTTGTTTAGAGGATTAGAAGGTGGGTGGTTTTATGGTAAGAACAGGAGTGGGCATCGGTCATACCCTAATCAAGTCAGGCCCGGAGCAAAAAAAAAATAGGCGCAGGGCCTCATGATAGGGTTGATAGGGGACACAGGAGAAGGAGGCAGGATAGGGTTAATAGGTGGGCTGTGGCTGGTGGTGCCTGAAAAGGATTGGGCTAGGCTAGGTTGGGTGGGGGCTTAGGGGTGGTGACTCTGGGTGGGGCTGCTTTGGGGTCAAGCAGAATCGTGTGAGCAGCCAAGAAGAAGGAGGAATCCCCGCCCTCCCGCCCTGAATGTGGGATTTCGGGATTTTGGAATGTGCACGTGGAGGATGTCGATTCGGATTTGGAGTTTTGGGATGCTGTTTTTATGGTTGGCGGTTGGGGGTCTTTGGAGGCGGTAACAGGTTTTTTGGTCAGTGCATAGGGTGTCCCATCTACGGTATGGAGCCCTATAGTGTATCCCGGTTAATAGGGGTTTAACCGGGATGTGTTAACAAAGGGTATCAGTGGAAAAGTGGGTTGTTCCTGAGCTGGTGTTTCGCGGCTGGGGACCGTTGGGTTTTCTTGGATACTGATACCATTTTTGAATTGGATTTTTGGTGCCTCCCAAGACCAACAACCCCTGATTCTCTTATGTGTACTGGAGTATTTATTGGTTTACTGTTTACTATGTTTAAATTGGTTGTTAATAAAATGGCCTAACAGGCCACAATTTTATCCAAAGTCGTTGTCAGTATCATTTGTTTAGAGGATTAGAAGGTGGGTGGTTTTATGGTAAGAACAGGAGTGGGCATCGGTCATACCCTAATCATGGAATAACGGAATTTTTGTAAAATCTTACCTGTAAAATTCCTTTCTCTGAGTCCTCCGACAGTCGCCGCCACTTCATAATCATCACTAATGGGGTAATTGACCTTTGCTCCGCAGGAGTAGCTAGGCAACAAAATTTGTTAATATCAAAGCTTTTAGCATACCACACCCCTAGGGGGTGGTCCCCTCAGTCAATACCTCCCTGCTTCCTGCATTCCCAACTCAGTTTCAGTAGCATAGCAGTAGAGTACATGAACAAACCCCAAAAGAGGGGCGGGGGCTTGGCGACTGTAGGAGGACTCAGAGAAAGGAATTTTACAGGTAAGATTTTACAAAAATTCAGTTTTCTCTTACGTCCTCCGACAGTCGCCGCCACTTCATAATCATCACTAATGGGGACGTCCCAGAGCAGTGTAGACATGAGGGGTGGGAAAAAACTTAGCCGCGCCTAAAGCAACGCAGCACCCACATCAGAAAAAAAGGAACCTTACCAAGTAAGAAAACCAACTGGGCAACAGGAAAAAAACGCGCTCAACAGGAGCAACAACCCAGGAAAAACAAGTAACCTAGGGATAAAAACATCCCAACAGCCAAGGACCCAAACAAGGGACCCTAAGGCACTGCCGCACTAAGAACTTTACGGCCAAAGGAAGCATCTGCCGATGCCTGAACATCCACCTTGTAGAATTTGGAGAAGGTGTGAACAGACGACCAAGTTGCCGCCTTACACACCTGGGCCACAGAAGCCCGATTATGACAGGCCCAAGACGTACTCAGAGATCTGGTAGAGTGCGCCCTCACAGGTAAGGGAGGAACCTTTCCCTTCAAAGCATAGGCCTGCTCAATGGTCTGTCTGATCCATTTGGCGATGGTAGAAGCCGATGCCGCCATGCCCTTCCGAGGTCCCTCTGGAAGGACGAATAGGGAATACGACTTGCGAAAGGGCTTAGTCGCTGCCAGGTAAACCCTGATCGCCCGAACAACATCCAAAGAATGCAAAGCCACCTCCTTCGGATGTTTAGGCTTCGCGCAAAGCGAAGGCAAGACAATGTCCTCATTGAGGTGAAATTCCGAGACCCTCTTCGGAAGAAAAGACGGGTTAGGTCGCAAGACCACCTTATCCAAGTGAATCACCAAATAGGGAGAGCTGCAGGACAAAGCTGCCAGCTCCGACACTCTGCGAGCCGAAGTGATCGCCACCAAAAAGGCAACCTTCTTGGACAACAGAGACAACGAGATCTCCCTGATCTTTTCAAAGGGAGCATGTTGCAACACGGACAGAACAAGGTTCAAGTCCCATGGAGGCAAAGGCTCCCTCCTAGGAGGGACCAGGTGTCGCACCCCTTGAACAAAGGTGCTAACCAAAGAGGTAGACGCCACAGGGCGTTGAAAGAGAACGGCCAGCGCAGAAATCTGACCCTTAATCGTGGCCAACGCCAAACGCTGGTCCACGCCCGTTTGAAGGAAAGCCAACACTCTCGATACCGAGTATGAGCGAGGGGAATACCCCCTGGACTCACACCAGGCAAAATACGCCTTCCAAGTACGGTAGTAAACCTTCCCCGAAGAGGCTTTTCTAGCCTTGATCAAAGTGAGAATGACCTCAGGGGAGAGACCCCTATCCTTCAGGACCTGGTTTTCAACAGCCAGGCCGTTAAAGCCAGCGACTGTAAAGCAGGATGGAATATCGGCCATTGAGACAGGAGATCTTCTCGAAGAGGCAGACGCCACAGAGCGTCGACCGCCAGATTCACGAGGTCTGCGTACCAAGACCGGCGAGGCCAGTCTGGCGCCACCAGAATCACCGTGTGCGGTTCCGAGGCCAACCTGCGAAGGAACCTGAATAGCAGCTGAATCGGTGGAAAGGCATACATCAGCCGATACTGATGCCAGGGCGCCACTAACGCGTCTGATGCGTCTGCCCAAGGATCACACGTCCTTGCCACGAACCTTTCCACCTTGTTGTTCAGACGAGACGCGAACAGGTCCACATCTGGTGAACCCCACTTCGCGCACACCATCTGGAAGACATCTGGGTGAAGGGACCATACCCCCTGGTCCAAGGTCTGGCGACTCAGATAATCCGCCTGCCAGCTCTCCACCCCCAGAATGTGAACTGTCGTTATCGCCGGGACGTGTGTCTCGGCCCAAGACAGAATGTCGGCCACTTCCCGAGCCGCGCGGGCACTCCTGGTGCCCCCTTGGTGGTTGATGTAGGCCACCGCTGTGGCATTGTCCGTCTGCACCCGAACCGGACGGCCCTGACGGCCCTGAAGCCTGAACGCAGAAGGCAGAGATTTATCGCTCGCAATTCCAGAATGTTGATCGGAAGGGAGGATTCCTCCTCCGACCAAGTTCCCTGGGCGGACAGAACGCCCAGAACACCACCCCAGCCCGACAGGCTGGCATCCGTGGTGATCACCGTCCACGACAAGGGACGAAAGGACTTGCCCCCGACACCGCCGGGGACTGGAGCCACCACAGAAGATCCCTTCTGATGCGTTGGCTCAATGAGATCCTCAGATCCAGGGACTGCGGACGCCCGTCCCACTTTGCCAGAATCTCCGCCTGGAGACCCCGCGTGTGGAACTGGGCGAAGGGAATCGCCTCGAAAGCCGAGACCATCAATCCCAGACACCTCATACACGCTCGGAGGGACGAGCACTGATTGTCCCTGAGGGACTTGACTTCGTCCTGGAGCGTCCGGAGCTTGTCTTCCGGCAGGAAGACCTTCGCTTGAACAGAGTCCAGGATCATCCCCAGGTAGGGAAGACGAACCGACGGACACAGCGTTGACTTCGGAAAATTTATCGTCCAACCAAACTCCTGCAGAGTCTGCATCGTGATGGACAGGTCGTTCACCAGGCCCTGAATGGTCGCAGACCGAATCAGGATATCGTCCAGATACCCCAAGACAGAAATGCCCTGGGCTCTCAATAAAGCCAGGACCGGCGCAAGCACCTTGGTGAAAACCCGCGGAGCCGAAGCGAGACCAAAGGGTAATGCCACGAATTGGTAATGATCCTCCGCAATGGCGAATCGAAGGTACCTCTGGTGACCCTCGAAAATGGGGATGTGAAGATACGCATCCTTCAAGTCGATGGAGGCCATGAATTCCCCCGGAACCAGGGCAGCCACCACTGATCGCAGGGATTCCATGCGGAACTTGCAAACCCGCACAAAGCAGTTCAGAGCTTTCAAGTCCAGAATCGGACGTACCTTGCCCTCCTTTCTGGGCACAGTGAACAGATTGGAATAGAACCCCCGAAATCTGTCCCGATGAGGCACCGGAACCACCACTCCCTGGGCCCGCAGGTCCCGCACCGCCAGGTGCAGATCCCGCAAGCGCTCCGGAGACAGCTGAAGATTTGAGGGAAAAAGCTGCTCGCCGGCCGAGAGAGAAACTCGATCTTGTATCCAGATCAAACGATTTCCTGAACCCATCTGTCCCGAATGCGGTCCAGCCAGGGTTGAAGAAAACCGAGCAAACGTCCCCCCACCCCAGAACTGGGTGAGGGCACCCCTTCAGGCCGTATTGGAATGGGCGGCGGACACGGACTGGCCGGACTTCTGCTTGCCTGCCCACGGCTTCCTCTGGGAACCTTGGCCCTTGAAGGGCTTGCCCTTATATTGCGACCGAAAGGCACGAAAGGACCCCTGAGAGGGCCTAAACGAGGCATTCTTCTTACCACGAACAGACTTATTCTTGTGAGTTTGGGGCAAGAGAGTGCTCTTACCCCCGGAAATTCCCTTTATCAGAGTATCCAAAGACTCGCCAAAAAGGCGAGATCCCGCGTAGGGCAAATTAGCTAAAGTCTTGCGAGAAGATTGGTCAACAGACCAACATTTCAGCCATATCAGGCGACGGTTCAACACCGCCACACTAGAGAGACGCGCAGCCAAAGGGACTAAAACTAAGTCCGCATCACACAAATACATGACACCCTGATGAATTTGATCCACCATAGCCAATGTTGTCGGCGGGGCAGAGTCAGCCACCAGGATGCGCCTGAGCACCTGCGTCCAATTCGCAATAGCCTGGGCTGCCATAATGGAAGCAAAAATAGGTTTCAGCATAGAACCAGCAACCGTATAAGCATGACGGGCCAGAGATTCCATTCTCCCGTCCGTAGGGAGCAGGGATCGCAGTGGATTTATTCAAAACCGCCACCGCGTGATCCACCTGAGGCGGCACACACCAACGCTCATAAGTGGTGGGTGTAAAGGGATAACGCAACTTGAACCTACTTGGCACAGCAAAAGGCTTCTTTAAATTGCGCCATTGCTCATCAACCGCGTGCTGAAATTCCGCAGAGCAAGGAAAAACCTGCGACGTTTTGCGTTTCCTTTGCGTCCCATAAGAGGACATCAAAGCAGGAGGACATGATTCATCCTCCAAATGCAGTGTTTGCTTGATAGAAGCAACCAACTCATCCATGAGTGCAAGCTCTTCAGACGAGCCAGGGGGAGAATTATCAATCCCTTCTACCTCAGCCTCCCCCTCAGACCCCCCAAGGTCTAGAGATGAGCGAGACCCCGAGAAGGGTACTCCAGCCATAGCAGCCCCATCGCCCTCTGAATCAGAGGAAATAGACACTCTGGGCCGTTTTGCGGATCGATCAGACACCAGCATCTGCACCTGAGCAGCCAAGTTTGCCACAATAGCAGCCAGATCAGCCCCCTCGGGGGATGCAGCAGCCCCTTGGCCCCCCACCAAGGTGGGAGGAAACTTGCAATCCTGAGAATCCATGCCCCAGCAATAGTAGAAAAAAGGAGTACTGCCCCTTTAAGACCGCAGCGAGCGTAGCCCACCACACACTACTGAATACACCGACCCCCACAGGGACAAGGACACTAGGCAAGGAATACAGGAAAAAAGGAAAGGTAAAAACCTGGAGAGATCACACAGGCTGCTGCCACCGATCGCTGTCCCAGAGCAAAAGGAAGTGATGCAATGACTGACCGCCCTATAAAGCCTATGCAGGCTACACAAACATGGCCGCTCGGCTGAGGATTCCTTAGGCAATGAGAAAATGTCGCCGACATGTGGCCTGATCGATCGCCGCCAAAATGGCGGCGTTTGGCGTCAAAACACCACGCCGTACCACACAAAACCGGCCACCATATTTTGCCACAAAAAAATGGCGGGCCGCAGTAGCGACCGCCGCACAGCATGTCTAAGCCCAGACTGCCCCATGCTTTCACACAGCAGAGCGGGAGAGCCCCCCCCCCCCCGCAGCCCACAGAAAAGCAACTATTCCACACAGGAATCTGACAGGGAGCTCAGCATTTACACAGACATGCAGGGTCACACAGTCCCAGACTGACACCCAAAACAGACAGGTCCCCACATAGATTTTTCACTTACCAGTCCGGATGGCGTGGGGAGCCTGCTCCAGCGACCAAACCGCTGCACTGAGGACAGGGAGTGTCGCAGCCAGGATGCAGTGGAACTGCGGTGCGAAACCGCAATGGCGTCCAGTGAGGTAGCCACCTCACAGGCAGCATCCCTGCAGCGAACAGGGATGGGTCGTTCAATATGCCAGGGAAACCTGAGCTGAACGCTCAATGGCAGGCTGGGAAGCTCCTGGCCCTGAACCCTGGGATCCAGGGTGGCCAGACCGAGACCCAGCACCGCATGATCATCTTCATCCGAAGAAACTAAACTAATGCTGAATAAAAGAACAGCTAAGCACAAGAAAGAGAAAAATACTCAAAATAAAATCAAAAAGAAGATAGAAGGCTGAGACAGAAAGCCCCAGCACAGTATCAGCCTGCTACTCCTAAGCTAGGCATTAGAAACTGAGTTGGGAATGCAGGAAGCAGGGAGGTATTGACTGAGGGGACCACCCCCTAGGGGTGTGGTATGCTAAAAGCTTTGATATTAACAAATTTTGTTGCCTAGCTACTCCTGCGGAGCAAAGGTCAATTATCCCATTAGTGATGATTATGAAGTGGCGGCGACTGTCGGAGGACGTAAGAGAAAAACTCTTTCCTGAAGACTTTATTATCTTTGGGAACCAAAGATGTTCAAGTGGGGGGAGGATGTAGCCTGGTCGCAGGTTCCATCTGGAGTTGTTCAGACTGTTCTGTTTGTTATTAAAGTTTCTATATGGCAGCGGACCATTAAATTATGGGAGATGTAGTTCTGGGAGTGAAGACTGTGGATCATCAGTTTGGCTGAACTATCCTCCCAGGGAGCATTGGGACTCACAGGGGCAGATGTAGTGGCGGCCGGTGTGTTGGGGGCGCAGGGGCGCCGCTCCCCCTATCCATGCGGGGCGCCGGACGCATGGAGTTCAATGGGCTTTTTTTTTTGTATCACCTGATTAGAGCCAGAGGCTCAAATAGGCTTCAGCAAAGGATGGACCCGAGCCCACCCATTGTGTGACAATAGCGAATGAAAATTCGCTATTGTCACACGGATCCTCCTCCTGGCCAATCAGGAAGCGGGTCCGATACGCGCTTCCTGATTGGCCGAAAAGCCCCGCTCAGCCGCCGCCTCCCTCGCTCTGATCCGGGAGGAGCTCGGGGAGAGCCCATGGAAAGTTTCCCACATTCAGCCCCCCGCATTGTGCCCGAATACCGAGCTGTGCCGCCCGGCTCCCCTCCCCCTCTCCTGGCTACCCCCATGTCCTGTCCTCCGTCCCTGGCTGGGAGTGTTGTTGTGAGCAGAGATCTAACATGGCGACGGTTCCTTGTACTGCATCTGCCGCCTGCCCTACGACGCCACCTGCTTCATGATCGAGTGCGACGCCTGTAAAGACTGGTTCCACGGTAGGTAGTGATCGGCTGTGTGTCATCTGGGCCTCCGGGTGTGCGGTGCCCGGGGAGGGAAGGACGCTGGCATCTCTGCATTGAAAGGTGGCATGCTGGTCACTGCATTGAAAGGGGGCACGCTGGTCTCTGTGCATTGAAAGGGGGCATGCTGGCATCTCTGCATTGAAAGAGGGCATGCTGGCATCTCTGCATTGAAAGGGGGCACGCTGGTCTCTCTGCATTGGAAGGGGGCACGCTATACCTTAATTACTGAAGGCCCCTTTAACACTTTTGTGACTTCAAAGTCACGCAATTTTTTACAGCGTTTTTGCCGCAAAGCAATGCCTATTACATTTTTCTGTTTGTGCCCCCCCAAAAATCCCCGCCAGTGGTCTGCACAACACTGCCGAGTGCCCCAGCAGACCCACACGACCCGGCCAGACCCTCCTCGAACCAGTTAAAAGATCAAACAGGGGAGCCCTGTGCTTGCGGCCTAGTCACCGCCCGAGGCTGCGGCCTTACCTGAAGAGGAGCACCCAAGCACGCACACGAGACCCAATAAAACTGACGCTGAGGTGCTAAGCCCTTCAATCAATTTTCAGGCATCCCCCATCATTATTGCCACCCCCTGCCCCATTCAGACACTCCAATTGCGATCCAGTAGTTCAGTACAGGCCGCACCATCTGCCATATTAGAGGAATCAGTGGACACAGCACTGCTGTAGGCAGATTGTTCATATCCCTCAAGCACAGCCTCCCTTCCTATAGGAGACACTGGACATCTAATCCACACTTTGCCACAGTCATTCCCGCCCTCTAAGCTGGACTGGTCCTTGTCACACTGCTTGGCTGATTCTCCAGAGTACTGCACAACTGCCTCAATATTATAGAAACCCTTTCATTAGCAGTACACTCTTATACTGTTAAGTGACATATGACTTTTCTATCTATATACAAGATGTGAGGGAACGTGGCTTGGCGCACAAATGGAATGGCCGCTTGCTAGAGCGACTCCGCTGGCGGCCCTCCTACTCCACGGATATACAGCTTTATTCATAGCAAACCGCTCCTGAAATGGGCAAGCTCTCGAAGCCTGGACTACACCCAAAACAACTACGGTCCGGAAAATCAGAGGGTAGCAAGGTTATACCCGATCTATTCAAGACTCAGTCTAAGTGCAAAAGAAACATGGCAAATTCCAAAATGGCACAAGTTCCGGCCCCAACAGGGGAAGAAGGAGATGATCTAGAATCACTGGCCGCATCAGAAGACCTGGGAGGTGAGTGTGCTAGACCGGACCATCCATTGACTTTCAATGACATGACTGCCATCGCAGCAGACATCAAGGGATCATTTGCTGCAGCACTAATTGACCTTAAGACTGACATTATGGGCATTAAGGAACAAATGTGTGTCAAGTAGTGCAGCGCTATAAGCAACAAAATTAATTATACTTAAAAAATTATATAAATTGGTATACAATTAATAATGGTGCAATAAAAAAATGAATCAATTGCACTAAGTCATAAGTCCATTCAGCATATGAAGATGGTGGAGAGTCCACTTAAGGGTGAAGATCCCAAGATGTGAAAAGCAATGGAAACAAACAGTCACCCGTGCGGATAGGCAAGATGGCAGCTTACCGCAATGAGTGGGCCTCCAAATTAATGGATGGGCCACTAAGAGCATAAGGTAACAACTCCTATGGACTGGGTTCTCTCCTCTGCATGAACGGACCAAGCTTCGCTAGACTGCATCAACCCCTCACTCGCTCATAGATCCAGAAATAACTCCGATATGTATGGCAATATGTAGAGGATAAAAGCATTCATAGCGTAATCCCGTTTGACAATATAAAACAGCTTTATTCAAGGTTCTACTCACATGGCAGTAGATCAACACAAACGAGTAACAAGTAAAAAGCGGCGTCCCGCTATAGTAGATACAAAGCCGGCGTCTTGGGGGCGTGGCAAGCGCGATGTCCGGAACCTCCCGACCGGTTTCGTCAGAATGACGTCGTCAGGGGCGTGGTTACCGGACATCGCGGTCACGCCTTACAAATACCCCATGTAAAAGTCATATCCGGAACCTCGTCCAATCACGGACGAAAAGGGCGGAAGTGATGAATCTGACCTCTGGCCATTGAGGGCGGAAGTCCATTAGAAAGACAGCAGCACCAAGGAGGACAAAAGATTCAGGACAAGGCAACTAATTAGCCGTCCTCAATTAAACTAATCAAATAAGGACAGCAGTAGTTACTTAAGCAAATGATATAAAAAATGTAAAAATCTACTTAGTATCATATGAAGATAAAGCAGGACTAAATGTATATAAAAAATTGCCGATGTTAGCAAGCACCATCTAGTGGCCAAACAATATATTGTCATAAAAGTCAAAATTACTGACTTAATGGAAAAAAAGGAGAAAAAGTAAAGGCCAAAGGGCAGATTGCAGCACTTTTCCCCTTTTAACTCATAACCCTACATTTCAACCTGACAATAGTCTCTAGCTGGTCGACAAAAACAAGAATCATAAAACCTAAAAAATACCACATGATAACAAAAAATATAAGGATAAAAGATTTATATTCATACACAAATATTGAGTGGAATGGAGCATAATTGTGCTTTTCCCGTCTCAACAACATTTAACTGTTGTTGATGAAACAGTTAATGTCCCACTCAACATTAAGCCATACGGGACATAAGTTTTCAAAATATAAATCCACCGCGTCTCAGCGCGGGATAGCTCCCTTTTTGCATTTGCCCCTCGCCAATTAGGAGTGAATTTATCAAAGGCCACATATAACGTGTTACGGGGGTCTTTATGTCGACAGTGGTCGAAATGTTTCGACACACTGTGGCCAGGGAACGCTTTACGTATGTTTGCCACATGCTCCCCCATACGGATTTGCATGTTTCTCAGGGTTCGTCCGATATATTGTTTCCCACATTTACATTGAAGTAGATACACTACATTCTGCGTTGAACAAGTTATGAAGGATTTAATCGGATATTCTCTCCCGGTGACATGGGACCTGATTGTTTCAATTTTTCTACCTTTAAACACATTAAGAGCACAGATATTACATCTCTTACAGGGGTAGAACCCTTTTAACTCCGGGAGGAACATGGGTCGCTCTGGTCTTTCTATGACGTTATGGGCCACCTGGTGTCGTAATGATGGAGCACCTCTGAAGATGACATTAGGTCGGTCTGGAAGGGCCGGACCTAGTACTCTGTCGTTCTTGATGACAGACCAATGTTTCTGCATGATTCTCTTGACCTCATAATGTTGTGTACTAAAAGAGGTCACAAAACAATTTTTGAAAGGTTGACTATCATTGGTTCTGGTACGTGGGGCAAGAAGATCTGACCTGTCCATGTCTGCCACTTCCCTGATGGTATTATCAAGGGAGTCGGCCTGGTAACCCTTATCCAAAAATTTACTTTTAAGCTGTAAGGCCTGTGTAAAGAAAATGTCCAAATGAGTGCAATTTCGGCGTAGCCTCATGAATTGTCCTTTTGGGACAGCTTGTAACCATGATTTATGGTGACAGCTGTCCACTGGGATGAAGCTATTGCGGTCGGTTTGTTTAAAGAAGGTGGAAGTGACCAACCTATCTTCCTCGACCACCAAATTCAAATCCAAG
This sequence comes from Pelophylax lessonae, assembly GCF_965119305.1. NCBI lineage: Eukaryota > Metazoa > Chordata > Amphibia > Anura > Ranidae > Pelophylax > Pelophylax lessonae. The sequence continues at coordinate 9,440,456 of NC_138776.1, read as the reverse complement.
AAATTAATACTGGTTGTACTGCTGGTGCAGTCTAATTTGATACCTCTATTGTTCTCATTTAATGTGGACATGAACATGTCCACATTAAATGAGAACAATAGAGGTATCAAATTAGACTGCACCAGCAGTACAACCAGTATTAATTTCCTGGATTTGAATTTGGTGGTCGAGGAAGATAGGTTGGTCACTTCCACCTTCTTTAAACAAACCGACCGCAATAGCTTCATCCCAGTGGACAGCTGTCACCATAAATCATGGTTACAAGCTGTCCCAAAAGGACAATTCATGAGGCTACGCCGAAATTGCACTCATTTGGACATTTTCTTTACACAGGCCTTACAGCTTAAAAGTAAATTTTTGGATAAGGGTTACCAGGCCGACTCCCTTGATAATACCATCAGGGAAGTGGCAGACATGGACAGGTCAGATCTTCTTGCCCCACGTACCAGAACCAATGATAGTCAACCTTTCAAAAATTGTTTTGTGACCTCTTTTAGTACACAACATTATGAGGTCAAGAGAATCATGCAGAAACATTGGTCTGTCATCAAGAACGACAGAGTACTAGGTCCGGCCCTTCCAGACCGACCTAATGTCATCTTCAGAGGTGCTCCATCATTACGACACCAGGTGGCCCATAACGTCATAGAAAGACCAGAGCGACCCATGTTCCTCCCGGAGTTAAAAGGGTTCTACCCCTGTAAGAGATGTAATATCTGTGCTCTTAATGTGTTTAAAGGTAGAAAAATTGAAACAATCAGGTCCCATGTCACCGGGAGAGAATATCCGATTAAATCCTTCATAACTTGTTCAACGCAGAATGTAGTGTATCTACTTCAATGTAAATGTGGGAAACAATATATCGGACGAACCCTGAGAAACATGCAAATCCGTATGGGGGAGCATGTGGCAAACATACGTAAAGCGTTCCCTGGCCACAGTGTGTCGAAACATTTCGACCACTGTCGACATAAAGACCCCCGTAACACGTTATTTGTGGCCTTTGATAAATTCACTCCTAATTGGCGAGGGGCAAATGCAAAAAGGGAGCTATCCCGCGCTGAGACGCGGTGGATTTATATTTTGAAAACTTATGTCCCTTATGGCCTTAATGTTGAGTGGGACATTAACTGTTTCATCAACAACAGTTAAATGTTGTTGAGACGGGAAAAGCACAATTATGCTCCATTCCACTCAATATTTGTGTATGAATATAAATCTTTTATCCTTATATTTTTTGTTATCATGTGGTATTTTTTAGGTTTTATGATTCTTGTTTTTGTCGACCAGCTAGAGACTATTGTCAGGTTGAAATGTAGGGTTATGAGTTAAAAGGGGAAAAGTGCTGCAATCTGCCCTTTGGCCTTTACTTTTTCTCCTTTTTTTCCATTAAGTCAGTAATTTTGACTTTTATGACAATATATTGTTTGGCCACTAGATGGTGCTTGCTAACATCGGCAATTTTTTATATACATTTAGTCCTGCTTTATCTTCATATGATACTAAGTAGATTTTTACATTTTTTATATCATTTGCTTAAGTAACTACTGCTGTCCTTATTTGATTAGTTTAATTGAGGACGGCTAATTAGTTGCCTTGTCCTGAATCTTTTGTCCTCCTTGGTGCTGCTGTCTTTCTAATGGACTTCCGCCCTCAATGGCCAGAGGTCAGATTCATCACTTCCGCCCTTTTCGTCCGTGATTGGACGAGGTTCCGGATATGACTTTTACATGGGGTATTTGTAAGGCGTGACCGCGATGTCCGGTAACCACGCCCCTGACGACGTCATTCTGACGAAACCGGTCGGGAGGTTCCGGACATCGCGCTTGCCACGCCCCCAAGACGCCGGCTTTGTATCTACTATAGCGGGACGCCGCTTTTTACTTGTTACTCGTTTGTGTTGATCTACTGCCATGTGAGTAGAACCTTGAATAAAGCTGTTTTATATTGTCAAACGGGATTACGCTATGAATGCTTTTATCCTCTACATATTGCCATACATATCGGAGTTATTTCTGGATCTATGAGCGAGTGAGGGGTTGATGCAGTCTAGCGAAGCTTGGTCCGTTCATGCAGAGGAGAGAACCCAGTCCATAGGAGTTGTTACCTTATGCTCTTAGTGGCCCATCCATTAATTTGGAGGCCCACTCATTGCGGTAAGCTGCCATCTTGCCTATCCGCACGGGTGACTGTTTGTTTCCATTGCTTTTCACATCTTGGGATCTTCACCCTTAAGTGGACTCTCCACCATCTTCATATGCTGAATGGACTTATGACTTAGTGCAATTGATTCATTTTTTTATTGCACCATTATTAATTGTATACCAATTTATATAATTTTTTAAGTATAATTAATTTTGTTGCTTATAGCGCTGCACTACTTGACACACAATATGAATGGGATTACTATGAATCCAGTGTTCTAGCTGCTATCTTGTTTTATATCATTTGTTTTATGTCATTTTATTATATTTACTCATTCATTATTAAGCGCAGGATACCCCCCCTGATTTTATTAAGGAACAAATGGCAGTAGGGGAGAAAGCTGTCAAGAGACAGAGCTATACAACGGCTTGAGGAGGTGACTAATTCACACTCATCACATCTAATAATGATGAATCGTCAACTAGAAGACCTGGATAACAGGGGTAGAGGAAATAACATTAGGGTGAGAGGGGTACCAGAAGAGGTTGATAATGATCGATTGAAACCCGCTCTGTGCTCGATCTTCAACGGCCTCTTAAGCAGACCCGCAGAATCTCCAATTGATTTTGACAGGGCACACAGAGCCCTCAGGCCTAAAGCACCTGATAATACCCCGCCTCGTGACATTATATGCTGTCTGAGCAGTCATCCCTTGAAAGAAGAGATTCTAAAACAGGCACGCCAAAATGATCAGATCATTTTTAATGAGCAACCGATCCTCCTATTCCAGGATCTGTCCCCTATTACACTAAAAATAGAAGGGCACTGAAACCACTACTGGAAATTTTACAGGCAAAACATATACCGTACCGCTGGAAGTTTCCTTTTGCCCTGCAGGCCAGTTCGGGGGGCAGACAATATATGCTCAAAACCCCGGACGATTTGCCAGCCTTTTGTGACTCCCTGCACCTTGAACCAATCTCTCTTCCAGATTGGTATGCTGAGTTTTTGCTCCCCCCAGATCCCATGGGTAACCAAAGAACTCCTAACCCCTCTCCAGCGCGAACCCCAGGCGGGAAAAATGGAAAGAGACAAAAGTTTCGTGATCCCGGAAATCTATTCTCATCCCCACCAAGGACACCGAGAATAAGAGATCATAAATGACCGTATTGAATGAACTTTGTCAATTTCTTCTGCTCGCATGTCCGCATCTCTTGATAAGTGATGAGTACAGGTGATCGACCGCATCGTTCCACTCACACCCACATTGGAAGAGGATGACTTTTCCTTACCTTGAATTCAACTTTGTTCCTAGAACTAGATGTCTATACTCAAAAATATGACTTCAATTGTTTGGGAGTAATGATCTATGAGAAGTTGAGACACATTCACATTTATTCTATTATCCTGCTGCTGTGGAGACTACATACCACTATTCTTCTTTGACCCATGATGATTGGTCATTAAAAATAGGGTTATGATTACCATGGCAATGAGAACGAGAACACTGCACTGGAAAACTTTTCTTAAGATATCATCATTATTTCCTACTGCTAATGTTATTTCTGTAGGTTAATTGACCATATACATTTTTCTAAACTGTAAGAAATGACTTTCATAGCTGTTGACTGTTGGAGCGGTAGTACACAGCTGCGCAACCAGATGGCAGCAGTTATTATGCTAACACAATGCAGTTAGAATCAACATTGAATTAAGCCATTAATCTTTAGGTACCATCCATGTGAATGTATTGGACTTTGCAGTGGAGATGTATGGTGACATATACTCCTATGAACACCCTGGTTCATATACAATTATTAATGATAGGTGTTCTCCATTTTTTCTGTCTCATTTGATGTTATAGTTTCCTTTTGTGGGTGCAAGAACCCTCTTTATTTTGCTCGCGTGCGCAAAGTGACAAGTGATCTCTGGCAGACATTTATATAGGGAAATGTCACTGCTGGATCTAATGTTGGGGAATCCCTTGCTAGGTACTGGATAAATGATCCATGTATCCATATCATTGTCATAATGCACACACGAGCATCTACAACGGAAGATTACCATTGTATTCATGCTAGGATACGGCCTCACAGGAGCTAGCAGACAGGGGTACCGAAATGTGAGTTTACTTTTTTCAGTTACCGATCTTCCCAATGAAAGTACCCAAATTCTTGTTAACAAGCTGTAAGTTTTTTAAAGGTATGCTTCCTGAAGTATACCTGTTTTCACTGTTTAATGTTATTATTTTCTATGTAGTAGGAGGGCCTCCTGGAATGACTGATTTATTCATAGAACTTGATACATCTGGGAAAATTATTCCTGTTCCAATTCCTGGTTTATTTTCCCTTTTGGATGAAGTGGTCATTCCTGAGTGTGCCAACTATTTTTCCCCTAGATAGAGGCTGGCAGACTGTTCACCGTTTCTAAGGTGTAACAGGAGCCATTTTATACTATTGTAGCCTCTGAAACTATATCTTCCATCTGGACTAGTTAGTCATAGGTGGTCGTGGTTACCCATTTGGTATCTTTTTTCTCTACTTTCCTCGAACTTCACTCTCTTCTCTTTTCTGCTTCTTCCCTTACCCCCATCCTACCCTCCCCCCCCCCTTCCCCCTCCCCTTAAATATTACAAGATGGCCTATTCACGGCTAGATAAGGTGCCCTTAATTATATCTCATAACGTAAATGGCCTTAACATCCCAGAAAAAAGAAGTCGCCTATTGTATAAGCTTAAAAAATCTAAAGCCCAAATTGTCTACTTGCAGGAAACACACTTCCGAAGCGCCAACATACCCAAATTAAATTCTAGATATTATCCTAAGATTTTTCACGCAACCAATACCCAAGCCAAGACAAAAGGAGTGACAATCCTGCTCCATAAGAATAGCAAATTTAAACTAGACGAACAGATATCAGATCCAGATGGTAGCTATCTGCTCTTGATAGGAACCCTTAACGGAAATCCGATGACGTTGGCGAATGTCTACTTTCCGAATACAGCACACATCACATTCTGTAATTTGATCATAGATGAACTTAGAAAACATGCAAAGGGATGCATAATACTAGGGGGGGATTTAACATACCCTTAGACCCATTACAAGACACATCCTCGGGTAAATCTTGTATCTCATACAAAATCATTAAAAAAATTAAAACACTCCTCAGATCCCTAACACTTATTGACACATGGAGAGCGCTTAACCCGACAGTAAAAGATTACACATTCTACTCAGCCCCACACAAACATTACACTTGTATAGGTCACATTTACATAACTCAAAGGGACCTTTTCAAACTGACTAACGCTGACATAGGCATTATTTCCTTTTCGGACCATGCCCCGGTCTCCATTTCGCTTATACTGGATACACCAGCTAGAAGTGAGTTCACATGGAGGCTGAACTCATCACTATTAGTGAAAAAAAAACATTCAGGATGACATTCAGAATACCATAACAAATTATTTCAAAGATAATGTCTCAGAAGATATCTCACCCCTATTGCTCTGGGAAGCACACAAGAGTGTGATCAGAGGTGAGCTCATTAAGCATGGAGCAATATGTAAAAGGGAGAGGGAAAAACTCACGGAAACCATGATAAGGAAAATCTCTGAACTTGAAGGGCAACACAAATTCAGCACATCGCAAAAAATAGAGCAAGAACTAATAACACAAAGAAAAGCTTTGAATGATCTCCTACAATTTAGGATCAAAAGGTCACTGTTCCTCAGAAAGTCAATCTATTATGAACAGGGGGATAAGGGAGGTAAACTATTAGCTAGGGCCTTGAAGGAAACCCAACTTGACAATAATATCCATTGCATCAAAGGTAAAGATGGTGAATTGATAAGAGACCCACACAAAATGGCAGACAACTTTGGATCTTTCTATTCCAAATTATATCATATCCCACCGCAGAAGAAACCCGAGGGGTTACACGGATCCCGTGATGAGCTAATCCGGGATTACCTGGTTAACAGTGGTTTACCAGCCTTGCCGAAAGATGCATTGGATGAACTAGAGAAGGTGATCTCAATAGATGAGACGAAGACCGCAATAAAAGAATTGAAAACAGGAAACAGACCGGGCCCAGACGGCTTCACATCCAAGTACTATAAACTCTATGTAGATTCTATAGCTCCTCATCTTACAAATGCATTAAATTCCATACTTGACAATCAGGTCCCATCCAGGGATTTCCTAATGGCACACATCTCAGTCATCCCCAAACCTGACAAGGACTCTACTCTATGTGCAAGCTATAGGCCAATTTTGCTCCTAAATTTAGATTTAAAGATTTTGACTAAAATACTTGCGACTAGACTAGGAACCCTATTACATCATGTCATAGGGCCGGAACAGGTGGGATTTATGCAGGGGAGGGAGGCCAAAGATAGTGTCATAAAAGCTTTAAATTTAATTCATGGAGTGCGAGACACCGCTGTCGAGGGCCTGCTACTCTCCACAGACGCGGAGAAGGCCTTCGACAGGGTGGCATGGGATTTCCTAACGCACACATGTAAGCATATTGGAATGGGATGAGCTGGCTTCAAATTCTATATTCCAACCCCACAGCAAGGGTCAAGGTTAATAACAGCCTGTCTTCTCCATTCCCTTTGAGAAATGGTACCAGACAAGGCTGCCCCTTATCACCGCTTTTGTTTATTCTGACCCTCGAACCCCTAATTCGCACCATAAACCTTTCCCCAGACATTCATGGATTCCAAAGAGGAACGAGAGAGTTCAAACTCTCGGCCTACGCGGATGACCTATTATTCTTCATATCCCAACCGCATATCTCAACAACCAATTCAACAAATATAGATACCTATCTAATTTTAAAATTAATCACAGTAAGTCCGAAGCCCTAAACTTGACCCTCTCTAATGATCTTCTCAAACTAACGAAAGAAAACTGCCCATATAGATGGGAACCCAAGGCGCTGAAATACCTAGGCATCAAACTTAAGCAACAGATAGATGACCTATACGAAGCAAACTTTATACCCATACTGAAACAAATAGCAGGAGACCTTAAAAAATGGAATGTGAAGACCTTTTCTTGGTTTGGCAGGGCGTCCATCATAAAAATGACAGTACTACCGAGGTTGCTCTACCTCTTCCACACGCTCCCAATTAAGATACCCACACTTTTTTTTTTGCAAATTAACAGCTTTACAAAGGACATTTGTTTGGGCAAATAGAAAACCACGAATTAAACTTAGCTATTTACAATTGCCTAAACTAAATGGTGGTATGGCACTGCCAAACTTCCAAAAGTACTACCAGGCTACGCACCTGACAAGGGTCCTAGATTGGCATTGTCATTCTAACAGCAAAGATTGGGTGGGTGTGGAAATTGGATGGAGCTCTATTCCTTCACACCATCTTTTATGGACAGACCAACAAAATTATTCCGCAGACATCAAGAAGCACCTGCTCATAAGTACTACCCTTAACATTTTCAAAAATGTAGCATTAGCGCAAAAAATCTCCTCCTTCCCAAGTCCACTTACTCCACTACACAATAATTCAGACTTTTCACCTGGTATTGAGAATAACTATTTTATATTGAAAAAGAATGGATGTCTATTACTGTTGAGGGTTAATCAATGTTTCCGTAACAATCAGTTTAAGTCTTTTGACAATCTTAAACTAGACTGCTCGAGCGAAAATACCTTAAAGTTCTGGTCATATCTACAACTACACGATTACATTTCATGTACTAAACATAAAGAACTCCTTTTCAGACCGCTGACAGATTTTGAGGAACAGTGCATGAAAGGAGAGAGGATTGAGGGAGCCACATCCCAATCATACAAAAAACTTATAGCGTCACCAGACTTTATTGATCCATACAAAGTAAAATGGGAACAAGAGCTGGGCCGTTCACTCACACCAGCTCAATGGGAAAGAGCATGTTGTTTCTCTCATAAATGTTCTCTAAGCACGAAAATACAGGAGACATCCTATAAAATTAGAACCCAATGGTATCGTACACCTGCTGTCCTTCACCGTTGGTCTGAACAAAACTCTAGTGAGTGTTGGTGATGTGGCTCATCTCAAGGCACATTTCTCCACATTTGGTGGGATTGTCCCATCATAGAAAGCTTCTGGAAAGAAATCTCCAAATGGATACGACATATCACAGAAACCACGCTCAAGCTAGATGCGGCATGTTGTCTGTTACATATTAACCACTTTCCCTACAGAAAATATAAAAAATCATTGACCAGACATATGCTTAACGCTGCTAAATCCCTCATCCCGATACACTGGAATACAAAAGAGGTCCCCACAACAAAAGATTGGTTGGCCAGAATCGGCAACATATATGAGATGGAGGAGACGTTGGCTATAAAATCGGAGAGAAATTATATCTTTCAAAAAATGTGGTCCCCCTGGCAAACATTCACGGTCTCATCAGAATACAAAGATCTTATGGCAGTTCAATAAGAACCGATAGTTCATTCACTCAACTTCAGGCACCTTGACGACTTCTATCCCACCCCGGCCCCCCATCTCCCCTTACTTCCCTTCCCCACCCCATTTCTCTACTACCTCTACTTCCCACTCCTTTATCTTTCATCTCTCATCTTTCTTTCTTTTCCTTTTTCTGTTCTTCTTTATTATACAGTTGAGCCACTTTATGTGACTCATCTGCTGGACAAAATCACAACAGTAACCGAACTGCATTCCTCTTAATAGATTGTATGCTTATAAAATTCATACATTTGGAAATCTATATGCATGTTTAATTTCATCTATGTATCTCACACCTTCTCTTTGAGACTGGAATGTAGATACCTTATGTGAATGCTCGTCAGCTTTACCTGAATGTTACTGAACAAATTGTCTAAATTTGATACACACTTTACCATTGTAATGCATATTGTTCCTTGTTTGTTCATTCTCACGAATAAAAGTTTTTTAATGAAAAAAAAAAAAAACAATTATGGGGCTGGATGCATGGATGGGGCCCCCAATGGACGGGACGCCACTGTGCATTATCCTGCTGGAAGGAGCCATCAGAGGGATGGACATGGTCAGCAACAATACTCAGGTGGGCCCTCACCATTACACCCCCACTACCAGCCTGAACCATTACCCTCCCCCCCTCAACATTACACCACCACCACCAGCCTGAACCATTACCCCCCCTCACCATTACACCCCCACCACCAGCCTGAACCATTACCCTCCCCCCCTCACCATTACACCCCCACCACCAGCCTGAACCATTACCCTCCCCCCCTCACCATTACACCCCTACCGCCAGCCTGAGCCATTACCCCCCCCCCCCCTCACCATTACACCCTCACCACCAGCCTGAACCATTACCCCCCCCCCCCCCCCCTCACCATTACACCCCTACCGCCAGCCTGAGCCATTACCCCCCCCCTCACCATTACATCCTCACCATCAGCCCTCACTATTACACCCCCACCACCAGCCAGAACTGGTGATACAAGGCAGGATGAATCCATGCTTTCATGTTGTTTACAACAAATTCTGACCCTCGATCTGAATGTTGCAGCTAAAATTGAGACTCCTCAGACCAGGCAATGTTTTTCCGTTCTTCTATTGTCTCATTTTGGTGATCCTGTGTGAATTGTAGCCTCAGTTTCCTGTTCTTAGCTGACAGGAGTGGCAGCCGGTGTGGTCTTCTGCTGCTGTAGCCCATCTGCTTCAAGGTTCCATGCATTTTGCATTTAGATATATTATTCTGCATACCTTGGATGTAACGAGTGGTTATTTGAGTTGCTGTTACCTTTCTATCATCTGGAACCAGTCTGCCCATTCTCCTCTGACCTCAACAAGGCATTTTCCTCCACACAACTGCCGCTCACTGCATATTTTCTCTTTTTCCCACCATTCTCTGTAATCCCGAGAGACGGTTGTGCGTGAAAATCCCAGAAATACTCAGACCAGCCCGTCTGCCACCAACAACCATGCCACATTCAAAGTCTCCTAAATCCCCTTTCTTCCCAATTCTGATGCTCGGTTTGAACTTCAGTAAGTCGTCTTCACCACGTCTAGATGCCTAAATGCATTGAGTTGCTGCCATGTGATTGGCTGATCAGCAATTTGTTTTACCAAGAAACTGAACAGGTGTACCTAATAAAGTGTCCGGTGAGTGTAGATTGAAGTAGCTGTGAATAGGTTGGAGGAGATCTGTCCTCGCTCACATGTATGAATGTGGATTTTTGTAGTGGATTTGATTGTTAGATTTGATCCCTATTGGTGGAGTTATCACATCTACATTAAATGTTTTACATTTTCAGCAAGTGTTGGTATTGGGACACATTGTAGGGTGCAGATTTCTCATTGGTTTCATCACACATTTTGTCACTAAGTGTAGGGCTCTATGCATAGAATTCTATTCTACTATTTCTACTTCTATATCAGACTTCCTGCTGGCCGATGATTTTCATTCATTACATTTTCCACAAAGTTTTTTAGTGCAGATATTTCATTATTTCTGTTTTCTATCCAGCTTTAGAGAAGTGTCTGATATTGGTGATATATAGAGACAAACAGGAGATGAAATATTTCTCCATTATTATTATTTGATTTATGGAGTTAGGACAGAACAGTCCAGGATTGGATATTTATGGAGCCTAAAGATGGATTTTGATGACATTCTCATATTTCTATATTATTTATGTGGTTTAGATATAAAACTGTCCCAGAATATTATTGTCTCAGTCAGTCCTGTTATACTCACTGTAATTCCTCTATCCGGCTTGTTGTCAGAGCTTCCATCACATCCCTGAAATGAGGACCCCCCAGATTGTTCCTAGACAGGTTCAGTGTCCTCAGTGTCTGGTTATTTCTTATTCCAGATGCCAGGTGGGGGCAGGAACTGTCTGTCAGGTGATTATTATCCAATCTGTAGAAGAAGAGAAGAATGTTACCAGAAGAAAATGAATTTCTCCCCCAGGAATGAATGGAACTATTCTCTATGTAGCACTGCCCCCGCAAGGACTGCTTGCTATTCTCTCTGTGGATTCCCCTCCCCCGGTTCCCAGCACACGGCCATAATCCAGGACAATTCCTTCGTTCTCCTCGGCTCACTCCAATAATCAGTCCAGGGGTATTTGGTTGGTTTGGTTGTTTATTGTAGAATGGTGATAGGAGAAGGAAATAATGGGATACTCCGACTTTAACTATTCCCAGTGATGAGGACTCCGATCTTCTCTGCTTTACTATAGATTTGGAACAGCCAGGCTGTTAATTCATCCTGCCACTCCGGATGAATAGGAATTAAGCCTCTTATCTTTAAGATGACTTGGTGAACAACTAGTTATCTTCAGGACACTCTCCCTAGTATCCTCTCTCACTTCTTTGGCTGACACCCGTCCATTGACTGTCCCACTAGCAGGGGTGGCCCCCCTCAGGTCAGGCCCCTTGACACGAGTCCCTGTACTCACAAGTCCCCTCTCAGTCAGCTCTCCTGGACCTCTGGGTTCAGCTCCTCCCAATCACTCCTCTGGCCCTCAGGATGACCTCCTGCGACTGCATGGCACCTCTACAGAGGAGGAGGAAGCCGCCCCCTCCCTCCAGGACTCCCCTCTCCAGTCAAAGACCCCACAGCACATGTGCTCCTGGCTTTTATACAGTATCCCAGAATGCACTGAGGCAACCTGCCCTCTGCCAATCACCAGGACTGTATCAAAGCCCATGTATCCATTCGTCAGGTTTCCTCCCACTGTCCAACATGCCTCCCTATTGGACCAGTGTGAAACACTCTCTAGACTAAATGAATCGCAAGCTGAGCACAATGTGCAGACCTCACTAACAGATCCTGCTCTCTGGTAGGCAGAGAACAATATAGATTTACCTGCAGCCCTCTGATAGGCAGACAGAGCTCAAACTATACTCTCTCACTAGCACCTACCTAGGAGGGTTCTACACTCACCCCCCGCCAAACCGAGCCATGTCCTCACTAGCACCTACCTAGGAGGGTGCTACAAATACATACAAGGAACTCATTTCTCTTTATTGGAATCATTTATATGAGATCACTTTATAAAACACGATCGATCATCCACACTATTGGAGATTTCTCTTTTTGTGGATCCCAATTAGTAAATGTGAGATGAGAAGTGGATGAGGTGGTGTGATCCATTCATTATTCCTGTATGGGGATTGTACCATACACACTCACACTGACCTCTAGGCTTTCACCTCCAACCTTCTGCTAAGTCTTCCATTCAGTTGTGGGGATTCACTTTGATGGTCACAGAAGTCTCACTCATGTTGTGGAAACTTCAGTGACTAAAAGTGACACCATTGTACTTTGGGATTTCCTTTGAACATCGTGGTGGAGGATTTGATCTTATGATGTGGAGAAGATTTTATTATTACCGTTCTTTATTTGGACTTTTTTTTTTAATTCACACTAATATTGCTGCACTAATTTTATATCTGCTGATTATAAATTCTCTTCATTAGTTATCAGTGAAATATTCTCCATACCATTGTTATATATACACTTATAGGGAGTTTTGTGTTGGGGAGTCTCACTTTTATTGTTATATTATCACATTTATATAGTGTGAATGTTATATACTAGTGCTGCAGTCTTCCATATTATACTAGAAGTGCGAACTCCACCAATAATCATCAAATATAACAATTACATTCACTACAAACATTTCATACATGTGAGCAAGGGCAGATCTCCTGCAACCTATTCACAGCTACTTCAATCTATATAACATATAATGTACAAATATAGATAAACATGAAGAGAAACAAACTTATCTCTAAAAAATGGAAACATCAAGAGAAAGTTCATAAATGTGAAAAAGTGGATTTCCTACAACCCATTCACCACTACTTCCATCTCCAATCACCATACAGTGACTTGTGCAGTAACAGAAATAATAATTCCCAAAGATTCATCCAGAAGGTTTAAATCAATGCTGATCAGCTGCCTCCTCTTTGCAGCAACTTCAATCATCCTCCACCACACCAGTGAGGAAACAGGTCACTTACCAAAAGGTTTGTCCCCAAAAGCAAGGCCCAGACATGCATGTTTATATCCTTCCAGCAGCGCCACTCCGCTCAAGCCGGCTTCCAATGAGAACAGACTGTGCCCCGGAATGTCACCCCTCCAGGTAGGATCTCCAATATCACCCGAGGTATCCAGACAATGGCCGCAATCACATCACATAGAAAAGAAAAAGCCTCCATAGTACATAATCCTTAAATATATATTGAATGACAGATTGTAGACTTCCATCATATACAGGAGTATACACAGAACTCAGAGCACGCACCGCTCCGGACTGCAGCCGTTCATGATGGAGTGAAGGAAGTGATGTCATCGCACACGGCTGCAGTCCGGAGCGGTGCGTGCTCTGAGTTCTGTGTATACTCCTGTATATGATGGAAGTCTACAATCTGTCATTCAATATATATTTAAGGATTATGTACTATGGAGGCTTTTTCTTCTCTATGTGATGTGATTGCGGCCACACCAGCCTGAACCGGTGATACAAGGCAGGATGGATCCATGCACCAAATTCTGACCCTCCCATCTGAATATCGAAGCTAAAATCCAGACTCATCAGACCAGGCAACGTTTTTCCAATATTCTATTGTCCAATGTTGGTGATCCTGTGCCAATTGTAGCCTCAGTTTCCTGTTCTTAGCTGACAGGAGTGGCCCCCCGTGTGGTCTTCTGCTGCTGTAGCCCATCTGCTTCAAGATTTGATGTATTATGCAGTCAGAGATGGTATTCTGCATACCTTGGATGTAACAAGTGATTAGTTGAGTTATTGTTTCATTTCTATCATCTGGAACCAGTCTGCCCATTCTTCTCTGACCTGAACACAACTGCCGCTCACTGGATATTTTCTCTTTTTCCCACCATTCTCTGTAATCCCGAGAGATAATTGTATGTGAAAATCCCAGAAATACTCAGACCGGGCCGTCTGCCACCAACAACCATGCCACGTTCAAAGTCTCCTAAATTCCCTTTCTTCCCCATTCTGATGCTCGGTTTGAACTTCAGTAAGTCGTCTTCACCACGTCTAGATGCCTAAATGCATTTATTTGCTGCCATGTGATTGGTTGATTAGCAATTTGTGTTAACAAGCTACTGAACAGGTGTACCTAATAAAGTGTCCGGTGAGTGTAGATTGAAGTAGCTGTGAATAGGTTGGAGGAGATCTGTCCTCGCTCACATGTATGAATGTGGATTTTTGTAGTGGATTTCATTGTTAGATTTGATCCCTATTGGAGGAGTTATCACATCTACATTAAATGTTTTACATTTTCAGCAAGTGTTGGTATTGGGACACATTGTAGGGTGCAGATTTCTCATTGGTTTCATCACACATTTTGTCACTAAGTGTAGGGCTCTATGCATAGAATTCTATTCTACTATTTCTACTTCTATATCAGACTTCCTGCTGGCCGATGATTTTCATTCATTACATTTTCCACAAAGTTTTTTAGTGCAGATATTTCATTATTTCTGTTTTCTATCCAGCTTTAGAGAAGTGTCTGATATTGGTGATATATAGAGACAAACAGGAGATGAAATATTTCTCCATTATTATTATTTGATTTATGGAGTTTGGACAGAACAGTCCAGGATTGGAGATTTATGGAGCCTAAAGATGGATTTTGATGACATTCTCATATTTCTATATTATTTATGTGGTTTAGATATAAAACTGTCCCAGAATATTATTGTCTCAGTCAGTCCTGTTATACTCACTGTAATTCCTCTATCCGGCTTGTTGTCAGAGCTTCCATCACCTCCCTGAAATGAGGACCCCACAGATTGTTCCCAGACAGGTCCAATGTCCTCAGTGTCTGGTTATTTCTTATTCCAGATGCCAGGTGGGGGCAGGAACTGTCTGTCAGGTGATTATCATCCAATCTGTAGAAGAAGAGAAGAATGTTACCAGAAGAAAATGAATTTCTCCCCCAGGAATGAATGGAACTATTCTCTATATAGCACTGCCCCCCGCAAGGACTGCTTGCTATTCTCTCTGTGGATTCCCCTCCCCCGGTTCCCAGCACACGGCCATAATCCAGGACAATTCCTTCCTTCTCCTCGGCTCACTCCAATAATCAGTCCAGGGGTATTTGGTTGGTTTGGCTGTTTATTGTAGAATGGGGATAGGAGAAGGAAATAGTGGGATACTCCAACTTTAACTATTCCCAGTGATGAGGACTCCTTCTCTGCTTTACTATAGATATGGAACAGCCAGGCTGTTGATTCATCCTGCCACTCCGGATGAATAGGAATTAAGCCTCTTATCCTTAAGATGACTTGGTGACTTCCGGTTCCGGCGCCGCATGGAGTAGCTGGGTCTTGAGCAGCTCCCGCGGTGTGCCCCAGTAAACCGGCCTGTAAACTCTGCCCGCCACCTCCAGCTCGCCTCAGGCTATCCCCCCCCTACTTCAGGACCCCATCCGGAACCGGCCGTTACCCGCAACTTGTCCCGCCATTGAACGGTTACTTGAAAAACCGGCCGCGAGGCCTCCGCCGGGCACGGCCCAAATCGAGGCCGCGGTCGCGGACTACTCCGGAACGGCGGCGGAATCGGCAGCGATGGACACTACTAAAATGCCGGAGGAAGACCCCCGGCCACCCACCACGGCATCCTCCTCTGCTCCAGACCCCTCCACTGAGAGGATAGCTAAGGCTGTGGTAGCTTTGCTCACCCCCACAATCAAAGCATCAGTGGAACAGGCCGTGGCTGCAGGCATGGCTGCAATAAGGAAGGAGCTGGAGTCTCACTCCCACCGCCTCAATGAGGCAGAAACCCGGATCTCCAGTGTGGAGGACGAACTATACCAAATGCAAGGCACAGAACAATCCCAGGACAAATTGAACCGCCTTATCATGGACAAACTGGAGGACCTGGAAAATAGGTCTCGGCGGAGTAACCTGAGATTTATAGGGATTCCAGAATCCGTCCCACCTTCAGCCATTCCTGAAATCTGTGCACGGAAAATCCCTGCAGCCCTGGGCATACAAGGGACCTGCGTTGTGGAACGGGCTCACAGAATGGGTCTCTACTCTGAAGAACGTAAGAGCCCTCGCCCACGAAATACTTGAACTACACAGACAAATCTGCCATCCTTTAGAAGTTCCGCCAAACTTCCCATTTCCAGATCGAAGGTATGAAAATCCTTATCTTTGCAGACTACTCAGTTGACGTCGCAAAAAAACATAAAACTTTCCAAACCGTATGCTCACAGCTGCATCAGGAACGCATAAAATTTACTCTGGCCTACCCGGCGACATTGCGCCTTCGTGCCCCGAACGGCAATCAACTCTCCTTCCAGGATCCTACGGAGGCAGAAAAATTTGTCCGCTCGCTCCATCATGGCGAATCAGGTCACAACAACTCGGCTAAATCCCTATCTTTTTCCAGGCCGGATATTCCCCACAGCCCCAGGAAGGAATCCCCAAAACGGCAACGATACTCCGATGTGGTTAGCTCTGGCCGCTCTGGCCCCCCCCGCTGAACCTCCTCAGGGACTCGTTGTGCTGTCTACTCCTGAGTGGGCCATGGGATCGTTTTCCTCCGGGCCTAGCTCCCGAGTGGCTCCTGCCGTCCGACGGCTGAAACCGTAAGCTCGTCCTCTACCATTGGAGATTTGTTATGTATTATATTGCATAGTTATTGTTGTTCTACTTCTGCTGTTCATTCGTTCCTCTCTTTCGTACTGCTCATTATGTCATGGCTGCACTATGCTCGGTCGTAGGTCGCGACCCAGGTTTCTGCAGACACGATCATTGTTAGGGCTCACCTTGCCCCGTTTCGTATCTGGAGACACACTTGGGGAGCTGTGCTCCATCGCATACACATGCGGAAAAAAGTGAAGTCCTTGCGACTATGTTTTTGTTCTTATTTTGTATTTTTGGTCTTTACCACCCAGTTTTCCGGTCTCCCTCTTGCCCGTTCCTTCCTCCCCAGGGGTCAGTCTCCTCATGGTTGCTGTACTTGCTTGGCAAAACTTTCCAACCAGGTGGCGGTTTCACCTAATTTGATAACACCTTGCTATCCCCCCGATAATGGTTAGATCCTTTTTCGGTTATTGCACACACCCAACCCCCTCGGTTAAGATAGGACACTGATATCCTGGAATGTTAAGGGTCTCAGATCCCCGGCTAAGAGAATGAAAGTCCTGCGGCATCTTAAACGCCTCCGGGCCGATATAGCTCTTATCCAGGAATCGCACCTTTCATCTGATGACATGGCTCGCATGGAAAAACTTTGGGTGGGTAAGGTGGTGGGATCAGCAGCGCTCGGGCGCAAGGCGGGTGTACTCATTCTATTTCATAAGCGTCTCCCGGAAGTCCTTTCGGTGGATGTGGATACGGAGGGCCGCTATGTTTCGGCTCACGTCCGCGTCAACAGTAAGGAATTCGTCATCTCTAACGTATACGCTCCTAACGTTTTTGACCAGTCCTTTTATTCAGCGTTATCCGCGCGAACCCTGGTTCTCCCACACGTCCCCCATTTGAAGGGGGCGACTTTAACGCTGTCATGGACCCGGTTCTCGATAAGTCGTTGTCCCCTTTGGAGGTGCGTCCTCGTACGGGCGGTTGTAACGCTCCTGCGTTTTATGTATTGTGTGGATTTTCAGCTGCAGAAATATTCCACTTCAGTAGTCATGTAAGAGAAACGCTGAGACACCATTCCCAACTCTCAATGACTCATCATGTGTGGAGGATCTCAATTCAGCAAGTAAATACACACACTCAATAAGATGTTTCCTAGAGTGACTTATGTATATAGTATCACAGTGATGATAGGCTGAAGAGACAGGTTGGGTAGAGATGGTAGAGGACAGACACTTGAAAGGAAATGTTCTTGAAAGTAAGATAGTAACAGATGGGATGCAGATAGGTTTAGCAATCATGTATGGTAGCAGATGACAGAGTAGCAGGTGGCCATACAAGAGAGATCAACCCAGTGCAGGAACAGGTGATAGTAGGTTCAAGAGCTAGCAATCTTAGATAATGCAGATGTAGTAATAGTCCTTAGTATGCAGAGCTAGATAGTGTAAGCTTTAGTATAAAGGTTATAGAGGTTTCCCCTGTGGGGTATTTATCACTAATAGCAATGTAGCAGAGGAGAGGTTCAGCAAGAGCGGATGATCCGGTAGCGGGATACAGGGATCAGCGCAGCGTGGTTCCGACAGCGAGGTATGCTTGCAAGCATGAGAGCTTCAAGACAGGTTACCATCAAGGCACAAAGTAGTTTGAACGAACACATGTGAGTGAGAGCATCGGTCTTAAAGGTGTATGCGCACCTTACCAAAAGAGAATGGTGGGGCGCATACACTTATGAAAGAGTAATTAGGGTACCCAAAGGTACCAGAACATTGCAGCGGTTCCCCCACACCCCTAGCCACGCTCACGGACTCTCTATCACTAACGGACGTATGGCGACATTTCCACCCGACTGACCGGGAATATACCTTTTACTCCCACCCCCACAAAACTTTCACGAGAATTGAATATCTGTTCTGCTCTGACTCTCTCCTCTCGCTAGCGCAGGACGCAGTAATCCACGACATGGCGATATCGGATCACTCCCCTCTCTCCTTATCCATTGACTTTACCGGTTCCCCTGCTGTCCCCCTAATATGGCGGTTCCCCTCCTTCCTTGCCAACAACGCTGACTTCAATTCGTATTTGGAACGGGCATTGCAGGAGTACTCTGACTCTAATGCGGATCACTCCTCCTCCCCCCATTTATTTTGGGAAGCGGGCAAGGCCTTCCTGAGAGGACGTATTATCTCCTATGCGGCGGCATACAAACGGCACGCTAAGAGCGGCTATAAATCGGCGAGCGATCGTCTCCGTGAGGCACAGCGCAATTTACTCCTGGCGGACACCCCATCGACCAAGGAAACTTGGGTCCTAGCTAAAAAGAATTTTGACGAATGGGCTGATAAAGTCGAACGTATCCACACGGCCCATCTTGCAGCATCCTTGCACAAGTTCGGCAACAAGGCTGGCAAACTGTTGGCGAAAATGTGCAAGGGTCGGCCGTCACCCACACATATTGGGTCCCTGCGGGACTCCTCGGGCATGGTCGATTCCACCCCCCAAGGCGTGCAGCGTATCATGAGAGACTTTTACTCTTCGCTATATGGTCCGGAAGACGTAGACGACGCGTCGGGCGATATGTTTTTGTCGGGCACGGGACTCCCTCGCATTAGTCCTGCACAGCTGGACATGTTGAACGCCCCGATTTCGGCGGAAGAAGTCGCGGACACACGATTAAACATCTCACGGCGAGTAAATCACCTGGTCCAGACGGCCTCACAGGGGAATTCTACAAATCGATCACAGCGAGTCTGGTTCCTACTCTGGTGGCGGTATACACATACATTTGGGACGGCGGGCCCTACCTACCGACGGGTAATCAGGCTATAATCAAACTACTTGCGAAAAAGGGTAAAGACCCACTAGAGCCGGGATCCTACCGCCCTATCTCGTTACTCAATCTCGATGTGAAAATCCTGTCAAAAATTGTAGCCTTGCGTCTGGCACTTATCATGCCCCATTTGATCCATCCGGCTTCACTAAAGGACGATCGGCCACGGCGAATATCCGAAAAGTGTTATTGGTACTGAGACAAGCTCGGTTGCACCCAACCCAAGACCTGGCTATAGTCACTTTAGATGCCGAAAAGGCATTTGACAATGTCAATTTTGTCTGGCT
The DNA here is from genome assembly GCF_965119305.1 of Pelophylax lessonae. Taxonomy (NCBI): domain Eukaryota; kingdom Metazoa; phylum Chordata; class Amphibia; order Anura; family Ranidae; genus Pelophylax; species Pelophylax lessonae. Next base: position 9,420,591 of record NC_138776.1, on the reverse strand, counting down.
GCGTAAAGTGTTGGATACCATGGGTTTCCAAGGCCCGTTCGTCCGACTGATTACGTCTATGTACGCATCCCCGACTGCTAGACTCTGCGTAGGAGGTTCTATGACTGAGGACTTCAGACTGTTCAAAGGTACGCGCCAAGGCTGCCCACTGTCTCCACTACTGTTTAATTTGACCATGGAACCCCTATCCAGGTATCTCTCCGGCCCTGCCCCCCTACATGGGGTCTGACTGGGTCACCTAGACCTGAGGATCTCTCTATTTGCAGATGACGTCCTCCTTTTCACATCATGCCCTTCTGCCGACATTCCCACGATTGTATCCACCTTTAACATCTTCAAGAAATGCTCGGGCCTCAAAATTAATTACTCGAAGAGCGAGATTCTCCCCCTGGGTCCAGGCGCAACCCGCGAGTGGGAATCGGACTCTCCCTTTAAAATAGCGACACACTCTATTACCTTTCTTGGCATAAAGATTGGAAGGACCCCCGCATCTATTTACACTCTCAACTATCCACCGCTATTTGCCAAAATTAAAGGGGAACTGGAAAACTGGAGGGAACTGCCGCTGTCTCTCTTGGGTAGATGCCACCTGATCAAAATGGTCAGTTTTGCCCGAATTTTGTATTTCCTTCAAACTCTCCCATTATTGATTAAACATAAAGATGTACAGGACCTCTCCAGGGCGTTCTCCAGGTTTCTTTGGCGAGGAAAGAGGCCTCGCATCGCCTCAAAAAAACTGTGCCTCCCCAGGCGAGACGCGGGTATAAATTTTCCTGACTTACGCTAGTATAACCTGTCATGCTTATTGAGAGTGGCATTGGACTGGATATCTCGGACTTCACAATTCTCGAACTTCGAGTTGGAATCCCAGATGTCTGGCCCTTTTACGTTAGCCTCACTCCTCCATGCCAAATGGGTCCAACTTCCACCCACACTACGTCATAACCTGCTCCTGAGGGATACGGTTATTGCGTGGAGGGAAGTGAGGAAACTTTTAAAATTGCCCCTATACTTCTCCAAACATCTCCCAATTCGGGGTAACCCTGCTTTTCCCCCCGGCTTGGAACATGCGGTCTATAAAGGATGGGAATCAAAGGGACTGGTCAACTTCATCCAACTCTGCAATCCACAAACTGGACTCCTGCTGTCATCCGCTGAAATCTCGGAGAAACACAATTTGCCACCTTCAGATTCTTTCTACCTGACACAATGCCGACACTTTATTCGTGGCACGTTAACCGAGCCCGACAGCGGGTTCAAGCTCTCTCTCATCGACACCCTACTGGACTCTGGCAAGTACACCATCTTGGATATCTACAAACCACTCATTCAACACTGCCCACCTGCCTCCTTTACTTCTTCAGCATCGAACTGGCTTAAGGACTTCCCGGGTGAGGACACGTTACCCAAGATGATTAGCGGTCTTCGGACCACTCTCAGACTCACCCCTAACTCTACATGGAAGGAAACACGACTTAAAATATTCCATAGGGCGCATGTCCCTTTCCTATCGGACAAGTCAATTCCGGATGCTCATAAATGTCCTCTTTGCCTTGCTGAGCGACCCTCTCTCTTCCACAAATTTTGTGACTGTGCACTGATATCAGCGTTCTGGGACCAGGTACTAGCATTCATAGCAACGGTAACCAAACTATCAGCACCAAAAGACCCTCTTCTATTGCTCTTCGGATACTGGGACAAGCGTCTACAGAAATGGTCAAGAACCTCAGCCGAACCATCTTGTCTTTGGATCCTGACCACCTTGCTCATCGCCAGGCATTTGATTTTGAAACAATGGATAGCAACCTCCCCCCCTCGCATATCCATGCTACGGTCAGAGCTAACCACACTTCACTCCATTGACCGCCTCAACACAGACTTTTCGGCCCCCTCTGCGGCCGATGCCTTCAACGCCAAATGGAACATCTTCAGCAACCATACTGTATCTCCAATGCTCTGGACTCCCCCCCTGATGCCTTCACCTTTCAGATTCATGACCCTCCCACAGATGCAACCCCTTCTTAGCCCCCCTCTGCTCAAATCTAGGACATGGATTCTGGGCCCCTCCCTGACCTTGATTTCCCTCCTCCTGCTCGCAATGAGTGGGCAGGCAGCCCCCAGTTCCCCCTATGTGATGTTGTTTTTTTCTCTGCCTTGTATCTGCAAATCCCTGTCATATGTTTTGTTAAACTTGAAAATTTTAAATAAAAAAAAAAAAAAAAAAAAAAGATGACTTGGTGAACAACTAGTTATCTTCAGGACACTCTCCCTAGTATCCTCTCTCTCTTGTTCGGCTGACACCCGTCCATTGACTGTCCTACTAGCAGGGGTGGCCCCCCTCAGGTCAGGCCCCTTGACACGAGTCCCTGTACTCACAATACTGCAGTCCCAGGGTCTCCCCCTCTCAGTCAGCTCTCCTGGACCTCTGGGTTCAGCTCCTCTCCACCACTTTTCTGGCCCTCAGGATGACCTCCTGCGACTGCATGGCACCTCTACAGAGGAGGAGGAAGCCGGAAGCCGCCACCTCCCTTCAGGACTTCCCTCTCCAACCAAAGACCCCACAGCACATGTGCTCCTGGCTTTTATACAGTATACCAGAATGCACTGAGGCAACCTGCCTTCTGCCAATCACCAGGACTGTATCAAAGCCTATGCATCCATTCGTCAGGTTTCCTCCCACTGTCCAACATGCCTCCCTATTGCACCAGTGTGAAACACTCTCTAAACCCGGGGTCCTCAATAGGCGGACTCCGGGCCGCCTCCGGACCCACACGGACTTTAATCTGGACCGCCGAAGTGGTCTCCTTCCTTCTGTTATCAGCGGGGGTCAGAATGGAGAGGATCGGAGTGGCTGTGTGTTACACTGGCAGCGCCACATGATTACAAAAAGCCGAGTTCTTCTGCTTACCAGCGGAGAGGATGTCCTACAAAGTCCCGCCTCCTGGGTCGGCTCTTACCTATGATAGACAGAACACTGGTGACGTCTATCATAGGAGCCGGTCCAGGAGGCGGGATTTCGAATGACATCCTCTCCGCTGGTAAGCAGAATAACTCGGCTTTTTGTAATCATGCGGCGCTGCCAGTGTAACACACAGCCACTCCGATCCTCTCCATTCTGCCCCCCCCCCGCTTATGTCACAGGTCACTCTTCATTAATGGGGACACGCACATGGTCACTCGGCATTCATGGGGACACACACAATGGTCATTCTGCATTCATGGGGACACGCACAATGGTCACTCTGCATTCATGGGGACACGCACAATGGTCACAAGCACAATGGTCACTCTGCATTAATGGGGACACGCACAATGGTCACTCTGCATTCATGGGGACACGCACAATGGTCACTCTGCATTAATGGGGACACGCACAATGGTCACTCTGCATTCATGGGGACACACACAATGGTCACTCTGCATTCATGGGGACACGCACAATGATCACTCTGCATTCATGGGGACACACACAATGGTCACTCTGCATTCATGGGGACACACACAATGGTCACTCTGCATTCATGGGGACACACACAATGGTCACTCTGCATTCATGGGGACACGCACAATGGTCACTCTGCATTCATGGGGACACGCACAATGGTCACTCTGCATTAATGGGGACACGCACAATGGTCACTCTGCATTCATGGGGACACGCACAATGGTCACTCTGCATTCATGGGGACACGCACAATGGTCACTCTGCATTCATGGGGGCACACACAATGGTCACTCTGCATTGGATGGGGGCAAGTTTTGGGGAATGCCTTTTTTTGTTGTTGGCGTTCTGTATTTGGAATTTGACGGTCACATATCCGGACCTCGGACTGAATGGAAAATTTGTAAGTGGACCTTTCAAGTTTACATTTGAGTACCCCTGCTCTAGACTGAATGAAGCGCATGCTGAGCACATTGAGCAGACCTCACTAACAGATCCTGCTCTCTGGTAGGCAGAGAACAATATAGATTTACCTGCAGCCCCTCTGATAGGCAGACAGAGCTCAAACTATACTCTCTCACTACCTACCTAGGAGGGTGTTACACTCACCCCCCGCCAAACCGAGCCATGTCCTTACTGGCACCTACCTAGGAGGGTGCAACAAATACATACAAGGAACTCATTTCTCTTTATTGGAGATAATTTATAGTAGATAACTTTATAAAACACAATCTATTGTCTACATGTAGCACCCTCCTAGGTAGGTGTTAGGTAAAATATATATGTGGCTCTGTTCTGCTTATCAGGAGAGCCTGATCTGTTAGTTAGCCTGTCACATGCTTCCAGGTGTGACTTATATGGTCTGGGGAGTCTCCCCACTGTATCCAATGAGGGATATGGTTGGATAGTGGAGGAAACCTAGCCAATAGCACACCAGGGTTTATGACTGTCCCAGTGGGTGGGCATTGCTGCGATGCATCTTGGGATTGGGAATAAATCCAGAGGGGACATGTGACAGGGTGTCTTTTGGTGGGAGCAGAGTCCCAGGAGGAGGTGGACGGCTGTCTCTCCTGCTGAAGTGAGGAAGGTCTAGGGACCAGGGGTTGATCTGTGCTGCAGAGGATCCAGTGTGCTGACCAGTGGAGCTGCTGGGCAGGAGACGTCAGGAAAAACAGTATAGTGAGTACTCAAGGATCTGCCCGGGGGTCTGCCTAAGAGAGGGGACCACTCCAGAGATGTCAGGGGGATCCAGAAGTCAGCTAACCCAGAGTGTTACAGTAAAGGGGGTGCCAAGCAGTTAAGCCCTGAAGATTAGGGGATAAAGGGGGCGCCAGGAAGGGCCCTGAAGTTGTTCAGCAGTACAGTCTACCTTAACTTACAGCTTGACTTAGGAAAGGATTACCTCAGGAAGCTTCATAACTCTTTCCACAGCCAAGGGCAAAGTGAAGCAGAGGCCTAGCCATGACTAGCACAACACAGCGTTACTCAGCGTTAACCAGCATTTTTCAGCGTTAACCTGCCGATTGTGCATGGTTCTAGTCAGTTGGAGTGTCCCACTCATCCCTTCTCCTATCCAGGTTCCTAATAAAACCTAAAAACCAAAGAAACTGGACTGATCCTTGTCTGATATAAAAACACTTGGAAACATGCCAGATTGTTCTACTGTTGCTAATGGTAACCCAGGGGAACCCCCACACAGCCCCTCCCATGGGAGTGGCGCTACATCACTATTGGAGATTTCTCTTTCTGTGGATCCCAATTAGTAAATGTGAGATGAGAAGTGGATGAGGTGGTGTGATCCATTCATTATTCCTGTATGGGGATTGTACCATACACACTCACACTGACCTCTAGGCTTTCACCTCCAACCTTCTGCTAAGTCTTCCATTCAGTTGTGGGGATTCACTTTGATGGTCACAGAAGTCTCACTCATGTTGTGGAAACTTCATTGACTAAAAGTGACACCATTGTACTTTGGGATTTCATGGTGGAGGATTTGATCTTATGAGTTTTGTGTTGGGGAGTCTCACTTTTATTGTTATATTATCACATTTATATAGTGTGAATGTTATATACTAGTGCTGCAGTCTTCCATATTATACTAGAAGTGCGAACTCCACCAATACTCATCAAATATAACAATTACATTCACTACAAACATTTCATACATGAGAGCAAGGGCAGATCTCCTGCAACCTATTCACAGCTACTTCAATCTATATAACATATAATGTACAAATATAGATAAACATGAAGAACAACAAAGTTATCTCTAAAAAATGGAAACATCAAGAGAAAGTTCATAAATGTGAAAAAGTGGATTTCCTACAACCCATTCACCACTACTTCCATCTCCAGTCACCATACAGTGACTTGTGCAGTAACAGAAATAATAATTCCCAAAGATTCATCCAGAAGGTTTATATCAATGCTGATCAGCTGCCACCTCTTTGCAGCAACTTCAATCATCCTCCACCACACCAGTAAGCAAACAGGTCACTTACCAAAAGGTTTGTCCCCACAAGTAATGGCCCAGACATGCATGTTTATACGCACCGCTCCGGACTGCAGCCGTTCATGATGGAGTGAAGGAAGTGATGTCATCGCACACGGCTGCAGTCCGGAGCGGTGCGTGCTCTGAGTTCTGTGTATACTCCTGTATATGATGGAAGTCTACAATCTGTCATTCAATATATATTTAAGGATTATGTACTATGGAGGCTTTTTCTTTTCTATGTGATGTGATTGCGGCCATTGTCTGGATACCTCGGGTGATATTGGAGATCCTACCTGTAGGGGTGACATTCCGGGGCACAGTCTGTTCTCATTGGAAGCCGGCTTGAGCGGAGTGGCGCTGCTGGAAGGATATAAACATGCATGTCTGGGCCTTGCTTGTGGGGACAAACCTTTTGGTAAGTGACCTGTTTGCTCACTGGTGTGGTGGAGGATGATTGAAGTTGCTGCAAAGAGGAGGCAGCTGATGAGCATTGATTTAAACCTTCTGGATGAATCTTTGGGAATTATTATTTCTGTTACTGCACAAGTCACTGTATGGTGATTGGAGATGGAAGTAGTGGTGAATGGGTTGTAGGAAATCCACTTTTCACATTTATGAACTTTCTCTTGATGTTTGCAATATTATAAGATAACTTTGTTGCTCTTCATGTTTATGTATTTTGCACATTATATATTATATACACTCACCAGACACTTTATTAGGTGCACCTTGCTAGTAGCGGGTTGGACCCCCTTTTGCCTTCATTCTTGGTGGAATAGATACAACAAGGTGCGGGAAACTTTCCTCAGAGATTTTCCTCCATAGTGACATGATAACATCACACATTTGCTGCAGATTTGTCGGCTGCACATCCATGATGCCAATCTCCCGTTCCACCACATCCCAAAGGTGCTCTATTGGATGAGATGTGGGGAGTGTGGAGGCCATTGGAGGACAGTGACCTCATTGTCATGGTGAAGAAACCAGTGGTGAGATGATTGGAGCTTTGTGACATGGTGCATTATCCTGCTGGGAGGAGCCATCAGAAGATGGGAGGAGCCATCAGAAGATGGGGACACTGTAGTCATAAAGGGATGGACATGGTCAGCAACAATACTCAGGTAGGCCATGGGGTGTATACCATGCTCAATTGGTACTAAGGGGTTCAAAGTGTACCAAGAAAATATCCCCCACACCTTTACCCCCCCTCACCATTACACCCCCACCACCAGTCTGAACCAGTGATACAAGGCAGGATGGATCCATGCACCAAATTCTTATCCTCCCATCTGAATGTCGCAGCTGAAATCCAGACTCCTCAGACCAGGCAATGTTTTTCCAATCTTCTATTGTCCAATGTTGGTGATCCTGTGCCAATTGTAGCCTCAGTTTCCTGTTCTTAGCTGACAGGAATGGCCCCCCGTGTGGTCTTCTGCTGCTGTAGCCCATCTGCTTCAAGGTTCAATGTGTTGTGCAGTCAGAGATGGTGTTCTGCATACCTTGGATGTAACGAGTGGTTATTTGAGTTATTGTTGCCTTTCTATCATCTGGAACCAGTCTGCCCATTCTCCTCTGCCCTCAACACAACTGCCGCTCACTGGATATTTTCTCTTTTTCCCCACCATTCTCTGTAATCCCGAGAGACGGTTGTGTGTGAAAATCCCAGAAATACTCAGAGCAGCCCGTCTGCCACCAACAACCATCCCACGTTCAAAGTCTCCTAAATTCCCTTTCTTCCCCATTCTGATGCTCGGTTTGAACTTCAGTAAGTCGTCTTCACCACGTCTAGATGCCTAAATGCATTGAGTTGCTGTCATGTGATTGGCTGATCAGCAATTTGTATTACCAAACAATTGAACAGGTGTACCTAATAAAGTGTCCGGTGAGTGTAGATTGAAGTTGCTGTGAATAGGTTGGAGGAGATCTGTCCTCGCTCACATGTATGAATGTGGATTTTTGTAGTGGATTTCATTGTTAGATTTGATCCCTATTGGTGGAGTTATCACATCTACATTAAATGTTTTACATTTTCAGCAAGTGTTGGTATTGGGACACATTGTAGGGTGCAGATTTCTCATTGGTTTCATCACACATTTTGTCACTAAGTGTAGGGCTCTATGCATAGAATTCTATTCTACTATTTCTACTTCTATATCAGACTTCCTGCTGGCCGATGATTTTCATTCATTACATTTTCCACAAAGTTTTTTAGTGCAGATATTTCATTATTTTTGTTTTCTATCCAGCTTTAGAGAAGTGTCTGATATTGGTGATATATAGAGACAAACAGGAGAGGAAATATTTCTCCATTATTATTATTTGATTTATGGAGTTTGGACAGAACAGTCCAGGATTGGAGATTTATGGAGCCTAAAGATGGATTTTGATGACATTCTCATATTTCTATATTATTTATGTGGTTTAGATATAAAACTGTCCCAGAATATTATTGTCTCAGTCAGTCCTGTTATACTCACTGTAATTCCTCTATCCGGCTTGTTGTCAGAGCTTCCATCACATCCCTGAAATGAGGACCCTCCAGATTGTTCACAGACAGGTTCAGTGTCCTCAGTGTCTGGTTATTTCTTATTCCAGATGCCAGGTGGGGGCAGGAACTGTCTGTCAGGTGAGTATAGTACAATCTGTAGAAGAAGAGAAGAATGTTACCAGAAGAAAATGAATTTCTCCCCCAGGAATGAATGGAACTATTCTCTATGTAGCACTGCCCCCGCAAGGACTGCTTGCTATTCACTCTGTGGATTCCCCTCCCCCGGTTCCCAGCACACGGCCATAATCCAGGACAATTCCTTCCTTCTCCTCGGCTCACTCCAATAATCAGTCCAGGGGTATTTGGTTGGTTTGGTTGTTTATTGTAGAATGGGGATAGGAGAAGGAAATAGTGGGATACTCCGACTTTAACTATTCCCAGTGATGAGGACTCCGATCTTCTCTGCTTTACTATAGATTTGGAACAGCCAGGCTGTTAATTCATCCTGCCACTCCGGGTGAATAGGAATTAAGCCTCTTATCTTTAAGATGACTTGGTGAACAATTAGTTATCTTCAGGACACTCTCCCTAGTATTCTCTCTCACTTCTTTGGCTGACACCCGTCCATTGACTGTCCCACTAGCAGGGGTGGCCCCACTCAGGTCAGGCCCCTTGACACGAGTCCCTGTACTCACAATACTGCAGTCCCAGGGTCTCCCCCTCTCAGTCAGCTCTCCTGGACCTCTGGGTTCAGCTCCTCTCCACCACTCTTCTGGCCCTCAGGATGACCTCCTGCGACTGCATGGCACCTCTACAGAAGAGGAGGAAGCCGCCCCCTCCCTCCAGGACTTCCCTCTTCAACCAAAGACCCCGCAGCACATGTGCTCCTGGCTTTTATACAGTATCCCAGAATGCACTGAGGCAACCTGCCCTCTGCCAATCACCAGGACTGTATCAAAGCCTATGCATCCATTCGTCAGGTTTCCTCCCGCTGTCCAACATGCCTCCCTATTGGACCAGTGTGAAACACTCTCTAGACTGAATGAATCGCATGCTGAGCACAATGAGCAGACCTCACTAACAGATCCTGCTCTCTGGTAGGCAGAGAACAATATAGATTTACCTGCAGCTCTCTGATAGGCAGACAGAGCTCAAACTATACTCTCTCACTAGCACCTACCTAGGAGGGTGTTACACTCAACCCCCACCAAACCGAGCCATGTCCTCACTAGCACCTACCTAGGAGGGTGCTACAAATACATACAAGGAACTAATTTCTCTTTATTGGAGATAATTTATAGTAGATCACTTTATAAAACACGATCTATTTTCTACATGTAGCACCCTCCTAGGTGGGTGCTAGGTAAAATATATATGTGGCTCTGTTCTGCCTATCAGGAGAGCATGATCTGTTAGTTAGCCTGTCACATGCTTCCAGGTGTGACTTATTGGGTCTGGGGAGTCTCCCCACTGTATCCAATGAGGGATATGGTTGGACAGTGGAGGAAACCTAGCCAATAGCACACCAGGGTTTATGACTGTCCCAGTGGGTGGGCATTGCTGCGATGCATCCTGGGATTGGGAATAAATCCTGAGGGGACATGTGACAGGGTGTCTTTTGGCGGGAGCAGAGTCCAAGGAGGAGGAAGGTCTAGGGACCAGGGGTTGAGCTGTGCTGCAGAGGATTCAGTGTGCTGACCAGTGGAGCTGCTGGGCAGGAGACGTCAGGAAAAAGAGTATAGTGAGTACTCAAGATCTGCCCAGGGGTCTGCCTAAGAGAGGGGACCACTCCAGAGATGTCAGGGGGATCCAGAAGTCAGCTAACCCAGAGTGTTACAGTAAAGGGGGTGTCAAGCAGTTAAACCCTGAAGATTAGGGGATAAAGGGGGAGCCAGGAAGGACCCTGAAGTTGTTCAGCAGTACAGTCTACCTTAACTTACAGCTTGCCTTAGGAAAGGATTACCTCAGGAAGCTTCATAACTCTTTCCACAGCCAAGGGCAAAGTGAAGCAGCGGCCTAGCCATGACTAGCACAACACAGCGTTACTCAGCGTTACTCAGCGTTACTTAGTGTTACTCAGCGTTACTCAGCGTTAACCAGCATTTTTCAAGTCGTCCCTGCCGATTGTGTATGGTTCTAGTCAGTTGGAGAGTCCCACTCATCCCTTCTCCTATCCAGGATTCTAATAAAACCTAAAGACCAAAGAAACTGGACTGATCCTTGTCTGATGTAAAAACACTTGGAAACATGCCAGATTGTTCTACTGTTGCTAATGGTAACCCAGGGGAACCCCCACACAGCCCCTCCCATGGGAGTGGCGCTACATCACTATTGGAGATTTCTCTTTTTGTGGATCCCAATTAGTAAATGTGAGATGAGAAGTGGATGAGGTAGTGTGATCCATTCATTATTCCTGTATGGGGATTGTACCATACACACTCACACTGACCTCTAGGCTTTCACCTCCAACCTTCTGCTAAGTCTTCCATTCAGTTGTGGGGATTCACTTTGATGGTCACAGAAGTCTCACTCATGTTGTGGAAACTTCATTGACTAAAAGTGACACCATTGTACTTTGGGATTTCCTTTGAACATCGTGGTGGAGGATTTGATCTTATGGTGTGGAGAAGATTTTATTATTACCGTTCTTTATTTGGACTTTTTTTGAAAATTCATACTAATAATGCTGCACTAATTTTATATCTGCTGATTATAAATTCTCTTCATTAGTTATCAGTGAAATATTCTCCATACCATTGTTATATATACACTTATAGGGAGTTTTGTGTTGGGGAGTCTCACTTTTATTGTTATATTATCACATTTATATAGTGTGAATGTTATATACTTTTTTTTTTAAAAAGATTTTTATTGAAGTCCAGCATAAACACACAGTCCACAACAGTACAACACAATGAAACATTATAACCATCACTCAGCATTCTCCAAGGGGCACATGGCAATACAGTCAGGAACAGTAGAAAAACAAAAGATTATCCCCTGGATTTATAAACTTCAATATCCCACGGACCGAGCGAGTAGCCGGACCCCATTTTTATTTGAAACACACTACCTAATAAAAAAAAAAAAAAACTTGCCCTTGCCCCCCAAACAGAACCAACACCCCAGTCACCTCACTGATCCCCCCGAGGAAGAACCAGCGGGCGACCAAACGAGCAGAACTCCGCCCATCTCCCCCCCCCCCTTCAAGTGACCCCCCCAGAGAACCTCTCTACAATAACATTCCCGACCTAGCCGGGCCCGCAGTCGTCTAAGAAACCCACGCCTGAGGAGTGTCCAGAGCCCCCAACCCCCCCCAGTACAGGTCCACTGTCCTCAAAGTCGGTCAGAAGGCATAGCCACCAAAGTAGCATCGGAGTCCACCCAGCGGTACCAAACTTTCCTAAATTTCTTAGGGGACCCCCTAGCCTCATAAGTCATCTTATATAGCACAATGTCCACATTCACCACCCTCTTCCACATGTCTAGGGACAACACCTCAGTATAGATCCACCTCCTGGCGATTAACTTCCGCGCACAAAAGAAAAGGATGCGGATAAATAACTTAGTGGCCATATCCAGTCCCTCCACCTCTATTACCCCCAGAAGGCACACCAGGGGCGAGCAAATATTCGGGAGTCCAAAGTTCTCCTCCATAAACTTCGTAATTTGAGACCACAAGGGTCTCACCTTAGGACAATCCCACACCATGTGCAAAAGGGACCCCCTACCCCCTGAACATTTATGGCACACAGCAGAATCCCTCTTGCGCATGGAAAACAGGCGGGCCGGAGTGTAATATGTCTGATGAAGATATCGCAATTGGATCATCTTATCAGTAGACGAGATAACCGTACCAAGGTACGTCTCCAAAACCTCCTCCCAGCGTTCCTCCGTCAATTCCGGTATAAAAGCTAGCCATCTAACTCTGGCCCTATCTACCACCCCAGGACCCCCAGGACCCAGCGCCCCATAGAATCTAGAGATCCGTTTCAAAGGCTCCGGATCCAGCAGCACAGTCTCAAGAGAGGGGTTAGCCAAGACCACCTCCCCCCCCCGAACTGCGCCCGCACCGCATGCTGGAGTTGCAGATATCTGAAGCGCCACGTCCCGGGAATCCCAAAGCTGTCTCTCAACTGCATGAATGACACCATCTTACCCTGAGAAAACAATTGATGCAAATATTTAAGGCCAAACCTGGCCCACTGTCCCCCATCTTGCAGGCTAGCAAGCTCCCGCAACGATGGGTTGAACCACAACGGAGCATTCGGAGATGACTCCAACGGAGTATCCCCCAGCTTCCGAGCACAAATCCGAAAAATCCTCCCAGGCAACCCCATCACCGACCCCAAATTCCGCCCAGGGCCCCCCCCCCTGTACAAAACATTGATCAGCGATTCAAATGAGGAGGCAAGTGCCGCCTCCACCTCTACCGTCGCGTTAGGCACCTGCGGAGAAAACCGCCAATGCAGAAAGACCAATTGTGCTGCAAAGTAATAGGACCGCAAGTCCGGCACCGCCAATCCCCCCCTCGCTACCGGGCACTTGAGCACCGACAAAGCCACCCTAGAGGGTCTACTACCCCACAGCAGGGTGGTAAGGATTGCGTCGATCCTCCGGAAAACCTTCCTCGGAACATAGACCGGAGAATTCGACAGGATGTATAAGAATTTGGGCAAAAAAATCATCTTAAAAAGATTTACTCTGCCCAGCAGCGAGAGGGGGAGGGACCGCCACCGTTCCACCCTTTCCCGAAAGGCCTTCACAATAGGAGCAAGATTGGTCTCCAAAAACCCAGATATCGGCATCTGAAACACGATTCCCAGATATTTAAAGGTACTGGACAGGGGGATCGGGCACCCAGCCGGAGCCACAACCCCCTCGTCCAGTGGAAAGAGAGATGACTTGGCCCAATTGATACAGAACCCAGAGTACTCCCCAAACTCCCGAATCACACTGATGGCATAGGTCAAGGAAGGTCCCGGATCCTGCAAGTACAACAGCATATCGTCCGCATATAATGAGACCCGTTCCTCCATAGAGCCCACCCTCAACCCTCTGAAAACCACACTCTCCCGCAATCTCATCGCCAGAGGTTCCATAGCCAGGGCGAAGAGCAGGGGTGACAAAGGACATCCCTGTCTGGTCCCCCTATGCATCCGGAAGGGCTCAGAGATCTGTCCATTAACCCTAACCCTCATCAGAGGCTCTGTATACAGCAATTGAACCCAGGAGCGAAAAACCGGGCCGAAGCCGTACGCCTCCAGCACCCGGAATAGATACGGCCACTCCACCGAGTCGAAGGCCTTCTGAGTGTCCAAAGAGGCCACCACCCGTTCCCCGCACACGTCATGTTGAGCCTGAAGATTGACAAAAAGACGCCGCACATTCATCTGCGCACACCGCCCCGGCATAAAGCCCGTCTGATCCGCCCTAATCAATTTCAGGATAACCGTCTGCAGCCTCATAGCTAGAACTTTGGCCAAAATTTTGGTGTCAACATTAATCAACGAGATTGGTCTGTACGCCCCACAATCTCTCGGGTCCTTCCCCGGTTTCGGGATAAGCACCACCAATGCCTCTCTCATAGAAAGAGGCAGAACCCCCCCTGTCCGCGCAGAATCGTACAAGTGCAGCAAACGGGGCGACAACTCCTCCCTAAAGGTGTGATACCATTCCGACGGCATCCCATCCAGACCAGGGGACTTCCGGGGGGAGAAGGACGCAATGGCCCTTCCCACCTCCCCCACAGTAAGTCCCTTATCCAGGAAACTGACCTCCTCAGCCGACAACTGCGGGAACTCCACACCCTGCAGATAGTCATCGAGCTCCGCCCGGTCCCGGGCCAGACCCGATTTATATAGGTCCTCATAGTAGCGAGTAAATTCTCGAAGTATCCCAGCAGTATCCCTAACTTCCCTACCCTGTTCGCCCAGCACACAGCCAACATGCACCGGCGCATGCTCCGAGCGAGCCAGAAAGGCCAACATCCGCCCATTCTTGTCCCCAAACTCAAACACCCTCCGCCGCTGGGCCAACATAGTTTTGGTCGTCTGGTCAGTCAGGAACATCTGTAGGTCTCTGGTCGCCTGTCTCCAACTAAGCAACCCCTCCGGGTCCGGAGCACCCACATAGTCCATCTCAGTCCTAGAAACCACCAGCTCCTTTTCCGCCCTAGTAGAGGCCAGTTGTCTCCTAAAGCTTTTCAATTCGGTCATGAAAACCCCCCTCAAGGTAGCCTTAAAGGCCTCCCATTGAAGCTGAGGTTCCCCATACTCCCCGTTCTCCACCCAGTAGTTGGCTATGGCCCGTGAACAAGCAATCTTAATATATTCCTCCTGTAACCAACTGGCCTCCATCCTCCACTGACGTACCCCCTCCCTAAACCCCACCCGAAGAGTGAGAGCCAGGGGAGAGTGATCCGAGTGGACTCTCGGCAAATATTCCACCGAGTCCACCAGACCCAATCCCGCCTCCCCGGCGAGGACGGTGTCCACCCGAGACAGTGACTTATATGTCTCCGAGTAGCACGAAAACTCCCGGGCCAACGGGTGAGTGTGTCTCCAAACATCCCGAAAACCAGAAGAGGCCAACCACCTCGCCAAAGGAGCCGGAGAACCGGCCTTACCCCTCAGCCTGTCAAGCTCCGGGTCAGAGACAGCATTAAAATCCCCCATAATGTACACTTGTCCCTCCGCCACCTCCATGGTTGCCTTGAAAATCACATCCATCAGGGCCAAGGAGAATGGAGGAGGCACATAAACATTTACAACTGTCAGTATTTGTAGGCACACCTTGATGACCAGGATCACATACCTCCCAAACACATCAGTTTTAACCATTTGTATCGTGATAGGCATTGCTTTCGTTACCAAAATAGAGACCCCTCTCGCATAAGAGGAGTACGTTGAATGATACATGCTAGCAATATGCGCCCTCTTCAAGGAGAGGATCCTGGAGCCTTGTAGATGAGTTTCCTGCAACAGAATCAGATGCGGCTTATGCGCCTTAAGATAATCAAAAATCAATGAACGTTTAAATTTCGAGTTCAAGCCCCGGACATTCCAGGACACCACTTTCAGACGCTCAGCCATCATGTGCATTTCCAGACAGCAGAACACTCCTCCCACCACATCCTCCAGGGCCCTCCCACTCAGCCCCAACTCCAGGATCCTCTCCTCCATCAAGCAGCAGACATTCCCATATCACCAGATCACAGTAAATACAGGTCCCCCCACATGGCAGAGTCCCATCCGAGTTCCCCCAGTCACCTGAAATGGAAAAAACAAGAGCCCCATCCCACTCCCTCCCCACCCCCCTCCCTGCACCCAGCCCCAAACCCGCCAAGTGCTTCATTCCCAAAACACAAAACTAGAAAAAACACCAGAGTCTCTACCTCAGAAGTGCAATACCACCCCTCCCCCCTCCCCAAGATCACTCGGACCAGCCCCCCCACAACATCAGGTCCACAGTCCTTAGGTTTACCAAAGAAAAAAAAAACCAAAACCCCCCCCCCCTACACAGTTCAGCAGCGAGCCAAGTGTTCAAAAAAAAAGGTCCTTGAGGCCAGAGAAAAAAAAAAGGGAGCAGAAAAAAACAGAAGGAAAAAAAAAGGGAAAAAAAAACCAGGAGAAAAAAGAGTCCCTCCAACCACCTGTAAAAAAAAACTCCATTCACAGTCACACAAACTCCAGCCGAGCAGAATCATGGTACAGCAGTAGGCAGGTCAAGCCACACTCAGGATCTCCCAGGGGACCCACGCCGGGCTCCAGGGCCCCTCGCATCAAGCCACGCAGACGCCTCCGTCGGATTATTGAAGAAGTGGGCCTTGCCCCCATCCACCACCCGCAGCTTGGCCGGGTACAGCATACTGTACCCCAAATTAAGTTCTCGGAGACGCCGTTTCACAGGTTGATAGCTGGCTCTCTGCTTCTGCGTTGTTGCCGAAAAGTCAGGATAAATTGAAACACGATATCCATTAAACTCCAATGCAGGGCCTGTACGGGCCACCCGCAGAATGTTCTCCCTGTCCCTGAAATGCACCAACTTTGCGATCATAGGGCGAGGTATGGCCCCCCTTGGCGGTGCCTTGGAGGGAATCCTATGGGCCCATTCAATAGCAAACAGCCTAGTGAAGGTGGCAGCATCCATGTTGGCTTTCAGCCAGCCCTCTAGAAAGTCCTCCGGGTGCCCGGCCTCCGAACCCTCGGGAAACCCCACAAACCTGAGGTTATTGCGGCGCATGCGATCCTCCATATCCGCCAACTTCAGCGTATGTTCAGCCACTATCTGCTTAGACACCTGCACCGTTGTCTCCATAGGGCGGACCACAGTCTCCACATCCTGAATCCTCCTGTCCGCTGCACGCGTCCTGTCCTTCACTTTGGCCAGATCATGCTTCAAAAAAGAGAACTCCATCTTAAGCCCATCGATTTGGTCAGTCAATGAAGAGCGACAGAATTGTATGGCCTCCATAATTTGGGACAGGGACGGTTCCCCAGAGGCTGAGGGATGAGAGCCAGCGCTGTCAGCACAGACCGGCTTCACCAGCCGATCCAACGATCTCCCCCTCTGTCTATGCCCCTTCCCAGGAGGCCTGGGAGCGGGCTCAGGCGCCTCAGGATCATCCCAGATATCCCCCACAACGTCCGCACCAGCCCGCTCCCTCGGCACCTCCTCCGCCAGGCGACCGGCGCCATCTTGGGATCCCCAGGCAAAGCGCGCCAGTCTGTCCCCGGGCGGCACCGGAGCCGCTTTACCGTATTTGACCATCTCCAACACTGTCCTTCCAGGTCCAGGGGTTCCCCCGAGCAGGCAACAGAAGAAAAAAACGGAGTTTGCGGGCAGGATGAGTACAGGATCACAGGCAGTCAGCGGAGCTCTCACTCAGAACGTCCTCACATGCCGGCCGCTGGCTCCGCCCAGTTGTGAATGTTATATACTAGTGCTGCAGTCTTCCATATTATACTAGAAGTGCGAACTCCACCAATACTCATCAAATATAACAATTACATTCACTACAAACATTTCATACATGTGAGCAAGGGCAGATCTCCTGCAACCTATTCACAGCTACATCAATCTATATAACATATAATGTACAAATATAGATAAACATGAAGAGCAACAAAGTTATCTTATAATATTGCAAACATCGAGAGAAAGTTCATAAATGTGAAAAAGTGGATTTCCTACAACCCATTCACCACTACTTCCATCTCCAATCACCATACAGTGACTTGTGCAGTAACAGAAATAATAATTCCCAAAGATTCATCCAGATGGTTTATATCAATGCTGATCAGCTGCCACCTCTTTGCAGCAACTTCAATCATCCTCCACCACACCGGTGAGAAAACAGGTCACTTACCAAAAGGTTTGTCCCCACAAGCAAGGCCCAGACATGCATGTTTACTTGCAATAGATTTTTATTAATTTTCAAACATTACAGCAAAATTTGTTAAATTATTCATTGTCTCATGTACAATGTTTCCAACAAAACATATAGAGGTAGAATTGCAGAACTCAATCATCAAAGAGAAATAAAATAAAGAAAGAATAACATCTCAAAAGTAAACGTTAACAACCAAAAACTGTTCCAGTCATTTCACTAGTGTTTGTGTTTGTGTTAACGGTGGCCCAACCCCCATCAAGGGACGGGGGTGAAGTATTTGCTGGTAGTCCAAATGTGCCAAGTAGAGTGGAATTTGGATCCATTATGAGTCGAGTAAGCGTAAGCCTTCTCCATAGAGTATTGGAGATTAACCATTCTAATGACTTCCAGGTGAGATGGGGATATGGTCTGCTTCCAGTGTTTGGCTATCAGTGTCCTGGCTGCTACCAGGATGTGGAAGCATACCGTTCTCATGTGTAAGGGTATGTTGTGTATTCCTAAGTTCAGTATTGCCATGGCCATGGTTGGTTGGGTGAGTATGCCCGTGGTGGTCGAAAGAACCTCAAACACCCTCCTCCAAAAGCTGGTTATGCTCTTGCACTTCCAGAAAATATGAGAAATAGTACCTATTTGGTCACAGTTTCGCCAGCATAGCGGGCTCTGAGAACTAAAAAATTTAGACAGGCGATAAGGTGTGAGGTACCATCTGGTCAGAAGTTTTTGCATTTGTTCCCAGTGGTTTATGCATCTGGAGGCCATGAAGGAGGTGTGGATCGCCGTTTTCCACTGGTAATCGGAATAGGGTGTCTGAAGCTCACTCTCCCACTTAACCATGTGTGTCGTTTTATGAAAGGCGGTCTTGTGTCCTATAAGGTTGTATATGAGGGATATGCCTTTTACTGGGGACTTTACGTTCGTGAGGAATTGCCATAGGGTGACAGGTAGCCACAACTTGGGCAAGGGATATTTGCGTAAAAAGCTAATTATGGTGTTATGGGCAAACATGGCATTGTTGGGTAGATTAAATTCTGTGTGTAGGTCTTGAAAGGACTTGAGTGAATCCTGTTGGTATAGTTGAGATACCGACTGTATCCCAGCAGCCGTGAGCATGGTGGTTTTTGTGAACGGAAGAAGAACAGTGAATACTGTGAGAGGTATTGGGATCAACACATCTGTCGGATGTGTGGGCTTCCGTGCGATGAGAGCTCGCCAGGAGTGCAGCGTCGCACGAGACGTGATTGGCAATGATCTCATATCTAGGGGTTTCCATGCGTCAGCTAGAAGTAGTAAACCGAGATCCGACGTTCGCGTCGATGCCGCTTCTATTGGCAGCCAGGGGAGGCTACGTGTATTGGAGAACCAGTGTTGGATGGGGGTCAGTCTTGTTGCGTGGTAGTAATCCGTTATGTCTGGTAGCCCTAGCCCACCCGCCTTTTTGTGACGAATCATATGCGATTGAGAACATCTGGCTCTCTTTCGCTGCCATACAAATGTGCAAAGTATTTTGGACATGGAAGTGAGGTATGCGCTGGTGACATGTATCGGAAGGGTGCGGAATATGTATAGTATTTTTGGTAGACAAAGCATTTTGAATGCCGCTATACGTCCCGCCCAGGAGATTTCGGTCGACTTGATACCATTGGTATCTGCTGTTAGGGTGGACAGTAGGGACTTCATGTTGGAGTGTAGCAATTTGGATGTGGGGAATGCCAGCTGGATCCCCAAGTATTTCAGCGAGTCAGATGACCAAGCGTATGGGAGTATTGTTTGGAGATGTTTTCGGGTGTTGTCTGGTATATTCATGCCTAAGATTTCGGATTTGCCAAAATTCACTTTATAGAAGGACACCTTGCTAAAGTCTTGAAGAATTTTATGGGCTGCTGGGAGGGACACTATAGGGTTCGATAGGCTTAAAATGACATTGTCAGCAAATAGAGTGATGACGTGCTTGGAGGATCCAAATTTAAAGCCCGATACCATGGGGGAGGTGCGAAGTAATTCAGCCAGTGGCTCTATTAGCAAGTTAAAGATGAGGGGCGACAGGGGGCAGCCCTGACGCGTACCGTTTGTAATGCGAAAGGGTTTAGAAAGCATGCCAGCGGAGAGCACCTTAGCAGATGGGGAGGAATATAAAGCCATTATGGCCGACAGTATCGGACCCGAAAATCCGAACTTGCGCAAAACCGATTCCATGTATCCCCAGTGTATGCGGTCGAACGCCTTCTCTGCGTCTATGGAAAGAAGCAGAGAAGGCGTTCTGGAGCTCTCAGCGTGGTGCATTAGGTTTATTACCCTTCTGGTCGCATCCGGGGCTTGCCGTCCCCGGACAAATCCCATTTGGTCACCTCCCAATAGCTTCGGTAAAAGGTGCGCTAGGCGGTTGGCTAGGATTTTTGCATACAATTTGGCGTCGTTGTTTAACAGGGATATGGGTCTAAAGTTCGCTGGTGCTGTAGGGGGTTTGCCTGGTTTAGGGAGGGTTATTATGTTTGCCTGGAGCATCTCCTCTGGGAAGGCGCCTGTGGCAATGGCCGAGGAAAATGCTGACAACATGTGGGGTGAAAGAATATCATGGAATGACCTGTAGTATTCATTTGTCAACCCGTCAGGGCCTGGGGATTTATTTAAAGGAGTACCTAGAATAGTCTGGGATAATTCTTTTGGCGTAAATGGTGCATTTAGGGATGATAGGTCCTCGGGCGTGAGAGAGGGGAGGTTCATGCGTCTCAAGAAGGTGAGAATGTCCGACGTCGACGGGTTGTGTGTGGTTGCGTCTTTGCGTAGGTTGTACAGTGATTCATAATAGTCGGCGAAAGCGTCCGCAATTTGTTGGGGGTGCGTGTGTTTTTTACCCGTATGAGGGTGAGTTATGAACGCTATTTTGGATTTCACTCTCCTGGCTTTGAGCCTGGAGGCCAGAAACTTGCCTGCCTTGTTATGGGCCGAGTAATACTGAAGTCGGAGTTTCGCCATCATTTTGTCGTGATTGACCAGCAGAAGCCTACGGAGATACGATCTGAGGGTCGAAAGTTTGGTGGACAATAATTGTGAGGGGTGCTGTTTATTGGCCTCCTCCAAGGATTTAATGTTTTCAAGGGTGTCTCGAAGCGATTTCTGATGTTTCTTTTTTAATCTAGATGCCAGTTGAATAAGAATTCCTCTCACATATGCCTTATGGGCATTCCAGAGCGTGAAAGGGTCCATGGTCGGGGCGGCGTTGTTTGCGAAGAATTCCCTGAGGTGAGTTTGGATGTGCTTGAGAGAGTCGGGGTCTGACAGAATGGTATTGTTGCATCTCCAAATGTACTGCGACGACTGGGGGGCTGATGTAGATATGGACATATGTATGGCCGCATGGTCTGACCACGTGATGGGGTATATAGATGTATGCAAAACCAAGGGCAGGATCGTTGAGTCTACCAGGAACATGTCGATCCTGGAGTAAGTGAGGTGGCACGCCGAGAAGAAGGTATAGTCTCTCTCCTCCGCGTGCTGGTATCTCCATATATCGTGCAGATTTTCCACATGTAGGAGAGCTGCCATGGAAGTAGACAAGGTTTTGCCACCGGAGGTCGAGTCCAAGGCAGGGTCTGCTACGATGTTAAAATCCCCACATATGATCAATTTGCCTACCGTGAGCTTGCGAACTTTTGTGAATAGTTTCCGCAGGAATTTGAGCTGGTGGCAGTTGGGAGCATACACGTTTACAATAGTATAATCACAATCATTAATATTGCAGTGTAAGATAATGAACCTTCCGTCTGTATCCTCCACCACCCTAGAGTAGGTGAAGGTCACAGAGTTGCTAACGGCCAGCAGGGTTCCTCGTTTCTTTTCAGGGGAGTTTGCCATAAACACATGGGGATAGTCTGGATGAGAGCAGCGCGGTACTGAACCGAGCTTGAAGTGGGTTTCCTGAATGGCCAGGATGTCTGCCTTGTGAGTCTTTGCTTCCTTCCACATCGAGAAGCGCTTTACGGGGTGGTTCAGCCCCTTAACATTCAGCGATAATAGCTGTAAGGACATATTAGGGTTTGAGGAAGTTCAGAGAGTTCGAAGCGGGCTCGCCGCTGAGGATGAGAGCATACCATATGAAACTTGGCATAGGAAGTACAAAGGGGTACCTGGAGGGAGGACGCGTAAGCCTCCGATAGTTGGGTATCAAGGATGGTTCAAATGGTGTTCGTGTGGAGTCCGGTGAGTGGCACAGAGGAAGACTGGATGGAAGTCCGGAACATATTGCTGATGATGGAAACAACTGTCCATGGATGTTGCTGAAGTCGTAACTGGGTCCTGCTTTAAAAAGAATTGTAGAAAACAAGAAAAAAACAACACAGGTAAAAAAGGATACGATCCTGACGGACCATAAGGGCAGCCATTGCTACTCGGCTGGTGGGGTAGCTAGCACGATATCAAGTGCTACAGAGGGCGGGAGGGCCAGTGCGCCCAGCCAAGGAAATAGAAGTCATTATCATTTTGAGCGGTGAGAGGACCTGGATCTGGAAGGCCTAGACACCGTATGCCAGTCAGGTTGCATACGTGGTAGTGGAGGATCTGGGTGTCTAGGTCATTGTTCGGTGGTGTCAGGGAGGATGTGCCACTGTTTAAGGAGACGGAGGCCTTGTTCCATAGATGTGATTTGGGAGGTGGACCCCATATGGGTCACACAGAGCTTGGCGGGGTATTTCCACTTATATATGATTTTATTGTTCCTCAGGGCCTTGGTTATGGAATTTAGATTTCTTCTCAATTGGAGTGTATATTGAGAGTAATCAGGCAAGACCTGGAGGGTCGATGCACTTTCAGGGAGGCGATCTTTCCTCCGGAGCGAGTCTAATATCTTCTCTTTAGCCTGAAAATAGTGTATCCTCATGAGGACATCCCGAGGGACGTCTTGCGGTAGGAATGATGGTTTGGGGAGCCGGTGGATGCGATCAATAGTAAGGTCCGCATTGGTGAGTTCAGGCACCACTGTCTGAAACAGATCGCGGACATAAGTGGGCAGTTGGTTGGGTTGGATTGTTTCAGGGATCCCCCTTATTTTGAGGTTGTTACGCCTCGATCTATCCTCAAGGTCTGCTATCTTCGCTTGCATGCGATGTATATCTTCCTGATGGGAAGTGTGAGCGTCCACTAGGGAGTTGTAGGACACTGTGAATTCCTCCATCCTCTCCTCTACATTGTGTACCCTGTCTCCCAGGCCATGCAATTCCTTTTGGCAATAGGAGATGGAGGCTTGGATGTTGGCCTGCATGGACGAATGTAGCATAGACAGCATGTCCTTAAGGGTAGTGTCTGATACAGGCTGTCCGGTAGTGGTCAGGTTTGAAAACGGGTCAGGCGGTGGAGAGTAGGCCCAAGGTGTATACGGGGCGGTGGATGTATTGCTCACCTCCATGTATGTAGATGCCTGCATCGTCAGTGAGCCCCTCCGTGGGCGAGACTTCGCCAGACTCTGTACGGATGGTGTGGAGGGAGAGGAGTCCGCAGACCTTGCCGGCCGCATCGGGAGCGTATTGTGCGTTCGCGCCTCTATCGGCGCCGTTATGACGTCATCCGTCCGCGACTCGGGCGGTAGAGGGAGTGGCTGGCTGGACGGTGGAGTGTCTCCGCCGCCATGTTGGCGGAGACCGGGCGGGATCGGTCCGAAAAACTCGGACAGTTTGCGGACTGGCGGGGCACCTTTGTTCCTCCGGGCCATGCTGGTGATGTGCACGGGCTATTCCCCCGCAAGGATCTGCAGTTACCAGGATCGTAGAGCGCCTGTGTCGGGCCGTAGATGTAGAATAGGCTGAGCGCTGGCTGGAGCTCCCGGATCAAGCGGCCATCTTACTCGGCGGTCGCCACGCCCCCCCCAGACATGCATGTTTATATCCTTCCAGCAGCGCCACTCCGCTCAAGCCTGCTTCCAATGAGAACAGACTGTGCCCCGGAATGTCACCCCTCCAGGTAGGATCTCCAATATCACCCGAGGTATCCAGACAATGGCCGCAATCACATCACATAGAAAGTATACACAGAACTCAGAGCACACACCGCTCCGGACTGCAGCCGTTCATGATGGAGTGAAGGAAGTGATGTCATCGCACACGGCTGCAGTCCGGAGCGGTGCGTGCTCTGAGTTCTGTGTATACTCCTGTATATGATGGAAGTCTACAATCTGTCATTCAATATATATGTAAGGATTATGTACTATAGAGGCTTTTCTTTTCTATGTGATGTGATTGCGGCCACACCAGCCTGAACCGGTGATACAAGGCAGGATGGATCCATGCACCAAATTCTGACCTCCCATCTGAATGTCGCAACTAAAATCCAGACTCATCAGACCAGGCAATGTTATTCCATTCTTCTATTGTCCAATGTTGGTGATCCTGTGCCAATTGTAGCCACAGTTTCCTGTTCTTAGCTGACAGGAGTGGCCCCCGGTGTGGTCTTCTGCTGCTGTAGCCCATCTGCTTCAAGGGTCGATGTGTTGTGCAGTCAGAGATGGTATTCTGCATACTTTGGTTGTAACGAGTGGTTATTTGAGTTACTGTTGCCTTTCTATCCTCTGCAACCAGTCTGCCCATTCTCCTCTGACCTCAACACAACTGCTGCTCACTGGATACTTTCTATTTCCCCATCATACTCTGTAATCCCGAGAGATGATTGTGTGTGAAAATCCCAGAAATACTCAGACCAGCCCGTCTGCCACCAACAACCATGCCATGTTCAAAGTCTCCTAAATCCCCTTTCTTTCCAATTCTGATGCTCGGTTTGAACTTCAGTAAGTCGTCTTCACCACATCTAGATGCCTAAATGCATTGAGTTGCTGCCATGTGATTGGCTGATCAGCAATTTGTTTTACCAAGAAACTGAACAGGTGTACCTAATAAAGTGTCCGGTGAGTGTAGATTGAAGTAGCTGTGAATAGGTTGGAGGAGATCTGTCCTCGCTCACATGTATGAATGTGGATTTTTGTAGTGGATTTCATTGTTAGATTTGATCCCTATTGGTGGAGTTATCACATCTACATTAAATGTTTTACATTTTCAGCAAGTGTTGGTATTGGGACACATTGTAGGGTGCAGATTTCTCATTAGTTTCATCACACATTTTGTCACTAAGTGTTGGGCTCTATGCATAGAATTCTATTCTACTATTTCTACTTCTATATCAGACTTCCTGCTGGCCGATGATTTTCATTCATTACATTTTCCACAAAGTTTTTTAGTGCAGATATTTCATTATTTCTGTTTTCTATCCAGCTTTAGAGAAGTGTCTGATATTGGTGATATATAGAGACAAACAGGAGATGAAATATTTCTCCATTATTATTATTTGATTTATGGAGTTTGGACAGAACAGTCCAGGATTGGAGATTTATGGAGCCTAAAGATGGATTTTGCTGACATTCTCATATTTCTATATTATTTATGTGGTTTAGATATAAAACTGTCCCAGAATATTATTGTCTCAGTCAGTCCTGTTATACTCACTGTAATTCCTCTATCCGGCTTGTTGTCAGAGCTTCCATCACATCCCTGAAATGAGGACCCTCCAGATTGTTCTCAGACAGGTTCAGTGTCCTCAGTGTCTGGTTATTTCTTATTCCAGATGCCAGGTGGGGGCAGGAACTGTCTGTCAGGTGATTAGAGAACAATCTGTAGAAGAAGAGAAGAATGTTACCAGAAGAAAATGAATTTCTCCCCCAGGAATGAATGGAACTATTCTCTATGTAGCACTGCCCCCGCAAGGACTGCTTGCTATTCACTCTGTGGATTCCCCTCCCCCGGTTCCCAGCACACGGCCATAATCCAGGACAATTCCTTCCTTCTCCTCGGCTCACTCCAATAATCAGTCCAGGGGTATTTGGTTGGTTTGGTTGTTTATTGTAGAATGGGGATAGGAGAAGGAAATAGTGGGATACTCCGACTTTAACTATTCCCAGTGATGAGGACTCCGATCTTCTCTGCTTTATTATAGATTTGGAACAGCCAGGCTGTGGATTCATTCTGCCACTCCGGATGAATAGGAATTAAGCCTCTTATCCTTAAGATGACTTGGTGAACAATTAGTTATCTTCAGGACACTCTCCCTAGTATTCTCTCTCTTCTTCGGCTGACACCCGTCCATTGACTGTTCTACTAGCAGGGGTGGCCCCCCTCAGGTCAGGCTCCTTGACACGAGTCCCTGTACTCACAATACTGCATTCCCAGGGTCTCCCCCTCTCAGTTAGCTCTCCTGGACCTCTGGGTTCAGCTCCTCTCCACCACTCTTCTGGCCCTCAGGATGACCTCCTGCGACTGCATGGCACCTCTACAGAGGAGGAGGAAGCCGCCCCCTCCCTCCGGGACTTCCCTCTTCAACCAAAGACCCCGCAGCACATGTTCTCCTGGCTTTTATACAGTATCCCATAATGCACTGAGGCAACCTGCCCTCTACCAATCACCAGGACTGTATCAAAGCCTATGCATCCATTCGTCAGGTTTCCTCCCGCTGTCCAACATGCCTCCCTATTGGACCAGTGTGAAACACTCTCTAGACTGAATGAATCGCATGCTGAGCACAATGAGCAGACCTCACTAACAGATCCTGCTCTCTGGTAGGCAGAGAACAATATAGATTTACCTGCAGCTCTCTGATAGGCAGACAGAGCTCAAACTATACTCTCTCACTACCTACCTAAGAGGGTGTTACACTCACCCCCCACCAAACCGAGCCATGTCCTCACTAGCACCTACCTAGGAGGGTGCAACAAATACATACAAGGAACTCATTTCTCTTTATTGGAGATAATTTATAGTAGATCACTTTATAAAACACGATCAATCATCTACATGTAGCACCCTCCTAGGTAGGTGCTAGGTAAAATATATATGTGGCTCTGTTCTGCTTATCAGGAGAGTCTGATCTGTTAGTTAGCCTGTCACATGCTTCCAGGTGTGACTTATTGGGTCTGGGGAGTCTCCCCACTGTATCCAATGAGGGATATGGTTGGACAGTGGAGGAAACCTAGCCAATAGCACACCAGGGTTTATGACTGTCCCAGTGGGTGGGCATTGCTGCAATGCATCCTGGGATTGGGAATAAATCCTGAGGGGACATGTGACAGGGTGTCTTTTGGCGGGAGCAGAGTCCAAGGAGGAGGAAGGTCTAGGGACCAGGAGTTGAGCTGTGCTGCAGAGGATCCAGTGTGCTGACCAGTGGAGCTGCTGGGCAGGAGACGTCAGGAAAAAGAGTATAGTGAGTACTCAAGATCTGCCCAGGGGTCTGCCTAAGAGAGGGGACCACTCCAGAGATGTCAGGGGGATCCAGAAGTCAGCTAACCCAGAGTGTTACAGTAAAGGGGGTGCCAAGCAGTTAAGCCCTGAAGATTAGGGGATAAAGGGGGCGCCAGGAAGGGCCCTGAAGTTGTTCAGCAGTACAGTCTACCTTAACTTACAGCTTGCCTTAGGAAAGGATTACCTCAGGAAGCTTCATAACTCTTTCCACAGCCAAGGGCAAAGTGAAGCAGCGGCCTAGCCATGACTAGCACAACACAGCGTTACTCAGCGTTACTCAGCGTTACTCAGCGTTACTCAGCGTTAACCAGCATTTTTCAAGTCGTCCCTGCCGATTGTGTATGGTTCTAGTCAGTTGGAGTGTCCCACTCATCCCTTCTCCTATCCAGGTTCCTAATAAAACCTAAAAACCAAAGAAACTGGACTGATCCTTGTCTGATGTAAAAACACTTGGAAACATTCCAGATTGTTCTTCTGTTGCTAATGGTAACCCAGGGGAGCCCCCACACAGCCCCTCCCATGGGAGTGGCGCTACATCACTATTGGAGATTTCTCTTTTTGTGGATCCCAATTAGTAAATGTGAGATGAGAAGTGGATGAGGTGGTGTGATCCATTCATTATTCCTGTATGGGGATTGTACCATACACACTCACACTGACCTCTAGGCTTTCACCTCCAACCTTCTGCTAAGTCTTCCATTCAGTTGTGGGGATTCACTTTGATGGTCACAGAAGTCTCACTCATGTTGTGGAAAGTTTGACTAAAAGTGACACCATTGTAGTTTGGGATTTCCTTTGAACATCGTGGTGGAGGATTTGATCTTATGGTGTGGAGAAGATTTTATTATTACCGTTCTTTATTTGGACTTTTTTTGAAAATTCATACTAATATTGCTGCACTAATTTTATATCTGCTGATTATAAATTCTCTTCATTAGTTATCAGTGAAATATTCTCCATACCATTGTTATATATACACTTATAGGGAGTTTTATTGTTATATTATCACATTTATATAGTGTGAATGTTATATACTAGTGCTGCAGTCTTCCATATTATACTAGAAGTGCGAACTCCACCAATACTCATCAAATATAACAATTACATTCACTACAAACATTTCATACATGTGAGCAAGGGCAGATCTCCTGCAACCTATTCACAGCTACTTCAATCTATATAACATATAATGTACAAATATAGATAAACATGAAGAGCAACAAAGTTATCTCTAAAAAATGGAAACATCAAGAGAAAGTTCATAAATGTGAAAAGCAAATTTCCTACAACCCATTCACCACTACTTCAATCTCCAATCACCATACAGTGACTTGTGCAGTAACAGAAATAATAATTCCCAAATATTCATCCAGATGGTTTATATCAACGCTGATCAGCTGCCTCCTCTTTGCAGCAACTTCAATCATCCTCCACCTCACCAGTGAGCAAACAGGTCACTTACCAAAAGGTTTGTCCCCACAAGCAAGGCCCAGACATGCATGTTTATATCCTTCCAGCAGCGCCACTCCGCTCAAGCCGGCTTCCAATGAGAACAGACTGTGCCCCGGAATGTCACCCCTCCAGGTAGGATCTCCAATATCACCCGAGGTATCCAGACAATGGCCGCAATCACATCACCTAGAAAAGAAAAAGCCTCCATAGTACATAATCCTTAAATCTATATTGAATGACAGATTGTAGACTTCCATCATATACAGGAGTATACACAGAACTCAGAGCACGCACCGCTCCGGACTGCAGCCGTGTGCGATGACATCACTTCCTTCACTCCATCATGAACGGCTGCAGTCCGGAGCGGTGCGTGCTCTGAGTTCTGTGTATACTCCTGTATATGATGGAAGTCTACAATCTGTCATTCAATATATATTTAAGGATTATGTACTATGGAGGCTTTTTCTTTTCTATGTGATGTGATTGCGGCCACACCAGCCTGAACCGGTGATACGAGGCAGGATGGATCCATGCACCAAATTCTGACCCTCCATCTGAATGTCGCAGCTGAAATCCAGACTCATCAGACCAGGCAACGTTTTTCCAATCTTCTATTGTCCAATGTTGGTGATCCTGTGCCAATTGTAGCCTCAGTTTCCTGTTCTTAGCTGACAGGAGTGGCCCCCAGTGTGGTCTTCTGCTGCTGTAGCCCATCTGCTTCAAGGTTGGATGTGTTATGCAGTCAGAGATGGTGTTCTGCATACCTTGGATGTAACAAGTGATTAGTTGAGTTATGCCTCGTACACACGTGCAGATTGTCGGCCGAAAAGAATCTGTCGTGCAAGCATTAAAATTTTTGTATGCCGACACCAGAGCGGCTGATTGTTCGCCAGTCAATACAGAATTCGGCCGACAGACAGCACATTTGCAAGACTGGGCATGCTCAGAAAAGAAAAAACACAGGGAAAGTTAACCATCACATGACATCACTTCTGCCGTCGGCTGTAGTCGGCGGACAAAATTCTTGTGCAGTCTTTTGCACTTTTCAACCGACAGGACAGCCCGGGGACAAAAGACGGCCGATCGTTCGGCTGACGATCTGCACGTGTGTACGAGGCATTATTGTTGCCTTTCTATCACCTGTAACCAGTCTGCCCATTCTCCTCTGACCTCAACACAACTGCCGCTCACTGGATATTTTCTCTTTTTCCCCACCATTCTCTGTAATCCCGAGAGATGGTTGTGTGTGAAAATCCCAGAAATACTCAGAGCTGCCCGTCTGCCACCAACAACCATGGCACATTCAAAGTCTCCTAAATCCCCTTTCTTCCCAATTCTGATGCTCGGTTTGAACTTCAGTAAGTCGTCTTCACCACGTCTAGATGCCTAAACACATTGAATTGCTTCCATGTGCTTGGCTGATCAGCAATTTGTATCACCAAGCAATTGAACAGGTGTACCTAATAAAGTGTCCGGTGAGTGTAGATTGAAGTAGCTGTGAATAGGTCGGAGGAGATCTGTCCTCGCTCACATGTATGAAAGTGGATTTTTGTAGTGGATTTCATTGTTAGATTTGATCCCTATTGGTGGAGTTATCACATCTACATTAAAAGTTTTACATTTTCAGCAAGTGTTGGTATTGGGACACATTGTAGGGTGCAGATTTCTCATTGGTTTCATCACACATTTTGTCACTAAGTGTAGGGCTCTATGCATAGAATTCTATTCTACTATTTCTACTTCTATATCAGACTTCCTGCTGGCCGATGATTTTCATTCATTACATTTTCCACAAAGTTTTTTAGTGCAGATATTTCATTATTTCTGTTTTCTATCCAGCTTTAGAGAAGTGTCTGATATTGGTGATATATAGAGACAAACAGGAGAGGAAATATTTCTCCATTATTATTATTTGATTTATGGAGTTTGGACAGAACAGTCCAGGATTGGAGATTTATGGAGCCTAAAGATGGATTTTGATGACATTCTCATATTTCTATATTATTTATGTGGTTTAGATATAAAACTGTCCCAGAATATTATTGTCTCAGTCAGTCCTGTTATACTCACTGTAATTCCTCTATCCGGCTTGTTGTCAGAGCTTCCATCACATCCCTGAAATGAGGACCCCCCAGAATGTTCCCATACAGGTTCAGTGTCCTCAGTGTCTGGTTATTTCTTATTCCAGATGCCAGGTGGGGGCAGGAACTGTCTGTCAGGTGAGTAGAGATCAATCTGTAGAAGAAGAGAAGAATGTTACCAGAAGAAAATGAATTTCTCCCCCAGGAATGAATGGAACTATTCTCTATGTAGCACTGCCCCCGCAAGGACTGCTTGCTATTCACTCTGGATTCCCCTCCCCCGGTTCCCAGCACACGGCCATAATCCAGGACAATTCCTTCCTTCTCCTCGGCTCACTCCAATAATCAGTCCAGGGGTATTTGGTTGGTTTGGTTGTTTATTGTAGAATGGGGATAGGAGAAGGAAATAGTGGGATACTCCGACTTTAACTATTCCCAGTGATGAGGACTCCGATCTTCTCTGCTTTACTATAGATTTGGAACAGCCAGGCTGGTGATTCATCCTGCCACTCCGGATGAATAGGAATTAAGCCTCTTATCCTTAAAATGACTTGGTGAACAACTAGTTATCTTCAGGACACTCTCCCTAGTATCCTCTCTCTTCTTCGGCTGACACCCGTCCACTGACTGTCCCACTAGCAGGGGTGGCCCCCCTCAGGTCAGGCCCCTTGACACGAGTCCATGTACTCACAATACTGCAGTCCCAGGGTCTCCCCTCTCAGTCAGCTCTCCTGGACCTCTGGGTTCAGCTTCTCTCAACCACTCCTCTGGCCCTCAGGATGACCTCCTGCGACTGCATGGCACCTCTACAGAAGAGGAGGAAGCCTCCCCTTCCCCTGGGACTCCCCTCTCTAGTCAAAGACCCCACAGCACATGTGCTCCTGGCTTTTATACAGTATCCCAGAATGCACTGAGGCAACCTGCCCTCTGCCAATCACCAGGACTGTATCAAAGCCCATTCATCCATTCGTCAGGTTTCCTCCCACTGTCCAACATGCCTCCCTATTGGACCAGTGAGAAACACTCTCTAGACTGAATGAATCGCATGCTGAGCACAATGAGCAGACCTCACTAACAGATCCTGCTCTCTGGTAGGCAGAGAACAATATAGATTTACCTGCAGCTCCTCTGATAGGCAGACAGAGCTCAGACTATACTCTCTCACTAGCGCCTACCTAGGAGAGTGCTACACTCACCCCCCGCCAAACCGAGCCATGTCCTCACTAGCACCTACCTAGGAGGGTGCAACAAATACATACAAGGAACTCATTTCTCTTTATTGGAATCACTTATATGAGATCACTTTATAAAACACGATCGATCATCTACACTATTGGAGATTTCTCTTTTTGTGGATCCCAATTAGTAAATGTGAGATGAGAAGTGGATGAGGTGGTGTGATCCATTCATTATTCCTGTATGGGGATTGTACCATACACACTCACACTGACCTCTAGGCTTTCACCTCCAACCTTCTGCTAAGTCTTCCATTCAGTTGTGGGGGCTTTGATGGTCACAGAAGTCTCACTCATGTTGTGGAAACTTCATTGACTAAAAGTGACACCATTGTACTTTGGGATTTCCTTTGAACATCGTGGTGGAGGATTTGATTTTATGGTGTGGAGAAGATTTTATTATTACCGTTCTTTATTTGGACTTTTTTTTTTATTCATACTAATATTGCTGCACTAATTTTATATCTGCTGATTATAAATTCTCTTCATTAGTGATCAGTGAAATATTCTCCATACCATTGTTATATATACACTTATAGGGAGTTTTGTGTTGGGGAGTCTCACTTTTATTGTTATATTATCACATTTATATAGTGTGAATGTTATATACTAGTGCTGCAGTCTTCCATATTATACTAGAAGTGCGAACTCCACCAATACTCATCAAATATAACAATTACATTCACTACAAACATTTCATACATGTGAGCAAGGGCAGATCTCCTGCAACCTATTCACAGCTACTTCAATCTATATAACATATAATGTACAAATATAGATAAACATGAAGAGCAACAAAGTTATCTCTAAAAAATGGAAACATCAAGAGAAAGTTCATAAACGTGAAAAAGTGGATTTCCTACAACCCATTCACCACTACTTCCATCTCCAATCACCATACAGTGACTTGTGCAGTAACAGAAATAATAATTCCCAAAGATTCATCCAGATGGTTTATATCAACGCTGATCAGCTGCCACCTCTTTGCAGCAACTTCAATCATCCTCCACCTCACCAGTGAGCAAACAGGTCACTTACCAAAAGGTTTGTTCCCACAAGCAAGGCCCAGACATGCATGTTTATATCCTTCCAGCAGCGCCACTCTGCTCAAGCCGGCTTCCAATGAGAACAGACTGTGCCCCGGAATGTCACCCCTCCAGGGAGGATCTCCAATATCACCCGAGGTATCCAGACAATGGCCGCAATCACATCACCTAGAAAAGAAAAAGCCTCCATAGTACATAATCCTTAAATCTATATTGAATGACAGATTGTAGACTTCCATCATATACAGGAGTATACACAGAACTCAGAGCACGCACCGCTCCGGACTGCAGCCGTGTGCGATGACATCACTTCCTTCACTCCATCATGAACGGCTGCAGTCCGGAGCGGTGCGTACTCTGAGTTCTGTGTATACTCCTGTATATGATGGAAGTCTACAATCTGTCATTCAATATAGATTTAAGGATTATGTACTATGGAGGCTTTTTCTTTTCTATGTGATGTGATTGCGGCCACACCAGCCTGAACCATTACCCCCCTCCCCCACACCATTACATCACCACCACCAGCCTGAACCGGTGATACAAGGCAGGATGGATCCATGCACCAAATTCTGACCTCCATCTGAATGTCGCAGTTGAAATCCAGACTCATCAGACCAGGCAACGTTTTTCCAATCTTCTATTGTCCAATGTTGGTGATCTGTGCCAATTGTAGCCTCGGTTTCCTGTTCTTAGCTGACAGGAGTGGCCCCCAGTGTGGGCTTCTGCTGATGTAGCCCATCTGCTTCAAGGTTCGATGCGTTGTGCAGTCAGAGATGGTGTTCTGCATACCTTGGATGTAACGAGTGGTTATTTGAGTTATTGTTGCCTTTCTATCACCTGGAACCAGTCTGCCCATTCTCCTCTGACCTCAACACAACTGCCGCTCACTGGATATTTTCTCTTTTCCCCACCATACTCTGTAATCCCGAGAGATGATTGTGTGTGAAAATCCCAGAAATCCTCAGACCAGCCCGTCTGCCACCAACAACCATGCCACATTCAAAGTCTCCTAAATCCCCTTTCTTCCCAATTCTGATGCTCGGTTTGAACTTCAGTAAGTCGTCTTCACCACGTCTAGATGCCTAAATGCATTGAGTTGCTGCCATGTGATTGGCTGATCAGCAATTTGTTTTACCAAGAAACTGAACAGGTGTACCTAATAAAGTGTCCGGTGAGTGTAGATTGAAGTAGCTGTGAATAGGTTGGAGGAGATCTGTCCTCGCTCACATGTATGAATGTGGATTTTTGTAGTGGATTTCATTGTTAGATTTGATCCCTATTGGTGGAGTTATCACATCTACATTAAATGTTTTACATTTTCAGCAAGTGTTGGTATTGGGACACATTGTAGGGTGCAGATTTCTCATTGGTTTCATCACACATTTTGTCACTAAGTGTAGGGCTCTATGCATAGAATTCTATTCTACTATTTCTACTTCTATATCAGACTTCCTGCTGGCCGATGATTTTCATTCATTACATTTTCCACAAAGTTTTTTAGTGCAGATATTTCATTATTTCTGTTTTCTATCCAGCTTTAGAGAAGTGTCTGATATTGGTGATATATAGAGACAAACAGGAGATGAAATATTTCTCCATTATTATTATTTGATTTATGGAGTTTGGACAGAACAGTCCAGGATTGGAGATTTATGGAGCCTAAAGATGGATTTTGATGACATTCTCATATTTCTATATTATTTATGTGGTTTAGATATAAAACTGTCCCAGAATA
Organism: Pelophylax lessonae; assembly: GCF_965119305.1. NCBI lineage: Eukaryota > Metazoa > Chordata > Amphibia > Anura > Ranidae > Pelophylax > Pelophylax lessonae. The sequence goes on along the minus strand of NC_138776.1, from coordinate 9,385,952 downwards.
TTATTGTCTCAGTCAGTCCTGTTATACTCACTGTAATTCCTCTATCCGGCTTGTTGTCAGAGCTTCCATCACATCCCTGAAATGAGGACCCTCCAGATTGTTCCCAGACAGGTTCAGTGTCCTCAGTGTCTGGTTATTTCTTATTCCAGATGCCAGGTGGGGGCAGGAACTGTCTGTCAGGTCATTATCCATCAATCTGTAGAAGAAGAGAAGAATGTTACCAGAAGAAAATGAATTTCTCCCCCAGGAATGAATGGAACTATTCTCTATGTAGCACTGCCCCCGCAAGGACTGCTTGCTATTCACTCTGGATTCCCCTCCCCCGGGTTCCCAGCACACGGCCATAATCCAGGACAATTCCTTCCTTCTCCTCGGCTCACTCCAATAATCAGTCCAGGGGTATTTGGTTGGTTTGGTTGTTTATTGTAGAATGGGGATAGGAGAAGGAAATAGTGGGATACTCCAACTTTAACTATTCCCAGTGATGAGGACTCCGATCTTCTCTGCTTTACTATAGATTTGGAACAGCCAGGCTGTTAATTAATCCTGCCACTCCGGATGAATAGGAATTAAGCCTCTTATCCTTAAAATAACTTGGTGAACAACTAGTTATCTTCAGGACACTCTCCCTAGTATCCTCTCTCTCTTCTTCGGCTGACACCCGTCCATTGACTGTCCTACTAGCAGGGGTGGCCCCCCTCAGGTCAGGCCCCTTGACACAAGTCCCTGTACTCACAATACTGCAGTCCCAGGGTCTCCCCTCTCAGTCAGCTCTCCTGGACCTCTGGGTTCAGCTCCTCTCCACCACTCTTCTGGCCCTCAGGATGACCTCCTGCGACTGCATGGCACCTCTACAGAGGAGGATGAAGCCGCCCCCTCCCTCTGGGACTTCCCTCTTCAACCAAAGACCCCGCAGCACATGTGCTCCTGGCTTTTATACAGTATCCCAGAATGCACTGAGGCAACCTGCCCTCTGCCAATCTCCAGGACTGTATTAAAAGCCCATGCATCCATTCGTCAGGTTTCCTCCCACTGTCCAACATGCCTCCCTATTGGACCAGTGTGAAACACTCTCTAGACTGAATGAATCGCATGCTGAGCACAATGAGCAGACCTCACTAACAGATCCTGCTCTCTGGTAGGCAGAGAACAATATAGATTTACCTGCAGCTCCTCTGATAGGCAGACAGAGCTCAGACTATACTCTCTCACTAGCGCCTACCTAGGAGAGTGCTACACTCACCCCCCGCCAAACCGAGCCATGTCCTCACTAGCACCTACCTAGGAGGGTGCAACAAATACATACAAGGAACTCATTTCTCTTTATTGGAGATCATTTATAGTAGATCACTTTATAAAACACAATCTATTGTCTACATGTATACGAAGAAATAGGGGGGGGGGGATTTGGGACTTTAAAAGAAACGCACGGTGGGACTTTCCATGCATCTCCATCCCTGTTCAATGACATAATGGAGAGAAGTTGGGAGAGACATGAAAGCCTGGCAGGGAATTGATGAACAGCACTTATTGATACATACAGATATATATATATATATATATATATATATATATATATATATACACATAGCAAATGAAAAATAAATAATGAGTAAAATCATCAGGATGGTAAACAATTGATAAGTGATCCCCAAATGAAATTGCAAAACCAACAGGGCTGATTCCAAAAATGAATAAATCATATACATGACATCATAGGAGTACAGATTCCAGATATTAGAATAATTTGGTTTGTAACGAACATCATAGCCTCAACGCGTTTCGTGGTCTAAAATCACCACTTCATCAGGACTAGATGTATGTGAAAATCTGTGGAATGAGTAAGGAATGTAGGCACAATGAGGATAATTGCAAAAATAAGGGGAAAATCAAAATAGAGAGGGGGGGGAGACATGTAGCCCCAAAGAAACTTCCAAACTTACTCGGCAGCTCAGAAAGTGTAACATGGAATCTGGAGATGGCCCCGGATGTCTCCCACGGGAGCTGAGGGCGCACAGGCAGGTGAACAGGGTGAGACATGCCGCACACATCGTGAGTATGGGTCCAAGTGTATGAAGTATAGAGCTGTAGATGTGGCAACCGTATATAAAGGTCTGTAAAAATTATATATATTTATGTTGTATATAAATGTCTCAAAAAAGAGTATAATATCTGGAATCTGTACTCCTATGATGTCATGTATATGATTTATTCATTTTTGGAATCAGCCCTGTTGGTTTTGCAATTTCATTTGAAGCAAAGAAAAAGGGTTCCCCTAAGGGGTTGGGACTTTAAAGGCACTCAAAGTAGTAAGAGAAAAGTATAAATGTAGAATTTTTGAAAAAATAACATAATTTTATTAATGACAATTGAGAGTCTAAAAACAACGAATGTTGTACATATACACTCCACCGTGCTTCTGACACGGTCATACTCTGGCTCAGCTCCTCTGGATCCCTGTTAAAAGCTGAAACATTGTCCCCATACCATCCCTACACCTGAGCTTTTACTTGTTTGGACTCCAGCCGCACACAACTTTTGTGGATGGGACCCTTTGAGCTTTATGCAATCTGAGGGTGGTCACCCCCTCAGTTACAGGTCTCTCTGACCTGTTAGGGACCTACGTACCATCTATACTGTACCGTGGACACACAGGGAAAGTGCCGAGTTTGCCTAATTGGTTTTAATCTGTACAAGCAGAACTATTTTTACACAGTCAGAGACTATGCAAAAATCTATGTGCAATATTCTATATTACCCCTGAAGAAGAAGCGAATAGCTTCGAAACGCGTTGGGTATTTGACTGTGAATTTAATTGCACGTCTCTGTAGCTGTTTTGCATTGTATCATCTGCCTGCTCATATTTTTATGTATATGTACAACATTCGTTGTTTTTAGACTCTCAATTGTCATTAATAAAATTATGTTATTTTTTCAAAAATTCTACATTTATACTTTTCTCTTACTACTTTGAGTGCCTTTAAAGTCCCAACCCCTTAGGGGAACCCTTTTTCTTTGCTTTGTTTGCTCTCCCGGGGTGTGGCACCACCCCTATAGGGGGTTTTTGGTCGAGGACAACCCCTTGCATGCAATTTCATTTGGGGATCACTTATCAATTGTTTACCATCCTGATGATTTTACTCATTATTTATTTTTCATTTGCTATATATATATATATATATATATATATATATATATATATATATATATCTGTATGTATCAAATGCTGTTCATCAATTCCCTACCAGCCTTTCATGTCTCTCATTTAAAGTCCCATCTTCTCTCCATTATGTTATTGTCTACATGTAGCACCTTCCTAGGTAGGTGTTAGGTAAAATATATATGTGGCTCTGTTCTGCTTATCAGGAGAGCCTGATCTGTTAGTTAGCCTGTCACATGCTTCCAGGTGTGACTTATTGGGTCTGGGGAGTCTCCCCACTGTATCAAATGAGGGATCTTGTTGGACAGTGGAGGAAACCTAGCCAATAGCACACCAGGGTTTATGACTGTCCCAGTGGGTGGGCATTGCTGCAATGCATCCTGGGATTGGGAATAAATCCTGAGGGACATGTGACAGGGTGTATTTTGGCGGGAGCAAAGTCCCAGGAGGAGGTGATGGCTGTCTCTCCTGCTAAAGTGAGGAAGGTCTACGGACCAGGGGTTGAGCTGTGCTGCAGAGGATCCAGTGTGCTGACCAGTGGAGCTGCTGGGCAGAATACTTCAGGAAAAACAGTATAGTGAATACTCAAGGATCTGCCCAGGGGTCTGCCTAAGAGAGGGGACCACTCCAGAGATGTCAGGGGGATCCAGAAGTCAGCTAACCCAGAGTGTTACAGTAAAGGGGGTGCCAAGCAGTTAAGCCCTAAAGGTTAGGGGATAAAGGGGGCACCAGGAAGGGCCCTGAAGTTGTTCAGCAGTACAGTCTACCTTAACTTACAGCTTGCCTTAGGAAAGGATTACCTCAGGAAGCTTAATAACGGAATTTTTGTAAAATCTTACCTGTAAAATTCCTTTCTCTGAGTCCTCCGACAGTCGCCGCCTCTTCATATTCGTCACTATGGGGTATTGACCTTTGCTCCGTAGGAGTGCTAGGCAACAGAATATATTAATATCAAAGCTTTTAGCATTTCCCACCCCCAGGGGGTGGTCCCCTCAGTCAATACCTCCTCACTTCCTGCATACCAACTCAGTTTCAGTAGAATAGCAGTAGAGTATACAAATAAACCCCAAAAGAGGGGCGGGGGCGGCGATTGTCGGAGGACTCAGAGAAAGGAATTTTACAGGTAAGATTTTACAAAAATTCCGTTTTCTCTTACGTCCTCCGACAGTCGCCGCCTCTTCATATTCGTCACTGTGGGGACGTCCCAAAGCAGTGTAGACATGAGGGGTGGGAAACGCAGCCGCGCCTAAGGCAACGCAGTACCCACAGCAGAAAAAAAGGAACCTTACCAAAGGAAGGAAACCAGCTGGGCAACATGAAAAACTTGCTCAACAGGAGCAACAACCCAGGAAAAAGCAAATAACCTAGGGATAAAAAACATCCCAAACAGCCAAGGGCCCAAAAATAAGGGACCCTAAGGCACTGCCGCACTAAGAACCTTGCGGCCAAAGGAAGCATCTGCCGATGCCTGAACATCCACTTCATAGAATTTTGAGAAGGTGTGAACGGACGACCAAGTCGCCGCCTTACACACCCGGGCCACAGAAGCCCGATGATGACAGGCCCAAGACGTACTCAGAGATCTGGTAGAGTGCGCCTTCACAGGCATGGGGGGAACTTTCCCCTCCAAAGCATATGCCTGCTCAATGGCCTGTCTGATCCATATGGCGATGGTAGAAGCCGACGCCGCCATGCCCTTCCGAGGTCCCTCAGGAAGGACAAATAGAGAATCCGTCTTGCGAAAGGATTTAGTCGATGACAGGTAAACCCTGATCGCCCGAACAACAACTAAGGAGTGTAAAGCCACCTCCTTTGGGTGTTTAGGCTTCGCGCAAAGCGAAGGCAAGATAATGTCCTCATCCAGGTGAAATACCGAAATCCTTTTTGGAAGAAAAAACGGGTTAGGTCGCAAGACCACCCTATCCAAGTGAATCACCAAATACGGAGATCTGCAGGTTAAAGCTGCCGGCTCCGACACTCTGCGCGTCGAAGCGATCGCCACCAAAAAGGCGACCTCCTTGGACAACAGAGACAACGAGATCTCCCTGATCTTTTCAAAAGGAGCATGTCGCAACACGGACAGAACAAGGTTCAAGTCCCATGAAGGCAAAGGCTCCCCCCTCGGAGGGACCAGGTGTCGCACTCCTTGAACAAAGGTGCTAACCAAGGAATTAGATGCCACAGGGCGTGGAAAAAGAACGGCCAGTGCAGAAAACTGACCCATAATCGTGGCCAACGCCAAGCGCTGGTCCACGCCCGTTTGAAGAAAAGCCAACACTCTAGACACCGGGTATGAGCGAGGAGAATACCCCCTGGACTCACACCAGGCAAAATAGGCCTTCCAAGTACGGTAGTAAACCTTCCCCGAAGAGGACTTTCTAGCCTTGATCAAAGTGTGAATGACCTCAGGGGAGAGACCCCTATCCTCCAGGATCTGGGTTTCAACAGCCAGGCCGTCAAAGCCAGTGACTGTAAAGCAGGATGTAATATCGGTCCATGCGACAGAAGATCTACTCGAAAAGGCAGACGCCACGGAGCGTCGACCGCCAGATTCACGAGATCTGCGTACCAAGACCGGCGAGGCCAGTCTGGCGCCACCAGAATCACCGTGCACGGTTCTGAGACCAACCTGCGAAGGAACCTGGACAGCAGCTGAATCGGTGGAAATGCATACATCAGTCGATACTGATGCCACCGAGCCACTAACGCGTCTGCCGCGTCTGCCCGAGGATCGCGCGTCCTTGCCACGAACCTTTCCACCTAGTTGTACAGACAAGACGCGAACAGGTCCACATCCGGTGAACCCCACTGCGCGCACAACATCTGGAAGACATCTGGGTGGAGGGACCATTCCCCCTGGTCCAGGGTCTGGCGACTCAGATAATCCGCCTGCCAGTTCTCCACCCCCGGAATATGAACCGCCGTTATCGCCGGGACGTGTGTCTCGGCCCAAGACAGAATGTCGGCCACCTCCCGAGCCGCTCGGGCACTCCTGGTGCCCCCTTGGTGGTTGATGTAGGCCACCGCTGTGGCATTGTCCGTCTGCACCCGAACCGGACGGCCCTGCAGCCTGTCCGTCCAACGTCTAAGGCAGAGATTTATCGCTCGCAATTCCAGAATGTTGATCGGAAGAGAGGATTCCCCCTCCGACCAAGTACCCTGGGCGGACAGGAAGCCCAGAACACCACCCCAGCCCGACAGGCTGGCATCTGTGGTGATCACCGACCACGAGAATGGGCGAAAAGACTTGCATCCCGACACCGCCGGGGACTGTAGCCACCACAGAAGATCCCTTCCGGCGCGATGGCTCAATGAATTCTGGAGATCCAGAGATTGCGGTCGCCCGTCCCACCTGGTCAGAATCCCCGCTTGGAGATCCCGCGTGTGAAACTGGACGAAGGGAATCGCCCCGAAAGCCGAGACCATCAATCCCAGACACCTCATGCACGTCCAGAGGGACGAGCACTGAACGTCCCTGAGGGACCCGACTTCTTCCTGAAGTGTCCTGAGCTTGTCGTCCGGCAGGAAGACCCTCGCCTGAACAGAGTCCAGGATCATTCCCAGGCAGGGAAGACGAACCGACGGGCACAGCGCCGATTTTGGAAAGTTTATCGTCCAACCAAACTCCAGTAGAGTCTGCATCGCGACTGACAGGTCGTTTACCAGACCCTGACTGGTCGCAGACCGAACCAGAATGTCGACCAGATACCCCAGGCCCGAGATGCCCTGGGCTCTCAACAAAGCCAGAACCGGCGCAAACACCTTGGTGAACACCCGTGGAGCCGAAGCGAGACCAAAGGGTAACGCCACGAATTGGTAATGATCCTCCGCAATGGCGAATTGAAGGTACCTCTGGTGACCCCCAAAAACGGGGACGTGAAGGTACGCTCCTTTCTGGGCACAGCGAACAGATTGGAATAGAAACCCCGAAATCTGTCCCGATGAGGCACCGGGACCACCACTCCCTGGACCCGCAAGTCCCGCGCCGCCAGGTGCAGATCCTGCAAGCGCTCCGGAGATAGCTGAAGATTGGAGGGAAAAAATCTGCTCGCTGGCCGAGAGAGAAACTCGATCTTGTATCCTGATCGAACGATTTCCTGAACCTACCAGTCCCAAACGCGGGCCAGCCAGGGTTGAAGAAAACCGAGCAAACGTCCCCCCACCCCAGAACTGGGTGAGGGAGCCCCTTCAGGCCGCAATGTCATGGGCAGCGGACCCGGACTGGCCGGACTTCTGCTTACCCGTCCACGGCTTCTTCTGGGAGCCTTGGCCTTTGAAGGGCTTGCCCTCATAGTATGACCAAAAGGCACGAAAAGACCCCTGAGAGGGTCGAAATGAGGTAGTTTTCCTACCACGAACAACCGTAGACTTGTCAGTCTGGGGCAAGAGCGTGCTCTCACCCCCGGTAATACCCTTTGTCAGAGCATCCAAGAAATCGCCAAAAAGGCGAGATCCCGCATAGGGTAAATTAGCTAAAGTCATGCGAGAAGCTAGGTCAACAGACCAACATTTAAGCCAAATCAGACGGCGTGTCAACACCGCCACGCTTTGGACCCGCGCAGCCAAAGGGACTAAATCTAAGTCCGCATCACACAAATACATGACACCCTGATGAATTTGATCCACCATAGTCAATGTTGTCGGCGGGGCAGAGTCAGCCACCAGGATGCGCCTGAGCACCTGCGCCCAATCCACGACAGCCCAGGCTGCCATAAGGGAAGCAAAAATAGGTTTCAGCATTGAACCAGTAACCGCATAAGTATGGCGGGCAAGAGACTCTAATCTCCTGACCGTGGGGTCCCGGAACACCGGGGTATCCTCCACCGGAATCGCAGTGGACTTATTGAAAAACTGCCACCGCATGATCCACCGGAGGTGGTACACACCAAAGCTCATCCGTAGCGGACGTAAAGGGATAACGCAGCTTGAACCTACTCGGCACAGCAAAAGGCTTCTTTAAATGGCGCCATTGTTCATCAACAGCGAGCTGAAATTCCGCAGAGCAAAGAAAAACCTGCGATGTCTTGCGTTTTCCCTGCGACCCATAAGAGGACAGCAAGGCAGGAGGACATGGTTCATCCTGCAAATGTAATGCTTGCTTGATAGAAGCAACCAACTCATCCATGAGTGCAAGCTCTTCAGACGAGCCAGGTGGGGAATTATCAACCACCTCTACCTCAGCCACCCCCTCAGACCCCACAAGGTCAAGAGAGGAACGGGACCCTGAGAAGGGCACTCCAGCCATGGCAGCCCCATCGCCCTCCGATCAGAGGAAATTGATACTCCGGACCTTTTTGTGAAACGATCAGCCACCAGCATCTGCACCTGAGCAGCTAGGTTTGCCACAACAGTAGCCAAATCAGCCCCCCGCGGGGGAAGCAGCAGCCCCCAGACCCCCCCACTAAAGTGGGAGGAAACTTGCTTTCCTGAGAATCCATGCCCCAGTGAGTTTTTTGAAAAAAAGGGGTTAATGTCCCTTTAAGACCGCGGCGAAGCGCCTCCCACCGCACACAAACACATACACTGACCCCCACAGGGACAATGAAAAGACACTGGGTAAGGAACACAGAACAAAGGAGAGGTAAAAACCTGGAGATCAGAATGGAGGTGATGGTGCTGCTTATATTATAAAGTGCAATTAGGTAGATATAAATATGTAAACATGTATCATCAGGTAAATTGTATATAGAAAAGACTATGGCAAATGGCCACAAGGTGGCGAAGTGCAATGTGCAAAAAGGTGCTGAGATAAATAAATATGTGTATAAATGCAATAGTGAAAAAGATAAAAATATAAATAATCAGCAAGATAAATATAGCATAAACAGCATTAAATAGATCAATAAATGAATAAATCAATGGATAATATAAAATGACTCAAAAATCGCAATGATAAAAAATATTAAAATAGTGCGGGAAAACATTACCCAATCCGTGTATCTGTGTGTAGCGGTGTTTAATATGCCTGAAAGATGATTGTTTGACATTTGAGAGGAACTCGGCTCCATCTAGTGGCCAAAACAACACATTGCAGCTACTATGGAATTTCTTGTAATGTGATTTTCCTTTCAGGAAGTTGAGAGACTTCATCATCCATAGTGCTCTTGGAGTACCAGGGTGCACTGCTTCTCCGCACAGCCTTCTGGGGGAAGCTTTATAAAGGAAGGGAGGAGCCAGGCTCAGTCTCTTGAGAGAGACACAGTGAGACAAGCAGGAAGCCAGCGCTGTGGGCTGATGCTAGGCCGAAACTCCTGGGCCTTAAGTGACTAAGTTGCAGTGTTTCATCTCCAGTAGAGGATCCCTCCTGGAGGTCCCATCGATGTTCTACAGAGACCAGACTCATCCACCACCAATACCTAGTGCGGCTGGTGACAGAGGCCGGAGACTGAGACAGCAGCGGAGGCTTCCTGGGAGACAGTCCTGTTGGTGAGAGGGCACCTGCCCAAAAACTGACTCTATCTATCAAAGAAGTAACTTTATTCAGGATTAGCCTTAGAGTAGTAGAAGGCAATATACCAGGTGGCCCAGTACATCTCTCACAGAAGTTTTACCACCAATCCTGCACAGACACCCCGCGGTGATTACTAACTGTTTGCTGCCATTCTCTCTCTTGATCATCCATCCTCAATGTGGATTACAAATCGCGAGTGCACCAACGTTGCTAGCGAAGATATAGAGAAGAAACAGCGGACTCAGATAGGTCTGGCTGTCCGGTACTGTGTCTAACTGAATGCAGAGCCTCATTTCCAAAAGTATAATAGTGATTAAGATGGTGGTCCTATAGGCTCTGAGACATTTCCTGAAACAATTAATGTGCTCTTGAGGAGTGATATCACAGTATTTATCTTATCTTTGATTAATTAATCAGTATATCCTTTTACAAAGTCATATTTTACTGTATCGAAACTGCTTATTTGATTTATAGTAAATTTAGTAAAGTTTAAATTTCCTGTTTAAAAGTAAGCTTGTGTGTGTCACCTTGTATTACCCAGAAGGACTGCAGCTGGAGAGAGGTAGCAGGTCATTATTATTTATTGAAGTGTTCTATTCCAATCTGTGTAGCCATTTGGTATTCCAGTCCTATTCTGGGTCAGTTGTGCCTAGGGAGGGTTCGAGACAATTCTGTGGGTTGTTAGGCAGGACGTAGACCCAATAACATAATCAGCAGCTCCTGCGGGGGTGGTGCTACATGTGCAAATATACAAGGGAGTGTTATACAAAGTGCACCATAAAGTGATATTAATGATTAATATATAAAATAAGTCCGTGGACAGAAATTGTGCAAAAACAATGAATGTGCGGGAAACTTTTTTCAAAGTGCTATTGCTATCAAACAATAAGTGATGATCAATCAATTTATATACTAGAATAAATCCTTAAATAGGTGAGTATACCCAGTGAGATAGGTGGGCAGTGACTTACGGTGACCCTCAAGGTGGGTGACTGGTGAGCTGCAAAGTGGTTACTGATGAAAAACCTACTCACCAGATGTACCCACCCCACACAGGGGTATAGAGCGGGTACTGGAGATATGCCTCGCTAGTCTTTACTCTGTGTAGTGGTTCACTTCCTGGGGGAGAATGATATGGGGTCCGCGGGGTATCGCAGGTATCCTAACTTGGGGTCCAGTAATAGGGTCCTGTTCCAATGTATCCGATGTTCCGTGGGGGGATCTAGTATGGCCACTCACAAGTATATGGATGGAAGGGTCATAGGAAGTGAAAAGACTCGATAGTTTGATATCGTAGGGGATATTTTATTCAGCAGTATAAAATAAATGGATACTCACAATCGATTATAAGGTAAACAGCGTGGTATTGGCGTCCCGGAACGCAATGCGTTCCAACTGGAAACCGGAACCGGAAATGACGTGACGGCGCTGTACGCGTTTCGTCATGTGACGTCTTCTGCAGCCTGTAAACCTGGAGATCACACAGGCTGCTGCTGCTACCGATCGCTGTCCCAGGGCAAAGGAAGTGATGCAATAACTGCCCGCCCCACAAGCCTCATGCAAGGCTACACAAAAATGCCCGCTGAGGAATCCTCATGTAAATGGGGAGTGAGACTGACATGTGGTCCGAACGATCGCCGCCAAAACTCCGCGCCCTGCTGCAGAGGATCGTTACCAACATGTTGTGAAAAAAATGGCGGACCGCCGCAGCGGTCACCGCACGGTATGGCACACACAAGCACCGCATGTCTCACACAGCCTGTCACACAGAACAGAGCAGGAGAGCCCCCCCCCCTGCACAGCCCACAGAAAGGCAGCAGTTCCCACAGGAATCTGACAGGGAGCCCAAAAGTGTTCACACACAAACCACAGCATGTCTCACACAGCCTGTCACACAGAGCAGAGCAGGAGAGCCCCCCCCCCCCTCACAGCCCACAGGCAGCAGTTCCTACAGGAATCTGACGGAGCTCAAAAGCCTCCACAGACATGCAGGGTCACACAGTCCCAGACTGACACCCAATACAGACAGGTCCCCACATAGAAATTTACTCACCATCCGGATGGCGTGGGGAGCCTTCCTTTGCGATCAAACCGCTGTACTGAGGACAGGGAGAGTTGCAGCCAGGACGCAGTGATACTGCGGTGCGAAACTGCAAATGGCGTCCGGTGAGGTAGCCACCTCACCGCAGCATCCCTGCAGCGAACAGGGATGGGTCGTTCAAATGCCAGGAAAACCTGAACTGAACGCTCGACGGCAGGCTGGGAAGCCACTGGCCCACAACCTGCGACCCAGGGGGGCCAGCCCGAGACCCAGCCCGCACGATCATCTTCATCAGAAGAACTAACTAAAGCTGGAAATAAACAGCTAAGTAAAAGAAAGAGAAAAAACTTCAAATAAAATCAAAAAAGAGAAAAGTGGCTGAGACTAAGAGCCCCAGCACAAGGACAGCCTGCACTCCTGAGCTAGGCATATGAAACTGAGTTGGTATGCAGGAAGTGAGGAGGTATTGACTGAGGGGACCACCCCCTGGGGGTGGGATATGCTAAAAGCTTTGATATTAATATATTCTGTTGCCTAGCACTCCTACGGAGCAAAGGTCAATACCCCATAGTGACGAATATGAAGAGGCGGCGACTGTCGGAGGACGTAAGAGAAAACTCTTTTCACAGCCAAGGGCAAAGTGAAGCAGAGGCCTAGCCATGACTAGCACAACACAGTGTTACTCAGCATTACTCAGCGTTAACCAGCATTTTTCAAGTCGTCCCTGCCGATTGTGCATGGTTCTAGTCAGTTGGAGTGTCCCACTCATCCCTTCTCCTATCCAGGTTCCTAATAAAACCTAAAAACCAAAGAAACTGGACTGATCCTTGTCTGAGGTAAAAACACTTGGAAACATGCCAGATTGTTCTACTGTTGCTAATGGTAACCCAGGGGAACCTGTCTTCAGCAGCTCCCAAGGGAGTAGTGCTACATTTGGGGGCTCGTCCGGAATGTCGCTCTGGGTTACCAACCTGGTTGCTAATGGCAACGGCTGAAGAAAAATTTCAAAATCTTAATTTTTGTGTCCGGGGCTTAGTTCCAATATTCAATCTAAGTGTGAGGCCTGCTCTACAGGAGATAGGGAGAATGGGATGAAGATAGAAGTGCACTTTGATGGTTGCCTGCGGCAATGCAGAAATTTCAGTCAGAACTGCTCACGGATATAGAAATACTGGAAAACTTAGGGAACAGTGACCATAGGTCAATTGGTTTCAGTATTAATTACAGTAATAGGAAACACAAGGGTAATATAAGGACACTGAATTTCAAAAGAGCAAATTTCCCTAAACTGCGCTCGCTGCTAGAAAATATCAAATGGGATAGAACCCTGGGAACAAAGAACACGGAGGAAAAATGGGAGTGCTTCAAGAGCATACTTAACAAGGGGGTGGGCCAGTGCATTCCACAGGGAAATAAATTTAAAAGAGCAAAACTAAACCCTGGGTGGCTAAACTCCAACATAAAAATGTATATTAGAGCTAAAGAAAAGTCCTTCAAAAAATACAACACTGAGGGGTCATTGGCAGCATTTAAGCACTACAAAGAGTGTAATAAGAAATGTAAAGACGAAATCAGGGCGGCTAAAATGGAACACGAGAGACATATAGCGGAGGAGAGCAAAAAGAACCCCAATAAGTTCTTTAAGTATATAAACAGTAGGAAAGCGAGGCCAGAGCACATTGGCCCCATAAAAGATGATAAAGGAAAAATGGCCACTGAGGACAGAGAAAAGGCGGAAGTGTTAAATAATTTCTTTTCTTCAGTCTTCACAAAGGAATCGGGGGGGCTACACGAACCCAGCTTGTAAGGCCGAATTAAATAATATACCTCAGGAAGTGCCGCCATGGCTAACAGAGGATAGACTTAGAGCTAAACTAGAGAAACTTAACATAAATAAATCCCCGGGACCGGATGGCTTGCACCCGAGGGTTCTTAATGAGCTCAGCCAGGTGATTGCCAGACCGTTATTCTTGATCTTTAAAGATAGTTTACAGACGGGTATGGTGCCAGCTGATTGGAAAAAAGCCAACGTGGTACCAATATTTAAAAAGGGGCCGAGATATATCCCGGGGAACTATAGGCCGGTCAGCCTAACATCAGTAGTCTGCAAGATTTTGGAGGGGATGTTAACCGGTTGCCGACTGCGCACAGTATATTTACTGCGGCAGTCGGCCCCGGCCAGGCAGAGTGACGTAGGTCTACGTCGCTCGCCTGTCACTCCTTCTAGAGCCAATAGCGGGCGGGCGCGCGCCCGCTGAGGCGCGCGCCCGCCTCGGCTCGTTCACGGAGGAGTGCGGGAGTGTGACTAGCGGACCCGATGTCCGCCAGTCACACTACGATCGCCGGTACAGCGGGAGAAAGACAGAGCGGCTTATGTAAACAAGCCGCCTGTCAGTTCTCCCTGTGTAAAAGTGAAGATCAGACAGTTCTACTATGTAGAACTGTTGATCTTTGTTTTTACACTAGTAGACCTGTCCCTGCACAGTTAGAATCACGCCCCTAGGACACACTTAACCCCTCCCTGTCCAATACTGTTAACCCCTTCCCTGCCAGTGTCATTTTTGCAGTAACAGTGCATATATATAGCACTGATTACTGCAGTAATGTCACTGGTACCCCCAAAAGTGTCAAAAATGTCAGTCAAGGGTCCGATCTGTCCGCCGCAATGTCGCAGTACCGCAAAAAAAAATCACAGATCGCCGCCATTACTCGTTAAAAAAAAAACACCAAAAATGACAAAAATCTTTCCCTTTGTTAGTAAACGCGATAACTTTTGCGCAAACCAATCAAAATACGCTTTTTGCGATTTTTTTTTTTTTTTTTACCAAACATAGGTAGCGTAAAACAAATTGGCCGCAAATGTTAAAAAATTTTGATTTTTACATTTTTTTTGGGGGGGAATTTCATATAAAAAAAAGTGAAAAATATTGTTGTTTTTGCAAAAATTACACTCTTTTTTTGTTTATAGTGCGTGATCAAAAAATCGCACAGGTGATCAAATACCACCAAAAGAAAGCTCTGTTTGTGGGAAAAAAAGGACGTGAAATTCGTTTAGGTACAGCATCGCACAACCGCGCAATTGTCCGTTAAAGTCACGCAGTAAAAAATCGCAAAAAACCCCCTGGTCTTTTAGCAGGAAAATCCTCCGGTGGTAAAGTGGTTAAGGGACCACATACAAGACTTTAGTAATGAAAACGGTATTATAAGTAGTAATCAGCATGGATTCATGAAAAATCGTTTGTGCCAAACCAATCTATTAACCTTCTACGATGAAGTGAGCTGCCACCTAGATAAAGGAAAGCCGGTGGATGTGGTGTATCTGGACTTTGCAAAGGCCTTTGACACCGTTCCCCACAAACGCTTACTGTACAAACTAAGGAAGGTAGGTATGGACCATAAGGTGAGTACCTGGATAGAGAACTGGCTCCAGGGGAGAGTACAGAGGGTGGTGATTAATGGAGAGTACTCGGATTGGGCGGGTGTGGAAAGTGGGGTCCCCCAGGGTTCTGTCCTGGGACCAATCCTGTTTAATTTATTCATAAATGATCTGGAGGAGGGGATATCGAGTACAATCTCAGTATTTGCGGATGATACTAAATTAGGCATGCCAATATCTTCTATGCAGGATGTGGAAACCTTGCAAGCGGACCTGAACAAAATAACGGGGTGGGCAACTACATGGCAGATGAGATTTAATCCAACAAAGGTGTCTGAGAATATTAAACAATAGATAAAATATATTCAAACACTAGCAGCGCTATAAACCGAACTTTGGTGAATAATCACAAGTCCTTAAACATACAAATGGGTATTCCAGTCCTGGAGCCAGTGGGTTATATACAATCCTTTGAATAAGGTAAGGGTGTGAGGGATCCTGA
This sequence comes from Pelophylax lessonae, assembly GCF_965119305.1. Classification (NCBI taxonomy): domain Eukaryota; kingdom Metazoa; phylum Chordata; class Amphibia; order Anura; family Ranidae; genus Pelophylax; species Pelophylax lessonae. Next base: position 9,370,422 of record NC_138776.1, on the reverse strand, counting down.
CTGCATCACCAGATTTCCACCACCACTTGGTGCTCCCCCCTATACTCAAAACTCACCAGACCAAGGTGAATAAAGATCCTTCAAAATCTCCTCCACTCGACTGTATGGCTGGACAATGGACCCTCTTTCCTCTTACATTCCCAAAATTTTCTCCGTACAAGAGCGCATGTAAGTGAACAGAGTGGGGCAACAATAGTGTAATTCCGCCAATGACGTTTATTAAAATACAAAGCACACAGCAAACTTATGCCCCTCTCCCCTCAAGATGTCTACTTACAAGACAAAGCATCTAGTGAAGGCATTGAGTGAGAATGTATATACGCTGGGTAACTTCAAAGCCAATTTCCCAAGGTTCAGGGGTCATGGATGAATTCCGGCGTGGTGTAGGTGTCAAGGGCGACCGATGTGTGTCATCTTGAGACATCTTGAGGGGAGAGGGGCATAAGTTTGCTGTGTGCTTTGCATTTTAATAAACGTCATTGGCGGAATTACACTATTGTTGCCCCACTCTGTTCACTTACATGCACTCTTGTACGGAGAAAATTTTGGGAATGTAAGAGGAAAGAGGGTCCATTGTCCAGCCATACAGTCGAGTGGAGGAGATTTTGAAGGATCTTTATTCACCTTGGTCTGGTGAGTTTTGAGTATAGGGGGGGAGCACCAAGTGGTGGTGGAAATCTGGTGATGCAGTCAGGATCCCTCACACCCTTACCTTATTCAAAGGATTGTATATAACCCACTGGCTCCAGGACTGGAATATCCATTTGTATGTTTAAGGACTTGTGATTATTCACCAAAGTTCGGTTTATAGCGCTGCTAGTGTTTGAATATATTTTATCTATTGTTTAATATTCTCAGACACCTTTCTTGGATTTCTTTATGATTATAGCAGCTGCTTAGACTTTATGTCATTATTTGTTTTATCAGCTTGCCATCTTGAGTTGTGTTGAGCGCAGGGTGAGTATTTATGAGATTGGTTCTTCCATAACTTATACAACACTCCGTTTCTTTCCAGATGAGATTTAATGTTGAAAAATGTAAAGTAATGCACTTGGGGGCCAGAAACCAGAAAGCAAGCTACTCACTAGGGGGGGAACCTCTGGGTGAGTCTAGGATGGAAAAGGACCTGGGGTTACTGGTAGACAACAGGCTTGGCAGTGGCATGCAATGCCAAGCCGCCGCAAGCAAAGCCAACAGAATACTGGGTTGTATAAAAAAGGGGATTCACTCCAGAAATAAAGAGATTATTCTCCCGCTCTACAAGACTCTGGTCCGGCCACATCTGGAGTATGCTGTCCAGTTCTGGGCACCGGTCCTCACAAAGGATGTGCTGGAACTGGAGAAAGTCCAGAGAAGGGCAACAAAAATAATTAGGGGAATGGAGGACATCAGCTATGAGGAAAGACTACAAGCACTGAACCTATTCTCTCTGGAGAAGAGACGATTGAGGGGGGATATGATATCAATGTACAAATACTGTACTGGCGACCCAAGCATAAGGAACAAACTATTCAGAGAAAGGAGATACAATAAGACACGTGGCCACTCACTAAAACTTGAGGAAAGGCGGTTTAACCTTAAAGTGCGTTAGGGGTTCTTCACTGTAAGAGCGGTAAGGATGTGGAATTCTCTTCCACAAGCAGTCGTATCAGCAGGGAGCATTGATAGCTTCAAAAAACTATTAGATGGACACCTTAAAGACCACAACATACAGGGGTATACAATGTAAGGTTAAAAGCAAACACACACACACATCATAGGTTGAACTGGATGGACTGATGTCTTTTTTCAACCTCACTAACTATGTAACTATGTAACTGTAATATGGCGAGAATCTTCTACCTGAGCTATGAAATGTATACCTCTGTGAAGTACTAGGAGATGGGGAAAAGGCCTCTGATCATGAATAAAGACTGTATCTGCCTGACAGAAAAAAGGTGTGGACAGAGAAAATGGTGGCCAAGGGCACGTGGATCGGTGTGCCAGGGGCCGCGTGTGTGTCAAGACTACATGGAATGATGTTGACCGTGCATACGACAGTGGGACATTTATTTTGTATAGCGACAGTGTCTGTACTGTGAAGAGAGCAGTCGGCGATGCTGGGAAGGGCAGTGGAGCTTTCTTCGGAGACCGTATGGTGACGGGCCTTGCTTGTACATGTGCTGGGAAGAGGACTGTTGACCATGCATATGACAGCGGGACAATTCTCTAGACTGGCAAAGAGGGACAGCTGGCTCAAGGTGATGGAGGCGCAGCTGGGGCCCTGCTACAAGTAAGAAGAGTGGATGCATGTCTGGCGAGGGACATGGTTCGCTTTGCAGTAACTTCTATGTTTGCTGAGATGAGAGAGAGCGGCATTGGAGGGGTTACTGCACCGCGCAGGAAAGTGCAAGCTAGAAGGTTCTGCCTAGCAGGAGGAGCCACCGCCAAACAAGGGATGTGGGTGGAGACGTCAGTCGCGCCCAGCCAATCAGGAGTGACAAGGGAAGTCCATAAATTACTTGCTCCTTCAGGTGTGGCTGAGAGGGAGACACGTGTGAGGAGAGGCAACATGGAGATTGCTGGAGATCGAAAAAGCGCACAGCCACGACTACTCCACCCGTCGGCGGAGAACCTGCTGTGCAGACCCCGGAGCAGACCGGAGGGCCGAAGACTACTTTTGTATGGGATACCGGCATGTGGATGGTGTCTGATGGAGGACTGGCACTGTGCACCGGAGGAGGCGTGGAGCACTTAGGCCTGGTATGTCCCCAGTGTATAAGTGTGACTATGCGGGTGTAGGCGTGGGGCCAGTGTGGGCGCTGTGGCTATCTGCCGGAGAAGAGTGAGGGTCGGCCCAGACAGTTGTGTGTGTCGTGGGAGACAGGGCTCCCTCGAGTCATGACAGCTATGGAATCAAGACCCCTCCGCGGAGGCGGGAGGGGAGTCTTCAGAGTATTGATGCAGCTGGAGGCCATGCAACCTGGCAGTGGTTCAGCTTACACATCAAGGGAAACCCGATTGCCAGACAAAGGGTGCATGCAGGTAATGAAGGCCGGGTAGAGGCCACCTGATGCGCCGAAGGTCACCACAGCAGGAACAAGGTCTGCTCCCATACCTATTAAGGAGGAAAGATGGCCAGCGGCAGTTAAGGCTCCCTCAGCAAGTGTAAGTAGTGAGGAGGAGGCCGGGGCCATCGATAGGGGGACTCCAAGTTTCCAGAACCATTTTGGGTCCGTAGAGGAGGGGATAAATTACTGGAAATCGGAAGATGAGACTGAGTGGGACTTGGGATCTGAGGATCGGAGCAGTCTGCCATGTCCTGACACAGTAGAGGCGCCTGATGAGGAAACCAAGGACTCTGTTGTGAGAGGAGAGTTGGCTCAAAGTTTGGGGTTTTGTGAGGCCAATGCTAGTAGGGTCCCAGACCTAACCTCACCCACAAACTATGCCCGGGCTGGGGATCAAAATGAGGCTTACAGCTCCCTCATCAGGCGTAAAGAGACCACATTTTCTCAAGCTGGGAGTGGAAACAGGAAGACCCTTCCCAGGTTTTCTAGGATGTAGCAGTGGCTGCAGCGAAAAGTTGCCATGGAATACGGGTATGATTACCCATATGCTCCCCGGGAGATTATGCTTGAAATAGAAACCAAAAGAGTCTTGGTGTGATGAGGCCACCTGGGACTTTCTGTTCATTCCTAAGCCTTATCGGAACTCCACCAGGACAGACCTCTGGGAGAAGTTTGTTTCAGCAAGGACTCAGTGGAACTTTGGGCAGTCCATATATGTAGATCGGGTGGAAGTCCTCTGCCCAGATGGATCATGACAGGCTTGGTTGGTCCGTATCTGGGACAGTCAGGGAAACCTTGTGAGGATCCCTCACCCTGAGTATTATATTTAAAGAAAGACTACTTTGAGAAAAAAAAACAGAAATGGCTGGCTAGCCTGAAAACAAAGAATGCACAAGTTTGATTCAAAAATTGTTGTTGGGGCCTGTACCCCTTTTTCATCACCCCTTCTCCCCTTCTAATTCTGCAGAAGAGGATGGGGACTGTTAAGCAAGTTCACAAATTTAAAACTCAGGATCACCACCTTTTCAGAAATAGGGACTGACCTGCCTTGCTGTTTGCAGACCCCTTTGGCCCATCGGACCAGGGTCATGCAGAGGAACTCCAACCTCATGGATCCTTTGGGGCATTGGGCCGGGATCATTGGATTACAAATATTGTTGCAGTTTCAGTAGAACTGTTCTTGGGCCAGTGGGCCATAACGGAACCATACGGGTGACCGTTACAGGAATGGGCGGTGCATCCAGGAAGTCTGGTGGGGGTGCTCTGGTATCAGAGGCTCCCAAAGATATCCCTGACTTAGCAGGACTATGGGTCACTCAGGCTCCAGTGACCTATCCTGTTTCAGGCTAAGAAGAGTGCTGTTGGACTACAGCAAGGAAATGCTGTGTTCTCTCTTTCTTATTGACTCTGCATTAGGTAGTCAGTGATAGGGCACAGACTCACCTACCAGGAGGATGTGGGACGTCGTGTCAAGGCTGGATAGCAGAGAAGTCAGGGATTAGGATGAGAAGGCCGCCCCTGCGGGGAGGGTCTTCTCATCAATCACAGAGATAGATAGCCATAACCCCTGTAAATGTGAATAATATGTTTAATCCCTTGCTTTCTTCCCTACAGGTGACACCAACTTTAGAGGTAGTCGGCCAAGTTGTGTATATTTGTTTATTTCCCACCAAGCAGAGTTTGGTGGGGGGGGGGGGTGCATTTTCTTTAATGCACTCAACCTGTATATTTGTATAGCAAATGTCTACATATATTTTTGCACTTAAATTATTTGTAAATTTGTTCTTTTCCCTTTTTCCTCTTTTCCAAGTTAGTGGGATACTCCGTGATTTTGGTAGGATTTTTGTAGGGGGCGGCTGCCCCAGAGCCAATGGGATGTGGGTCATTTTTGGTGGGGGGTGGATGTAGCACCTTCCTAGGTAGGTGTTAGGTAAAATATATATGTGGCTCTGTTCTGCTTATCAGGAGAGCCTGATATGTCAGTTAGCCTGTCACATGCTTCCAGGTGTGACTTATTGGGTCTGGGGAGTCTCCCCACTGTATCCAATGAGGGATATGGTTGGACAGTGGAGGAAACCTAGCCAATAGCACACCAGGGTTTATGACTGTCCCAGTGGGTGGGCATTGCTGCAATGCGTCCTGGGATTGGGAATAAATCCTGAGGGGACATGTGACAGGGTGTCTTTTGGCGGGAGCAGAGTCCCAGGAGGAGGTGGACGGCTGTCTCTCCTCCTGCTGAAGGTCTAGGGACCAGGGGTTGAGCTGTGCTGCAGAGGATCCAGTGTGCTGACCAGGAGAGGGGACCACTCCAGAGATGTCAGGGGGATCCAGAAGTCAGCTAACCCAGAGTGTTACAGTAAAGGGGGTGCCAAGCAGTTAAGCCCTGAAGATTAGGGGATAAAGGGGGCGCCAGGAAGGGCCCTGAAGTTGTTCAGCAGTACAGTCTACCTTAACTTACAGCTTGCCTTAGGAAAGGATTATCTCAGGAAGCTTCATAACTCTTTTCACAGCCAAGGGCAAAGTGAAGCAGCGGCCTAGCCATGACTAGCACAGCACAGCGTTACTCAGCGTTACTCAGCGTTAACCAGCATTTTTCAAGTCGTCCCTGCCGATTGTGTATGGTTCTAGTCAGTTGGAGAGTCCCACTCATCCCTTCTCCTATCCAGGTTCCTAATAAAACCTAAAAACCAAAGAAACTGGACTGATCTTTGTCTGAGGTAAAAACACTTGGAAACATGCCAGATTGTTCTACTGTTGCTAATGGTAACCCAGGGGAACCCCCACACAGCCCCTCCCATGGGAGTGGCGCTTCATCACTTTTGGAGATTTCTCTTTTTGTGGATCCCAATTAGTAAATGTGAGATGAGAAGTGGATGAGGTGGTGTGATCCATTCATTATTCCTGTATGGGGATTGTACCATACACACTCACACTGACCTCTAGGCTTTCACCTCCAACCTTCTGCTAAGTCTTCCATTCAGTTGTGGGGATTCACTTTGATGGTCACAGAAGTCTCACTCATGTTGTGGAAACTTCAGTGACTAAAAGTGACACCATTGTACTTTGGGATTTCATGGTGGAGGATTTGATCTTATGAGTTTTGTGTTGGGGAGTCTCACTTTTATTGTTATATTATCACATTTATATAGTGTGAATGTTATATACTAGTGCTGCAGTCTTCCATATTATACTAGAAGTGCGAACTCCACCAATACTCATCAAATATAACAATTACATTCACTACAAACATTTCATACATGAGAGCAAGGGCAGATCTCCTGCAACCTATTCACAGCTACTTCAATCTATAGAACATATAATGTACAAATATAGATAAACATGAAGAGAAACAAGGCCTTGCTTGTGGGGACAAACCTTTTGGTAAGTGACCTGTTTGCTCACTGGTGTGGTGGAGGATGATTGAAGTTGCTGCAAAGAGGTGGCAGCTGATCAGCATTGATATAAACCTTCTAGATGAATCTTTGGGAATTATTATTTCTGTTACTGCACAAGTCACTGTATGGTGATTGGAGATGGAAGTAGTGGTGAATGGGTTGTAGGAAATTTGCTTTTCACATTTATGAACTTTCTCTTGATGTTTGCAATATTATAAGATAACTTTGTTGCTCTTCATGTTTATGTATTTTGCACATTATATGTTATATACACTCACCGCCCACTTTATTAGGTACACCTTGCTAGTAGCGGTTGGACCCCCTTTTGCCTTCATTCTTGGTGGCAGAGATACAACAAGGTGCGGGAAACTTTCCTCAGATTTTCCTCCATAGTGACATGATAACATCACACATTTGCTGCAGATTTGTCGGCTGCACATCCATAATGCCAATCTCCCATTCCACCACATCCCAAAGGTGCTCTATTGGATGAGATGTGGGGAGTGTGGAGGCCATTGGAGGACAGTGACCTCATTGTGATGGTGAAGAAACCAGTGGTGAGATGATTGGAGCTTTGTGACATGGTGCATTATCCTGCTGGGAGGAGCCATCAGAAGATGGGGACACTGAAGTCATAAAGGGATGGACATGGTCAGCAACAATATTCAGGTAGGGGGTGGTGTGTATACCATGCTCAATTGGTACTAAGGGGCCCAAAGTGTGCCAAGAAAATATCCCCCACACCGTTACACACCCCCTCACCATTACACCCCCACCACCAGCCTGAACCGGTGATACAAGGCAGGATGGATCCATGCGCCAAATTCTGACCTTCCATCTGAATGTCGCAGCTAAAATCCAGACTCATCAGACCAGGCAACGTTTTTCCAATCTTCTATTGTCCAATGTTGGTGATCCTGTGCCAATTGTAGCCTCAGTTTCCTGTTCTTAGCTGATAGGAGTAGCACACAGTGTGGTCTTCTGCAGCTGTAGCCCATCTGCTTCAAGGTTCAATGCTTTTTGCACTTAGATACAGTATTCTGCATACCTTGGATGTAATGAGCGGTTATTTGAGTTATTGTTGCCTTTCTATCATCTGGAACCAGTCTGCCCATTCTCCTCTGACCCCAACACAACTGCCGCTCACTGAATATTTTCTCTTTTTTCCCACCATTCTCTGTAATCCCGAGAGATGGTTGTGTGTGAAAATCCCTGAAATACTCAGACCAGCCCGTCTGCCACCAACAACCATGCCACATTCAAAGTCCCTTTAATCCCCTTTCTTCCCCATTCTGATGCTCGGTTTGAACTTCAGTAAGTCGTCTTCAACACCTCTAGATGCCTAAATGCATTGATTTGCTGCCATGTGATTGGCTGATCAGTAATTTGTATCACCAAGCAATTGAACAGGTGTACCTAATAAAGTGTCCGGTGAGCGTGGATTGAAGTAGCTGTGAATAGGTTGGAGGAGATCTGTCCTCGCTCACATGTATGAATGTGGATTTTTGTAGTGGATTTCATTGTTAGATTTGATCCCTATTGGTGGAGTTATCACATCTACATTAAATGTTTTACATTTTCAGCAAGTGTTGGTATTGGGACACATTGTAGGGTGCAGATTTCTCATTGGTTTCATCACACATTTTGTCACTAAGTGTAGGGCTCTATGCATAGAATTCTATTCTACTATTTCTACTTCTATATCAGACTTCCTGCTGGCCGATGCTTTTCATTCATTACATTTTCCACAGTTTTTTAGTGCAGATATTTCATTATTTCTGTTTTCTATCCAGCTTTAGAGAAGTGTCTGATATTGGTGATATATAGAGACAAACAGGAGATGAAATATTTCTCCATTATTATTATTTGATTTATGGAGTTTGGACAGAACAGTCCAGGATTGGAGATTTATGGAGCCTAAAGATGGATTTTGATGACATTCTCATATTTCTATATTATTTATGTGGTTTAGATATAAAACTGTCCCAGAATATTATTGTCTCAGTCAGTCCTGTTATACTCACTGTAATTCCTCTATCCGGCTTGTTGTCAGAGCTTCCATCACATCCCTGAAATGAGGACCCCACAGATTGTTCCCAGACAGGTTCAGTGTCCTCAGTGTCTGGTTATTTCTTATTCCAGATGCCAGGTGGGGGCAGGAACTGTCTGTCAGGTCATTATTATCCAATCTGTAGAAGAAGAGAAGAATGTTACCAGAAGAAAATGAATTTCTCCCCCAGGAATGAATGGAACTATTCTCTACATACATGGAACTCATTTCTCTTTATTGGAATCATTTATATGAGATCACTTTATAAAACACGATCGATCATCCACACTATTGGAGATTTCTCTTTTTGTGGATCCCAATTAGTAAATGTGAGATGAGAAGTGGATGAGGTGGTGTGATCCATTCATTATTCCTGTATGGGGATTGTACCATACACACTCACACTGACCTCTAGGCTTTCACCTCCAACCTTCTGCTAAGTCTTCCATTCAGTTGTGGGGATTCACTTTGATGGTCACAGAAGTCTCACTCATGTTGTGGAAACTTCAGTGACTAAAAGTGACACCATTGTACTTTGGGATTTCTTTTGAACATCGTGGTGGAGGATTTGATTTTATGATGTGGAGAAGATTTTATTATTACCGTTCTTTATTTGGACTTTTTTTTTAATTCATACTAATATTGCTGCACTAATTTTATATCTGCTGATTATAAATTCTCTTCATTAGTTATCAGTGAAATATTCTCCATACCATTGTTATATATACACTTATAGGGAGTTTTGTGTTGGGGAGTCTCACTTTTATTGTTATATTATCACATTTATATAGTGTGAATGTTATATACTAGTGCTGCAGTCTTCCATATTATACTAGAAGTGCGAACTCCACCAATACTCATCAAATATAACAATTACATTCAGGGTCGGTGGAAGGATTTTGGTCTACACAGGTGAAGGTGTGATTTGGTGACCCCCCCCCCCCCCACCATCATCCTCCTACTACCACCCTCTTTCCCCTCCACAATACAACCCCCACCACCATATGGCAACCCATCTATGGCTAAACACACACTATACAATCTGATTGTACAATCTTCTTTTAGATTTAGTAACAATTATGAAGTACGATCGCCCGTCTGATTTGATACTCGTTACAAAAAGTTCAGATTTGTCTTCATATGACTAATTTTGGTGAAACTAAAAGGAGATTGTACAATCAGATTGTATAGTATAGCCAGCTTAACAGATTCCTCCATCCCCACTAATAAAGCAGATGGATGAGCACCCCCTCCCCCCTGCTGGGCTTTTGTATTCTGACAGATGACACCACTGCCGGTGAGAATACCTGAATAGATGTGACAGCTGCATTTGTTTTATTTTTTTTTTTTTTAAGGCTTTGTTTCCTCCATTTTCACCTGGTGATCTGGCCAGTAGCACACCTCCTGTATTAGAGTGCCCCCACTCTGGATGAAGGAGCACAGGGGGCACCTTTAGACAGCAGCATTGTCAGTGTGAGAGAAGGGAGTGTCTGATGTACTAGCAGAATTATCTACACTAATAAATTAAAGAAAAACTCCAGCTAACAATTATCAGTTACAGCAACAGTTTCTTTTTAGGGATAAAGGTTTTACATAAATAAAAGCTGATCATTGTAAGCACCCGTCAGTGGTAAATGGTTTGTCTCATCCCTCTAATTGCTACATCTGCAGGACAGCTTGTTCTGTTGGAAAACACCAGACTAATACATTCCACCAGCAGGTTAAACAAAACAAAAACTGACTTGCTTTCCCCATCCATATCCTCAAGGGGGATGGGGGATCTGGCCCACTGAGCTCTGGTATTGTGACAGCAGGGAGATTTTCCTGCCATCAGAATACACCTATCAGGGTTGCTGGCTGTAGCTGGTGGTGCTAAATGAGAATTTAGGATCGGTTCACATTAGTGCGATGGCAGACATTGCATGTGATTCGGAGCGCACTGCTGTGAAAATCACATGCGATGTCTGTGCGATGCGAATTCAGCCATACAGATAGTATGGATGAATTTGCATCTGTTTCGGCACAAACACGCAGCAGAATCGGATCGCATGGTGGTTCACATTTATGCGATCCGATTCATGTCCGAATGTCAGTTTGCACCAGGGGCGGACTGACCATTCGGGCAGATCGGCGCCGCCCGAGCGCCTGTGGCCGCTAGGGGGCCCGCCCCTGACTGTTAAGCATCTGGAGCAGACACATAGAGAGCTCTGCTGTCTATCAACATATACCTCCTGATCTGCAGGTTTCCCGGGCTGCAGATTGCTGACTCCTCTCTCCCTTCAGCACTCCTAGAAAAGCCATGAGTACACACACAGCTCTCACACTGACCTGTTGCTGTCTCCTCTAGCTCTGCAGCCACACACAGATACCTCTGTGATCCTTCCCACGCGCTCCTTCCTCCTCTCCCTGTGGCTGATAATGGAGGTAAAGTCCACTCCAGCCAGCTATTGTCTCTTCTGGTCTCCCGATGTTCAGTGAAAAAACCCTACCCATGAAAATTCCCTACCCTCGTCACTTCTGGTGCACCTACGTCATGGAACAGCTGAGCAGCTTACCAGTGCGCATGCTCACAGCTCCGGAGGGTAGGGAATTTTCACAGGGTAGGATTTTTTTAACGTTGCACATCAGCTGTTCCCGCGGGTACATGAAATCATCTCCGCTCCTACCCCTCTGACTTTCCTCATCTCGGCTCCTAAATGTAAAAGCGGCGGTGGGTCTAAGAAAATATAACTCACAGAGCCGAGAGAAAGGGGGCACGCTGGCATCTCTGCATTGAAAGGGGGCACGCTGGCATCTCTGCATTGAAAGGGGGCACGCTGGCATCTCTGCATTGAATGGGGGCACGCTGGTCACTCTGCATTGAAAGGGGGCACAATGATCTCTGCATTGAAGGGGGCACGCTGGTATCTCTGCATTGAAAGGGGGCACGCTGGCATCTCTGCATTGAAAGGGGGCACACTGGCATCGCTGCATTGAAAGGGGGCACGCTGGCATCTCTGCATTAAAAGTGGCCACGATGATCTCTGCATTGAAGGGGGCACGCTGGTCTCTGTGCATTGAAAGGGGGCACGCTGGTATCTCTGCATTGAAAGGGGGCACGCTGGTATCTCTGCATTGAAAGGGGGCACGATGGTCTCTGCATTGAAAGGGGGCATGCTGGTCTCTCTGCATTGAAAGGGGGCACGCTGGTCTCTCTGCATTGAAAGGGGGCATGATGATCTCTGCATTGAAAGGGGGCACGCTGGCATCTCTGCATTGAAAGGGAGCACGATGATCTCTGCATTGAAAGGGGGCATGCTGGTATCTCTGCGTTGAAAGGGGGCACACTGGTCTCTCTGCATTGAAAGGGGGCACACTGGTCTCTGCATTGAAAGGGGGCATGATGGTCTCTGTGCATTGAAAGGGGGCACGCAGGTCCCTGTGCATTGAAAGGGGGCACGCTGGTCCCTGTGCATTGAAAAGGGCACGCTATACCTTAATTACTGAAGGCCCCTTTCACACGTATGTGACCTCAAAGTCACGCAATTTTTTACAGCAATTACATTTTTCTGTTTGCGCCCCCCCAAAAAATTTTGAGCACCAGCCGCCACTGCTACTGATCACAGATTGAGGTAAAGAGCCAATCAGCGGCCTTTAGCTCATGATAAAGCTGTGTCCAATCACAGCTGATCACGATGTAAACAGAAGCCGGTCATCAGCTTTTCTTTTCTCATGCTGACAAAGTAAGAGAAGGGAGGAGAGAACTGATAACCGGCTTCTGTAAAAGGGACATCTACACTGATGAGGGCACTAATCATCAGTGAAGCCCCAACAGTGCCCCCAGTGCTTGCAATCTGTGCCACCTACCAGTGCTTACCAGTGCCTCCTCATCAGTGCAGCCTATCCCTGTAGCCTCATCAGTGCACATAAGTGAAGGAGAAAAAACTGAATTTTTGTAAAATCTTACCTGTAAAATTCCTTTCTCTGAGTCCTCCGATAGTCGCCGCCACCTCTAAGTCATCACTGTTGGGTATTGACTTCCGCTCCGCAGGAGTAGCTAGGCATAAAGACTTAGTCAAAAGAACAAAGGCATTTGCATATACACACCCATGGGGGCTGTCCCATCTGGTCAATACCCCCCTGCAGTGACCACTCCCAACTTTGGTAGCATAGCCGTAGGTAACAAGAACCCCAAAAGAGGGGCGGGGGCGGCGACTGTCGGAGGACTCAGAGAAAGGAATTTTACAGGTAAGATTTTACAAAAATTCAGTTTTCTCTTACGTCCTCCGACAGTCGCCGCCGCCTCCAAGTCATCACTGTTGGGATGTCCCAAAGCAGTATAGACATGAGGGGTGGGAGACGCAACCATAGAAAAGGCAACGCATAACCCACATCAGAGAAAGGAACCTTACATGCACAGTAAGAGAACCTGCTGGGCAACAGAAAACAATGCTCAACAGGAGCAACAGCCCAGGAAAGCAAATACCAACAGCCAGGGACCCATAACAAAACAAGGGTCCTTCATGGCACTGCCGCACTGAGAACCTTGCGGCCAAAGGAGGCATCAGCTGATGCCAGAACATCTACTTTGTAGAATTTGGAAAAAGTGTGCACCGACGACCAAGTCGCAGCCTTGCACACCTGGGCCACCGAGGCCCGATGCCAATAGGCCCAGGACGCACTCATAGATCTGGTAGAGTGTGCCTTAACAGGGAAGGGTGGAACCCGTTCCTTCAAGGCGTAAGCCTGTTCAATGGTCTGTCTGATCCATTTGGCAATAGTCGCTGCAGACGCAGCCATGCCCTTCCGAGGTCCCTCAGAAGGACAAAGAGTGAATCCGTCTTCCGAAAGGATTCCGTAGACGACAGGTAAACCCTGATCGCCCAGACAACATCCAGGGAATGCAGAGCAACCTCCTTAGGATGCTTAGGCTTCGTACAAAGCGAAGGCAGGACAATGTCCTCATTAATGTGGAACTCAGAGACCACCTTAGGAAGAAAGGAGGGATGCGGACGCAAGACCACCTTATCCCGGTGAATCACCAAGTATGGAGAAAGGCAAGATAACGCTGCCAGTTCCGACACCCTACGAGCCGAAGTGTTCGCCACCAAAAAGGCAACCTTCTTAGACAGCAGAGGCAACGATATATCCCGAATGTTTTCAAAGGGAGCACGCTGTAACACGGACAGAACTCCCATGGAGGTAAGGGCTCCTTCCTGGGAGGAGCCAAATGTTGCACACCTTGAATGAAGGTGCGAACCAGGGAATGAGACGCCACAGGGCGTTGGAAAAGAATAGCCAGCGCGGACACCTGGCCTTTTATCGTGGCCAGCGCCAGGCGCTGGTCCACTCCAGACTGGAGGAAGGCCAACACTCTCGACACCGAGTGCGAGGGGAGAACCCACTGGACTCACACCAGGCGAAATAAGCCTTCCAGGTACATTAATAGATCTTACCAGAGGAAGTTTTCCTAGCCTTGACAAGGGTAGGGATGACCTCAGGGGAGAGACCCCTGTCCTTCAGGACCTGGGTCTCAACAGCCAGGCCGTTAAAGCCAGCGACTGTAAAGCAGGATGGAAGATTGGACCCTGAGACAGGAGATCTTCCCGCAGAGGCAGTCGCCACGGAGGCGCCACTGCCAGGTGAACAACGTCGGCGTACCAGGACCAGCGTGGCCAGTCCGGAGCCACCAGAATCACCAGGTGCGGTTCCGAAACTAACCTGCGGAGGAACCTGGATAGCAACTGAATCGGAGGAAAGGCATACATCAGACGATACTGATGCCAAGGGGCCACCAACGCATCCAAGGTGTCCGCCAGCGGATCATGCATTCTTGCCACAAACCTTTCCACCTTTCGGTTTAGCCGAGATGCGAACAGATCCACGTCCGGGGATCCCCACTTCGCACACAGCATTTGGAAGACCTCCGGTTGCAGGGACCATTCCCCCTGGTCCAGGGTCTGGCGGCTCAGATAGTCGGCCTGCCAATTCTCCACACCCGGAATGTGAACTGCCGAGATTGCCGGGACATGAGTCTCGGCCCAAGACAGAATGTTGGCCACCTCCCGGGCTGCCCGAGCACTCCTGGTGCCCCCTTGGTGGTTGATGTAAGTCACTGCGGTAGCATTGTCCGTCTGTACCCGGACGGGACGTTCCCGAAGACGGTCCGACCACTGGAAGAGACAGAGTTTTATTGCTCGCAATTCCAGCACATTTATCGGGAGGGAGGACTCCTCCTCCGACCAAGTGCCCTGGGCAGACAGGGTGCCCAGAACTCCACCCCAGCCCGACAGGCTGGCATCCGTGGTAATTACCGTCCATACCAATGGACGGAAGGACTTGCCTTCCGCCACCGACGGGGACTGGAGCCACCACAGAAGAGCCAATCTGGTCTGACGACTCAAGGAGACACTCAGATCCAGAGACTGAGGCAGTCTGTCCCACCTGGCCAGGATCTCCGCCTGGAGAGCCCGCGTGTGAAACTGAGCAAAGGATATCGCCTCGAAGGCCGATACCATCAACCCCAGGCCCCGCATACAGGTCCTGATTGACGAGGATGGGTCGTCCCTGAGGTACCTGAGCTCGTCCTGCAAGGTCCGGAGCTTGTCCTCCAGCAAGAACACCTTTGCCTGAGCAGAGTCCAGAATCATTCCCAGATAGGGAAGACGAACCAATGGAGACAATGTCGATTTCTGAACGTTGATGGTCCATCCGAACTCCTGGAGCGTCTGTACTATGGTGGACAGATCATGCACTAGGTCCTGGCTGGCACGTGATCTCAGAAGTAGATCGTCCAGGTAACCCAAGACCCCAATGCCCTGTGCCCTCAGCAGGCCCAGAACTGGCGCCAACACTTTGGTAAAAACCCTTGGTGCCGAAGCAAGACCGAAAGGTAACGCCACAAACTTTCGAACATGCACGAAGCAGTTCAGCGCTTTCAGGTCCAGAATAGGACGCACTTTGCCCTCCTTTCTGGGCACAGTGAACAGATTTGAATGAAAACCCAGAAACCTGTCCCGATGAGGCACCGGGACAATCACCCACTAAGCAAGAAGGTCCTGCACCGCTTGGTGCAGGTCCTGCAGACGCCCCGTAGGCAAGGGAAGATTTGAGGGAAAGAATCTGTTCGCCGGCAAGGAAAGGAATTCGATCTTGTACCCCGATCAAATGATTTCCAGAACCCACCTGTCTGAAATCCGGAGCAGCCCAGGTCGGAGGAAACCGCGCAAACGTCCCCCCACCCCTGAAATGGGTGAGGGCGCCCCTTCAGGCAGTGGCGGACTGACCCGCCGAGCCGGCATTGCCGGACTTCTGCTTACCCGCCCGGGGCTTCTTCTGACTGCCCTGGGCCTGGAAGGGCTTGCCCTTGGATTGGTTCCGAAAGGACCCCTGAGTGGATCTAGGCGCAGAACCCCGCTTCCCTCGAAAAGACTTGTTGTTCGGGTTCTGAGGCAGCAAAGTGCTCTTGCCCCCCGTGACACCTTTTACCAGGGTATCCAACGCCTCGCCAAAAAGGCGAGAGCCAGCATAGGGAAAATCAGCAACTGTTTTCCGCGAGGACTGGTCAGCCGACCAGCTCTTCAGCCATATCAGTCGCCGGTTAAGTACCGAGACACTAGAGAGGCGTGCAACTAAAGGGGCCTCATTTAAGGCCGCATCACACAGATACATGATTCCTTGGTGGATGTGATCCACCATTTTCAGCCAGGCGGGCGGAACATCATCAGACACGAGGTTGCTCCTAAGCACCTTCGTCCAATCAGCCACCGCCTGAGCCACTAAAACGGATGCGAAAATGGGTCTGAGCAACGACCCCGCCACCGTATAGGAATGGCGGGCTAGAGACTCCAACCGCCGGTCCGTGGGATCCCGGAAAACCGGGGTATCCTCAGAAGGAACCAAGGTAGCCTTGTTTAACAAGGCCACAGTGTGATCTACCTGTGGAGGCACACCCCATCGTGATTCTGTAGCCGGTGTAAAGGGATAAAGCAATTTGAACCGACTAGGCACCAGAAATGGATGTTTTAACGTGCGCCACATTTCATTAACAGTGTAATGAAACTCAGCTGGGCAGGTGAAAAACCTGCGCCGACTTGCGGGTTCTGTGCGTCCCAAATGAGGACACAACACCCGGAGGACAGGGCTCATCCTCCAAATGTAGTGTTTCCTTAACAGAAATAATTAATTCATCCATGGTGACCCTGGGGAGGAGGTATCAACCCCCTCCACCTCTGCCTCCCCCTCAGACCCCAGCGGGTCCAAGGATGAGCGAGACCCTGAAAAGGGCACGCTCGCAGCAGCCATATCACCATCTGAATCAGAGGAGAGAGACAATCTGGGCCTCTTTTTAGCAGCACGTTCAGCCATCAGCATTTCCATATTTGACACCAAGGTCGCCACTACAGCGGCCAAATCAGGTCTCAGAGGGGCTACAAGAGAACTGGGGACCCCCATCAGAGCTGGGGGGAATTTGCTGTCCTGAGAATCCATTGCTCAAGGTGTACAAACAGTGCAATAAAGTTATTACTGCCCCTTTAAGACCGCTGCGGATGCGCAGCCCACCGCTACAGCTATAGTGACAAAGACCCCCAAAAGGAGAAGAAAAAACTAAGCCAGAAATGACAATACAGAAAGATATTGAGAGCAATAACCTGCAGAGCCCCGCAGAGTGTTGCCACCAGTGTCCTGCTTCAGAGCAAAAGGAAGTGCTGCTAGAGTAGGCTGAACTTATACGCTGCATGACTCAGGGAAAATGGCTGCCCCAAAGGGTTGCATGGAAGGCTCCTTCAAAATGGCCGCCGGACATGCGGTCGAAACGATCGTTCTGCTACCGCAAAATGGCGGCGGATGGCGCCAAAAACAGCATGTAGATTGCCCATAGAGAAGCCAAACATGCCTGCCCATACCTAAAATGGCGGACCGCGCGGATCTTCCCCGCTGTGGCCACACACAGTCTGCACCCCCAACAAGCACCGAAGTGACACAGGGAAGGGGACCCCCAAAAACATACAGCACCGCAGCGCATACACAAGCGATCCCCGCAGGGACCGCATCAGGGAGTCACACAGGCACAGACATGGGGGACACACAGCAACACAGGATTGCCACCCCAGACAGAGGCCCCACACAGAAGTACTTACCTGTACCAGATGGCATGGGGTGCCTCTCAGAACGGAAAGCCGCTGTCCTCATCTGACAGGGAATGCCGTTAGCCAGGGACATGACACTGCAGCATCGCAGATGTGTCCTGTGAGGTAGCCACCTCACGGCTGCATCCCTGCTGCGAACAGGGATGGGTCGTTCATAGTGCCAGGACGAACCACGGCTGAACGCTCGATGGCGGGCTGGGGGTCCATCTGACCCTTTGCCTTGGAGAACCAGGGCGGTCAGTCCGAATCCCAGCACCGCATTAATCCATCTTCTTCCGAAGAATTGACTAAAACTAAAGCTGACAAAATAAACAGCTAGTAAAGTAAGAAAAAACTGACATTTTCAAAAGAAAATCAACTAAAAAAGATTAGATAGGCTGAGACTGTAGCCCCAGCACAGGGAAGCCTAACTACTCCTGACGCTAGGCAGAATGAAACTGAGTTGGGAGTGGTCACTGCAGGGGGGTATTGACCAGATGGGACAGCCCCCATGGGTGTGTATATGCAAATGCCTTTGTTCTTTTGACTAAGTCTTTATGCCTAGCTACTCCTGCGGAGCGAAAGTCAATACCCAACAGTGATGACTTAGAGGCGGCGGCGACTGTCGGAGGACGTAAGAGAAATACCTGTTTGCTACATTTTATAACAAACAATGGAAAACATTTTTTTTTAATTTTCTGCCTTTTTTTTGTTTATTTAGCAAGAACTAAAACCCCAGTGGTGATTAAATACCACCAAAAGAAAGCTCTATTTGTGTGAAAAAAAGGATAAACATTTAGTTTGGGTACAGTATTGCATAACCGGGCAATTGTCATTCAAAGTGCAACAGTGCTGAAAGCTGAAAATTGGGCTCGGCAAATGCACAGTAGGCAAGTGGTTAAATAGGGGCACCCTGGAGGGGCAGAACATAAGGGGCACTCTACAGGAGGATGTAAGGGGGCACACCGAAGGTACTAACTCCTCCAGAGTTTCCTTTAATGCTTCTAGAGTTCCCCCTTATTTCCTCCAGAGTACCCCTTAATGCAGTATTACTAAGGGGACACTTGTAAGGGGGATTCTGCAGGTTATAACCTCCAGCAATCCCCCTATTTTCCTCTCCTGTCAGCAGCATCTGAATGTATTTGTGTTTCCTATGCTTCAGTTAATGAATGGGCAGGAGCCTCTGTCTCCTGTTTATTCATCTGCAGTGCAGAGTGCAGCTAAGGCTACAGAGAAAGGGACTGGGGATGTGTCACTAGTCCCTTCCTCTGTCTCAAAAATTAGACTTCAAGAGTCTATGTATGTAGACCCCGGATACTTCATCAAAATGCCCCCCCCCCCCAACAGAATTCTGAAAATAATGTAAATATACAAACCCAATTCCAAAAAAAGTTGGGACACTGTACAGATTGTGAGTAAAAAAGGAATGGACTAATTTACAAATCTCATAAACTTATATTTTATTCACAATATAATATAGTTAACATATCAAATGTTGAAAGTGTGACATTTTGAAATGTCATGCCAAATATTGGCTCATTTTGGATTTCATGAGAGCTACACATTCCAAAAAAGTTGGGACAGGTAGCAATTAGAGGCCGGAAAAGTTAAATGTACATACAAGGAACAGCTGGAGGACCAATTTGCAACTTATTTGGTCAATTGGCAACATAATTGGGTATAAAAAGCGCCTCTCAGAGTGGCAGTGTCTCTCAGAAGTCAAGATGGGCTGAGGATCACCAATTCCCCCAATGCTGCAGAGAAATATAGTGGAGCAATATCAGAAAGGGGTTTCTCAGAGAAAAATTGCAAAGAGTTTGAAGTTATCATCATCTACAGTGCATAATATCATCATCCAAAGATTCAGAGAATCTGGAACAATCTCTGTGCGTAAGGGTCAAGGCCGGAAAACCATACTGGATGGCGGTGATCCTCGGGCCCTTAGACGGCACTGCATCACATACAGGAATGCTACTGTAATGGAAATCACAACATGGGCTCAGGAATACTTCCAGAAAACATTGTCTGTGAACACAATCCACCGTGCCATTCACCGTTGCCAGCTAACACTCTATAGGCCAAAAAAAGAAGCCATCTAAACATGATCCAGAAGCGCAGGCATGTTCTCTGGGCCAAGGCTCATTTACTGTATAATGGACTGTGGCAAAGTGGAAAACTGTTCTGTGGTCAGACGAATCAACATTTGAAGTTCTTTTTGGAAAACTGGGACGCCATGTCATCTGGACTAAAGAGGACAAGGACAACCCAAGTTGTAATCAGCGCTCAGTTCAGAAGCCTGCATCTCTGATGGTATGGGGTTGCATGAGTGCGTGTGGCATGGGCAGCTTACACATCTGGAAAGGCACCATCAATGCTGAAAGGTATATCCAAGTTCTAGAACAACATATGCTCCCATCCAGACGTCGTCTCTTTCAGGGAAGACCTTGCATTTTCCAACATAACAATGCCAGACCCCATACTGCATCAATTACAACATCATGGTTGCGTAGAAGAAGGATCCGGGTACTGAAATGGCCAGCCTGCAGTCCAGACCTTTCACCCACAGAAAACATTTGGCGCATCATAAAGAGGAAGATGCAACAAAGAAGACCTAAGACAGTTGAGCAACTAGAAGCCTGTATTAGACAAGAATGTGACAACATTCCTATTCCTAAACTTGGGCAACTTGTCTCCTCAGTCCCGGGACGTTTGCAGACTGTTATAAAAAGAAGGGGGGATGTCACACAGTGGTAAATGGCCTTGTCCCAACTTTGAGATGTGTTGATGCCATGAAATTTAAAATCAACTTATTTTTCCCTTAAAACGATACATTTTCTCAGTTTAAACATTTGATATGTCATCTATGTTGTATTCTGAATAAAATATTGAAATTTTAAACTTCCACATCATTGCATTCTGTTTTTATTTACAATTGGTACAGTGTCCCAACTTTTTTGGAATCGGGTTTGTATTATGTTAAAACATATTAAACATTAAAATGAAAAAACTAAAAATGTAAAAAAAAAAAAGAAAATTTTGTAAAAAATCTAACTAAAATTTCTAATTGGATTAGAATGTTGCCACATTAATGTTGCGTCGTTAAGATGGCTGCTGAGTGGTGGCCATCTTTAAAACTGGGGGGGCCCCATGATCTCCTATTGCCCGGGGGCCCCACGAGTTGTCAGTCCGCCACTGGTTCGCACTGCAATATGTGAACTGATCTGGGGCTGTCCTTAACTTTGAATTGACACCCCCAGTGATTTGCATATGGCAGTGTGAACTGCCTGCGCTGGGAATGCGATGCGGGAACCCGCAGTATAAGTGTGAACCGGGACTGAAAATCCGTCAGCTTTCCACCAATCATGGAATTCCACAAGGTAATGTATGCTGATGAGTGGCAGAATGAAGCGTGAACGTCTCATATACTGTATGTGCCGCGTAACAAAAGACAACGCACAGGGGGTCCAACACAATCTGCAGCATACAAGCTTGTAGAAGTATAAAGAAAAGTACATAGACACCACTAGCAGGACTGATCCCAACATACAGCAAGGATGTCATACTTCTACAGGAGACAAAGGGCACAGCTCACATACTGCTGCTAATACAATTGTCAGTGATGTGTGTGTACACCTATCCAATGCTGGTGTCATTGTCACACCACACCTGCAGAGCTGTCATCTGTCACCTACACTCCATAATCATCACCCCCTCCTGAACAAAAAATCTCATGCAATTACACCACAACTCTCATCCTCCTGGGCTGATCTAAGTTTAGAGGTGAAAGCATGCAGCCAGTAAAAGCCTGGTCCTAACAAGTGTGAGCCTGGTCTACCTGGACAGGAAATAAAGCTGCCAAGTTTGTGAAGCTCCTGGAAGAACAGAGTTGGGGAGGGAGACAGATGGGGGGAGAGAAGGGAGGGAGGTGGAGACAGTTCAGCTCTGACTCACCCAAGAGTGAGAGCTATCTGATAGCTCACACTGCTATCTGATAGCTCACACAGGGGCAGCAATCATGCAGCCAGATGCAGCTGAAGCTGCTGTAACTTCAACTCTCCCGCCCACATCCCCTCTCTCATACTAGCTGCATGCTGGGGATTGGGATGTGGGCGGGGCAGACACAGAGGTGTGTGGGCGGGGCAGACACAGAGGTGTGTGGACGGGACAGACACAGAGGCGTGTGGGCGGGGCAGACACAGAGGCGTGTGGGCGGGGCAGACACAGAGGCGTGTGGGCGGGGCAGACACAGAGGCATGTGGGCGGGGCAGACACAGAGGCGTGTGGGCGGGGCAGACACAGAGGCGTGTGGGCGGGGCAGACACAGAGGCGTGTGGGCGGGGCAGACACAGAGGCGTGTGAGCGGGGCAGACACAGAGGCGTGTGGGCGGGGCAGACAGAGGTGTGTGGGCGGGGCAGACAGAGGTGTGTGGGTGGGGCAGACACAGAGGTGTGTGAGCGGGGCAGACACAGAGGTGTGTGAGCGGGGCAGACACAGAGGTGTGTGAGCGGGGCAGACACAGAGGTGTGTGAGTGGGGCAGACACAGAGGTGTGTGAGTGGGGCAGACACAGAGGTGTGTGAGCGGGGCAGACACAGAGGCGTGTGAGCGGGGCAGACACAGAGGCGTGTGAGCGGGGCAGACACAGAGGATTGTGGGAGGGACAGACACAGAGGTGTGTGAGCGGGGCAGACACAGAGGCGTATGAGCGGGGCAGACACAGAGGTGTGTGGGTGTGGCAGACACAGAGGTGTGTGGGCGGGGCAGACTCAGAGGTGTGTGGGCAAGGTCTTTGATAACGTCCACTGGGAGGGGCAAAACGCATTGACTTAGATTCTGGCCTTTCATTGTTATCACTTCCGGGTTAAGTGGAACGCATGCGGAAGTGCACACGCCGCTGTACTATACACAGACATGGAACTAAATGCCTTCAGGGTGCCTCCATTCTCAGCATCTAATATGAAATGCGAACATACATCTGTCATAAATATATATATTCAGATGAATATATTCCTCGCGCCTAGGAGTGCCTAATTAAACGGGTTGAATACACTAATAAATTAATTATTATTAATAAAAATGAATATAAAAGCAGCTGCTATAAAATTGAGGTATCTGAGTAGGAAAACCCCAAACCAAATGGGATAGTATAGCGCTTGCTAATAAGAACAGGAGCAAAATGGGATAAAATTACAATTAAAAAGCTAATATCATAAGTAGAGTTGAGCGGACACCTGGATGTCCGTGTTCGGCGGGTTCGGCCGAACTTGAAGAAAAAAAGTCCGGGTCCGTGTCCCAGACTTTTTCCGAACTTTACCCGGACACCGAACCCCATTGAAGTCAATGGGGACCCGAACTTTCAGGCACTAAAATGGCTCTAAAACACCAATGGAAAGGGCTAGAGTGCTGCAAATGGCAGCAAAACATAGTTAAGAGCATGGCAAGTGCCCTGCAAACAAATGTGGATAGGTAAATAACTTAAAACAACAAAAAAAAACTGAAAAATAAAACAATGTTCTTCATCTGTGAAGGACGAGGCCCATATGGAGTAGGAGGGAGGTTGAGGTGGATGTGGTGGTGTCATAGGCGTGCGCACAGGGTGTGCCGGGTGTGCCTGGGCACACCCTAATCACCTAGGGCACATTAGCATTATCGCTCTGTTTGCCAGTGAGGAGATGGGAAAGATCTCCCTCGGACCTGCTCTGCCATAAGAGAAGTGCCACACACTTCTATTTCACTTTGCCAGCAGGGAGAGTAATGTACCGGGGCCATATACATGTAGGCAAACACATGCATGTGTATTTAAACTTTGGGGTGCACACCCTAATGCAATAGGCTGCGCACACCTATGGGCGGTGTAGGTGGAAGCGGCAGTGGAGGAGAACGAGGTAGCCAACACTGCTTTTTTTTTCAGTCATTTTAAATGAGGGTACACCCCAAAAGAGTGAGAAAGATCAAAAATAGAACAATGGCTGGGTAAGGTCGATATCCATCTCTATTCTGCACAAGGTACGGAAAAGTCCTGTGGGATCCATGCCTGGTTCATTTTAATGAACGTGAGCTTGTCCACATTGTCTCTGGACAGGCGGCTGCGCTTGTCTGTGATAACGCCCCCAGCCGTGCTAAATACACGTTCAGATAATACACTGGCTGCAGGGCACGCCAGCACCTCCAAGGCGTAAAGGGCAAGCTCAGGCCATGTTCCCGATTTGGAGACCCAGAAGTTGAAGGGGGCAGACCCGTCATTCACTACATGTAGGCGTGTGCACACATACTGCTCCACCATGTTGGTGAAATACTGCCTCCTGCTAAGACGTTCCATATGAGCTGCTGGTGCTGCTGTATGTTGTGGCGTGCTGACAAAGCTTTTCCACATTTCGGCCATGCTAACTGTAGCGGAATGGACACAGAGTGTGGTTTGTGTTGAAAGAGTGACCATAATATTACTGAACAGTGTCCCTGAGGAAATATACAGTGGGTACGGAAAGTATTCAGACCCCCTTAAATTTTTCACTCTTTGTTATATTGCAGCCATTTGCTAAAATCATTTAAGTTCATTCTTCTTCCTCATGAATGTACACATAGCACCCCATACTGACAGAAAAACACAGAATTGTTGACATTGTTGCAGATTTATTAAAAAAGAAAAACTGAAATATCACATGGTCCTAAGTATTCAGACCCTTTGCTCAGTATTTAGTAGAAGCCCCCTTTTGATCTAATACAGCCAGGAGTCTTTTTGGGAAAGATGCAACAAGTCTTTCACACCTGGATTTGGGGATCCTCTGCCATTCCTCCTTGCAGATCCTCTCCAGTTCTGTCAGGTTGGATGGTAAACGTTGGTGGACAGCCATTTTTAGGTCTCTCCAGAGATGCTCAATTGGGTTTAAGTCAGGGCTCTGGCTGGGCCATTCAAGAACAGTCACGGAGTTGTTGTGAAGCCACTCCTTCGTTATTTTAGCTGTGTGCTTAGGGTCATTGTCTTGTTGGAAGGTAAACCTTCGGCCCAGTCTGAGGTCCAGAGCACTCTGGAGAAGGTTTTTGTCCAGGATATCCCTGTATTTGGCCGCATTCATCTTTCCCTCGATTGCAACCAGTCGTCCTGTCCCTGCAGCTGAAAAACACCCCCACAGCATGATGCTGCCACCACCATGCTTCACTGTTGGGACTGTATTGGACAGGTGATGAGCAGTGCCTGGTTTTCTCCACACATACTGCTTAGAATTAAGGCCAAAAAGTTCTATTTTGGTCTCATCAGACCAGAGAATCTTATTTCTCACCATCTTGGAGTCCTTCAGGTGTTTTTTAGCAAACTCCATGCGGGCTTTCATGTGTCTTACACTGAGGAGAGGCTTCCGTCGGGCCACTCTGCCATAAAGCCCCGACTGGTGGAGGGCTGCAGTGATGGTTGACTTTCTACAACTTTCTCCCATCTCCTGACTGCATCTCTGGAGCTCAGCCACAGTGATCTTTGGGTTCTTCTTTACCTCTCTCACCAAGGATCTTCTCCCCCGATAGCTCAGTTTGGCCGGACGGCCAGCTCTAGGAAGGGTTCTGGTCGTCCCAAACGTCTTCCATTTGAGGATTATGGAGGCCACTGTGCTCTTAGGAACCTTAAGTGCAGCAGAAATCTTTTTGTAACCTTGGCCAGATCTGTGCCTTGCCACAATTCTGTCTCTGAGCTCTTCAGGCAGTTCCTTTGACCTTATGATTCTCATTTGCTCTGACATGCATTGTGATCTGGAAGGTCTTATATAGACAGGTGTGTGGCTTTCCTAATCAAGTCCAATCAGTATAATCAAACACAGCTGGACTCAAATGAAGGTGTAGAACCATCTCAAGGATGATCAGAAGAAATGGAAAGCACCTGAGTTAAATATATGAGTGTCACAGCAAAGGGTCTGAATACTTAGGACCATGTGATATTTCAGTTTTTCTTTTTTAATAAATCTGCAACAATGTTAACAATTCTGTGTTTTTCTGTCAGTATGGGGTGCTATGTGTACATTCATGAGGAAGAAGAATGAACTTAAATGATTTTAGCAAATGGCTGCAATATAACAAAGAGTGAAAAATTTAAGGGGGTCTGAATACTTTCTGTACCCACTGTATAAAGATATATTGCAGATTGCTAGAATATGGCAGAGGTGTTTCCCAGACCCCGGCTAGTGGGGTGGGGTCTGTTATTGTGAATACCTGCATTCCATTCTATTGTTCCTGTCTGATTTGTAAGCATATTATGGGATGTGTGTTTGTGTGGAATGACTTAAAGAGGGAGGGGTTTTAGCAGAGTGTAATCCCTTGTGTTTTCAATAAACAAGGCATTCTAGTTTGACTCCCAGAACTGTGTGGCGTCCAGTTACTGGGGGGGATTTTGCCATGGATATTGTAGCACTTCCTCAGCTCCAAGGATGATACAACGGAGATACCTAGGCTGGGTATTGGAGCTCAGTTACAATAACCCTGCCTTCTGAGGTGCTGGCGGTGCCCTGGTTGTGTTGGCGACCTCTTCCTCCTCCTCCTCTGCCTTGGCCTTGTGCTTCCACTGTGGCCCCGCTGTCAGGTGGGAATGTCAGCAGCATCGCGTCTACCAGCATGCGCTTGTACTCGCGCATCTTGCGATCGCGCTCCAGTGAGTGAATTAAGGACGGTACGTTGTCCTTGTAACGGGGATCCAGCAGCGTGGCCACCCAGTAATCGGCACAAGTTAGAATGTGGGCAACTCGTCGGTCGTGTGGAGACACTGCAGCATGTAAAATCGCTCATGTGTGCCAGGCTGCCCAGAGGCAACGAAAGGCTATCCTCTGTGGGAGGTGTATCGTCTGTGTCCTCTGTATCCCCCCAGCCACGCACCAGTGATAGCCAATAGCTGGCCTGGGTGCCACCCTGCTGTGAACATGGTTTCATCTCCTCCTCCATCTCCTCCTCCATCTCCTCATCCTCCAGAACTGTGCCCCTGCTGGACAATTGTGTCCCTGGCGTTTGTGGGTGCAGGAACCCACCCTCTGAGCCACTTGCGAATGACTGCCCTGAAAGCCTTGGAAATGTTACCTCTTCATCCTCCTCCTCCTCATCCTGTGCCACATCCTCTTCCATCATTGCCCGAATCGTTTTTTGAAGGAGGCATAGAAGTGGGATAGTTAAGCTGACAACGGCGTCATCGGCACTGGCCATGTTGGTGGAGTACTCAAAACAGCGCAACAAGGCACACAGGTCTCGCATGGAGGCCCAGTTATTGATGGTGAAGTGGTGCTGTTCCGCAGAGCGACTCACGCGTGCGTGCTGCAGCTGAAACTCCACTATGGCCTGCTGCTGCTCGCACAGTCTTTCCAGCATGTGCAAGGTGGAGTTCCACTTTGTGGGCACTTCACATATGAGGTGGTGAGCGGGAAGGCCGAAGTTACGCTGCAGCGCTGACAGGGGAGCAGCAGCAGGGTGAGAACGCCGAAAGTGCGCACAGACGGCCCGCACTTTCTGCAGCAGCTCTGACGTGGTAATTTTTAAGGAACCTCTGCACCACCAAATTCAGCACATGCGCCAGGCAAGGGATGTGCGTCAAACCGGCTAGGCCCAGAGCTGCTATGAGATTTCGCCCGTTATCGCACACCACCAGGCCGGGCTTGAGGCTCGCTGGCAGCAACCACTCATTTGTCTGCTGTTCCATGCTCCTCCACAACTCCTGTGCGGTGTGTGGTTTTTCCCCCAAACAGGCAAGTTTTAAAACTGCCTGCTGTCGTTTACCCCTGGCTGTGCTGAAGTTGGTGGTGAAGGTGTTACGCTGACCGGATGAGGAGGCGGTAGAGGATGAGGAAGCGGAGTAGGAGGAGTTAGGAACAGGAGGCAAACTGAAGCACCCTGCAATCCTCGGTGGTGGAAGGACATGCGCCAAATTGCTATCCGCCTCAGGCCCATCCGCCACTGCATTTACCCAGTGTGCCGTTAGGGAGATATAACGCCCCTGACCATGCTTACTGGTCCATGTATCGGTAGTTAGGTGGACTTTGGCACAGATGGCGTTGCGCAGCGCACACCTGATTTTTTCCCCCACTTGGTTGTGCAGGGAAGGGATGGCTTGCCTGGAAAAGTAGTGGCGGCTGGGCACGACGTACTGTGGGACAGCCACCGACATAAGGCTTTTAAAACTGTACGTCTCCACAAGACGGAATGACAGCATTTCAAAGGCCAAGAATTTTGAAATGCTGGCATTCAGGGCCAGGGATCGCGGGTGAGTAGGGGGGTACTTCCTCTTCCTCTCAAGTGTTTGGGAGATGGAAAGCTGAACGCTTCCACGGGACATTGTGGAGATGGTTGGTGACCCAGGTGGTGGTGTTGCTGACAGATCATCTGTTTGCGAGGTGGCAGGTGCCGGTATCACTACAGAGGTGGATGGAGAGGCCGAGACTGCAGCAGAAGAGAAAGCAGGAGGAGCCAGAGACCTTTCTTGGTTTTGAAGGTGTCTACTCCACTGCAGCTCGTGTTTTGCACTTAGATGCCTGATCATGCAGGTTGTGCTCAGGTTGAGAAGGTTTATGCCTCGCTTCAGGCTCTGATTGCACAGGGTGCAAACCACTCGTGTCCTGTCATCAGCACATTTTCTGAAGAACTTCCACGCTAGAGAACTCCTTTGAGCTGGCTTTGGTGCGCTCGGTCCCTTGCTGCGTTGGGCAGTAGCAGGGGTAGTGTCTAGGGCACGGCCGCTCCGCTTCTGCACCCTGCTCCCTCTTCTGCTGTGCTGGTGGCTCTGTGCGACCACCGCCTCTTCCAAACTACTCAGGTCACCTGCATGACCTTCATTCCATGTGGGGTTGAGGACCTCATTGTCCTCCACATCATCTTCCACATCATCTTCCACCCAGTCTTCACCCCTGCCCTCCTTCACGGTCTCCACAATTCTGAGTGCCGCAGCAGTTGGCACCTGCATTCCGTCATCGGAGGCGTGCTGCGATGGTCCTTCCATGTACTCATCTTGAGAAATAAGTGGTTGGGCATCGCTGCACTCAATCTCTTCCACTTCTGGGGCAGGGCTAGGTGGATGGCCCTAGGAAACCCTGCTGACAGAGTCATCAAAAAGAAGAAGAGACTGCTGCATGACTTGGGGCTCAGACTGCTTGCCTGATTTGCAAGGGGGTGAGGTGAAAGACGGTTGGACATTGGCTGCAGGTGCCAACTCTGACCTTTCTGCAGTAGACTGGGTGGGAGACAATGTGAAGGAACTGGAGGCACTGTCAGCAACCAGAGGCGTAACTAGAACCTTCAGGGCCCTGATGCAAGAAACCATGAAGGGCCCCCCAGACCCCTGGCCGGGGCCCTTACCTTCAAGCCCAGGGCTCTTCCCACTAATCCTGGGGCTCTTTACACTCGTTGCATGGCCTTTTATTACGGTCCCGCAGCAGGTTCTGCAGTGGGCCCCCTTCCTGCAATCTTGTGGGCCCCCTTCCTGCAATCTTGGGGCCTCCCCACAGTGGTGCAATGCCAGGGTCCGGTCGCAAGTGTGACTTTTGCGATCCTGGAAGTTCACCCACTGGTTTGCTACCGGGCCCCCTGGAGCATGGGGCCCGGTAGCGATTGCAACCCCTGTAGTTACGCCCCTGTCAGCAACCCAATCTACTATTGCCTGTACTTCTTCTGGCCTCCTCACTTCTAGAGGCGCATGATGCCCTACCAAATACTGCTGCAGGTTCTGTCGCCTACTCACACTTGAGGAAGGCGTTTCACTTGTGCGTGTAGCTGGCACAGATCGACCACGTCCTCTCCTTGCAACAGAAGCTCTACCAGCAGCACCACGACCCAGGCCATGGCCCCTATTTGGTCTCCTCATATTTCTGTAATTTATGATCTTGCCCTAGAAAGGTGTTTATTGAATAGCGGAACAAAACAACAACAGTATCGCACGGGTGTATCTCACAGACAAATATTCAAACTATGACGCAAATTTAATTTTTTTCACCCCAAAAGGGTGTATATTGAATAGCGGAATAGAAAAAAAGGATATAAAACGGTGTATCTCACACGTACAAACACACACTAGGCCCCGATTACAATTTTTTGTACCCTAAAGGGAGGATGAGGAAGAGGAGTAGGAGGAGTTCGGAACAGGAGGCAAACTGAAGTGCCCTGCAATCCTTGGCGGTCGAAGAAGATGCGCCAAACAAATTTAAAAGGTGTATCTCACACGTACCGATACAGACTATGCCGTAATTTAATTTTTTACACTTCAAAAGGGTGTATATTGAATAGCGGAATAGGAAAAATTTGATAAAACGGTGTATCTCACACGTACAAACACAGACTAGGCCCCGATTACAATTTTTTGTACCCTAAAGGCAGGATGAGGAGTTCAGAACAGGCAGGAGGCAAACTGAAACACCCTGCAATCCTCGGCGGTGTAAGATGAGCCCCAAAAATTGGAAAGGTGTATCTCACACGTACTGATACAGACTATCCCGCAATTTAATTCTTTTTACCCCAAGGGTGTAGATTGAATAGCGGAATAGAAAATATGATATCAAAAGGTGTATCTATCTCACACGTACAGACCCAGACTAGGCCCTGATTACTATTTTTTGTACCCTAAAGGCAGGATGAGGAGTAGGAGGAGTTCGGAACAGGCAGGAGGCAAACTTAAGCACCCAGCAATCCTCGGCGGTATAAGATGAGCCCCAAAAATTGGAAAGGTGTATCTCACACGTACCGATACAGACTATGCCGCAATTTAATTCTTTTTACACCAAGGGTGTAGATTGAATAGCGGAATAGAAAATATGATATCAAAAGGTGTATCTATCTCACACGTACAGACCCAGACTAGGCCCCGATTACTATTTTTTGTACCCTAAAGGCAGGATGAGGAGTAGGTGGAGTTCGGAACAGGCAGGAGGCAAACTGAAGCACCCTGCAATCCTCGGCGGTATAAGATGCGCCCCAAAAATTGGAAAGGTGTATCTCACACGTACCGATAGAGACTATCCCGCAATTTAATTATTTTTACCCCAAAGGGTGTAGATTGAATAGCGGAATAGAAAATATGATATAAAATTGGTGATTTTTCAATAGCACATGTGAACACAGCAGTGTCTTATGTCAGTCAGCTCTGCTGCAGGCTATGAAGGGGAAAAAAAAGAAAATTCCCCTTTAAGTATTGTAATTTTTAAATAGCTTAGTACAGACTATGCCACAATTTAATTTTTTTAACCCAAAAGGGTGTATATTGAATAGTGGAATAGAAAAAAGTGTATACAATTGAAAATCACTAGCACATGTGAACACAGCAGTGTCTTCTGTCAGTCAGCTCTGCTGCAGGCTATTATGGGGAAAAAAAAAAGAAAATTCCCCTTTAAGTTTGTAATTTTTAAATAGATTAGTACAGACTATGCCACAATTTAATATTGAATAGTGGAATAGAAAAAAGTGTATAAAATTTAAAATCACTCAATAATAGCATATGTGAACACAGCAGTGTCTTATCACAGTCAGCACTGAAGCAAAAACGCTGTACAAAACTGACTGATAAAAATAGATTTTTTTCTCCCTCCTCCTCCTCCTCAGCGGGCTTAACTGAGGGCAAAAAGATTGTGTTCACTGCACCACCCCCCACACAGCAAAATCGATGTAGAACACTGACCCTGCCTATTCTCCAGCCTCGCCCTAATATTCTCGATAAGATCGTTCACTGGCACTGCACAACCCCCCACACAGCAAAATCGATATAGAACACTGACCCTGCCTATTCTCCAGCCTCGCCCTAAAATGCTCTAAATAACTCTCCCTGCCTGCAGCACTCTGACCTGTCCCTGCATTCTTTTCGGACACAATACAATTTTTCACTGTCTGTCCCTAATCAGCAGCCAGCACTTATGATGTGTGCTCTCTCCCTAATACTACAGCAGAATGACGCAGCGCGCTGGGTCTCGAACTTATAAAGACATGGTCACATGCTTCAGATGGCCAATCACAGCTACTAATACATTAGTAGGCATGGCTGGGATGGCTTAAGGCACACCAGTTAAACGCTTTTTGATTGGCTGTTGAAAGCCCGCCATTAAAAGCGCACCATTACATACAAACCCGGAAATAAAATGACCGAACACGGATTTTAAACCCGAACATCAGTAAAGTTTTCGGGTTCGTCTTCGGGTAACAAAAATCCAATTATTCGGTACAAACACGAATAATACAGTCCGTGTTCGCTCAACACTAATCATAAGTTAATTAAAATATAAACCCTTAAAATGTACAAACAGTGGGAATAAATTATATATATATATATATAAATAAATATCAAATAAAAGTATCTAAATGTGCCAAGTGAAGTCCAAAATAGTTAATAAGTGACTTAGTGATATATAGTCCATAAAAGTGCCAGAAAAAAGGTGCAAGTGCTCGGTGCTGGATCCTCCAATGGTCCAGGAAATCCAATCATACAGGTGACTTCAAGAAAGGATAAGATGTGAACTCACCAGATATGGTGGGTCTCAACTGCCTTACGACAAAGAGACCAATAGCGCTTCATGACCCTCCAGGTCAAAGGAGTGGTGACTGCTGGGCTCTCTGCTCTCTGCTCTCCACGCTACAGACACCTTACCAGCGGGCAGTGGATAGCGTGTTTTATCTTTTGTTTGCCTATAAACTCCAATAAAGCACTTTTAAACGGTACTGCACCATTTGGAGCCTTTTTATCTTTTCCCTAATCCGACCTGGAGGACCTTGAGGACCCTATCTGCTCCACGTGGGGGATTCCGGTCTAGGGGGATCAGAGCCCAGCAGTCACCACTCCTTTGACCTGGAGGGTCATAAAGCGCTATTGGTCTCTTTGTCGTAAGGCAGTTGAGACCCACCATATCTGGTGAGTTCACATCTTATCCTTTCTTGAAGTCACCTGTATGATTGGATTTCCTGGACTATTGGAGGATCCAGCACCGAGCACTTGCACCTTTTGTCTGGCACTTTTATGGACTATTTATCACTAAGTCACTTATGAACTATTCTGGACTTCACTTGGCACATTTAGATACTTTTATTTGATATTTATTTATATATATATATATATAATTTATTCCCACTGTGTGTACATTTTAAGGGTTTATATTTTAATTAACTTATGATAGCTTTTTAATTGTAACTTTATCCCATTTTTCTCCTGTTTTTATTAGTAAGCGCTATACTATCCCATTTAGTTTGGGGTTTTCCTACTCAGATACATCTGTCATATTGGAAGTGCAATATTTTGTATACTTTTAAATAAATGAACAACGTATTACACTATTTGGATCCATTTCTCTGAGTGAAGGTCATTAGCATATTCCAGGAAGCGCCATCCCTTGACTTACCAGATAAAGTTTGATAGACCCACATGCAATACTGCTAAGTGGATTCACATTGGGGTGTGGAACACAGTTTATTTTGGGACTTTTTTGTTTTTATAGACTTATGTGAATACGGACTATACTCTGCTAGTTTATCAGACATGTACACAATTTGTGTTTAAATTGAGTGCACATGATTTGCTCACATATTGAGTATATTTTTAAGTTCACTATTTGGACACTTTTCACTAACCATCAGTGTGCTTAATAGGAAAAAAAAAAAAAATTATATATATATATATATATATTTAAATAAATACATGGAGGGGATTTTCCGCCGGGGGGGGGGGGGGGGGTTGCACAGCACCATGCCTTTTTCACCATCCACTAAGCCTGCACAAAGTGTTGCCATCTATTGCAGGCTGTACTGTAAATGAATAAAGCGCCCATACCTGAGGTTTCCCATGCCATTCCTGCTGACCCCTCCTCCTGCTCTCACTCGGCTCCTCCTCTCACAATTCAATGGTTAATGGAATCAGCCATTAGTCGCAATATTGGGTTATACCACAGTTTTCAGCTAAATCATATGACATTTTTTGCCTTAGAACATGTTAAGGAATCCCCTAGGGGAGGGGACATTGACAGGAGATTGTTACAACTGAAGACTCAGTGGATTTTCCTATTGGATGCCACTAGATCACCAGGCCTAATGAATATATAAGTAATAAATGCTTTCGGTGACCTTTTATGGATTAAATGGGTGTTTTTTGTGCATACTTCCTTTGCCATCCTGTCAGAATACAAGAGTATCAGTAATACCTTTTGAACAGGTTTATGAATTTGAATCATTCAGGAGGCACCTACAATATACAGTGTTAATGTGATTTTCTCCCCTTTTTTTCCCCCTGTTTATTCCGGATTGGGGATACAGCTATGCAAATTCTAAAAGTTTTTTCTTAATGGGGGCAGTTGATTACAGTTAATATAGGGAAATTAGAGACGGTTCAACTGATCCTTGATGTTGGATTTGGAATGTGTAAGATATGTGGAAAACATCCAGATTGGATATAAATGTGGGTTATATATACATGGAGGGATGATTGGAGAGGTAATAGGTTAAGAAAGGGTAATAAACCTAATAAGATGTTTTTGCTTTTCTCTCCCTTTTCCACTTTATTGCGCTTTATTATATAGGTGTCACTGAATAGAAAGTCTAATGGCGCGTTTCCACTGAGCTTTCTGGTACTGTTCGGTTCGGTACGGTACGCTATTTATGCCGTTTCCATTATGAATGGTACCCTAATTCCGAACCGTACCGTACCACTTTTTGGTACCCTTTCGTTGGGGTACCAAGCACATTAGACCCATACCAACTGGGTGGAGCTACACTCTGCAGAACTTTGATTGGTTGACAGAGAATCGTCTATCACAGCTTTCCTGCTGTGACCAGCTACACCACGCCTATCACGAAAAGGGTACTATTGGCAGTGGAAACGCAATGTGTACCGTACCGTACCGTACTGAACCGAACCGTACCGTACCACTCAGTGGAAAGGAGGCATTAATGAATTAGAGATGGGCACCTTTTATTTGAGTTTGAGATAAGCACGATTGAGGTATATCCACTTTGCGGCCACATGATGGCGCTGTGTAGATGAGAATTTTATATCTCTAATGACCCGGAATTAGTAATCATATCTTTCTCTATTGTCAATTGACAGATGCAGCCTCCATCTTCATAGCCATTGGGCTATGCTGCCCCTTGCAGGAGTAGTTCTAGGCAGGAAAAAGTTAATTCTCCACACCCACAAGGCTTTCCCATAGGCATAACCCACACACCCTCTGCTCCAGCAAACCACTTTGCTCAGACGGTCTCCAACTGTTGGATGGTGCCTGTTTCCAGGTTCAACAAATCTACTATAGTGCCTGTGGAAGATTCCCCAGTTTTTACGGATCCGGTGGACAGGTGGGTGGAATCCCTTTCCCGCCATCTTCATGTGTTGGCGGGTTCTATTCTAAAGCCGATTTTTGTGTCTGTTTTAGTATCATAGAAGGTTACAGAATGGATTAAGGTTCTGAAAGGGAACTTGGACCTTGACATAGTTCCCCCGGAACTGATGGAACTTATGGACCAGATGGCTCAGGCCCTGGTGTTTGTGTGATGCGGCTCCCTTGGTGGCCAGAGTTTCGGCTGTGGGGATTGGCTGAAGAGCTGGTTGGCTGACCAGGCTTCCAAGAAAGCCCTGACAGATCTTCCTTTTCTGGGAAAGCATTTGTTTGGCGACTTACTGGATTAGTTGTTCAAAGGTCTGACTGGTGGGAAGAGTACTCTTCTTCCTCAATCCTCCAAAGGTAAACCTCCCCATACTAAGCGGGGGCCTTCCTCCTTTACTGCTCATAGGTGCTTTTTTCATGCCTCTGGGGCGCAAGAAAAAGGTAAGCTGTTCAGAGCTTCTGGAGGGACTAAGAAGCACTGGGGAAAGCCCAAGGCCAGTCAGCCCCTTCCGTGGACAAGTCCTCTTCTGCATGAAGGGGCGCCCTCACCCGCTTTTGGGGTGGGGGGACGTCTGCGCTTCTTTCGGGAACCCTGGTCTTCCTTCAAGACAAATGGGTTCGCAAACCGATTTGTTTCGGGTACAAGATTAAATTTTGGTCCCGGCCGGGGGACAGGTTCTTTCAGTCAAATCTTCACCTGTCTCCAGAGCATTTGAAAGATCTCTGGGAGGCTGTGCAGGATCTCCTGGCTCAAGGAGTAATTGTGCCAGTTCTTCTGCAAGAACGCTCTCAAGGTTTCTATTCAAACCTGTTCACGGTGCCCAGAAAGGAGGGCATGGTGTGTCCAATCCTGGATCTCAAGGGTCTGAACCGCTTTGAGCAGGTGCAGAAGTTTTGAATGGAGTCCATTTGGTAGTGGCATCTCTAAATCAGGGGTCTTGGCCCCGGTGCTGGTCTTGTTGCATCAGAGAGGAATTTGAATTTTGGGATATGTGGACGATCTCCTGTTTGCGAGCAGACTCTCATTCGGATCTATTGGGCAACATCTCAATTACGATTCAGACCCTTCAGGAATTCGAGTGGACATTCAATTTCAAAAAGTCTGCTCTGACGCCATCCGTACGGGTCACTTATCTAGGGGTGACTCTCGACTCCCCTTGGACAAGCTTCAGAAGTTGCAAAGGGTGATCAGGTTACTGATGGAAACCGATCGGTCCTCCTTGCGAGCTTGCATGAGGGTCCTGGGCCTGATGGTATCGACCTTCGAGGCGGTTCTGTTTGCTCAGTCTCACTCGAGGCCTTTGCAGAAAGATTCTGACGAAATGGAACAGGGACCCTCGGTCATTGGACCAAAAGATTTGTTTGAGCCATCTCACTAAGTCGGCTCTATCCTGGGAGTTTCAGTCACCTGCCTTGTGTCAGGGCAAGCCCTTCCTGCCACTGTTCTGGACGGTGGTCACCACAGACGCCAGCCTGTCAGGCTGGGGTGGAGTGCTGGGGAAGCTCTGTTCCCAGGGGACTTGGTCGACAGAAGAGTCTGCCTTGCTGATCAATATTCTGGAGCTCAGAGCGATCAGCCTTTACCTGTTTCACTGGACGAGTCCTCTACGCGGGTCCCCGGTTCGGATTCAATTGGACAACGCCACGGCTGTGGCTTACATCTATCATCAAGGGGGCACCAAGAGTGTCCTGGCGGCCAAGGAGGTGGCTGAGATTCTGGTATGGGCAGAAGACAATGTTCCGGCTCTTTACGCAGTCCACATTCCTGGTGTGGAGAATTGGCAAGCGGATTACCTGAGTCATCAGGTACGTGGTCAAGAGGAATGGTCCCTTCATCCGGTGGTATTTCATCTCGTGTGTCCGGAGGGGGACTTTGGAGGTGGATCTGTTTGTGTCTCGCCTCAACAAAAAAGCCCAGTGGTTTGTGGCCAGGTCTCGAGATCCACTGGCCGACGTCACAGACGCTCTGGTGGCTCCTTGGAGCCAGCATTGGATGATTTGTGGCTTTACTCCGCTCGTACTCCTGCCGAGGTTTCTTCGCCGGGTTGCGGTGAAAGGCGTTCTGGTCGCATCAGATTGGCCTCGACGGTCTTGGTACGCAGACCTGGTAAAAATGGTCGTAGATCCTCTGTGGAGACTTCCTCTGCGCGAAGATCTACTGTCTCAGGGACCGATCTTCCATCCTTAGAATAAGCTGGGGGGTGATATGTGCGCTGTCACGTGGGTATCCAAGTGGGAGGATTACTTCTAATGAGTTACAGCTGGTATAAGATAGATCAAATTGTGAGATTAGGATCAAATCCTATCCCGCATGCAGCCAGCTTTAGTATTTTTCACTAAAATACCAACAAAATATTAAATAAATAGTGAGTTGGCGCAAATGGGAAAAATCTCAACAGGGGTTCAAACTGAACTGACCAATATCATAGGTTCAGGTGGGATATAACGGAGATATTCATGCAATATATAAAAACTAGTAATAAATAAAGAAGATACACGAAGATCAGCAAACTAAAAAAACGTATAAAATCCGAATCTTAAAAGTCAATCCAATTCCTAAAACACTATTGTGTAGGTCTATCTTCAATATTGGTGTTCTCAATGATTGCTCCAATATATATCTGACTTGTAACAACTCCTACTGAACGACCAATATACAATAGACAAAGATCAGCAGACTGAGGCTGAAAACGTGTATGATGTGAATCCTAAAAATCAGTCAGATTCCTAAAACTAAATCTGTAATAATCTTCAATATAAAATAACTAGTCCAGTGTATATGTGACTTCTAATTAGGGGTAAACCACCCTATGAGACAACACAGAGGAATGTTTAGATAATCGCATCAAGCGACTAAAATCGCAGGATAAGTTAATCACTGTATGAGCTAATTAACGAATATTCACGGTAGTCTAAAGTGTGATAAAACACATAAAATGGACTAAATAAAATGCGTGTTGTTAAAATAAATCCATCAGTGCGTGATCATAAAGAAACCATAATGCATAAATTACATAAATGTGGAAAATATAGAATCCTCAAAAATAAATAAATATTCCGTATATAATAAATCCAAGTGCATAAATGCAATAAAGTGCGGTGATCAATAGTGATCAATAAATAAATATATATATATATAAATGGACATAAATATATATGTGTGAAAGAAAAGTGCGCTGATCAGTGATATGCTGCTCCCAGAAAAAATGTAATTAAATGTGTAATGAAGTGGTGCGCTATATCTAAATAACTGTGCAATAATTTGCAACCAATAAATTATACACCTTCGAAATCAAACAAAGAATATGGTGCAATGTGTACAATATACAATTTGTATAAAGAAAAAAGAGAAAAAAGTCCCAAGACACCAACGTGTCGATATTAGACAATCTTCAGTGATGTGATAAGTGACAGATGGTGTTGAAAACAAATGGTGACTTGAATTCCCTCCACCTGTTGGAATTCCTCCTTACCGGACGGAATAAAGTAAGTGCTCTCCTTAGCAAAATTAAACGATCCCAGTGCTCTAAAATCAAACAATGGTGATCCCTACCGTGCGTTCAAAGTGGCCCGCTGGGCTTCTTACCAGATGGATAGAGATAACATGCGTTGTTATACTCCTCCCAAACGAGTGTGTCTCTATATCCAGTTGGTATTGACGGCCTCTGATGGATATGGATACCCGATACTGCTACGCAGCTCTCAGGTGAATCAGACCTTGTATTCAGATGGCACTGACAGCCGCTTGTTCAAAGCGTTAGGAAAGATCGTTGCATTCCAGTATAACATGTAAAAAGAATACTGCTATAGTGCATTACCCTTATAGGTGTACTTTATTAAAATATATTGCACTTACATGATATCAGAAAAAAACTTCGCATTGGTATTGTGGAGCGATGAGGGATTCCTGTATAGCTTGGGTCCGGCTGCAGCCCGGGTCCCGAGCGACGTGGTGACGGCACGCCTCCTGTCTGACGCGTTTCCGCCTATTGGCTATCTTCAGAGAAAGAGGTGAACCTCCTTTCTCTGAAGATAGCCAATAGGCGGAAACGCGTCAGACAGGAGGCGTGCCGTCACCACGTCGCTCGGGACCCGGGCTGCAGCCGGACCCAAGCTATACAGGAATCCATCGCTCCACAATACCAATGCGAAGTTTTTTTCTGATATCATGTAAGTGCAATATATTTTAATAAAGTACACCTATAAGGGTAATGCACTATAGCAGTATTCTTTTTACATGTTATACTGGAATGCAACGATCTTTCCTAACGCTTTGAACAAGCGGCTGTCAGTGCCATCTGCATACAAGGTCTGATTCACCTGAGAGCTGCGTAGCAGTATCGGGTATCCATATCCATCAGAGGCCGTCAATACCAACTGGATATAGAGACACACTCGTTTGGGAGGAGTATAACAACGCATGTTATCTCTATCCATCTGGTAAGAAGCCCAGCGGGCCACTTTGAATGCACGGTGGGGATCACCATTGTTTGATTTTAGAGCACTGGGATCGTTTAATTTTGCTAAGGAGAGCACTTACTTTATTCCGTCCGGTAAGGAGGAATTCCAACAGGTGGAGGGAATTCAAGTCACCATTTGTTTTCAACACCATCTGTCACTTATCACATCACTGAAGATTGTCTAATATCGACACGTTGGTGTCTTGGGACTTTTTTCTCTTTTTTCTTTATACAAATTGTATATTGTACACATTGCACCATATTCTTTGTTTGATTTCGAAGGTGTATAATTTATTGGTTGCAAATTATTGCACAGTTATTTAGATATAGCGCACCACTTCATAAATATATACAGTATATAAATCTTGTGCAAATTAGCAGTCCATGTGCAATAATATATAAAAACTTGTGCAATTAGCAGCCCATATATAATATAATATAATATATAGAACTAGAAAAAAAAGTTTGAGACAAACTTTAAGTTGGCTTGAAAAAGCCAGACCAGAAAGTTTGAAAAGTTTAGATCGATCGATCGATAGAAAAGGTTTGAAGATCGATCGATAGATAGAAAAGGTTTGAAGATCAATCGATAGATAGAAAAGGTTTGAAGATCGATTGATCGATAGAAAAGGTTTGAAAATCGATCGTTCGATAGAAAAGGTTTGAAGATCGATCGATCGAAAAGGTTTTGAAGATCGATCGATCGAAAAGGTTTGAAGATCGATCGATCGAAAAGGTTTGCGATCGAAAAGGTTTGAAGATCGATCGATCAAAAAGGTTTGAAGATCGATCGAAAAGGTTTGAAGATCGATCGATCGAAAAGGTTTGAAGATCGATCGATCGAAAAGGTTTGAAGATCGATAGATAGATAGATAGATTAGATGAGTTTGAATGAGTTTACATTGATTAGCATCAAAGCTTGATTGAGTCTAATGGGATTTGGAGCTTGGGTCATCTGAACATCCTGTCAATGAAAGTCTATGGGCATTTTTTGGGTTTTTAATTTTAATTTTTAGGAAAACCGTAACTCAAACCAGTCTGAAAAGATATAGCACACCGAGTCAGAACAGTATGAAGGTCTGTGCCGAGTTTGGAGTATGTAGCTTGAACGGTCTAGGAGGAGTTAGTGTCCAAAAATTTACCGCTAAGAAAAATAATAATAAGAAGAAGAAGAATAATAATAACTAGAAAAAAAAGTTAGTCGAGACAAACTTTAAGTTGGCTTGAGAAAGCCTGACCAGAAAGTTTGAAAAGTTTAGATCGATCGATCGATAGAAAAGGTTTGAAGATCGATCGATAGAAAAGGTTTGAAGATCGATCGATAGATAGAAAAGGTTTGAAGATCGATCGATCGATAGAAAAGGTTTGAAGATCGATCGATAGAAGAGGTTTGAAGATCGATCGATAGAAGAGGTTTGAAGATCGATCGATAGATAGATAGAAAAGTTTTGAAGATCGATCGATAGAAAAGGTTTGAAGATCGATCGTTCGATAGAAGAGGTTTGAAGATCGATCAAAAAGGTTTGAAGATCGATCGATCGATAGAAAATGTTTGAAGATCGATAGAAAAGTTTTGAAGACCGATCGATCGATCTAAAAGGTTTGAAGACCGATCGATCGATCTAAAAGGTTTGAAGACCGATCGATCGAAAAGGTTTGACGATCGATCGATCGAAAAGGTTTGACGATTGATCGATCGATCGAAAAGGTTTGACAATCGATCGAAAAGGTTTGAAGATCGATCGAAAAGGATTGAAGATCGATCGATCGAAAAGGATTGAAGATCGATCAATCAAAAAGGTTTGAAGATCGATCGATCGATAAGGTTTGAAGATCGATCAAAAAGGTTTGAAGATTGATCGATCAAAAAGGTTTGAAGATTGATCGATCAAAAAGGTTTGAAGATTGATCGATCAAAAAGGTTTGAAGGTCGATCGATAGAAAAGGTTTGAAGATCGATCGATAGAAAAGGTTTGAAGATCGATCGATCGAAAAGGTTTGAAGATCGATCGATCGAAAAGGTTTGAAGATCGATCGATCGAAAAGGTTTGCGATTGAAAAGGTTTGAAGATCGATCGATCGAAAAGGTTTGAAGATCGATCGATTGAAAAGGTTTGACGATCGATCGATCGAAAAGGTTTGACGATTGATCGATCGAAAAGGTTTGACGATCGATCGATCGAAAAGGTTTGACAATCGATCGAAAAGGTTTGAAGATCAATCGATCGATCGAAAAGGATTGAAGATCGATCAATCAAAAAGGTTTGAAGATCGATCGATAAGGTTTGAAGATCGATCAAAAAGGTTTGAAGATTGATCGATCGAAAAGGTTTGAAGATCGATCGATAGAAAAGGTTTGAAGATCGATCGATAGAAAAGGTTTGAAGATCGATCGATCGAAAAGGTTTGTGATCGAAAAGGTTTGAAGATCGATCGATCGATCGAAAAGGTTTGAAGATAGATCGATCGAAAAGATTTGCGATTGAAAAGGTTTGAAGATCGATCGATCGAAAAGGTTTGCGATTGAAAAGGTTTGAAGATCGATCGATCAAAAAGGTTTGAAGATCGATCAAAAAGGTTTGAAGATCGATCGATAGATAGATAGATAGATAGATGAGTTTGAATGAGTTTACATTGATTAGCATCAAAGCTTGATTGAGTCTAATGGGATTTGGAGCTTGGGTCATCTGAACATCCTGTCAATGAAAGTCTATGGGCATTTTTTGGGTTTTTAATTTTAATTTTTAGGAAAACCGTAACTCAAACCAGTCTAAAAAGATATAGCACACCGAGTCAGAACAGTATGAAGGTCTGTGCCGAGTTTGGAGTATGTAGCTTGAACGGTCTAGGAGGAGTTAGTGTCCAAAAATTTACCGCTAAGAAAAATAAGAATAACTAGAAAAAAAAGTTCGTCGAGACAAACTTTAAGTTGGCTTGAGAAAGCCTGACCAGAAAGTTTGAAAAGTTTAGATCGATCGATAGAAAAGGTTTGAAGATCGATCGATCGAAAAGGTTTGACGATCGATCGATCGAAAAGGTTTGAAGATTGATCGATCGAAAAGGTTTGACGATTGATCGATCGATCGAAAAGGTTTGACGATTGATCGATCGATCGAAAAGGTTTGAAGATCGATCGATAGATAGAAAAGGTTTGAAGACCGATCGATTGAAAATGTTTGAAGATTGATCGATTGATCGAAAAGGTTTGAAGATCGATCGATCGAGAGAAAAGGTTTGAAGATCGATCGGTCGATAGAAAAGGTTTGAAGATCGATCGATAGAAAAGGTTGAAGATCGATCGATAGAAAAGGTTTGAAGATCGATCGATCGATTGAAAAGGTTTGAAGATCGATCGAAAAGGTTTGGAGATCGATCGATAGATAGATAGATTAGATGAGTTTGAATGAGTTTACATTGATTAGCATCAAAGCTTGATTGAGTCTAATGGGATTTGGAGCTTGGGTCATCTGCACATCCTGTCAATGAAAGTCTATGGGCATTTTTTGGGTTTTTAATTTAAATTTTTAGGAAAACCATAACTCAAACCAGTCTGAAAAGATATAGCACACCGAGTCAGAACAGTATGAAGGTCTGTGCCGAGTTTGGAGTATGTAGGTTGAACGGTCTAGGAGGAGTTAGTGTCCAAAAATTTTCCGCTCAGAAAAATAAGAAGAAGAAGAAGAAGAATAACTAGAAAAAAAAGTTCGTCGAGACAAACTTTAAGTTGGCTTGAGAAAGCTTGACCAGAAAGTTTGAAAAGTTTAGATCGATCGATCGATAGATAGAAAAGGTTTGAAGATCGATAGATAGAAAAGGTTTGAAGATCGATCGATAGATAGAAAAGGTTTGAAGATCGATCGATAGAAAGAAAAGGTTTGAAGATCGATCGATAAAAAAGGTTTAAAGATCGATCGAAAAGGTTTGAAGATTGATTGATCGAAAAGGTTTGAAGATCGATCGATCGAAAAGGTTTGAAGATCGACCGATCGATCGAAAAGGTTTGAAGATCGACCGATCGATCGAAAAGGTTTGAAGATCGACCGATCGATCAAAAAGGTTTGAAGATCGACCGATCGAAAAGGTTTGAAGATCGATCGATCAAAAAGGTTTGAAGATCGATCGATCAAAAAGGTTTGAAGATCGATCGATCAAAAAGGTTTGAAGATCGATCGATCGATCGAAAAGGTTTGAAGATCGATCGATCGATCGAAAAGGTTTGAAGATCGATCGATCGAAAAGGTTTGAAGATCGATCGATCAAAAAGGTTTGAAGATCGATCGATCAAAAAGGTTTGAAGATCGATCGAAAAGGTTTGAAGATCGATCGAAAAGGTTTGAAGCTCGACCGATCGATCGAAAAGGTTTGAAGACCGATCGATCGAAAAGGTTTGAAGACCGATCGATCGAAAAGGTTTGAAGATCGATCGATCGAAAAGGTTTGAAGATCGATCGATCGAAAAGGTTTGAAGATCGATCGATTTGAAAAGGTTTGAAGATCGATTGATAGATAGATAGATTAGATGAGTTTGAATGAGTTTACATTGATTAGCATCAAAGCTTGATTGAGTCTAATGGGATTTGGAGCTTGGGTCATCTGAACATCCTGTCAATGAAAGTCTATGGGCATTTTTTGGGTTTTTAATTTTAATTTTTAGGAAAACCGTAACTCAAACCAGTCTGAAAAGATATAGCACACCGAGTCAGAACAGTATGAAGGTCTGTGCCGAGTTTGGAGTATGTAGCTTGAACGGTCTAGGAGGAGATAGTGTCCAAAAATTTACCGGCCAGAAAAATAATAATAATAATAAGAAGAATAATAATAAGTTTAAATACAATATCAGTAAGTTGGCTGTTCCAAGCCAACTTAACTAGAAAAAAAAGTTCGTCGAAACACTTTAAGTTGGCTTGAGAAAGCCTGACCAGAAAGTTTGAAAAGTTTAGATCGATCGATCGATAGATAGAAAAGGTTTGAAGATCGATCGATAGATAGAAAAGGTTTGAAGATCGATCGATAGATAGAAAAGGTTTGAAGATCGATCGATAGATAGAAAAGGTTTGAAGATCGATCGATAGATAGAAAAAGGTTTGAAGATCGATCGATAGATAGAAAAGGTTTGAAGATCGATCGATAGAAAGAAAAGGTTTGAAGATCGATCGATAGAAAAGGTTTGAAGATTGATCGAAAAGGTTTGAAGATCGATCGATCGAAAAGGTTTGAAGATCGATCGATAGAAAAGGTTTGAAGAT
This sequence comes from Pelophylax lessonae, assembly GCF_965119305.1. Taxonomy (NCBI): domain Eukaryota; kingdom Metazoa; phylum Chordata; class Amphibia; order Anura; family Ranidae; genus Pelophylax; species Pelophylax lessonae. The sequence goes on along the minus strand of NC_138776.1, from coordinate 9,325,820 downwards.
CGATCGATCGATAGAAAAGGTTTGAAGATCGATCGATAGATAGAAAAGGTTTGAAGATCGATCGATCGATAGAAAAGGTTTGAAGATCGATTGATCGATCGAAAAGGTTTGAAGATCGATTGATCGAAAAGGTTTGCGATCGAAAAGGTTTGAAGATCGATCGATTTGAAAAGGTTTGAAGATCGATTGATAGATAGATAGATAGATTAGATGAGTTTGAATGAGTTTACATTGATTAGCATCAAAGCTTCATTGAGTCTAATGGGATTTGGAGCTTGGGTCATCTGAACATCCTGTCAATGAAAGTCTATGGGCATTTTTTGGGTTTTTAATTTTAATTTTTAGGAAAACCGTAACTCAAACCAGTCTGAAAAGATATAGCACATCGAGTCAGAACAGTATGAAGGTCTGTGCCGAGTTTGGAGTATGTAGCTTGAACGGTCTAGGAGGAGTTAGTGTCCAAAAATTTTGCGGCCATAAAAATAATAAGAAGAATAATAACTAGAAAAAAAAGTTCGTCGAGACAAACTTTAAGTTGGCTTGAAAAAGCTTGACCAGAAAGTTTGAAAAGTTTAGATCGATCGATCGATAGATAGATAGAAAAGGTTTGAAGATCGATCGATGGATAGAAAAGGTTTGAAGATCGATCGATCGATAGAAAAGGTTTGAAGATCGATCGATCGATAGAAAAGGTTTGAAGATCGATCGATCGATAGAAAAGGTTTGAAGATCGATCGATCGATAGAAAAGGTTTGAAGATCGATCGATAGATAGAAAAGGTTTGAAGATCGATCGATAGATAGAAAAGGTTTGAAGATCGATCGATCGATAGAAAAGGTTTGAAGATCGATTGATAGAAGAGGTTTGAAGATCGATCGATAGAAGAGGTTTGAAGATCGATCGATAGAAGAGGTTTGAAGATCGATCGATCGAAAAGGATTGAAGATCGATCAATCAAAAAGGTTTGAAGATCGATCGATCGATAAGGTTTGAAGATTGATCAAAAAGGTTTGAAGATTGATTGATCGAAAAGGTTTGAAGATCGATCGATAGAAAAGGTTTGAAGATCGATCGATAGAAGAGGTTTGAAGATCGATCGATAGAAGAGGTTTGAAGATCGATCGATCGAAAAGGATTGAAGATCGATCAATCAAAAAGGTTTGAAGATCGATCGATCGATAAGGTTTGAAGATCGATCAAAAAGGTTTGAAGATTGATCGATAGAAAAGGTTTGAAGATCGATCGATAGAAAAGGTTTGAAGATCGATCGATCAAAAAGGTTTGAAGATCGATCGATCGAAAAGGTTTGTGATCGAAAAGGTTTGAAGATCGATCGATCGAAAAGGTTTGAAGATCGATCGATCGAAAAGGTTTGAAGATCGATCGATCGAAAAGGTTTGAAGATCGATCGATCGAAAAGGTTTGACGATCGATCGATCGAAAAGGTTTGACGATCGATCGATCGAAAAGGTTTGAAGATCGATCGAAAAGGTTTGACGATTGATCGAAAAGGTTTGACGATTGATCGATCGATCGAAAAGGTTTGACAATCGATCGAAAAGGTTTGAAGATCATTTGATCGAAAAGGATTGAAGATCGATCAATCAAAAAGGTTTGAAGATCGATCGATCGATAAGGTTTGAAGATCGATCAAAAAGGTTTGAAGATTGATTGATCGAAAAGGTTTGAAGATCGATCGATAGAAAAGGTTTGAAGATCGATCGATCGAAAAGGTTTGAAGATCGATCGATTTGAAAAGGTTTGAAGATCGATTGATAGATAGATAGATTAGATGAGTTTGAATGAGTTTACATTGATTAGCATCAAAGCTTGATTGAGTCTAATGGGATTTGGAGCTTGGGTCATCTGAACATCCTGTCAATGAAAGTCTATGGGCATTTTTTGGGTTTTTAATTTTAATTTTTAGGAAAACCGTAACTCAAACCAGTCTGAAAAGATATAGCACACCGAGTCAGAACAGTATGAAGGTCTGTGCCGAGTTTGGAGTATGTAGCTTGAACGGTCTAGGAGGAGATAATGTCCAAAAATTTACCGGCCAGAAAAATAATAATAAGAAGAAGAAGAATAATAATAAGTTTAAATACAATATCAGTAAGTTGGCTCTTCCAAGCCAACTTAATAAGTTTAAATACAATATTAGAAAGTTGGCTTTTGCAAGCCAACTTAACTAGAAAAAAAGTTTGTCGAGACAAACTTTAAGTTGGCTTGAAAAAGCCTGACCAGAAAGTTTGAAAAGTTTAGATCAATTGATCGATAGAAAAGGTTTGAAGATCGATCGATAGAATGAAAAGGTTTGAAGATCGATCTATAGATAGAAAAGGTTTGAAGATTGATCGATAAGATAGAAAAGGTTTGAAGATCGATCGATCGAAAAGGTTTGAAGATCGATCGATCGAAAAGGTTTGAAGATCGATTGATCGATCGAAAAGGTTTGAAGATCGATCGATCGAAAAGGTTTGAAGATTGATCGAAAATGTTTGAAGAACGATCGATCTTCACCGTTTCAAACAAGAAAAGGTTTGAAGATCGATCGATCAAAAAGGTTTGAAGATCGATCGATCAAAAAGGTTTGAAGATCGATCGATCAAAAAGGTTTGAAGATCGATCGATCAAAAAGGTTTGAAGATCGATCGATCAAAAAGGTTTGAAGATCGATCGATCAAAAAGGTTTGAAGATCGATCGAAAAGGTTTGAAGATCGATAGATCGAAAAGGTTTGAAGATCGACCGATCGAAAAGGTTTGAAGATCGACCGATCGAAAAGGTTTGAAGATCGACCGATCGAAAAGGTTTGAAGATCGACCGATCGAAAAGGTTTGAAGATCGACCGATCGAAAAGGTTTGAAGATCGACCGATCGAAAAGGTTTGAAGATCGACCGATCGAAAAGGTTTGAAGATCGACCGATCGAAAAGGTTTGAAGATCGACCGATCGAAAAGGTTTGAAGATCGATCGATCGAAAAGGTTTGAAGATCGATCGATCAATCGAAAAGGTTTGAAGATAGATAGATAGATAGATAGATAACATGAGTTTGAATGAGTTTACATTGATTAGCATCAAAGCTTGAGTGAGTCTAATGGGATTTGGAGCTTGGGTCATCTGAAAATCCGGTCAATGAAAGTCTATGGGCCTTTTTTGGGTTTTTAATTTAAATTTTTAGGAAAACCGTAACTCAAACCAGTCTGAAAAGATATAGCACACCGAGTCAGAACAGTATGAAGGTCTGTGCTGAGTTTGGAGTATGTAGCTTGAACGGTCTAGGAGGAGTTAGTGTCCAAAAATCTTCCGCTCAGAAAAATAAGAATAACTAGAAAAAAAAGTTCGTCGAGACAAACTTTAAGTTGGCTTGAGAAAGCCTGACCAGAAAGTTTGAAAAGTTTAGATCGATCGATCGATAGATAGATAGAAAAGGTTTGAAGATAGATAGATAGATAGATAGATAGATAGATAGATAAGGTTTGAAGATAGATAGATAGAAAAGGTTTGAAATTTTTTTTACCGCCCCCCACCCGCGGTCTGTCTGTCTGCCTGTCTGGCTGGCTGCCTTGCGACAGCAATAGAAGTCATCGGATTTGTTTTTGTTTTTTTAAAGACAAGCTAAATAGAAAAAACAAAAACAAACAAAAAAATTTTACCGCCCCCCACCCGCGGTCTGTCTGTCTGGCTGCCTTGCGACAGCAATAGAAGTCATCGGATTTGTTTTTGTTTTTTTAAAGACAAGCTAAATAGAAAAAAAAAATAAAAATTTTACCGCCCCAACCCGCGGTCTGTCTGCCTGTCTGTCTGTCTGCCTTGCGACAGCAATAGAAGTCATCGGATTTGTTTTTGTTTTTTTAAAGACAAGCTAAATAGAAAAAACAAAAAAAAAAAATTTTACCGCCCCCCCACCCGCGGTCTGTCTGTCTGCCTGTCTGTCTGTCTGCCTTGCGACAGCAATAGAAGTCATCGGATTTGTTTTTGTTTTTTTAAAGACAAGCTAAATAGAAAAAACAAAAAAAAACAAAAAAAAAATTTTTACCGCCCCCCACCCACGGTCTGTCTGTCTGTCTGTCTTGCGACAGCAATATAAGTCATCGGATTTGTTTTTGTTTTTTTATATACAAGCTAAATAGAAAAAACAAAAAAAAAAATTTTACCGCCCCCCACCCGCGGTCTGTCTGTCTGTCTGGCTGCCTTGCGACAGCAATAGAAGTCATGGGATTTGTTTTTGTTTTTTTAAAGACAAGCATGATTATCAAAGTTACTAACATGTTGATTGAGTCTAATGGGATTTGGAGCTTGGGTCATCTGAACATCCTGTCAATGAATGTCTATGGGCATTTTTTGGGTTTTTAATTTTAATTTTTAGGAAAACCGTAACTCAAACCAGTCTGAAAAGATATAGCACACCGAGTCAGAACAGTATGAAGGTCTGTGCCGAGTTTGGAGTATGTAGCTTGAACGGTCTAGGAGGAGATAATGTCCAAAAATTTACCGGCCAGAAAAATAATAAGAAGAAGAAGAAGAATAATAATAAGTTTAAATACAATATCAGTAAGTTGGCTCTTCCAAGCCAACTTAATAAGTTTAAATACAATATTAGAAAGTTGGCTTTTGCAAGCTAACTTAACTAGAAAAAAAGTTTGTCGAGACAAACTTTAAGTTGGCTTGAAAAAGCCTGACCAGAAAGTTTGAAAAGTTTAGATCAATTGATCGATAGAAAAGGTTTGAAGATCGATCGATAGAATGAAAAGGTTTGAAGATCGATCTATAGATAGAAAAGGTTTGAAGATTGATCGATAAGATAGAAAAGGTTTGAAGATCGATCGATCGAAAAGGTTTGAAGATCGATCGTTCGATAGAAAAGGTTTGAAGATCGATCGATCGAAAAGGTTTGAAGATCGATCGATCGAAAAGGTTTGAAGATCGATTGATCGATCGAAAAGGTTTGAAGATCGATCGATCGAAAAGGTTTGAAGATTGATCGAAAATGTTTGAAGAACGATCGATCTTCACCGTTTCAAACAAGAAAAGGTTTGAAGATCGATCGATCAAAAAGGTTTGAAGATCGATCGATCAAAAAGGTTTGAAGATCGATCGATCAAAAAGGTTTGAAGATCGATCAAAAAGGTTTGAAGATCGATAGATCGAAAAGGTTTGAAGATCGACCGATCGAAAAGGTTTGAAGATCGACCGATCGAAAAGGTTTGAAGATCGATCGAAAAGGTTTGAAGCTCGATCGATCAATCGAAAAGGTTTGAAGATAGATAGATAGATAGATAGATAACATGAGTTTGAATGAGTTTACATTGATTAGCATCAAAGCTTGAGTGAGTCTAATGGGATTTGGAGCTTGGGTCATCTGAAAATCCGGTCAATGAAAGTCTATGGGCATTTTTTGGGTTTTTAATTTAAATTTTTAGGAAAACCGTAACTCAAACCAGTCTGAAAAGATATAGCACACCGAGTCAGAACAGTATGAAGGTCTGTGCTGAGTTTGGAGTATGTAGCTTGAACGGTCTAGGAGGAGTTAGTGTCCAAAAATCTTCCGCTCAGAAAAATAAGAATAACTAGAAAAAAAAGTTCGTCGAGACAAACTTTAAGTTGGCTTGAGAAAGCCTGACCAGAAAGTTTGAAAAGTTTAGATCGATCGATCGATAGATAGATAGAAAAGGTTTGAAGATAGATAGATAGATAGATAGATAGATAGATAGATAAGGTTTGAAGATAGATAGATAGAAAAGGTTTGAAATTTTTTTTACCGCCCCCCACCCGCGGTCTGTCTGTCTGCCTGTCTGGCTGGCTGCCTTGCGACAGCAATAGAAGTCATCGGATTTGTTTTTGTTTTTTTAAAGACAAGCTAAATAGAAAAAACAAAAACAAACAAAAAAATTTTACCGCCCCCCACCCGCGGTCTGTCTGTCTGGCTGCCTTGCGACAGCAATAGAAGTCATCGGATTTGTTTTTGTTTTTTTAAAGACAAGCTAAATAGAAAAAACAAAAAAAAAAAAAAAAAAATTTTACCGCCCCCCCACCCGCGGTCTGTCTGTCTGCCTGTCTGTCTGTCCGCCTTGCGACAGCAATAGAAGTCATCGGATTTGTTTTTGTTTTTTAAATACAAGCTAAATAGAAAAAAAAAAATTTTTTACCGCCCCCCACCCGCGGTCTGTCTGTCTGTCTGTCTGTCTGCCTTGCGACAGCAATAGAAGTCATCGGATTTATTTTTGTTTTTTTAAAGACAAGCTACATAGAAAAAACAAAAAAAAAAAAATGTTACCGCCCCCCACCCGCGGTCTGTCTGTCTGTCCGCCTTGCGACAGCAATAGAAGTCATGGGATTTGTTTTAGTTTTTTTAAAGACAAGCTAAATAGAAAAAAAAAATAAAAATTTTACCGCCCCCACCCGCGGTCTGTCTGCCTGTCTGTCTGTCTGCCTTGCGACAGCAATAGAAGTCATCGGATTTGTTTCTGTTTTTTTAAAGACAAGCTAAATAGAAAAAACAAAAACAAAAAAAAAAAATTTACCGCCCCCCACCCGCGGTCTGTCTGTCTGGCTGCCTTGCGACAGCAATAGAAGTCATCGGATTTGTTTTTGTTTTTTTAAAGACAAGCTAAATAGAAAAAAAAAATAAAAATTTTACCGCCCCCACCCGCGGTCTGTCTGCCTGTCTGTCTGTCTGCCTTGCGACAGCAATAGAAGTCATCGGATTTGTTTTTGTTTTTTTAAAGACAAGCTAAATAGAAAAAACAAAAAAAAAAAAAAAAAATTTTACCGCCCCCCCACCCGCGGTCTGTCTGTCTGCCTGTCTGTCTGTTCCGCCTTGCGACAGCAATATAAGTCATCGGATTTGTTTTTGTTTTTTTAAAGACAAGCTACATAGAAAAAAAAAATAAAAATTTACCGCCCCCCACCCGCGATCTGTCTGTCTGCCTGTCTGTCTGCCTTGTGACAGCAATATAAGTCATCGGATTTATTTTTGTTTTTTTAAAGACAAGCTACATAGAAAAAACAAAAAAAAATTTTACCGCCCCCCACCCGCGGTCTGTCTGTCTGCCTGTCTGTCTGTCTGCCTGTCTGTCTGTCCGCCTTGCGACAGCAATATAAGTCATCGGATTTGTTTTTGTTTTTTTAAAGACAAGCTAAATAGAAAAAACAAAAAAAAAAAAATAAAAATTTTACCGCCCCCACCCGCGGTCTGTCTGCCTGTCTGTCTGTCTGCCTTGCGACAGCAATAGAAGTCATGGGATTTGTTTTTGTTTTCTTAAAGACAAGCATGATTATCAAAGTTACTAGCATGTTGTTTGAGTCTAATGGGATTTGGAGCTTGGGTCATCTGAACATCCTGTCAATGAAAGTCTATGGGCATTTTTTGGGTTTTTAATTTTAATTTTTAGGAAAACCGTAACTCAAACCAGTCTGAAAAGATATAGCACACCGAGTCAGAACAGTATGAAGGTCTGTGCCGAGTTTGGAGTATGTAGCTTGAACGGTCTAGGAGGAGATAGTGTCCAAAAATTTTCCGCTCAGAAAAATAAGAATAATAATAAGTTTAAATACAATATTCGAAAGTTGGCTTTTGCAAGCCAACTTAACTAGAAGAAAAAGTTCGTCGAGACAAACTTGAGAAAGCCTGACCAGAAAGTTTGAAAAGTTTAGATCGATCGATCGATAGATAGAAAAGGTTTGAAGATCGATAGATAGATAGAAAAGGTTTGAAGATAGATAGATAGATAGATAGATAGATAGATTATCTCTCATTATATTATCGGATGTTACATTGCTATCTCTCATTATATTATCGGATGTTACATTGCTATCTCTCAGTATATTATCGGATGTTACATTGTTATCTCTCATTATATTATCAGATGTTACATTGTTATCTCTCAGTATATTATCGGATGTTACATTGTTATCTCTCATTATATTATAGGATGTTACATTGTTATCTCTCAGTATATTATGGGATGTTACATTGTTATCTTTCATTATATTATAGGATGTTACATTGTTATCTTTCATTATCTTATAGGATGTTACATTGTTATCTGTCAGTATATTATGGGATGTTACATTGTTATCTCTTATATTATGGGATGTTACATTGTTATCTCTTATATTATAGGATGTTACATTGTTATCTCTCAGTATATTATGGGGTGTTACATTGTTATCTCTCATTATATTATCGGATGTTACATTGTTATCTCTCAGTATATTATGAGATGTTACATTGTTATTTCTCCGTATATTATGGGATTTTACATTGTTATCTCTCAGTAATATTATGGGATGTTACATTGTTATCTCTCAGTATATTATCAGATGTTACATTGTTATCTCACAGTATATTATCAGATGTTACATTGTTATCTCTCAGTATATTATCGGATGTTACATTGTTATCTCTCAGTATATTATCAGATGTTACATTGTTATCTCTAAGTATTTTATGAGATGTTACATTGTTATCTCTCATTATATTATGGGATGTTACATTGTTATCTCTCAGTATATTATCAGATGTTACATTGTTATCTCTCATTATATTATAGGATGTTACATTGTTATCTCTCAGTATATTATCGGATGTTACATTGTTATCTCTCAGTATATTATCGGATGTTACATTGTTATCTCTCATTATATTATTGGATGTTACATTGTTATCTCTCATTATATTATCGGATGTTACATTGTTATCTCTCAGTATATTATCAGATGTTACATTGTTATCTCTCAGTATATTATTGGATGTTACATTGTTATCTCTCAGTATATTATCAGATGTTACATTGTTATCTCTAAGTATTTTATGAGATGTTACATTGTTATCTCTCATTATATTATGGGATGTTACATTGTTATCTCTCAGTATATTATCAGATGTTACATTGTTATCTCTCAGTATATTATCGGATGTTACATTGTTATCTCTCATTATATTATGGGATGTTACATTGTTATCTCTCATTATATTATAGGATGTTACATTGTTATCTCTCAGTATATTATCAGATGTTACATTGTTATCTCACAGTATATTATCAGATGTTACATTGTTATCTCTCAGTATATTATCGGATGTTACATTGTTATCTCTCAGTATATTATCAGATGTTACATTGTTATCTCTAAGTATTTTATGAGATGTTACATTGTTATCTCTCATTATATTATGGGATGTTACATTGTTATCTCTCAGTATATTATCAGATGTTACATTGTTATCTCTCGTTATATTATAGGATGTTACATTGTTATCTCTCAGTATATTATCAGATGTTACATTGTTATCTCTCAGTATCTTATCAGATGTTACATTGTTATCTCTCAGTATATTATGGGATGTTACATTGTTATCTCTCATTATATTATTGGATGTTACATTGTTATCTCTCATTATATTATCGGATGTTACATTGTTATCTCTCAGTATATTATCAGATGTTACATTGTTATCTCTCAGTATATTATCGGATGTTACATTGTTATCTCTCAGTATATTATCAGATGTTACATTGTTATCTCTAAGTATTTTATGAGATGTTACATTGTTATCTCTCATTATATTATGGGATGTTACATTGTTATCTCTCAGTATATTATCAGATGTTACATTGTTATCTCTCAGTATATTATCGGATGTTACATTGTTATCTCTCAGTATATTATCGGATGTTACATTGTTATCTCTCATTATATTATAGGATGTTACATTGTTATCTCTCAGTATATTATGGGATGTTACATTGTTATCTCTCAGTATATTATGGGATGTTACATTGTTATCTCTCAGTATATTATCGGATGTTACATTGTTATCTCTCAGTATATTATCGGATGTTACATTGTTATCTCTCATTATATGATCGGATGTTACATTGTTATCTCTCAGTATATTATCGGATGTTACATTGTTATCTCTCAGTATATTATCGGATGTTACATTGTTATCTCTCATTATATTATCGGATGTTACATTGTTATCTCTCAGTATATTATCGGATGTTACATTGTTATCTCTCAGTATATTATCGGATGTTACATTGTTATCTCTCAGTATATTATAGGATGTTACATTGTTATCTCTCAGTATATTATCGGATGTTACATTGTTATCTCTCAGTATATTATGGGATGTTACCTTGTTATCTCTCATTGTATTATCGGATGTTACCTTGTTATTTCTCAGTATATTATCGGATGTAACATCCCATAATATAATGATAGATAACAATGTAACATCCCATAATATACTGAGAGATAACAATGTAACATCCCATAATATACTGAGAGATAACAATGTAACATCCCATAATATACTGAGAGATAACAACATCTCATAATATAACTAGCCACGTCGCTAGCATGATTATCAAAGTTACTAGCATGTTGATTGAGTCTAATGGGATTTGGAGCTTGGGTCATCTGAACATCCTGTCAATGAAAGTCTATGGGCATTTTTTGGGTTTTTAATTTTTAGGAAAACCGTAACTCAAACCAGTCTGAAAAGATATAGCACACCGAGTCAGAACAGTATGAAGGTCTGTGCCGAGTTTGGAGTATGTAGCTTGAACGGTCTAGGAGGAGATAGTGTCCAAAAATTTACCGCTAAGAAAAATAAAAGGGAAGAATAATAATAAGTTTAAATACAATATCAGTAAGTTGGCTTTTCCAAGCCAACTTAATAAGTTTAAATACAATATTAGAAAGTTGGCTTTTGCAAGCCAACTTAATAAGTTTAAATACAATATTAGAAAGTTGGCTTTTGCAAGCCAACTTAATAATAAGTTTAAATACAATATCAGTAAGTTGGCTGTTCCAAGCCAACTTAATAAGTGCAGTGATCAAATACAGTTCATCCGTGCGCTTAAAATGAAAAAAGTGTGGTGATCAAATAAACTTCATCCGTGCGCTTATGATAAAGTGACAATTAGTGACTCTCTAGAACAGGGGTAATGAATTAAAATTCAAGGAGGTTCGGTCGCTAAAATTTTCTTTGGGCCGGGGTCCGAATCTGAAGTCTGTGCTATGACTCAGAAAGATGGGCAAAACAAAACCTGTCCATCAGCGTTGCTCTTAACATAAAATATGCCCATTTGAGTTCCCCTTAACATAAAATGTGTCCATCAGCGTGACCCTTAACATAAAATAAGGGGCACGCTTGATGGGCACATTTTATGTTAGGGGGCACTCTGATGGGCACATTTTGTTAGGGGGCACGCTGATGGGCAAAACAAAACGTGTCAATCAGCGTTGCTCTTAACATAAAATATGCCCATTAGAGTGCCCCTTAACATAAAATGTGCCCATCAGAGTGACCCCTAACATAAAATGTGTAAAATGTGCCCATCAGAGTGCCCCCTAACACAAAATGTGCCCATCAGCGTGACCCTTAGCATAAAATGTGCCCATCAGAGTTCCCCCTAACATAAAATGTGCCCATCAGAGTGACCCCCTTAGCATAAAATTTGCCCATCAGCGTGCCCCTTAACATAAAATATGCCCATCAGTGTGACCCTTAACATAAAATAAGGGGAACACTGATGTATGTTAGGGGGCACTCTGATGGGTACATTTTATGTTAGGGGGCATTCTGATGGGCATATTTTATGTTAGGGGGCACTCTGATGGGCACATTTTATGTTAAGGGGCACGCTGATGGGCAAAACAAAAACGTGTCCATCAGCGTTGCTCTTAACATTAAATATGCCCATTAGAGTGCCCCTTAACATAAAATATGCCCATTAGAGTGCCCCTTAACATAAAATTTGCCCATCAGCATGACCCTTAACAACATAAAATAAGGCACAAGCTGATGGGCACATTTTATGTTAGGGGGCACTCTAATGGGCATATTTTATTTTATGGGGCACTCTAATGGGCCCAAATGTGCCCATCTGTGTGCCCCTTAACAAAATATGCCCATCAGTCTGCATTTTATAAAAATAAACAACCCCCTAAAAAAATGTGCCCCACATACCTTTGGGAGCAGAAAATGTCAGAGCCAGGAGCCGCGAACATCAGGGGGTGGGGCGGGGCGTGCATGTGATGTCACGCCCCAGCTCGCAGCTAGGCTGAGTGTGAGTCAGGCAGTGCTGGGGCAAGGCCATCTAGCGCCCAGGGCGAAGACGCCAAACTGCGCCCCCCAAGATGTAGGTGCATAATGCGTAGTGGACAAAGTCACCCATCAAAGATGGCAAACTGCGCCCTCAATTCCCATCCCCCCCCCATGTGTACAGTTCACACCTCAGTCTCAGAGTGGCACCCACTGGGAATGAAGGCGGCTGCTATGTCTTTCCCTCTCCGGTCATGCGATATGTCTTTAACCCACTGTCGCCTGAAAATGGGTCACAGGAGTGCGTGACTAAATGCACTCCTGTGAACCCCAGGAGAAGTATAGCTGAAATAGCTTTGGCTAACCTTCTCCTTTAAAGAGGAGCAATGGGGGGGGGGGGGTAAAAATGATGCTCAGCTGCATGTTTTACTGCCCCCAACCACACGTGTAAACGAGCCCTACAGGAAACATGGTGCTTAGTGGAAAACAGCAGTACTTAATGACACTGTACCTGTACTGCTCTGTGTTTTCTGGGTTTAGGCAAGGCACCTTCAGTCAGCTTCTGTCCCCTCCCAGCCCATCCACCACCTGTAAGGATTCAGCATTTTTAGATATGCACGAGTCTAGCCCCGGCATTTTCTGCATCTTCTGTCTGCTTTTGTCCCCGCCTCCCGGCCCGCCCACCTCCTATCAGACCTGAAGAACAAAGGCTAGAAAAGTGTCACAGGTGCTGGGTGGGCGGGCCAGCTAGTGAGTGGGTGGGTCAGCCAGCGGGGATAGAAGCCGAGGGAAATGCCTGGACAAGACACGGGCAATTCAATACTAAAGCCTTACAGGAGGTGGGCAGGCCGGGAGGCAGGCACAGACGCTGACAGAAGATGTGGAAAATGCCGGGGCTAGACTCGTATGGGCGCGCCGGCCGGCGGAGACACAGGTGGAATGATTTAATCCTGTCACAGTGTCACTGGGATAAAAGAAGAGTTGACGCTCCCAACCCGCCCCCCCTTAACACGGGCGACAGGCAGGGAGATGAAGAATGCAGCAGGGGGCGGGGCGTACACACGGAATGTCACTGGTTGCTGGGACACCCACGGTCCCAGCAAACCAATGACTATTTACAGTGGCGGCCTGACGGGTCTGGGCGGAAGCATCGTGCGGGCCGCTCCTGGACCGCGGGCCGCCATTTAATGACGGCTGCTCTAGAACAACAATGTGGATATCCAGTGCTGTGATCCGGAGTGAGCTGTGATATAATAGGAGCAGTGGCCACTCACCTCACTGCACATTTTCAGGTGCTTTAAGATGGTCTTTGACCCAGGGGGTAGGGCGCTGGGCTACTCCGGTAGCTTAGGGTGCTCTGACCTCCACTTTTTAATCCACAGCTCAGTCCCGGATTAACTCCAACAATACCAGTATATTCCCAAAAAAAGAGAATGATGCCCAGATAGTGAAGTATGTATACACTCGCTTTATTGTTTAAAATCAGGGAAAAAGGAACACTCCCATTTAAATGAAGACAAATCAGCAGAAACGAACAATGTTGTCGCACTCTTGCGGTATGATTCCAGGATACTTCCGGCTATGGCCGTCCAACTGGAAGTCGACATCACCCAATGCCTCCCGACGCGTTGCGTCACAGATCACGTGACTTTCTCAAGGGATCTTCCATCCTGCTTTACGGTCGCTGGCTTGTCTGTTGAAAGCCAGGTGTTGAGAGAGAGAGAGAGGCCTTCCTGACTTCTGATTCCTACGCTGTTGAAGGTTGGAAGGCGACTTCTGGGAAGATATATCATCGTACGTGGAAATCGAACATGGTGTGAATTGCTGCAGCTGCACCCTCTTATTTTCTATAGCTAGGGTTTTGGCCTTTTTACAGAAAGGAGTTGAGCAGCAGTTGGCTTTGGGCACTATCAAGGGCCAAGTGTCGGCCTTGACTATTTACTTCCAACTTCTGCTGGCTACTACTGCCCTGATTCACATTTTTTCTCAGGGGGTGCGTCATCTGGCTTCTCTGAGGAGATCCCCGTTGCCGCCGTGGGATCTCAATCTAGTTTTGTCTGTCCTTCAAAAGCCTCATTTTTAGAACTTTAGGGAGATTTCTCTGCTTTCTTTGTCACAGAAGGTTGCCTGTTTGGTGGCTATTACTTCTGCTTGCAGAGTGTCTGAGTTGGCAGCGCTGTCCTGTCGTTCGCCTCTTTTGGTGGTTCACAGAGATAAAGTGATACTCCAACCTAATCCGTCTTTCCTCCCTAAGGTGGTGTCGGATTTTCATCTTAATGAAGACATTGTGTTGCCTTCCTTATGTCCTAAGCCTAAGCATCCTAAGGAATTTGCCTTGAATTCTTGGATGTGGTTCAGGTGCTAAGAGTTTATCTGACGGTAACTGAGTCTTTTCGGAAATCGGACTCTCTCTTTGTCCTTACTGATGGGCCTCAGAAAGGTTTGGCTGCGTCTGCAGCGACTATATCCAGATGGATCAGGCAGACGGTTGTTCAGGCTTATGAACTCAAGGGTCAGGTTCCTCCTTTACCTGTAAATGGCGCATTCTAATAGAGTGCTGAGTGCCTCTTGGGCTTTTCACCATCAGGCCTCTGTAGTGCAAGTTTGTAAGGCGGCGACTTGGTTGTCTGTGCACACTTTTACAATATTCTAAAAGGTAGATTTATTGGCATCTTCGGATGCCTCTTTTGGCCGCAAAGTTTTGCAGGCTGCTGTTTCGTAAGAGAAGGTTTTGTTTCTTAGAGTTTATTTTCGCCTGGGTGAGCTCCTGTTTTGGTTGAGCTTCATGTTCCCAATTCTTTAAGTTTAGCCTTTGGAGTTTACGTTACTCTCTGGTTGCATTCTTCCCACCCCTCATGCCTACACTGCTTTTGGACATCCCAATGGCTAATAAAGATGGAGGCTGCATCTGTCAATGGATGATAGAGAAAACTGGATTTTTGTAAGAACTTACCGTAAAATCAGTTTCTCTAAAGTCCATTGACAGACACAGCACCCGCCCCTCTGATATGGGGGATGGGTTTTTTGTCTCTTCTTCACTGCTTACAACGAAACTGGTTTGCTGGAGAAGAGGGTGTGTGGGTTATGCCTATGGGGACAGCCCCGTGGGCGTGGAGAATTCATTTTTTTCCTGCCTTGAACTACTCCTGCTGGGGACAGCATAACCCAATGGCTAATGAAGATGGAGGCTGCTTCTGTCAATGGACTTCAGAGAAACAGATTTTACGGTAAGTGCTTACAAAAATCAATTTTTCCCTCTTATGGTTCACCCTGTGAAGACTCTTATCCACGCATCTTGTGGTGGTGGTACGGGGCGATAGCCTTACCCCGCCCCTTTGCTTTCTTCATCTGTCTCAGCTGAGGCGGCGGACGGTGAAGGGGCGGATACCACACATCCCGCCGTTACTGCTCATGTGTGGTAGCATCTTCCCGTCTAACGACCTCTGGCAATCTGCCAGAAGTGTCAGTTCACAGTGGGAGGGGGAAGGTGGTGGAGTACTTGGTGTTTTGGCGCCAATATCCACCATTTAAGGAGCTGTCATTCTGTTGGCAGCTATACTGATGTCCGGTGGTGGGGGAGACAAGTGGGAAATGAACAGGTTTCCAACTAAAACTAAATCTACCCAAATCCAAAGGGGAAATAGGACTTCCTGATTTCAGGAAATATTATTACGCAACACATATGACAAGGATCATAGATTGGCACTGCCATGCCAACAAAGATTGGGTAGAATTAGAAAGATCATGGTCGAAACTACACACACAATACCTACCGTGAACAACCCTTCACAATACCCACTTACAATCAAAAAGCACCCCTTAAACAAAACTTGAAAGATATTCCAAAAAAGAACAACCACACAAACTTTCATCTAATCCAGGTCCCCTCTCAGAAATAGCAAATATTTCAGACTTTGCTCCTGGAATAAATAATAAAACACAACCTCAAGCTAAAGAAGATACCACCCTATTAGCACTTCATTGCTTGCATTAAGGTAATTTAAAATCTTTTACAAGCTAAGGCCCCTTTCACACCAATGATCCAATCAGATCCGCCTGTCAGTTTTTCAGGCAAACCTGATCGGGCATGCATCCCTATGGGGCAGCAGATGTCAGCGGAGACCTGCTGCTATCCGATCCGATCCTGTCCGTCAAATCCGGACGGATGGAAACCCTATTTTCCATCCATCCAGCAGATCGGATGGGATCGGATGAGAACAGACAGACGGTCCGTTCTCATCCGATTCGCTCATAGAGGAGAGCGGGGATCTGACAGCTCCATCCCCGCACACAGAGCAGAGACGGAGCTGTCATCCACCTGCTCGGCAGGATCGGCGCATCGATCCCCGCTGAGAAAAATGGATTCCGTCGGCGGATGCGGACAATGAAGAACTAATTTGACAAAACAACCTTAAGCTCTTGGTTGTACCTACAGATACATGATTTTATTCAAAACAAAAACAATAACAACAAAAAAAAAAGTTAATGGCAAGACCCCTTACAACTTTTGAACAAATATGTTACAATTAAACTCGACTAAAAAAAGCCACCTCTTTGTCCTAGAATTGTCTCTCACAACCAACCATTGACTCTCTATATAAATATTAAACAAAATCTGTGAAGAGTAATTTAAAACACAAATCTCAGATGAACAATGGAAAAAAGCATGCGTTTCACCCATAAATGCTCTCTGAGTACTTGCATTGAAGAGATTTCATTCAAAATACGCACCCAATGGTACATCACCCCTGTAAACATAAAAAGCTGGTTTCCTCAGGAGTCAGATGTTTGTTGGAGATGCGATAGGAGCAGAGGAACTTTTCTACATTGATGGTGGTCTTGCACATTGATCCAAACATACTGGAAACAAATTAAGAAGTGGATAACTCCTATAATTGACACACAACTTAGACTTGACCCAGCTTGCGGTTTAGATCAACGCTGCCAGTGCAGACACCTCCGAACAGAGGTGATAGCCACCAAAAAGGCAACCTTCTGCGACAGGTCAAGTAGCGAAATGCGCCTAATGTTCTCAAAAGGAGGATGCTGAAGAACCAACAGAACCAAATTAATATCCCAAGGAGGTATCAGGGACCTCCTGGGGAGAGCCAAATGGCGAATCCCCTGAAGAAAGGTACGAATCAAAGAATGATTGGCCAACGGACGTTGGAAATACACAGCCAAAGCTAAGATTTGACACTTAAGAGTGCCCAAAGCCAAGCGTTGGTCCACTCCAGTCTGCAAGAAGGCCAGAATCCTGCCAACAACAAATGATCTAGGATGTAGATGTAAAGACTCACACCAAGCAATGTACGCTTTCCAAGTACGATGATAGACCTTAATAGAAGTGGACTTCCTAGCCTTAAGCAAGGTAGGAATCATTGAGTCGGACAGACCCCTGTACTTCAACACCGAGCTCTCAACAGCCAAGCCATTAAAGCCAGTGACCGTAAAGCAGGATGGAAGATGGGACCTTGCAACAGAAGATCTTCCCTCAGAGGAAGAGCCCACGGACCTGCTACTTTTGGCCAAATTACGTCGGTGTACCAGGATCTCCGAGGCCATTCTGGTGCCACCCGAATTACCGGAACCCCCTCCAGCTCAATCCTGCGGAGCAGGCGAGACAACAGTTTCAGCAGAGGAAACGCATAAATGAGCCCGTGGTGACTCCAAGGAGCAACCAGGGCGTCCACTGCCTCGGCCAGAGGATCTCTGGACCGAGTCACAAACTTTGGAACTTTTCTGTTTTGCCTGGAGGCGAACAGATCCACATCTGGGGTTCCCCACTGGAGACACAACTGGTAAAACACATGCGGATGCAGAGACCACTCTCCCTGATCCAGGGTTTGACGACTCAGGTAGTCCGCCTGCCAGTTGTCTACGCCGGGGATATACACGGTGGATAGGACTGGAACATAAGTCTCTTCCCAACTCAGAATCTCGGCTGCCTCCAGAGCCACCAAGGCATGCTTGGTGCTTGGTGATTGACATATGCCACAGCTGTAACATTGTCTGACATTGTCCAATGGATCAATCTCAACTTGATTGCCCACAGTTCCAAAACGTTAATCAGAAGTTTGGATTCCTTCATAGTCCAAGTACCTTGGACAGTCAGAGTGCCCAGCACTCCCCCCCCCCCCCCCCAACCGGTCAGACAGGCATCCGTTGTCAGCACCATCCACAGAACTGGAAGAAAGGACTTCCTGTGAAGGAGGTTCGGAGAACTGAGCCACCAATGCAGGGAGTCCCTGGAACTCTGACTCAAACGAATCAGATTGTCCAGGGATGCAGGGTCCTTTTCCCATTTGACAAGGATCTCCTGTTGAAGAATCCTTGTGTGGGCCTGAGCATATGGCACGGCTTCGAAGGAAGACACCATGAGGCCCAGTACTTGCATGGAGGACCAGAGAGAAACCCGGTCGCAAGCCAGCAGAGACAGAATCGTCTCTTTTAACTTCTGCAACTTCGCAGGAGGAAGAAATACCTTCGCCGTAGTCGAGTCCAGGATCATTCCTAGGTACTCCAATCTGGTCGTTGGAACCAAAAGCAGATTTCTGAAGGTTGAGATTCCAACTGAACTGCTGTAGAGTGTGAATAGTCACCTCCAGATCTCGTTCCAGTTGTGCAGATGACTCCGCTCGGAGAAGGAGATCGTCCAGATAACCCAGGATTGCTATCCCTCTCTGCTAAAGCAGAGCTAATATAGGGGCTAACACCTTGGTGAAGACCCTGGGAGCAGAGGCAAGCCCAAATGGCAATGCCACAAATTGAAAATGGTCCTGGCGCACCGTAAAACGGAGAAACCGTTGATGGGCCTGAAAAATGGGGGTATGAAGATAGGCATCCTTGATATTGATCGAGGCCAACAGGTCCCCCTGATGCAGGAACGCCACCACTGATCACAGGGATTCCATGTGAAACTTCTGGACGCGCACAAAGCGGTTCAACAGTTTGAGGTCCAAGATTGGATGCAATTTGCCCTCCTTCCTTGGAACAGTACAGAGGTTTGATTAAAAACCTTGAAAGCGTTCCATATGAGGGACTGGGACAATCACTCCTTGGGTCAGCAAGTCCAAAATTGCATTCTGCAACCCAGCCAGACGGTCTGAGGATAGCCGAAGATTGGAAGGAAAAAATCTGTCCGGAGGACGGGAACGAAACTCTATCTTGTACCCGGACTGAATCACCTCGTGAACCCACCTGTCGTGCAACAGGGAAATCCATGGATCCGGAAAGAAACGGAGACGTCCCCCCACCCCTAGAATGGGTGGGGGCGCCCCTTCAGGCGGAGGAGGTCTGCTTGGGGTTGCTGGGGGCGGAAGGTTCCGGCTTCCCAGCCCATCGTTTCCCGGACCCTTTATCAAATGTTGCCTGTTTTGATTGCTGCGACCCAGTCACGCGAAAAAGGCGCTTCTGGGCAGTAAAGGAAGCACCCCGCTTCCGTGAGGGGGCCTTCGGCTTAGAGGAATGGGGAAGGAACGTGCTCTTACCCCCAGTGACCGACTTGATAAAATCATCCAAGGTGGAACCAAAGAGGCGATCACCCTGGTATGGGAGATCTGACAATAATTTTTTGGAAGCCTGGTCAGCCGACCAAGATTTCAACCATATCACACATCTGATAAGCACACTAACCACCGATGCTCTAGCTGCAAGTGGGAGGACATCCAGATTAGCATCACATACGAGTCTGAGATAATTGGTCAATAAGTTCCAGTGTAGCTGATGGTACCTGAATAGCCGTCAGTGCCTCTCTCAGAGCCTTCACCCATTCAAACAGTCTGGGAGACTAGTATTGTAGCCATGGCAGGCCTTAGCATAGAGCCTACCACCGTATACAGGTGGCGAGACAAGACCTCAATACGTCTATCAGTCACATCAGATCAGATAAGGATGAGGATTCTGCCACTGGTAAAACCGTGGCCTTATGAATACCACATATCTGGGGGTCCACCTGAGGGGGAACCGTCCATTTGTGCAAGATCCCTTCCTCAAACGGATAGCGCCTGGCTAAACGTTTGGAAGCGCAGGCATGCGACTAGGTCGCCGCCATTGTTCTTACACCAAGGTGGATAAAACTTCAGGACAGGGAAAAACCCTGGCCGACTTTTTTGCTCTGAGGGATCCAAAGGAGACTGAGTCCCCTTGCGATTTAGAAATAGCATCCGTGAGTTTAAGGGTGTCTCTCACTGACAATATTAAAGCATCCACCAAAGCCTTTTCCTGTGCTAAGGCGGATGTAGAAGTATCACCGTGCACAAAATATATCAGGGAATAACTCCAGGGCCTGAAACCCCCCTGTAAATCCAGTAATGAGGCCAAGAAATACTAGTTACCACACCATGAAAGCAGCACGTCTGGACAGTGCGGAACAGTGTAACAAGAAACGCCCATCGAGTCCCCGCCCACTAGAGGTAGCAGCTTCTCGTTCTCTAAGCGTCCCCCGATCTCCAAGCAAATGGCCACCGGCTCCAGTGAAGGAGACAACACTAGCTTCTGAGGCTTGCACTATAAAAAGGCGCCAGACCACAAAAAAACAGTGACGCGCGCCTTATAAAATGTGGCGTCGGCCTAATGAGGCCCGCCTAGTAACAGGCCTGGGGGTCCTGGCGAAGATCCCCCCCGTAGCGGTCAGTGCAGCCCACACACCCCCTAAGCCCCCATCCCACCATCCACTAACCTGCTTAGCACCCACAGGTGCTGCTACACTAAAGGGAGCCCCCACTAAATTTGTGACCCAGGGTCCATCAGGGTAGGGAGAGGTCATGGAAGAAGGGAAGGATCCCAGGATACCCGCATATAAGGGGGGGGGAATCGGGAGTGGGTACCTAAAGACCTACTCACCTCAGAGGTCGCCCATGTCCACCCCAGGCCCACTAACCAGACGGGGGCACTGTACTTACCAAACCACGCTGCTGAGGGTGGGCGTCCGTCTAGACAGGCAGCCTCTACAACGCAGTGAGGGCGCTGTCGGCCGAGGAGTATGCTGCGACTCCGGCATGCCAGATGTGTGCATCCCAGTGCGATATCACCGCAGGTCAGTCCCAGTCCATGGGACTATAGTCGCTGTGCAGACCCAGCGCAGAGCTACAGTCGGCAAGCGCTCGCTGACACAAACTGGGAGACCTTAAGGCTCTCATATAGCCAGTCCAAAACCCAGACGGCATATCCATCAGGAACTGGAGTCAGCAGGAACAAAAATAAAATAAAAAAATCCAAGAGTAAAAAA
Organism: Pelophylax lessonae; assembly: GCF_965119305.1. NCBI lineage: Eukaryota > Metazoa > Chordata > Amphibia > Anura > Ranidae > Pelophylax > Pelophylax lessonae. Next base: position 9,304,530 of record NC_138776.1, on the reverse strand, counting down.
AAAGGTTCTCTTTAAGACATTTAAAAATGAAACTGGAACCTGTTTGGCCACTCCTGAGACCAGGCAGCAAAAAACTGTCTGTGCTTTGGTGAGGCTGAGGGTAATAGCCCAGGGTACGCCCCCTGGGCGTGTCAAACCTTTGACTGAAGAGCCTGGTCACTCCTGGTGGAAGAAGCTATTACCCAACCGTCTATGATTAAGCAGTGAGCCACGTCCGTCGGTGGACGATAGAGAAATATTGTTTCACTTATAAACACGTTTGATATATTCAATGACTGATTACAAGCATTAGTCTATACTTTGTGTATACTTTATGCCATGTATTTCATTGTTTATACAAACTTCAACTTACTCTTATATGTTATAAATGTAAAATGTTGCATACTTTGTAACATTCACATATACAATAAACTTTTATTAAAAAAAAAAAAAAAATATATATATATATATATATATACATACATACATACAATGAACTATAAAAATGTGCAAAACAGTGTGCAATGGATCATGTACAGTGGGTACGGAAAGTATTCAGACCCCCTTAAATTTTTCACTCATTGTTATATTGCAGCCATTTGCTAAAATCATTTAAGTTCATTCTTCTTCCTCATGAATGTACACATAGCACCCCATACTGACAGAAAAACACAGAATTGTTGACATTGTTGCAGATTTATTAAAAAAGAAAAACTGAAATATCACATGGTCCTAAGTATTCAGACCCTTTGCTCAGTATTTAGTAGAAGCCCCCTTTTGATCTAATACAGCCAGGAGTCTTTTTGGGAAAGATGCAACAAGTCTTTCACACCTGGATTTGGGGATCCTCTGCCATTCCTCCTTGCAGATCCTCTCCAGTTCTGTCAGGTTGGATGGTAAACGTTGGTGGACAGCCATTTTTAGGTCTCTCCAGAGATGCTCAATTGGGTTTAAGTCAGGGCTCTGGCTGGGCCATTCAAGAACAGTCACGGAGTTGTTGTGAAGCCACTCCTTCGTTATTTTAGCTGTGTGTTTAGGGTCATTGTCTTGTTGGAAGGTAAACCTTCGGCCCAGTCTGAGGTCCAGAGCACTCTGGAGAAGGTTTTTGTCCAGGATATCCCTGTACTTGGCCGCATTCATCTTTCCCTCAATTGCAACCAGTCGTCCTGTCCCTGCAGCTGAAAAACACCCCCACAGCATGATGCTGCCACCACCATGCTTCACTGTTGGGACTGTATTGGACAGGTGATGAGCAGTGCCTGGTTTTCTCCACACATACCGCTTAGAATTAAGGCCAAAAAGTTCTATTTTGGTCTCATCAGACCAGAGAATCTTATTTCTCACCATCTTGGAGTCCTTCAGGTGTTTTTTAGCAAACTCCATGCGGGCTTTCATGTGTCTTACACTGAGGAGAGGCTTCCGTCGGGCCACTCTGCCATAAAGCCCCGACTGGTGGAGGGCTGCAGTGATGGTTGACTTTCTACAACTTTCTCCCATCTCCTGACTGCATCTCTGGAGCTCAGCCACAGTGATCTTTGGGTTCTTCTTTACCTCTCTCACCAAGGCTCTTCTCCCCCGATAGCTCAGTTTGGCCGGACGGCCAGCTCTAGGAAGGGTTCTGGTCGTCCCAAACGTCTTCCATTTTAAGGATTATGGAGGCCACTGTGCTCTTAGGAACCTTAAGTGCAACAGAAATTTTTTTGTAACCTTGGCCAGATCTGTGCCTTGCCACAATTCTGTCTCTGAGCTCTTCAGGCAGTTCCTTTGACCTCATGATTCTCATTTGCTCTGACATGCATTGTGATCTGGAAGGTCTTATATAGACAGGTGTGTGGCTTTCCTAATCAAGTCCAATCAGTATAATCAAACACAGCTGGACTCAAATGAAGGTGTAGAACCATCTCAAGGATGATCAGAAGAAATGGAAAGCACCTGAGTTAAATATATGAGTGTCACAGCAAAGGGTCTGAATACTTAGGACCATGTGATATTTCAGTTTTTCTTTTTTAATAAATCTGCAACAATGTCAACAATTCTGTGTTTTTCCGTCAAAATTGGGAGCTGTGTGTACATTCATGAGGAAGAAGAATGAACCTAAATGATTTTAGCAAATGGCTGCAATATAACAAAGAGTGAAACATTTAAGGGGGTCTGAATACTTTCCGTATCCACTGTAAATCATTTAATAAATGATAGCATAATCATTCCATATATCACAGTTATGTATGTATGTGTATATATATATATATATATATATATATATATATATATATATATATATATATATATATATATACACACTGTATATATATATATATATATTCATTCCTAAGTCAATAAGAAGTGCGACAGTAGTATATTAAAAAATCCACATAAATGTTGGGGAAATTAAATATTACATATTTCCTTATTAATAAAGTGGCTCACTAATGCATTCAAAGCCTCCTCTCAGACCTGGTCAAGAAGCCATATAAGGTCATATGTATAGTTTATACCTTTCTAATGTAAGGCTTGAGGAATGTAGGATGACCAAGCCCACCCTTCCCCTTAAAAGGTGAAATCACTGTCCAAACAATGGATAAGCGAGCCCCTTCTCCTCAGGAATGTGAATGTCCTATTGTTGCTTACAAGGGTGTTGGCCAGGGGTGGTCTTTTCCATTTACAAGTCTAAATACCACTGCCCAAACTGGTAAGACTTTAGTCTCACCCAGAACAGCCATGAGGCAAGTGTCTGGTCCTGTTTACCTGTGCCATGTTGCATAATAGCAAATGGGACTCCATGGCGGGAAACATCTTTAGTTAAGTATTCTTGCTATATTTTCTTTATCTTTATCTGTATCTGTATCGATCATTACTTTTAATAAATGTTATTCTGTGCGGCTCCCCTGGGTCCAGTGACGTAGACCTACGACGCTGGACTCCTAGTGATCCCGGTGACGCGTGCGGGAGTCAGGCTGGAGGAGGAGAGGCGGCGATCGCCGCCTCCCTTCCCCGATCATTGGGGAAAGTGTGAGAAGACCCGCCTGCCTATGTAAACAAAGCAGGTGGATTTTCTCAGTGACAGACAGGAGGAGATCACAGGATTCAGCATAGCTGAACCTGCGCTCTCTGTCTGTGCCACAGAACCCCCCCCCCTACACGCCAGTAAGCATGAGGCATTCATTTAACCCCTTGATCACCAACAGTGTTAACCCCTTCCCTGCCAATGTCATCATTACAATAACAGTGCATATTTTTAGTCACTGATTACTGTAGCAATGTCACCGGTCCCCCCAAAAATGTCAATCAGGGGTTCAATCTGTCCACTGCAATGTTGTAGTCCCGCAAAAAATCGCAGATCGCCGCCATTACAAGTAAAAAAAAAAAAACAATAAAAACGACAAATCTTTCCCGTAGTTAGTAAACGCGATAACTTTTGCGCAAACCAATCAATATCCGCTTATTGCGATTTTTTTTTTTTACCAAAAATATGTAGCAGAAAACAAATTGGCCTAAAATGTTAAAACATTTTGATTTTTAAATTTTATTTTTTTGGAGAATGCTATATAGCAAGATGTGAAAAATATTGTTTTTTTTTTCAAAATTGTCGCTTTTTTTTTTTGTTTATAGCGCAAAAATTAAAAAAAATTGCACAGGTGATCAAATGCCACCAAAAGAAAGCTCTATTTGTGAGAAAAAAAGGACAAATTTAATTTGGGTACAGCGTCGCACGACCGTGCAATTGTCCGTTAAAGTAACACGGTGCCGAATCGCAAAATAGGGCCTGGTCAGGAAGGGGGTAAAATCTTCCGGTCTTAAAGTGGTTAATGTTGTGTTCTTGTATTGTAAGCCATAGCACATTCAGAAAGCGTAAGAAATGTTTAAGATACTTAGCTGGCTTATTTGAGATGCATGTAGGTGATCAGATGCAAGCCAATTTTTTGTTTTGGTGCCCATAACTGGACACCGGCTTGTAATTTTGTTTTTGTTTGATAAATTGGGCGAGAGACTGATATACAAAGGCTGTTGTATCTTCAGGAAGCTTCAATTTATAGTACAAGGAATTGGTCTATGAGCTGTAGATATGTCAGAGCAATGAGATTTGTTTGAATATTGAAAACTATGAGCTGACTCATGAGATTGTAAAACTGCAGTAACGTGAGATGTGTGTGTATGTCCAAATTGTTCATAGCTAGATAATGTTGAGGACATGGTACTTGTATGAAAAGATGTTGAATGCACACGTTTTGTCTGTGTTAAATGACAATGTTACCTGAATAAAGACCGAAAAGGTAAGGCTGAAATATGGCTTATTTGTAACATAAGTTTTGTTACTTAAGGTTGAGAGTCTATGTGAGTTTTAACATTGGAAGAGTTAAGTAATACTGTATATGAGAAAGATAGATGTCTTTATTCGAAAGTCTTTGTATGTTTAACTAAGAAATAATTTGTAGCAGAGAGGGATTTGAGACTTATGTGAAAAACCTTGTAAGGTAAAGGAAATGTTTAATACCTTTGCAGAAATAAAATCCTAGTTAAAATGGTTTGCTTTTGCCATGTAACTCTGGGATTAATTGGAAACAAAGAAAATAGCTGAATAGCTGATTGTGGACAAGATAGCTGACTAGACAAGTTCTGTATAACATGTTAAATGTATTGCCAAGCTAAGAGAAACAGTACAAGATAGGACTGTGACGGTATTCACTGTCACTGGAGGTGAGGCGCAGATACTTAATGGTTTGAATTGCTTCAGATGGGACAGCAATATTTGTCAGCAATATCTTCATATAGAAATATGAAGATTTAATCCCATTTTACACTGAGAGACTTAGACTGTTATAGACAATTGCCATGAAGTCTGACTCCTAGATAATGTGTGTATTCCATGTCCCTGCATGCCAGACAGGCTTCCCTATTGTTTGTGTATTGAAATTGAATGTGTATTGTGTTAAAGTTTACCTGTCTCATTGTTAAATGTTAATGACCTCTCTTGTTCTGTCCGTCTTAAGATAAACGTATTATGGGATGTATATGTGTACACTGTATGGGAGTGTAAAATTCTGTTTTCATTGGATTGTGAATGTCAGGGCCTGTCCTCAACAAGGTCCACCTGGGCGGTAACCGTGTGGGGGAAAACTGTATAAAAGTCTGTTTCTTGTTCAATAAAGTTATACTTCACCCTCAATCTAGAGTCCTGTCTCTCATTGGGGGGAATTGGCTACAAGGGATTGCTATGTCCTCCATACTCCCTTGGATAATCACTAAGCTCTTGTAAGAGCTTGTGTAAGAGCTTGTTCTGCTGCACTCTCTGGGGAAAGAGAGGTTCACCCACAGGAACCTGGAGCCCTGTCGTAGGTCCAGGGTGGGTAGGAGACCCTAACCAAGCTGCCAGGGTTCGTGGGGTCTGAAGTGGTTACAGTTAGAGTTGAGCAAACTTTTGAGCACTAAAATGCCTCTAAAACAAACATGGGAAGGGCTAGAGGGCTGCAAATGGCAGCAAAATCATCTTAAGAGCATGGCAAGTGTTCTGCAAACAAATGTGGATAGGGAAATAACTTAAAATAACATAAAAAACATAAAAATAAAAAAGTAATCATCTTGAATGATGTAGGAGGAGGACGAGGCCCATATGGAGTAGGAGGTTGAGGCGGTGTAGGTGGAAGCGGCGGCAGTGGAGGAGGAGGACGAGGCCCATATGGAGTAGGAGGTTGAGGTGGCGGTGGAAGCGGCGGTGGAGGAGGACGAGGTAGCCAACACTGGTTTTTGTTTTTAATTTTATTTCTTTTTAAATTAGGGTACACCCCAAAAGAGTTAGAAAGATCAAATACAACAATGGCTGGGTAAGGCCGATATACATGTCTATTCTGCACAAGGTACGGACAAGTCCTGTGGGATCCATGCCTGGTTCATTTTAATGAACGTGAGCTTGTCCACATTGGCTCTGGACAGGCAGCTGCGCTTGTCTGTGATAACGCCCCCAGCCATGCTAAATACACGTTCAGATAATACACTGGCTGCAGGGCAGGCCAGCACCTCCCGGACTTTTGCCGAACTTTTCCCGGACACCGAACCCCATTGAAGTCAATGGGGACCCGAACTTTCAAGCACTAAAATGGCTCTAAAACACCAATGGAAAGGGCTAGTGTGCTGCAAATGGCAGAAAAACGTAGTTAAGAGCATGGCAAGTGCTCTGCAAATGAATGTGGATAGGGAAGTAACTTAAAACAACAAAAAAAAAAAACCAGAAAAATAAAACAATGTTCTTCATCTCTGAAGGACGAGGCCCATATGGAGTAGGAGGGAGGTTGAGGTGGTGGTGGATGTGGCGGTGTCATAGGCGTGCGCACAGGGTGTGCCGGGTGTACCTGGGCACACCCTAATCACCAAGGGCACATAGCATTATCGCTCTGTTTGCCAGTGAGGAGATGGGAAAGATCTCCCTCGGACCTGCTCTACTCTCCCTGCTGGCAAAGAGAAATAGAGCAATGTATCGGGCCATGTACATGTAGGCAAACACATGCATGTGTATTTAAACTTTGGGGTGCACACCCTAATGCAATAGGCTGCGCACACCTATGGGCGGTGTAGGTGGAAGCGGCGGTGGAGGAGGACCAGGGCTGGATTAAGAGCATCATGGGCTTGGTGCTGAGGATTTTGAAGGGCCTTAAGGGCCGTGCCTTGGCATGCTCCCAGAGGAGGAAGGGTGCAGCCATGCATGCCTAATTCAACAAGGGATGCTGTCTCTGAAGCCCATAAACACATCCATGCATCGGCAACTGTCCCTTGTCCGGCCTTCGTGCTGTGTGGGGAGGTTCTGAGGGAGCTGCCTGGGGAAGCGAGCATAGAAGCCAGACTTCTGTGTTTACAAGTGACAGAAGAGCGGTAACAGTGAATATGGCCAACCCGGGGCCTATATTAAGGTAGGGGCCTGGAGCTGCAGCTCCAATAGCCCCTACGTTAATCTGGCCCTGAGGAGAACGAGGTAGCCAACACTGCTTTTTTTCAGAAATTTTAAATGAGGGTACACCCCAAAAGAGTGAGAAAGAGCAAAAATAGAACAATGGCTGGGTAAGGTCGGTATCCATCGCTATTCTGCACAAGGTAAGGAAAAGTCCTGTGGGATCCATGCCTGGTTCATTTTAATGAACGTGAGCTTGTCCACATTGTCTCTGGACAGGCGGCTGCGCTTGTCTGTGATAACGCCCCCAGCCGTGCTAAATACCCGTTCAGATAATACACTGGCTGCAGGGCACGCCAGCACCTCCAAGGCGTAAAGGGCAAGCTCAGGCCATGTGCCCAATTTGGAGACCCAGAAGTTGAAGGGGGCAGACCCGTCATTCACTACATGTAGGCGTGTGCACACATACTGCTCCACCATGTTGGTGAAATGCTACCTCCTGCTAAGACGTTCCATATGAGCTGCTGGTGCTGCTGTTGTGGCGTGCTGATAAAGCTTTTCCACATTTCGGCCATGCTAACCCTGCCTTCTGAGGTGCTGGCGGTGCCCTGGTTGCGTTGGCGACCTCTTCCTCCTCCTCTGCCTTGTGCTTCCACTGTGGCCCCGCTGTCAGGTGGAAATGCCAGCAGCATCGCGTCTACCAGCGTGCGCTTGTACTCGCACATCTTGCGATCGCACTCCAGTGAGTGAATTAAGGACGGTACGTTGTCCTTGTAACGGGAATCCAGCAGCATGGCCACCCAGTAATCAGCACAAGTTAGAATGTGGGCAACTCGGCGCTCGTTGTGGAGACACTGCAGCATGTAATCGCTCATGTGTGCCAGGCTGCCCAGAGGCAACAAAAGGCTGTCCTCTGTGGGAGGTGTATCGTCTGTGTCCTCTGTTTCCCCCCAGCCACGCACCAGTGATGGCCATGAGCTGGCCTGGGTGCCACCCTGCTGTGAACATGGTTTCATCTCCTCCTCCTCATCCTCCAGAACTGTGCCCCTGCTGGACAATTGTGTCCCTGGCGTTTGTGTGTGCAGGAACCCACCCTCGGAGCCCCTTGCGAATGACTGCCCTGAAAGCCTTGGAAATGTTACCTCTTCATCTTCCTCCTCCTCCTCATCCTGTGCCACATCCTCTTCCATCATCGCCCGAATTGTTTTTTGAAGGAGGCATAGAAGTGGGATAGTTAAGCTGACAACGGTGTCATCGGCACTGGCCATGTTGGTGGAGTACTCAAAACAGCGCAACAAGGCACACAGGTCTCGCATGGAGGCCCAGTTATTGGTGGTGAAGTGGTACTGTTCCGCAGAGCGACTCACGCATGCGTGCTGTAGCTGAAACTCCACTATGGCCTGCTGCTGCTCGCACAGTCTTTCCAGCATGTGCAAGGTGGAGTCACATATGAGGCGGTGAGCGGGAAGGCCGAAGTTACGCTGCAGCGCTGACAGGCGAGCAGAAGCAGGGTGAGAACGCCGAAAGTGCGCACAGACGGCCCGCACTTTCTGCAGCAGCTCTGACATATCGGAATAATTTTTAAGGAACCTCTGCACCACCAAATTCAGCACATGCGCCAGGCAAGGGATGTGCGTCAAACCGGCTAGGCCCAGAGCTGCTATGAGATTTTGCTCGTTATCGCACACCACCAGGCCGGGCTTGAGGCTCGCTGGCAGCAACCACTCATTTGTCTGCTGTTCCATGCTCCTCCACAACTCCTGCGCGGTGTGTGGTTTTTCCCCCAAACAGGCAAGTTTTAAAACTGCCTGCTGTCGTTTACCCCTGGCCGTGCTGAAGTTGGTGGTGAAGGTGTTACGCTGACCGGATGAGGAGGCGGTAGAGGATGAGGAAGCGGAGTAGGAGGAGTTAGGAACAGGAGGCAAACTGAAGCGCCCTGCAATCCTCAGTGGTGGAAGGACATGCGCCAAATTGCTATCCGCCTCAGGCCCATCCGCCACTGCATTTACCCAGTATGCCGTTAGGGAGATATAACGCCCCTGACCGTGCTTACTGGTCCACGTATCGGTAGTTAGGTGGACCGTGCCACAGATGGCGTTGCGCAGTGCACACCTGATTTTTTCCCCCACTTGGTTGTGCAGGGAAGGGATGGCTTGCCTGGAAAAGTTGTGGCGCTGGGCACGACGTACTGTGGGACAGCCACCGACATAAGGTTTTTAAAACTGTGTGTCTCCACCAGACAGAATGACAGCATTTCATAGGCCAAGAATTTTGAAATGCTGGCATTCAGGGCCAGGGATCGCGGGTGGGTAGGGGGGTACTTCCTCTTCCTCTCAAGTGTTTGGGAGATGGAAAGCTGAACGCTTCCACGGGACATTGTGGAGATGGTTGGTGACCCAGGTGGTGGTGTTGCTGACAGATCGTCTGTTTGCGTGGTGGCAGGTGCCGGTATCACTACAGATGTGGATGGAGCGGCCGAGACTGCAGCAGAAGAGGAAGCAGGATGAGCCAGAGACGTTTCTTGGTTTTGAAGGTGTCTACTCCACTGCAGCTCGTGCTTTGCACTTAGATGCCTGATCATGCAGGTTGTGCTCAGGTTGAGAAGGTTTATGCCTCGCTTCAGGCTCTGATTGCACAGGGTGCAAACCACTCGTGTCCTGTCATCAGCACATTTTCTAAAGAACTTCCACGCTAGAGAACTCCTTTGAGCTGGCTTTGCTGCGCTCGTTCCCTTGCTGCGTTGGGCAGTAGCAGGCATAGTGTCTAGGGCACGGCCGCTCCGCTTCTGCACCCTCTTCTGCTGTGCTGGTGGCTCTGTGCGACCACCGCCTCTTCCTCCAAACTACTCAGGTCACCTGCATGACCTTCATTCCATGTGGGGTCGAGGACCTCATCGTCCTCCACATCATCTTCCACCCAGTCTTTACCCCTGCCCTCCTTGTTGGTCTCCACAATTCTGAACGCCGCAGCAGTTGGCACCTGCGTTTCGTCATCATCGGAGACGTGCTGCGATGGTCCTTGCATGTACTCCTCTTGAGAAATAAGTGGTTGGGCATCGCTGCACTCAATCTCTTCCACTTCTGGGGCAGGGCTAGGTGGATGGCCCTGGGAAACCCTGCTGACAGAGTCCTCAAAAAGAAGAAGAGACTGCTGTATGACTTGGGGCTCAGACTGCTTGCCTGATTTGCAAGGGGGTGAGGTGAAAGACGGTTGGACATTGGCTGCAGGTGCCAACTCTGACCTTTCTGCAGTAGACTGGGTGGGAGACAATGTGAAGGAACTGGAGGCACTGTCAGCAACCCAATCTACTATCGCCTGTACTTCTTCTGGCCTCATCACGTCTAGAGGCGCATGATGCCCTACCAAATACTGCTGCAGGTTCTGTCGCTTACTCACACTTGAGGAAGGTGTTTCACTTGTGCGTGTAGCTGGCACAGATCGACCACGTCCTCTCCTTGCAACAGGAGCTCTACCAGCAGCACCACGGCCCCTATTTGACGGTCTCCTCATATTTCTGTTAATTATGATCTTGCCCTAGAAAGGTGTTTATTGAATAGTGGAACAAAACAACAACAGTATCACACGGGTGTATCTCACAGTCAAATATGCAAACTATGCCGCAATTTAATGTTTTTTTACCCCAAAAGGGTTTATATTGAATAGCGGAATAGGAAAAAGGATAAAAACCGGTGTATCTCACACGTACAAACACAGACTAGGCCCCGATTAAAATTTTTTGTACCCTAAAGGGAGGATGAGTAGAAAGAAGAAAACAGGTGCCACTGTAGTTAGCCAGAAAATTTATTGCACAAAATACATACTGACTTACATATAAGTAAGCTCCAATCCGTATCGCAGCGTCTCCAGCGCACAATCCGGCCGTCCACCGGTCCGGAGGTGACGTCACAGGAAGCTGGTCGGAGACTGGGTTAAACCGGAAGCCGCAAATGGAACGCAGGCTCCCGGAAATGACGCAACGCATTTCGGAGCATGCGCACTCGGCTCCTTCCTCAAGCGTAAGTGACTGCCACCTGGTACCAGGTTTAAATACAGCAGTCCACGATCAATTAACATTACAATCAACACAAGGGGCGGCGCAATACTCTGCAGGACCAGCTATAAAGCCAACACTTCTGGAGAGTCCGCACAACACTTTTAAATAATATAGTGGATTTCATACTGGGGCTTATCCATATACAAACAGCTTTAAACAAACAATATACATTACAAGTATTATTACGTCCTCTACTATAGATGTACTGAAACATGACTTTCACTCAATATGCTAAAAATTAAAAATAAATTATATATACACATATGTCCCTCTGTATTGGGGTACACCGGAAAAAGGGGGCTACCTTATAAATAAGAAGAAAACATAGGCTCCTGAATCCAGAAATCATGAACTCACCAAGGAATTCATTTTCCATGATCCGAAATGCATTATGAAAATAAATATATATATATATATATATATATATATAAGAAAAAGAATTACACATACTAGATAAAAGATAAACATTTTTTAAAAACGATAAGATATATTAAAAAGCATACCTATATGTGTGCAGGTGTAAAGCACGTGCAGACACATATGTACGTATGCACCCTGGGATAGGGGGAGGGGGGGAAAAGCGAGGAGGAAGGAAAAGGGGAGGACGGGAGGGGGAAGGGGGGATTAGAAAGGAGAAGGAAAAAAGAAGAAAAAAAAAAGGAAAAAATTGAGTGGATAAAAATGCACTGACTCACAGAATAGTATTAATATCTAGCTCCTCGTTCAATCCCCCGGGAGCTAGAACATTCAAGGCGTATATCCAGTAAGTTTCCCTACTGCACAGACGCCTGAACCTCTCGGCCTCAGAAGTACCTTTTGGGATAGCCTCAATCACCCAGACATATAGTCCCTCAGTGGACTTGTCATGATGTTGAAGGAAATGTCTGGGGACGCTGTGGTGGTCTTTGCCCTCCTGGATATAACGTCAGTGCAGGCCACACGAACATACCAGGCAATACACCACAAATTCAGACGAACAGGTATGGAATTCATTGATTCCATACCTGTTGCCTCCAATCACAAAATCCTTCTGTCCATGCTTGACATATGAACATGTCAGGCATTGTATTTTATGACACTGGTACATGCCAGTGACGTTAAAAAAGGTCAGGGACGGGGAAGCATATTTTTTGGATTTGAATTTACTAGGTGCAATTTTAGTTTTTATATTGGGGGCCTTTCTGTATGAGAACCGGGGTTTGTCAGGAAGTACTGCCTTTAGATGAGGGTCTTGGAGTAGGAGTGGCCAATGTTTCTTTACCACACGCTCCATCTGTCGGTGGTGATTATGAAATTGAGTAGTAAATCTCATCTGTGTGGCATCAGATCCAGTCTTATTACGCTTAACAGTCTGTGGTGCTATATATAGGGAAAACGCCTGCTCAACAATGGTATCCGGGTATCCTTTTTCTAGAAATTTTTGTTTAAGGGCCGTGCCTTGCTCTTTATAGTCCGAGATCTTAGTGCAATTATGTCTTAGTCTACAGAATTGGCTTTTAGGGATATTGTCTAACCAACGGGGATGGTGGCAGCTCTGATAGTGCAGCAGTGAATTGCCTGCAGTAGGTTTTATGTAATTCTTGGCCAGTATTTGCTGGTTATCATGGTGAAGATCCAGATCCAGAAATGCCAAATGGTCAGGATCAATCACAGAGGTGAACCTTAGTCCCATGTCATTGTTGTTACAATGGGAAACGAAGTTCAGGACCTCTGCAGCCTCTCCATCCCAAATGATGACGATGTCGTCAATATATCGTCTGAAAAACACTATATGTGGAATATAAGGATTATTATTCAACACATATCGAGTTTCCCAATGTCCCATGGTGAGATTGGCGTACGATGGGGCGAAATTCGCTCCCATCGCCGTGCCCATGATCTGTAGGTAATAGTTGTCGTTGAACAAAAAATAGTTATGTGAAAGACAGAACAACGTGGCTTGCATAATGAAGTCAGCCTGTTTGGGGTGGATGGTGTCATCCTGACTGAGATAAAACTCTAGGGTCCTCATGCCAACTGTGTGTGGGATGGATGTGTACAAAGATTGTATATCCAACGAAACCCACAAATATGTCGGTTCCCATGTATACGGTGTAAGGAGTTCTAATAGGTGTATACCATCCCTAATATAAGAGGGGAGCTCTTGGACTATAGGTTGTAAGAATATGTCAATATACTGCGAGAAGCCGCTAGTGATGCTTTCCATCGCAGCAACAATAGGCCTACCAGGGGGATTGGTGGTGCACTTATGCACCTTCGGTAGGTGATAAAAATATGGAGTGTGAAAAAAGTCCCTGAAAAGAAAAGACATCTCGGTTTTGGAGATGACACCATTCCTCAGGGCTGTACTGGCTAAAGTCTTCGCCTCAACGATATATTCGGGTAATGGATCTTTTGAGAGTTTCATATATGTATTACCATCAGATAATAACCGATTAGCTTCTTTCACATAATCATTCTTATTTTGGACGACGACACTCCCGCCTTTGTCCGCAGGCTTAATAACAATATTCGTGTTGGACATAAGTGTTTTAAGGGCCATATTCTCCACCTTACTTAAATTACAACCATATTTACCGTTATTGCTACTCTTGGCATTTTGGCACATATCCAAGAGAAGAGATCAGAATATACAATACGGTAAAAGGTTTCTATACAGGGGCCTTTAGAGTGTGTGGGGTAGAAATTGGACTGGGGTTTTAATTGCGTATGCCTCATGGGGGGAGAGCTGGGAAGATGCTGAGTAAGTAAAACCTCCTCAACATCAATCTCACTCTGTCCCTTCCAAGGTGCATTGCCTTCCATATACAGCTCCTCTAACATGGCCAAAGCTATTTCCGTGTCTACACTAGATGACTGGTCTGATAACTGGGTGCTCAAAGCGCACTCAGTGTCATTATGTGTGAGCGCTTTGGCTCAGGAGGATGAGGAAGAGGAGTAGGAGGAGTTGGGAACAGGAGGCAAACTGAAGCGCCCTGCAATCCTTGGTGGTGGAAGGAGATGCGCCAAACAAATTTAAAAGGTGTATCTCACACGTACCGATACAGACTATGCCGTAATTTAATTTTTTACACTCCAAAAGGGTGTATATTGAATAGCGGAATAGGAAAACTTTTATAATACGGTGTATCTCACACGTACAAACACAGACTAGGCCCCGATTACAATTTTTTGTGCCCGAAAGGCAGGATGAGGAAGAGGAGTTGGGAACAGGAGGCAAACTGAAGCGCCCTGCAATCCTCGGAGGTAGAAGGAGATGCGCCAAACAAATTTAAAAAGGTGTATCTCACATGTACCGATACAGACTATCCCGCAATTTAATTTTTTACACTCAAACAGGGTATATATTGAATAGCGGAATAGGACAAATTTTACAAAACGGTGTATCTCACACGTACAAACACAAACTAGGCCCCGATTACAATTTTTTGTACCCTAAAGGCAGGATGAGGAGTAGGAGGAGTTCGGAACAGGCAGGAGGCAGACTGAAGCACCCTCAAATCCTCGGCAGTATGAGATGCGCCCAAAAAATTGGAAAGGTGTATCTCACACGTACCGACACAGACTATCCCACAATTTAATTGTTTTTACCCAAAGGTGTAGATTGAATAGCGGAATAGAAAATATGATATCAAAAGGTGTATGTATCTCACACGTACCGACACAGACTATCCCGCAATTTAATTGTTTATACTCAAAGGTTTTGATTAAATAGCGGAATAGAAAATATGATCAAAAAATGGTGTATGTATCTCACACGTACAGAACCAGACTAGGCCCCAATTACTATTTTTTGTACCCCCAAAGGCAGGATGAGGAGTAGGAGGAGTTCGGAACAAGCAGCATCCTCAAATCCTCAGAAGTATGCGATGCACCACAAAAATTGGAAAGGTGTATCTCACACGTACCAACACAGACTATCCCGCAATATAATTGTTTATACCCAAAGGTTTTTATTGAATAGCGGAATAGAAAATATTATCAAAAAACGGTGTATGTATCTCACACGTACAGAACCAGACTAGGCCCCAATTACTATTTATTGTACCCCCAAAGGCAGGATGAGGAGTAGGAGGAGTACGGAACAGGCAGCACCCTCAAATCTTCAGAAAAATTAGACGAACCCCAAAAATTGGAAAGGTGTATCTCACACGTACCAACACAGACTATCCCGCAATTTAATTGTTTATACCCAAAGGTTTTTATTGAATAGCGGAATAGAAAATATTATCAAAAAACTGTGTATGTATCTCACACGTACAGAACCAGACTAGGCCCCAATTACTATTTTTTGTATCCCCAAAGGCAAGATGAGGAGTAGGAGAAGTTCGGAAGAGGCAGCACCCTCAAATCCTCAGAAGTATGCGATGCACCCCAAAAATTGGAAAGGTGTATCTCACACGTACCAACACAGACTATCCCGCAATTTAATTGTTTATACCCAAAGGTTTTTATTGAATAGCGGAATAGAAAATATTATCAAAAAACGGTGTATGTATCTCATACGTACAGAACCAGACTAGGCCCCAATTACTATTTATTGTACCCCCAAAGGCAGGATGAGGAGTAGGAGGAGTACGGAACAGGCAGCACCCTCAAATCTTCAGAAGTATGAGATGAACCCCAAAAATTGGAAAGGTGTATCTCACACGTACCAACACAGACTATCCCGCAATTTAATTGTTTATACCCAAAGGTTTTTATTGAATAGCGGAAAATATGATATAAAATTGGTGTGATTTATCAATAGCACATGTGAACAGCAGTGTCTTATATCATTCAGCTCTGCTGCAGGCTATGGAGGGAAAAAAAAAATTCCCCTTTTAAGTTTGTAATTTTTAACTAGATTAGTACAGACTATGCCACAATGTAAGTTTTTTTAACCCAAGGGTGTATATTGAATAGTGGAATAGAAAAAAGTGTATAACTTTTGAAAACTCTCAATAATAGCACATGTGAACACAGCAGTGTATTATCAGAGTCAGCACAGCACAGCACAGCACTGAAGGAAAAACGCTGCACACAGTGACTGATAGAAAAAGACTTTTCTCCCTCCTCAGTGGGCAAAAAAAATTGTGTTCACTGCACCCCACACACAGCAAAATCGATATGGACCACTGACACCTGCCTATCTCCAGCCTCTCCCTAAAAGGATTGATAAGATCGGTCACTGCAAACCCCCCCCACACAGCAAAATCGATTGTACAACACTGACCCTAAAAATCAGCAGCCTCGCCCTAAAACTCGCCCTGCCTAACACACTCCGACCTGTCCCTCAATTCTATCCGGACACAATGATTTTTGCCTGTCTGTCCCTAATCAGCAGCCAGCACGTATGATGTGTGCTATGTCCCTGAACTACACAGCAGAATGACGCAGCGGCGCTGGCTCGAACTTATAAAGACTTGGTCACATGCTTCAGATGGCCAATCACAGTTACTAATACATTTGTAGGCATGGCTTAAGGCACACCAGTTAAACGCTTGTTGATTGGCTGTTGAAAGCCCGCCATGAAAAGCGAGCCGATGCATACAAAACCCGAAAATAAAACGACCGAACACGGATTTTTACCCGAATATACAGTAAAGTTTTCGGGTCCGTGTTCGGGTAACAAAAATCCAATTATTCGGTATGAACACGAATAATACAGTCCGTGTTCGCTCAACCCTACCTCCAAGGCGTAAAGGGCAAGCTCAGGCCATGTGCCCAATTTAAAGACCCAGAAGTTGAAGGGGGCAGACCGGTCATTCAGTACGTCTAGGCGTGTGCACACATACTGCTCCACCATGTTAGTGCTGGGTAGTGGTGCTGCTGGTAGAGCTCCTGTTGCAAGGAGAGGATGTGGTCGATCTGTGCCAGCTACACGCACAAGTGAAACACCTTTCTCAACTGCGAGTAGGTGACAGAACCTTATAGCAGTATTTGGCAGGGCCTAATGCGCCCTACAAATTTTGAGGCCAGAACAAGTACAGGTGATAGTAGATTGGGTTGCTGACAGTGCCTCCAGTTCCTTCACATTGTCTCCCACCCAGTCTTCTGCTGAAAGGTCAGAGTTGCCACCTGCAGCCAATGGCCATCAATCTTTCACCTCACCCCCTTGCAAATCAGTCAAGCAGTCTGAGCCCCAAGTCATGCAGCAGTCTTTTCTTCTTTTTGATGACTCTGTTAGCATGGTTTCCCAAGGCCATCCACCTAGCCCTGCCCCAGAAGTGGAAGAGATTGAGTGCACCGATGCCCAACCACTTACAGTGGGTACGGAAAGTATTCAGACCCCCTTAAATTTTTCACTCTTTGTTATATCGCAGCCATTTGCTAAAATCATTTAAGTTCATTCTTCTTCCTCATGAATGTACACATAGCACCCCATACTGACAGAAAAACACAGAATTGTTGACATTGTTGCAGATTTATTAAAAAAGAAAAACTGAAATATCACATGGTCCTAAGTATTCAGACCCTTTGCTGTGACACTTATATATTTAACTCAGGTGCTTTCCATTTCTTCTGATCATCCTTGAGATGGTTCTACACCTTCATTTGAGTCCAGCTGTGTTTGATTATACTGATTGGACTTGATTAGGAAAGCCACACACCTGTCTATATAAGACCTTCCAGATCACAATGCACGTCAGAGCAAATGAGAATCATGAGGTCAAAGGAACTGCCTGAAGAGCTCAGAGACAGAATTGTGGCAAGGCACAGATCTAGCCAAGGTTACAAAAAGATTTCTGCTGCACTTAAGGTTCCTAAGAGCACAGTGGCCTCCATAATCCTCAAATGGAAGACGTTTGTGATGACCAGAACCCTTCCTAGAGCTGGCCGTCCGGCCAAACTGAGCTATCGGGGGAGAAGAGCCTTGGTGAGAGAGGTAAAGAAGAACCCAAAGATCACTGTGGCTGAGCTCCAGAGATGCAGTCAGGAGATGGGAGAAAGTTGTAGAAAGTCAACCATCACTGCAGCCCTCTACCAGTCGGGGCTTTATGGCAGAGTGGCCCGACGGAAGCCTCTCCTCAGTGTAAGACACCTGAAAGCCCGCGTGGAGTTTGCTAAAAAACACCTGAAGGACTCCAAGATGGTGAGAAATAAGATTCTCTGGTCTGATGAGACCAAAATAGAACTTTTTGGCCTTAATTCTAAGCGGTATGTGTGGAGAAAACCAGGCACTGCTCATCACCTGTCCAATACAGTCCCAACAGTGAAGCATGGTGGTGGCAGCATCATGCTGTGGGGTGTTTTTCAGCTGCAGGGACAGGACGACTGGTTGCAATCGAGGGAAAGATGAATGCGGCCAAGTACAGGGATATCCTGGACAAAAACCTTCTCTAGAGTGCTCTGGACCTCAGACTGGGCCGAAGGTTTACCTTCCTACAAGACAATGACCCTAAGCACACAGCTAAAATAACGAAGGAGTGGCTTCACAACAACTCCGTGACTGTTCTTGAATGGCCCAGCCAGAGCCCTGACTTAAACCCAATTGAGCATCTCTGGAGAGACCTAAAAATGGCTGTCCACCAACGTTTACCATCCAACCTGACAGAACTGGAGAGGATCTGCAAGGAGGAATGGCAGAGGATCCCCAAATCCAGGTGTGAAAGACTTGTTGCATCTTTCCCAAAAAGACTCCTGGCTGTATTAGATCAAAAGGGGGCTTCTACTAAATACTGAGCAAAGGGTCTGAATACTTAGGACCATGTGATATTTCAGTTTTTCTTTTTTAATAAATCTGCAACAATGTCAACAATTCTGTGTTTTTCTGTCAGTATGGGGTGCTATGTGTACATTCATGACAAAGAAGAATGAACTTAAATGATTTTAGCAAATGGCTGCAATATAACAAAGAGTGAAAAATTTAAGGGGGTCTGAATACTTTCCGTACCCACTGTATGTCTCAAGATGAGTACATTAGAGGACCATCACAGCACGTCTCAGATGATGACGAAACACAGGTGCCAACTGCTGCGGAATTCCGAATTGTGGAGACCGACAAGGGTTGCAGGGGTGAAGACTGCGTGGAAGATGATGTGGAGAACGATGAGGTCCTCGACCCCAAATGGAGTGAACGATGAACGTCATGCAGGTGACCTGAGTAGTTTGGAGGAAGAGGCGGTGGTCGCACAGAGCCACCAGCACAGCAGAAGAGGGAGCAGGGTGCAAAAGCGGAGCTGCCGTGCCCTAGACACTACGCCTGCTACTGCCCAACGCAGCAAGGGACCGAGCACACCAAAGCCAGCTCACAGGAGTTCCCTAGCGTGGCAGTTCTTCAGACAATGTGCTGATGACAGGACATGAGTGGTTTGCACGCTGTGCAATCAGAGCCTGAAGTGAGGCATAAACCTTCTCAACCTGAGCACAACCTGCATGACCAGGCATCTAAGTGCAAAGCACGAGCTGCAGTGGAGTAGACACCTCAAAAACCAAGAAAGGTCTCTGGCTTCTCCTGCTTCCTCTTCTGCTGCAGTCTCGGCCTCTTCATCCACCTCTGTAGTGACACCGGCACCTGCCACCCCGCAAACAGAGGATCTGCCAGCAACACCAGCACCTGGGTCACCAACAACCATCTCCACAATGTCCCATGGAAGCGTTCAGCTTTCTATCTCCCAAGCACTGGAGAGGAAGAGGAAGTACCCCCCTACCCACCCGCGATCCCTGGCCCTGAATGCCAGCATTTCAAAAATTCCTGGCCTTTGAAATGCTGTCATTCCGTCTGGTGGAGACGCAGAGTTTTAAAAGCCTTAGGGTGGTGGCTGTCCCACAGTGCGTCGTGCCCAACCGCCACTACTTTTCCAGGCAAGCCATCCCTTCCCTGCACAACCAAGTGGGTGACAAAATCAGGTGTGCACTGCGCAACGCCATCTGTGGCAAGGTCCACCTAACTACGAACATGTGGACCAGTAAGCACGGTCAGGGACTTTATATCTCCCTAACAGAACACTGGGTAAATGCAGTGGCGGCTGGGCCTGAGGCGGATGGCAGTTTGGCGCATGTCCTTCCACCACCGAGGATTGCAATGCGCTTCAGTTTGCCTCCTGTTCCTAACTCCTCCTACTCCGCTTTCTCATCCTCTATCGCCTCCTCATCCGGTCAGCGTAACACCCTTACCACCAACTTCAGCACAGCCAGGGGTAAACGACAGCAGGCAGTTTTAAAACTTGCCTGTTTTGGGGGAAAAACCACACACCGCGCAGGAGTTGTGGAGGGGCATTGAACAGCAGACCGATGAGTGGTTGGTGCCAGTGAGCCTCAAGCCCGGCCTGGTGGTGTGCAATTATGGGCGAAATCTTGTAGCAGCTCTGGGCCTAGCCGGTTTGACACACATCCCTTGCCTGGCGCATGTGCTGAATTTGGTGGTGCAGAGGTTCCTTAGAAATTACCCTGATATGTCAGAGCCGCTGCAGAAAGTGCGGGCCGTCTGTGTGCACTTTCGGCATTCTCACCCTGCTGCTGCTCGCCTGTCAGCGCTGCAGCGTAACTTCGGCCTTCCTGCTCACCGCCTCATATGTGACATGCCCACAAGGTGGAACTCCACATTGCACATGCTGGCCAGACTGTGCGAGCAGCAGCAGGCCATAGTGGAGTTTCAGCTGCAGCATGCACGCATGAGTCACTCTGCGGAACAGCACCACTTCACCACCAGTAACTGGGCCTCCATGCGAGACCTGTGTGCCTTGTTGCGCTGTAACATATACAGACTAGGTGGGATTGGCCGAGCTGCGGATGTGAAAGGACGTGTGCACCGCTAGCTCCGCTGAACATCCTGTCAAACATCCTTCACAGCACCGGACCCGTTCTCCTGCTTACCCCCGGGGTGTCCTAGCAGTGTTCTACACATCTGGGTGCATCGGGTGAGAGCTCCGGTTCCCTCCTCTTCCATGGCGCAGCGAGGTAAAGGCGGCAAGGTGGCTCCGGCCGGTCCGGCCCAAGATGGCGGCTCCCTGCAGCGGGCTTCTCACAAGGAGAAGTACCTAGAAGCTGCATAAAAACTCTTCGCTAAACCTGTATCCCGTGATTCCCCTCGGCCAGCGGGTCGGCGCTGTCAGTCTCACCAGGCTCACAATCGGATACTGATGACACTGTGCCGTTGGGGGACCTATCACGCCAGCTGGGGGATTGGGAGGCGGCAGGCCTGGAGCAGGCCCCGATGCACTCTTTTCCTTCTCCTGATTCAGAGCCCACCCTGCGGGACGTCATGGCGGCTGTCACGACTTGTACTTCTTCCATCACAGCCCTGACTGCTGAATTGAAGGGGGTTAAGGCCGAAATTTCCTTTATGCGCCAGGACATGCAGAAACTCAGGGAACGCACGTCTGTGGTGGAGGGGCGCGTGAGCTCCTTGGAGGATGACATGGCACCCCTGCAAAGAGAGGTGAAACACACTGCCATTCTCACTGCTCAGCAAGCTGCCAAGCTGGACGATTTGGAGAATAGGATGCGTCGCAATAACATCAGAGCTATTGGCATCCCAGAACGAGCTGAGGGTAAGAACCCTGTGTCCTTTATTGAACGTTCGTTAACTTCTACCTTTGGGCAGGACTCTTTCACCGCCATGTTTTCAGTGGAACGGGCACACCTGGCCTCCCGCCAGGCGCTCCCCCGCGTACATTTATCTTCAGGCTCCTTAACTACAAGGACAGGGACATCATCCTTTCTAAAGCGAGAGAAATGCAGGGGAACCTGAGGATTGACAACGCCAGGATTTCGCTGTTCCCTGACTATTCGGCAGAAGTCCAAAAGCAGCGGGCGAAATTTGTGGATGTTAAGCGGAGACCTCAATATTCCCTATGCTATGCTGTTCCCTTCTAAGCTCCGTGTGGTTGCCACAGATTAGGTCTTATTCTTTGATAAACCTGCTGCGGCTGCTCAATGGCTGGATGCTAATGGTGGGGCGCTGCACGCGGCGGCTTCTCCTAGACGTGGGGCCCCGTGATACCATTTGTGAACCCACTTGTCACCTGGATCGCTCACTACTTGGTCTTGGAAGATCCCTGGATACAAGTTGTCCTGATGTCCGGATGCCGTGCTATGTTTCTTTGACCAGGCGGATGCTGCCCGGCTGCTACACCTGTGCTGGTCCCTACCATGTTCGCAGTTTTTGAGGAGATTGCTGTGGCATCTGCAGTCCCTCCCCGGATTCCCCCTTGTTGTCTTGGTTGGATGTACCCCACTGACTGGTCCTTTTCCATACACGTGGCAGACGTGTTCCCCTTCCCTCACCTTTTCCTACAGTTTCACTGGATTGTGTCTTTGCCCTTGGACTCAATTACACTACTGCTCTGGCCCACTGCAACGTTTCTGGCCTGGATTCCAACTGCTCTTGCTTCAAGTTCGGCCCTGACTCTCCGCTTCTATTTTTGTTTCTTGTCATGTAGCTTGACTCCGGACGTCATCTGTGCCGAAGTGCCCCCATGGCTCTTCTTCTTAGTACCTGGTTTCCCTGTCGTGCACCGCTGCATGTACAAGATGCCTGTTTTGCTCCTATCTCCTTTTCAGAACAATGGCTGACACTGTTTGCATAATGTCATGGAATGTTCGAGGCCTCGGGGACCGGAATTCCGGAATGTTAAACGCCTGCAGGCGGATATTGTTTGTTTACAGGAAACTCATTTGCCTCCGCATACTGTACCTAATTTGGCACCTAGAACGTTTAGTCATCAATATCATTCTTTGTTTTCCAGCTATTCCAGGGGGGTGTTAATTCTTATTAGAAAAGAGGTTTGATTCACCTGTTTACAAACTGTGATTGACTCAGAGGGTCGCTTTGTAATCCTTTTATGCCAATTATCGGGTTTGACCTGTATACTGGTAGCGGTGTACATACCTCCGCCATATTCCACTGGGGTTCTCAAACTCATTGTTGACCATGTAGCTAAACTTCCTGTATTACCTCTCCTATTGCTGGGAGACTTTAACACGGTGATGGATGTTCGATGGGACAGATTTTCCCCTCGCTCTGGTGACTCTCATATAGCGGGTGGGCCTACGCCCTTCTCCCGGCTGGTGGGGGAACTCGGACTGACGGATGTGTGGCGGATGGGGCATCCGGGGGGTGCGGAAGTATTCCTGTTTCTCGGCTGCTCACTACGGCCTTTCTAGGATTGACATGGGTTTGGGCAATGGCTCCCTCCTACCGCTGGTGGCTGGGGCGGATTACGAGCCGAGGCTGATCTCGGATCACTCTCTACGCTTTTGGTCCACCTGACCC
Source organism: Pelophylax lessonae (assembly GCF_965119305.1). Taxonomy (NCBI): domain Eukaryota; kingdom Metazoa; phylum Chordata; class Amphibia; order Anura; family Ranidae; genus Pelophylax; species Pelophylax lessonae. The sequence continues at coordinate 9,281,421 of NC_138776.1, read as the reverse complement.
TTCCTGTGGGACGGAGCAGGCCTTTATGGAAACTCAACTCGTTTTGGTTGACTCTCTTTCCCAGCCCGGACCCAGTGCCAAACTGACTGATTTTCTTGCCCGCAACCTTCATACAGCTGAGTTCGGAGTGGTGTGGGATGCTGCAAAAGCCTTCCTCAGGGTTCAATTTATTCATATCATTAATGGTATTAAGACTGCTACGAAGGCTTGGGAAAATACTGTGCTGGAAGAGGTCTCTAGAGCGGAGGAGGCTTACATTGAGGACACGTCAGAAGCTGCTCAGAGATCATGGTTGGCTGCCCAGTCTTTGGCTAAGATGGTGTCGGTTCAACGAGCCGAAAATAAACATTTCTTTCTGCAACAGAGGTACTTTGAGGAGGGGGAAAACACGGGTCACATGCTGGCTATGCTAGTCCGTGCGCAGCAACCTGCCGCATTTATACCGGTGATTAGGGACTGTCGGGGGGGCGCACTGGCAGGCCGCGTCTGATGTTGGGAGAGTGATGCGAGACTTCTTCGCCGACCTCTATTCCTCCAAAATTACGGCTGGGGTCCGGGAGATTGAGGATTTTCTGGACACCTGCGAATTACCCAGGCTCTTTGCCTCAGATGTGGCTGTGCTTGATGCTCCTCTCACAGAGGATGATATCTTTGCCGCTTTGAAGTCTACTCAGAATGGTAAATCTCCAGGGGAGGACGGTATCCCCTCTGAAGTGTATGGGAGGTATGCTGAACAATTGGTACCGGTCCTGCTCCGGGTATATAATGAAGCGTTTTGTACTGGGAGCCTCCCGGCTTCTATGTCTGAAGCGATTGTGGTCCTACTGCTAAAACCCGGCAAGGACCCCTTATTGGCAGATTCTTACCGTCCCATTTCTCATCTCACTGCTGATGTCAAAATTTTAGCCAAAATTCTAGCCACGCGACTGTCTCAAGTTATACAACGAATTATCCATAGGGACCAATCGGGATTTATCCCTACTTGCTCGACTGCGCTGAATCTTAGACGTCTTTATCTTAACCTTCAAGTCCCTGTGGATAATCCGGGCAATTGGGCCGTCTTTTCGCTGGATGCCGCTAAGGCATTTGACAGTGTCGAATGGACATACCTGTGGGAGGTGCTGCGGCGGTTTGGCGTGGGGGGAGACTTTCCTCTCCTGGGTCCGAATATTGTACGCGAATCCGACGGCTAGACTACGCATTAGTGGGGAACTGTCTGAGTCTTTCTGTCTACATAGGGGCACCAGGCAGGGTTGTCCGCAATCTCCATTGCTATTTTCCATGGCATTAGAACCCTTGGCGGCGCGGCTCCGTGCCTCCCCTGAGATTGTGGGCTTCTGCCGGAGTGAGCGCATGGATGTGGTGTCGCTGTACGCAGATGACACCTTGCTCTACCTCGGTGGCACCCTGGGGTCCCTCCAAGCCGTTATGTCCCTCATTGATTTCTTTGGGTCTCTATCGGGTTTCTCTATTAACTGGGACAAATCGGTCCTGATGCCTCTGGATCCGCTACCTGCGCCTCTCCCTGCGTGCGCCTCATCGTTGCGAGTGGTTGATTCGTTCAAATACCTGGGGATTATTGTAACGCCGGATGCCTCTGACTATCTAGCCCTAAATTTGGTACCTCTGTTGCATAAGTTTCGTTCTAAATGCGCGAGCTGGTGCAAGCTACCACTGTCTGTTGCAGATTGTGTCAACTTGATTAAAATGGTCTGGGCTCCTCAACTCCTGTATGTCCTTCACAATTCCCCGGTGTGGATACCCAGGAGATGGTTTCGTAGGATAGAATCGCAGTTCAGGGACCTTATTTGGTGCAAAAAGGTAGCTCAAAATTAAACTTTCTACGCTACAGCTGGGAAAGGACTTTGGTGGGTTGGCGGTGCCGGACCCTAGGGTCTACTTCCTTACCTCCCAGGTTCAACACATGGGGGGCTGGGATCTCCTAGACCCCCTGGATCCTATTGGTTCCATTCTTGTGCCTCCGGGTTCCCCACATCCGGTGCTGGTCCATCTGAAGGCGGGATTTGCAAGTGTACAGTCGGGACTTCTGACGGTCAACCTGCTTCGGATGGTCTGGCGCTGTGTTAAGGGGATGCTTCGGATTGGGGGATTCCTTACTAGGACCCTGATCTGGAACAACCGGAATTATAGGGAACTACTCAAACTGGAAGGCACGGAGCTCTGGGAGCAATTTGGTATTAGCTTCATGTCACAGTTGTTTAGAAATAATGTGTTGAGGTCTTTTCGGGAGCTCCAGATGGAATTTGGCTTTCCTAGGCACTTTTTTTTCAGATACCTGCAGCTGAGACATGCTATCTCGGCCCAATTACGGACCTCCTCCTTACAATTAGATACGCACCGCTTGATTGCGGATGTCTTCAAGACCTCGGACAAAAAGGGCATGATATCCAATGTTTATGCTATTTTGTTGGGCTCATTACAGGACCCAGCCTCCTTGCCTGCTCGGGCTGGGTGGGAGGGTGACCTCGGCCCCATTGATGGAGAGACCTGGGACCTGTGTCTTTCTTCAATTCCACTGGTCTTGGTGTCTGCATCTCATAAGATCTCACACCTCTTATTGTTTCATAGAGCATATAGGACGCCGGTGCAGTTGTTCCGCTGGGGCCGCAGGTCCTCTCCCCTTTGTCCGAAATGCGATAGAGACCAGGGCACACTTATTCATATGATGTGGAGATGCCCCAAATTGTTTCGGTATTGGTCCACAATACTTGATACCATATCTAGGATCTATAACTTTCAATTGCTGAGGGACCCGTTGATCTGCCTGCTTGGGGCCCTGGAGGTGGAGACCTTGTCTCCTAATGCGCATGTGGCTGTCTTGCGCTTGTACATTGCACGCAAGCTTATTGCTCAATACTGGATATCCTCCCGGGTCCCGAGTGCGGGACAATGGATTGCTCAAGTCAATGCTTCTCTGGTTCGGGAAAAATTGACATATCAGCACCGCAGGGCACATAAGAAGTTCTCATCACTATGGCAGCCTTGGCTGGATGACCCAGCCTTGGCCCCACCTCAATTGGTTATGGACAGGCTCTTGACAGGCTGAGTACTTTTAATGCTTACAATTTTTGATGGCGATTTGCAGTGAACTGTTCCTCATTGGGCACTGACATGTTACCTCCCGTTCCCCCTCTTCCTTGCTCTTTTTCCCTTTGTTCCCCTCCCCTCTTCCCCCCCTCCTCCCCTCCCCCTCTTCACTCTCTTGTTTTCTGTCGCTGTTCTCCCCCCCTACTGACTCTCTCCATATTACTTTTGGTGCTGTACTATAAATCTTGGTGACAATTATATGTGTTTGATCTACAAATACTTTTGTAGCACCTATAGCCCGTGATTGCTGGAATAACTCTCACTTTCCCCCCTTCCCCATTCTCCATCTGTGTGTTTGCGTCTCCTTTACTGATGTATGGTTTGTCTGATGTTTACTTGGACATGGTATGATGTTGCAGCTTTCAGTAGTAATGTGAGGTTCTATTTTTCTACTACCTGTTTACTGCACTGATGTTCATGCTGAATGGTTTATTTACGTGCTGAGTTATTTATACCATGTACTGTTTACCCTTCAATAAAGAATTATATTTTTTCTGAAAAAAAAAAAAAACATATGCAGACTAGGCCACAATATAATCTTTTTTCCCTAAATGGGTGTTTATTGAATAGCGGACTAGAACAACAGTATACAACGGGTGTATCTCACACGTACAGATACAGACTAGGCCGCAATTTAATATTTTTTCCCTAAATGGGTGTTTATTGAATAGCGGACGAAAACAACAGTATCCAACGAGTGTATCTCACACGTACAGATACAGACTTAAAGCCGCAATTTAATATCTTTCTGTCCCCTAAATAGTTTTTTTTATTGCAAGGTGCAATACAACAGTATGCAATAGGTGTATCTCACTGTAACATATGCGGACAGGGCAGCAATAAACTCTTTTAACGTGTTAAGGGGGATGGGTGCGCTGATAGGGTGTTGAAGCTGCTCCCGGTATTCAGTGCTTTGTGAATATGTGAAATCTGTATGTGTGTAGGGGTGCGCTAAACAACAATGAGGTAAAGATCCAATACAATGGAATAAATAACTAAAGTTCTATAACAATACCAAATAAATAAACATCAAAATAAATATCTTAATGGTGACACAAAAGTGATCCGTGGATTTTAAATCAATTGGTGCATAAACACAAAAGTTCATAAGTATCCATTGATGAGGTGATGATATTAAATTGAAGATGAAAGGAAAATAAACTCGCTTGCAAATCCAAACCAAATCCACCACCAAGTGAAATTTCTCCTTACCGAACGAAAAAAAAAAAGTAAGGTGCCACTATTAAACATGTGAGCTGAACAAAAAACAATTCCCGTAGTGATCCAAAACCACCTCGTGAAAAAACACCTGGGTTGGCCTCTTACCAAATAGTAATCAATAAATGCTTGATATTGAAGGAACACTATCTTCCCCGTCTCCTTAAATCCACATTTGTCTCTCCAGCATGCCGATTAATATCCACCATCTACTGTCCCTGCAATCACTTCCTTGTCATTTTGTCCCCTAAATAGTTTTTTTTATTGCAAGGCGCAATAATACAGTATGCAATGGGTGTATCTCACTGTAACATACGCGGACAGGGACGCAATCAACTTTTTTTGCCCCTAAATGTTTTTTTTTATTGCAAGTCGCAATACAACAGTATGCAATGGTTGTATCGCACTGTAATGTATGAATGAAAAACTGAAAAATAATTGTCCCCTTAATTGGTGCTTGTTGAATAGCAGATTTGAAATCCAGTGTCTGTCTAAACGTTGTAAGTCACAGTAAAATATGAAGGAAAAAAGTTTTCTCTTACGTCCTCCGACAGTCGCCGCCTCTTCATATTCGTCACATATGGGGTATTAGACTTTGCTCCGAAGGAGTAGCTAGGCAACAGAATATGTTAACATTAAAGCTTTTAACATATCCCACCCTCAAGGGGTGGTCCCCTCAGTCAATACCCTCCTACTTCCTGCAAACATATCTCAGTTTTAATGTCTAGCTTGTCAGGAGTGGCTGGCTTTTCCTGTGCTGGGGCTTTCTGCCCCAGACTCTTTCTTCTTTTTGAAATTTTGTTTGAGTTTTCTCTCTACCTTTTACTTAGCTGTTCTTTTTGTCAGCGTTAGTTAGTTCTTCTGATGAAGAGGATCATGCGGGCTGGGTCTCGGGCTGATCCCCCTGGTCGCAGGTCGTGGGTCAGTGGCTTCCCAGCCTGCCATCGAGCGTTCAGCCAGGTAACGCTCCTGGCACAGTGAACGACCCATCCCTGTTCGGTGCAGGGATGATTGGTGAGGTGGCTACCTCACTGGACGCTGTGCGGTTTCTTAACCCCCATTTTGTGCGTCTTGAATTGCGACTCTCCCTGCCTCATGTGCAGCGGCTTGTTCGCCTGTGCGGGTCCCCCACGCCATTGAGAGGTAAGTGTATCTATGTGGGGACCTGTCTGTCTGGGGACTGTGTAACCTGCCTCTATTCACACTGCTTGTCTCCCTATCATTCGGCTGCATGCTGTGGGCTGCAAGGGGGGGGGGGGAGCTGTGTGACACTGTGTGTGTCAGTCTGGTCAGTGTGAGAAGCTGTGTGCTGTGGGGCATGTTTTTTTGGCATGTTTTGGGCATATACAGCGATCGCTGCGGCGATCTGACATGTATTCCTATACAGGGATGTCACGTGTGCATTACTGCACTGTGGAGCGGCGGTTTCGGCGCCAAACGGCGCCATTTTGCCTACACTCGCTCCGGCCGCATGTTTTACATGCATGGCGGCCATTTTCTTGTAGCCTCCATAGGCTTTCATAGAGCGCCCTAGCAGCATCACTTCCTCTTTCCAGGAACACCGATCGAGGCAGCAGCGGCGGCGAGGGTCTCCTCAGGTTTTATCCTTCTGTTCTTGCTATCCATTGCCTGTGTTCAGTTTGCATATTCCCTGTGGGGGTCTCGTTGTGCTTGAGTGTGGTGCGGTGGGCTGCGCTTGCCGCGCTTGCTTAAAGGGGGCAGTTAACCCTTTATTGTCTGGCATTACAGGGGCAATGGATTCTCAGGAGGGCAAATTTCCTACCGCCTTGGTGGAAAGCCAGGGGACCGCTGTTTCCCACCCAGGGGGGGATTTAGCCACTATTGTGGCTGGCCTTGCTGCTCAGGTGCAGATGCTGGTGGCTGCTCAATCTACTAAAAGACCCAGAATTGCTCTTTCCTCTGATTCTGAGGGTGAAGGTGATGGGGTTATTATGGCGGGGGCCTCCTTATCGGGGTCCCGCTCCTCCCTAGATCTAGTGGGGTCCGAGGTGGAGGCTGAAGTTGAGGGGGTTGATAATTCTCCCCCTGGCTCGCCTGAAGAGCTTGCAATCATGGATGAATTGATTGCTTCCATAAAGCAAACACTGCGTTTGCAGGATGAAGTGTGTCCCCCCGCTGCCTTGGCGGCCTATGGGACGCAGAGGAAACGCAGGACGCCGCAGGTTTTTCCCTGCAATGATGATTTTCAGCGCGCTGTTAAGGATCAATGGCGCAATCTGCGCAAACCTTTTGCTGTACCAAGTAGGTTCAAGCTGCGTTATCCTTTCTCGCCTTCCACTAATGAGAGGTGGTGTGTGCCTCCCCCAGTGGATCACGCAATTGCAGTTTTAAACAAGGCCACTGCGATTCCTGCAGAGGATTCCCCTGTGTTCCGTGATGCCACGGATAGGAGATTGGAGTCTCTTGCCCATCATACTTATTCTGTTACGGGTTCTATGCTTAAAGCTCTGTTTGCTTCTCTCATGGCGGCCCAGGCGATCGCAAGTTGGACGCAGATGCTTAGGCGCGTCCTAGTGGCCGACTCGGCCTCGCCGGCGACCCTGGATATGGTGGATCAAATCCACCAGGGTGTCATGTATCTGTGTGATGCGGACCTGGACCTGGTTCCGTTGGCTGCACGTGTGCACAGCGTGGCTGTGTTGTCTCGCCGCCTGGTTTGGTTAAAATGTTGGTCGGTGGACCAATCTTCACGTAAGACCTTAGCCAATCTGCCTTATGATGGGTCTCGCCTTTTTGGGGAGTCCTTGGATGTGTTGATTAAGGGGATAACCGGGGGTAAGAGCACTCTCTTGCCCCATTTCCCCAAGGCTAAGGGGGCTTCTGGGAAGAAGCATGCTAATTTTCGGCCCCCTCAGGGGTCCTTTCGTGCCTTTCGGCCGCACTACAAGGGCAAGCCGTTCAAAGGTCAAGGCTCTCAGAAGAAGCCCTGGTCTGGGAAACAGAAGTCCGACCAATCCGGATCTGCAGCCCATAACAGTGCGGCCTGAAGGGGCGCCCTCACCCAGTTTTGGGGTGGGGGGACGCTTGCTCGGTTTTCTTCAACCCTGGTTGGCCCGTGTGCGGGACAGATGGGTTCAGGAGATCGTTCGATCTGGTTACAAGATCGAGTTTCTCTCTCGGCCGGAGAGCAGATTTTTTCCCTCAAATCTTCAACTGTCTCCAGAGCGTTTGCGGGACCTGCACCTGGCGGTGCGGGACCTGAGGGCTCAGGGAGTGGTGGTTCCGGTGCCTCATCTGGACAGATTTCGGGGGTTTTATTCCAATCTGTTCACCGTGCCCAGAAAGGAGGGCAAGGTTCGTCCAATTCTGGACTTGAAGGCTCTGAACCGCTCTGTGCGGGTTCGCAAGTTCCGCATGGAATCCCTGCGGTCGGTGGTGGCTGCCCTGGTTCCGGGAGAATTCATGGCCTCCATTGATTTGAAGGATGCGTATCTTCACATCCCCATTTTCGAGGGTCACCAGAGGTTCCTTCGATTTGCCATTGCGGAGGATCACTACCAGTTCGTGGCGTTGCCTTTTGGTCTCGCCTCGGCTCCGCGGGTCTTCACCAAGGTGCTTGCACCGGTTCTGGCATTATTGAGGGCCCAGGGCATTTCTGTCCTGGGGTATCTGGACGACATTCTGGTTCGGTCTGCGACCAGCCAGGGTCTGGAGAAGGACCTGTCTGTCACGATGCAAACTCTGCAGGAGTTTGGTTGGACGATAAATTTTCCAAAGTCGACACTGAGTCCGTCGGTTCGTCTTCCCTACCTGGGAATGATTCTGGACTCGGTGCAGGCGAAGGTCTTCCTGCCGGAAGACAAACTCAGAACTCTTCAGGAGGAAGTCAGGTCCCTCAGGGACGTTCCGCACTCGTCTCTGCGGACGTGCATGAGATGTCTGGGATTGATGGTCTCGGCCTTCGAGGCGATTCCCTTCGCCCAGTTTCACACGCGGGGTCTCCAAGCGGAGATCCTGTCCAGGTGGGACGGGCGACCTCAATCTCTGGATCTTCAAATCTCGTTGAGTCATCGCATCAGAAGAAACCTTCTGTGGTGGCTCCAGTCCCCGATGGTGTCCGGGGGCAAGTCGTTTCGTCCTGTCTCGTGGACGGTGATTTCCACGGATGCCAGCCTGTCGGGCTGGGGTGGTGTTCTGGGCGTTCTATCCGCCCAGGGAACTTGGTCGGAGGGGGAGTCTTCCCTTCCGATCAACATTCTGGAATTGCGTGCGATAAGTCTGTCTTCATCGCTGGACGGACCGGCTGCAGGGCTGCCCGGTTCGGGTGCAGACGGACAATGCCACGGCGGTGGCCTACATCAATCACCAAGGGGGCACCAGGAGTGCCCGAGCGGCTCGAGAAGTGGCCGACATTCTGTCTTGGGCCGAGGCTCATGTCCCGGCGATAACGGCGGTTCACATTCCGGGGGTGGAGAACTGGCAGGCGGATTATCTGAGTCGCCAGACCCTGGATCAGGGGGAATGGTCTCTCCACCCGGCTGTCTTCCAGATGTTGTGCGCGAAGTGGGGTCTTCCAGATGTGGACCTGTTCGCGTCTCGTCTCAACAACAAGGTGAAAAGGTTCGTGGCAAGGACGCGCGACCCTCGGGCAGACGCGTCGGACGCGTTAGTGGCCCCGTGGCATCAGTACAGGCTGATGTACGCGTTTCCACCGATTCAGTTGCTGTCCAGGTTCCTTCGCAGGTTACACTCGGAACGCAGCACGGTGATTCTTGTGGCACCGGACTGGCCTCGCCGGTCCTGGTACGCAGACCTCGTGAATCTGGCGGTCGACGCCCCGTGGCGTCTGCCTCCTCGAGACGATCTACTGTCTCAAGGACCGATATACCATCCTGCTTTACAGTCGCTGGCTTTGACGGCCTGGCTGTTGAGACCGAGGTCCTGAAGGAGAGGGGTCGTTCATACTTTGATCAACGCGAGGAAGTCTTCCTCGGGGAAGGTTTATTACCGTACTTGGAAGGCCTATTTTGCCTGGTGTGAGTCCAGGGGGTTTTCACCCCGCACGTACTCGGTTTCCCGTGTGCTGTCTTTCCTTCAAACGGGTGTTGATCAGCGTTTGGCGCTGGCTACGATAAAGGGTCAGGTGTCTGCACTGGCCGTTCTGTTTCAACGTCCCGTGGCGTCCAACTCCTTGGTTGGCACTTTTGTTCAGGGTGTGCGGCATCTGGTTCCTCCTAGGAGGGATCCTTTGCCCCCTTGGGACTTGAATCTCGTTCTGTCTGCGTTGCAACGTGCTCCTTTTGAACAGATCAGGGAGCTCTCGTTGTCTATGTTGTCCAAAAAGGTCGCCTTTTTGGTGGCGATCACTTCGGCTCGCAGAGTGTCGGAGCTGGCAGCTTTGTCCTGCAAGTCTCCGTACCTGGTTGTTCATTTGGATAAGGTGGTCTTGCGACCTAATCCTTCTTTTCTTCCGAAACGAGTTTCGGAATTCCATCTTAATGAGGATATTGTCTTACCTTCGCTGTGCGCGAAGCCTAAACATCCAAAGGAGGTGAGATTGCATTCTCTGGATGTTGTTCGGGCGATAAGGGTTTACCTTAAATCGACTGAGTCTTTTCGAAAGACGGACTCATTGTTTGTTCTTCCAGAGGGTCCTCGGAAGGGCATGGCGGCTTCGGCCTCTACCATCGCCAAATGGATCAGGCAGACCATTGAACAGGCCTATGCTTTGCAGGGGAAGGTTCCCCCTGTGCCTGTGAAGGCGCACTCTACTAGATCTTTGAGTACGTCTTGGGCCTGTCGTCATGGGGCTTCTGTAGCCCAGGTGTGTAAGGCGGCGACCTGGTCGACCGTACACACGTTCACAAAATTCTACAAAGTAGATGTTCAGGCATCGGCGGATGCTTCCTTTGGCCGCAAGGTTCTTAGTGCGGCAATTCCCTAGGGTCCCTTGTTGGGGACCTCTGGCTGTTGGGATAAGTTTTATATCCCCTGGTTTTTTGTCTTTTCCTGGGTTGTTGCTCCTGTTGAGCACTTGTTTTTTTCTGTTGCCCAGCTGGTTTCCTTCCTTTGGTAAGGTTCCTTTCTTTGATGCGGAGACTGCGTTGCCTTTTCGGCGCGGATGCGTTTCCCACCCCTCATGTTTTGCACTGCTTTGGGACGTCCCCATATGTGACGAATATGAAGAGGCGGCGACTGTCGGAGGACGTAAGAGAAAACGGAATTTTTGTAAAATCTTACCTGTAAAATTCCTTTCTCTGAGTCCTCCGACAGTCGCCGCCCCCGTCCCTCTTTTGGGGTTTGGTTGTATACTCTACTGCTATTCCACTAAAACTGAGATATGGTTGCAGGAAGTAGGAGGGTATTGACTGAGGGGACCACCCCTTGAGGGTGGGATATGTTAAAAGCTTTAATGTTAACATATTCTGTTGCCTAGCTACTCCTTCGGAGCAAAGTCTAATACCCCATATGTGACGAATATGAAGAGGCGGCGACTGTCGGAGGACTCAGAGAAAGGAATTTTACAGGTAAGATTTTACAAAAATTCCGTTTTTTTCTTATTAAAATGCAGATTAAGCGGACACATATGCACTGAGGTTGCATGAAATGTGCAGCACCGCACGCCTAACAGGTTGGATACTGTTGTTATATTCCGCTATTGAATAAAAAAAAAAACCCATTTGAATAAAAAAAACTGAAAAATAATATTTTTACCCTAAATACTGTGAAAGAATTATTTTCCCCTCACATTGGTGCTTTTTGAAGAGCAGGTTAGAAAAGCAATGCATGTCTGACATAAAGTCTTTAAAGTTAAATATGAAGGAAAAAAGGTTTTTTCTTTTTTAAATGCAGATTAAGCACACACATATGCACTGAGGTTGCATGAAATGTGCAGCACCGCACGCCTAACAGACTGATAACATTTTTTTGTTTCTCCCTTCTCCTCCTCACGTAGCTCAGGTCAGGGCATAAAGATCGTTCACTGCACCCCCACACAATACAATCAATGTAGATCGCTGTCTGATTAACCACTTTAACTCCGGCCACTGTGCCTCTACTGCGGCACAGTGGCTCGTTATCGTCCATGCGACATAGACCTACATCGCTGGACTCCTCCCCCTGTAGGCGGCGCTTGTCACATATCCATTCACATTGTATTTGGCACATGCCTATGTGACAATATCGTGCACAAACAAATGAAAATACAAAATCCAAAAGTGCATCCAATGTCCCAAATTGAAACGTGAATAATATCCAATGAAAGTTCAAATTCAAGAAGTGGATACAGGTGATGAAAAGTAAAAGTCCAATAATAATCTTCACCAAGTGCTGCAAAACACCTAAAACAAATGGTGATATATCCAGTGTCAAATGAATGAAAATCCCACCACCAGCTGGTGTTCCTCCTTACCAAACAAAGCAAGGTGGAACGCAGTAAAGACTCTAAACCTCCAGATGGAAGAAGATACCTTTGACCTCACCCAGTGGTATAGTACAAATGGCTCCTTACCAGAAGATGAAAAGATCAGGCGCAGAGTAAAACTCGATTGCAAACGCTCATCAAATAGATAGGTGGCCAATAGTACTGTTCCGCTCCTATTACCGGTTCTCCTAATAGGCTTCTGCTGAGAAACATCGTTAGAGAGGAGGTGTGTCGCGCCGCCACTGACGTCACGCACAGCCCTGTCTGCAGCCCGGGCTCAGCGTATACACACCTACTACCGCTGGTATCCCCCATCCTACATGTAAGTGCAACCTTTATTTAAATAAACGTTTTTGTTGGGGTAATGCACCATGGTCCGTTTATTTCTTGCCCCACACATGTCCATCCTGGGGAGCAATTAAGAGCGTGAACCGGTAATAGGAGCGGAACAGTACTATTGGCCACCTATCTATTTGATGAGCGTTTGCAATCGAGTTTTACTCTGCGCCTGATCTTTTCATCTTCTGGTAAGGAGCCATTTGTACTATACCACTGGGTGAGGTCAAAGGTATCTTCTTCCATCTGGAGGTTTAGAGTCTTTACTGCGTTCCACCTTGCTTTGTCTGGTAAGGAGGAACACCAGCTGGTGGTGGGATTTTCATTCATTTGACACTGGATATATCACCATTTGTTTTAGGTGTTTTGCAGCACTTGGTGAAGATTATTATTGGACTTTTACTTTTCATCACCTGTATCCACTTCTTGAATTTGAACTCTCATTGGATATTATTCACGTTTCAATTTGGGACATTGGATGCACTTTTGGATTTTGTATTTCCATTTGTTTGTGCACGATATTGTCACATATCCATTCACATTGTATTTGGCACATGTCTATAACCTTTTATTGTGTTATTGCCAATACAGTTGATATTTAGCGCACCTTTTCATTCATTCATTATTTCACCACATTACTCAGGTAGCAGCTTTTTTGATTTGTCAGCGCACCCCTTTTTTCACCATACATTAACCCCTCCTTCTCCAATAAAATTAACCCCTTCCCTGCCAGTGTCATTTTTACAGTAACAGTGCATATGTATAGCACTGATTACTGCAGTAATGTCACTGGTACCCCCAAAAGTGTCAAAAATGTCAGTCAAGGGTCCAATCTGTCCGCCGCAATGTCGCAGTCCCGCAAAAAAAAAAAAAAATCGCAGATCGCTGCCATTACTCGTTAAAAAAAAAACACCAAAAATGACAGAAATCTTTCCCTTAGTTAGTAAACGCAATAACTTTTGCGCAAACCAATCAAAATACGCTTATTGTGATTTTTTTTTACCAAACATAGGTAGCAGAAAACAAATTGGCCAAAAAATAAAAAAAAAATTGATTTTTACATTTTTTTGGGGGGGAATTTCATATAAAAAAATGTTAAAAATATTGTTATTTTTTTCAAAATAAACGCTCCTTTTTTGTTTATAGCGCAAAAGTAAAAATCGCACAGGTGATCAAATACCACCAAAAGAAAGCTCTGTTTGTGGGAAAAAAGGACATAAATTTTGTTTGGGTACGGCGTCGCACGACTGCGCAATTGTCAGTTAAATTCGCACAGCGCCGAATCGCAAAAAGAGGCCTGGACGTAAGACAGCAAAATCCTCCGGTGGTAAAGTGGTTAAAGCAGATTGTTCCTATCCTATGCTTTCCCTACAAGCAATCTCTCCAGCCTGGCCCTACAGTAAACTCCTATCTCTCCCTCCGGGCAAAAACATCGTGCACTGCACCCCACAAAATCAAATCAATGTAGATCGCTGTATGATAAAGCAGATTGTTCCTCCTATGTTTTCTCAACAAGCAATCTCTCCAGCCTCGCCCTATAGTAAGCTCATATCTCTCCCTCAGCAGCAGCAGTCAGGAACCTCTCCCTACAGTAGTTATAGCAGAGTGAGGCACGGTGCTGTGTGACTCCAGCTTACTGTATATAGAGTCTGGGTCACATGCTGCACTGGCCTATCACAGCCATGCCATTAGTAGACATGGCTGTGATGGCTTCTAGGGGCACACTAAACGCTTGCTGATTGGCTGCCTTGCACCTGTTTAAAGCGCACCATTAAAACCGCGCCAAAACATCAAATAACGTTACCGAAAAACAGACAGTACCCGAACATTCAGTGAAATGTTCGGGTCCGGGTACCGAATACCCAAAAGTCCGGTACGAACACGAACAATACAGTCCGGGTTCGCTCAACCCTAGTTACGGTGTCTGGTGGAGTGCTTGGAGCCCTCGGAAAGCACTAGGAGCATCCGTCAACGGAGGTACCCAGTCGTTGACCTGTTGCATTGGTGGCAGCGGTGGGATGGCATCCTAGTGCGAGGAGAAGCATCTCGGAGACACCGGTAATGGTTTTGAATGAGCTAACACCCGTTCAGCGTCGCCATGGAAGAGGAATTCATAAGGAGGTTGCGAGAGATGCAGATACAGCACAGGGGACCAGTGTCAAACCAGGTCCTGCTGGGATGGCATGATTCTGTGTGCTTGGATCTCTGGAAGGAAACGCTAGCCCATGAGCAGCGTCACCAGGGAAAAATCCTACTCTCCATCCAGAAAAGGTACTGGTCGCAGTATGGATTGCGGGAGCTGTTTTTGGGAGATACACCACACAAGGAGCAGACAGCTGAGTTAAGCAAGCTGGTCTGGGCAGAGATGTGGTTGGAAGAGAGCTATAGAGCCCTCCAGTGGCATGTATCGCAATTATGCCCTTGGATAGCGGATGACAGCCCAACGGAAGGCTTTGGCTATGGTGGCCATGAACTGTTGTACGGGAAGCTGTCAGGGGACCCTAACTTTGGGAGCGATTTGGAGTGGCGGTTAAAGGAAATTATGGATTACAGAGAAAGGATTCTGAACATCTCGAAAGTGCTCTGGGCACTGGAAGATATGGAGTTTCTGGCCGTTCAGGAATGGGAGCCTGAGATCGCCTACAGACAGCTGCTAGACTCTGCTCAGCGCCAGGGCTGGGCTCCCCTTGCCTGGGAATATCCAGAAGAATCAACCATATGGCACAGTAAAAGTGTGCTTTGCTCACCTGCACCCACGGTCTTGGATGCGGAGATCTTATGGCGGGTGCAAGTGCTGACTCACCTGGACGAACCTGTTTCCACACAGGACGAGCTTGGATGGAGGAATGCGTCTGTCCAGCCACTGGATAAAGGTATGGGAGAAGAGGAAGCCATCTTCATTCCCCAACCACAGGGAAACCGCAGCCCTGACCCCAATGGTGCAGATGGGACGGCGCTCTCTGCACCAGACCTACAGGGATGCTGGATGGCCAGTCCAGATCCCCAACCTACCCCGCAGGAATACCAGGAGGAGGAGGTAGGCGATCCCTCCTCTCTACAGCAGACCCCCAACCAGGTCCTGGGGGTAGTATTCGCCAACCCCAACCCAGCAGAAGAGCTGGCAACAGAGCAGAGTGCAGTTGGCCTCTGCCCTCAAGATACAAAAGATGTACAGTGGGTACGAAAAGTATTCAGACCCCCTTAAATTTTTCACTCTTTGTTATATTGCAGCCATTTGCTAAAATCATTTAAGTTCATACTTCTTCCTCATGAATGTACACATAGCACCCCATACTGACAGAAAAACACAGAATTGTTGACATTATTGCAGATTTATTAAAAAAGAAAAACTGAAATATCACATGGTCCTAAGTATTCAGACCCTTTGCTCAGTATTTAGTAGAAGCCCCCTTTTGATCTAATACAGCCAGGAGTCTTTTTGGGAAAGATGCAACAAGTCTTTCACACCTGGATTTGGGGATCCTCTGCCATTCCTCCTTGCAGATCCTCTCCAGTTCTGTCAGGTTGGATGGTAAACGTTGGTGGACAGTAATTTTTAGGTCTCTCCAGAGATGCTCAATTGGGTTTAAGTCAGGGCTCTGGCTGGGCCATTCAAGAACAGTCACGGAGTTGTTGTGAAGCCACTCCTTCGTTATTTTAGCTGTGTGCTTAGGGTCATTGTCTTGTTGGAAGGTAAACCTTCGGCCCAGTCTGAGGTCCAGAGCACTCTGGAGAAGGTTTTTGTCCAGGATATCCCTGTACTTGGCCGCATTCATCTTTCCCTCGATTGCAACCAGTCGTCCTGTCCCTGCAGCTGAAAAACACCCCCACAGCATGATGCTGCCACCACCATGCTTCACTGTTGGGACTGTATTGGACAGGTGATGAGCAGTGCCTGGTTTTCACCACACATACCGCTTAGAATTAAGGCCAAAAAGTTCTATTTTGGTCTCATCAGACCAGAGAATCTTATTTCTCACCATCTTGGAGTCCTTCAGGTGTTTTTTAGCAAACTCTATGCGGGCTTTCATGTGCCTTACACTGAGGAGAGGCTTCCGTCGGGCCACTCTGCCATAAAGCCCTGACTGGTGGAGGGCTGCAGTGATGGTTGACTTTCTACAACTTTCTCCCATCTCCTGACTGCATCTCTGGAGCTCAGCCACAGTGATCTTTGGGTTCTTCTTTACCTCTCTCACCAAGGCTCTTCTCCCCCGATAGCTCAGTTTGGCCGGACGGCCAGCTCTAGGAAGGGTTCTGGTCGTCTCAAACGTCTTCCATTTGAGGATTATGGAGGCCACTGTGCTCTTAGGAACCTTAAGTGGAGCAGAAATCTTTTTGTAACCTTGGTCAGATCTGTGCCTTGCCACAATTCTGTCTCTGAGCTCTTCAGGCAGTTCCTTTGACCTCATGATTCTCCTTTGCTCTGACATGCATTGTGATCTGGAAGGTCTTATATAGACAGGTGTGTGGCTTTCCTAATCAAGTCCAATCAGTATAATCAAACACAGCTGGACTCAAATGAAGGTGTAGAACCATCTCAAGGATGATCAGAAGAAATGGAAAGCACCTGAGTTAAATATATGAGTGTCACAGCAAAGGGTCTGAATACTTAGGACCATGTGATATTTCAGTTTTTCTTTTTTAATAAATCTGCAACAATGTCAACAATTCTGTGTTTTTCTGTCAGTATGGGGTGCTATGTGTACATTCATGAGGAAGAAGAATGAACTTAAATGATTTTAGCAAATGGCTGCAATATAACAAAGAGTGAAAAATTTAAGGGGGTCCGAATACTTTCCGTACCCACTGTAGTTCCTGTGGTATTGGATAGGACTGCAGTTTTCACATTTATATCCCAGGGATGCTGGACAGTCGGTCCAGATCCCAAACAGCCTGAGAAAGTGAGCCCCACCACCCTGTCTTCTCTCCAGCGGCTGAAAGGACTCCCAGGAGAAGGGCCAGTCCAAGCTTATCCACAGCAGCGGGTATCTTCTACGAGAGAGGCAGAGGTTGGCTGGGTGAGTAACGCTGTTTTCTGGACAATTTGCTTGGGGTACTGGGTGGGTGCAGACATTGGGAGGGCCCGTGGAACACAGCCTACCTTAGAGAGGTTGGAAAGTTCCTCTCTTAGCCTACTAGGCTCCTCTTATGTGTAATTCACCCTGTGTCTATTAGGGACTTCCACAGACTGATCGGCTATGAGAGCTCCATGCGCTTTGCCAAGAGAAACTTGCAAACTATGTGGAACTTTATCAAGCAAACTGCCATGATGGATTGACTCTTTGGGACTTGTTACCCGACTAACTCAGGCACAGACCAGTTGGGAGGTCTGGTACCTGGTTAGTCTACCTTTGGGGGGGGAAGATATGTGACAGTATTCACTGTCACTGGAGTTGAGGAGCAGATACTTAATGGTTTGAATTGCTTCAGATGGGACAGCAATATTTTTCAGCAATATCTTCATATAGAAATATGAAGATTTAATCCTATTTATCACTGGGAGACTTAGACTGTTATAGACAATTGCCATGAAGTCTGACTCCTAGATAATGTGTGTATTCCATGTCCCTGCATGCCAGACAGGCTTCACTATTGTTTGTGTATTGAAATGGAATGTGTATTGTGTTAAAGTTTACCTGTCTAATTGTTAAATGTTAATGACCTCTCTTGTTCTTATGGGATGTATGTGTACTGTGAGGGATTAGCTCGGTGGCGGGTGTGGATGACCCCTTTGGGGGTGCGTTTACACAAGGAGATAGCCGAGAAGTGGTTGCAAACAACAGTGTGGTTTATTCATGCAAGATCTCTTCACACAAGTGCAAGCTCCAAAAACAGCATAATTAAAAATAAACATAAATAAAATAAATCCTTGCCACTGTGGGCGGCTACCTTCACACACTGGAACCTATCTAATGAAGTCTGTCCCCAACCTACTGTTGGGCAGACTTGGCTGATCACACAGCAGACTCTCAATAGTCCAGGTTTTATCTCTTCACATTGAACATGTCCCTTTTCCTCTTCACATTGAACATGTCCCTTTTCCTCTTCACATTGAACACAGTTCATCTATTTCTTCCCACATAGAAATAGTTCAAGACCTCACCTTGAGTAGCCTTCGGTCTTACATAATTTCCCCTTCACACAGGAAATGTCCATTGGTTTCTTTTCACCTAGAAACGATCCAAGACCTCACTTCGAGTAGTCTTCACACTTGTTACCCTCCTCAGCTTCACATCACTTCCGGAGGTCTTCCCCATGCTCACACAGCTTTCAGGGGGCACACGTCTGTCTGTCCTCCTCTCCCAGCCCACACGGCGACAGGAGGCAGCAATCAATAGAACTTCCTCTGGACAAATCATAGAGGCCTTCATTTCCTCATTCCGAACAGCTGAAGGCCTTTCAACTTCCTGCTGGCTATCTCTGCAGCCAACACCCTATAGTAATTGGTGAACTTTCTAAATCAGGGGGAAATGTATCTCCTGTCTGTGACTACATCCCAAGATTTTTTTTTTTTTTTAATTCCAACATTTTTATTGTTTTTTCCACAAAATACAATTACAAACAAAACATGCACTACATTCATGATATTCACAAAACTTATATCATCAGTGTCCATTCTGTACAACATATAAATCCCTAATGGAGATTCTCCCCAGTTTTGAGGTCCCAAAAAAAAAAAAAGGGGGAAAGGATTCTTCTATTTCCCTTTTATCTTGGACGAGTCCCACCTCATAATTCCACATCCCCCCTCAACACTCGTGATTAACAGTGCACACCAAGCATATATCAACCCTCTAAAAAGAGGGATATACATCATAAAACAACCCAATTGTGATAAACATACTCATATAATGAATCATTCCTATACCTCTCTTCCATGTGATTTAAATATTAACCCAAAATACTCGAGAAAAGGAAAAAAAAAATTCCTTTCTTTTTTTTTTAATTTTTTTTTTTTAATTTTAAGCCAAACCCCCCCCCCCCCCCCCACAACTCCCCAAAACACTTCAATAATTAACAGTGTGCTCCATCCATATATCGACCCTCCTTGGAGGGATATAATATCATGAAATTACGTGATTGTGTTGTACATATCTACTATTTCCCGGCTTGACATATCCCCTCCTGTCTGAGCGGCAAAAAAGAAAAAAAAAATTATCCCCCCCTCCTAAACCCCATCTCTTCCTTATTCTCCCTCCCCCTGCGTCCGCAGGTACTCTTCCGAAGATACATAAGTGGTCCAGGGCTGCCAGCAGACACGGATCTTTTCCACTCTATCACTGCGTGCTGCTGTCAGTGTCTCCATCCGATATATTTCATTTACCTTAGAGATCCATGTTTGTAAGGATGGAGATATGGTTTGTCTCCATACCCCAGGAATACATGCCTTGGCCGCATTAAGCAGGTGAATCAAGAGGGAGTTCCTATATTTCTTAATTGATAACTTTGTCGAATGCAAAAGACATAAGGCCGGATATTCTCCCACCTCAATTGCAGTGAGGTTTTTAATCACTTTCGCTATCTCTGACCAATAGCCTTTAATCCGGGGACAGGACCAGAAAATGTGAAACATCGATCCGCCCACTTCTCCACATCTCCAGCAAATATCAGGATTTTTTTTTGTTGTCCATCTTATGTAATATTGCTGGGACTCTGTACCACCTCACCAAGATTTTGTAACTGATCTCCTGATATTTATTGGCTATTGAAGCCCTATGTGCCAGTGTTAGTATTTTTTTTGTTAGCTGTGAGTTAAAATTAATTCCTAATTCCTGTTCCCACTTACACAAAAAGGTCAATACTTGTTCATCCTGTTCTTTAGATAAGAGAGAGTAAAGGAACGACAGGGCGTGTGGAATTGTATTTCCACCTCTACATAGAGTTTCAAATGATGTCAAAGGCCGGGGGGCATATCCCTGTTTCTGTAAGTCTACCAAATAATGTCTAATTTGAAACACAGAGAATATGTCCAAGGTTTCCTCTGACCAGGCCATAATCTCTCTCACAGAGGGGGGGTTCCCTTGAGTCCATATATCTACCAAGCGTATTTTCCCTCCCTGTGCGAGGTTTCTTATCTTCCCCTTATTGTATCCCGGTAGAAACTCCATATTTCCCACTAATGGTAGCATAGGAGAGATTGGAGGTGCGATCTGTGTTTTTTTTGTATACATCTACATACCTTCATTGTAGTTCCTATTGTCGGGTACAAATATATAGGGTCATCAAGAGGCAACGGCACCCAAGGGGCCACGGGGACTGGACCTTCTGTCAATGCGTTTTCCATATTCACCCACTGTTTAGCTTTCGCGTTACAATGCCAGTCCAGTACCCGTGTAAGGTGTATTGCCCTATGATAACGCTTCAGATCTGGCAATCCAATCCCCCCTTGGCATTTGGACCGAGTAAGAATATTTATTCCTATTCTTGGGGCTTTATTGGCCCACACGAATGTTCTCAACAAAGTTTTAATTTGCGTAAAAAAATATTCTGGTATTTCTATTGGCAGGGCTTGTAATAAATATAGCACTCGTGGGAGTATATTCATCTTCCAGGAGCTACTTCTTCCAAACCATGTCAGGGCCAGGGTCTGCCACCTCGCAATATCTTTCTTAAGCGTTCTAAAAAAAGGGGGAAAGTTAGCCTCAAACAGATCTTCTAATCGGGGTGTAATATGCACTCCTAAGTATGTAAGTGACTTTATTGTCCATTGAAAGGAGAAGAGAGGTTGTAATACCCTCCAGTCTACAGCTGGTATTGTAATGTTCATTGCCACTGATTTTGCAAAATGTATTTTGAAGTTAGAGAGGTTCCCATAATTCTGAATTGCCCCAAAAATCAAAGGCAACTCTTGTGCCGGTTGTGTTATAAAAAAAATTAGATCATTAGCGTAGGCTGCTAGTTTATGATGCGCTCCCCCCATATATAACCCTTTAATCTCTATATCTTTCCGAATTGTACATAAAAGAGGCTCTAATGTCAGAATGAAAATTAATGGGGACAGGGGGCATCCCTGACGTGTACCGTTTTTGATTTTGAAAAAGTCTGATCTCCATCCGTTTACATTTACTGCTGCTGTAGGTCCCGAATATAATGCCATAATGCTCGTTCTCATCCATTCCCCCAGCCCAATATGTGACAGGGTGGCCTCGATAAAACCCCAGGCCACCCTGTCAAAAGCCTTCTCTGCGTCTACAGAGAGAAGCATCAAGGGCCTTTGTAAACGCTGGGCGTGAGATATAAGATCAATTACTCTGGTTGTATTGTCCCTTGCTTCTCGAGAGGGAATAAATCCCACCTGGTCAAATTGTATCAGTTGCGGGATATATGTTATGATTCTATTTGCAATGATTTTAGCAAATAGTTTTGCGTCCAAGTTCAATAACGCCATAGGGCGATAGTTACCACACAAAGAAGGATCCTTACCTTCCTTATGTATTAGTGAGATATAAGCCTGTAGGCTGTCTATGGGTACCGAACTTCCTTTAGCGATATTATTAAAATGGGCTAATAATGGGACTTTTAACTGTGACCAAAGTTGTTTGTAATATGGCAAAGTTAGGCCGTCAGGGCCCGGGGCCTTATGAGGTTTATTTTGGTTAATGGCATATTCTAATTCTTCCTCCAAAATATTTCCTTCCATTGCCTCTATTTGTTCTTTCTTCAAAGAGGGCATCCCAGACGTTTCCACATATTTCCGTGCTTTTAAGACCAACCCTCTATCCTCATTATCTACTTCTCCCCCTGTATTTATGTTATAGAGGGATTGGTAAAAATTACTAAATTCCTTCACAATTTCCTCTGTCTCTACAACCTTCTCGCCCTTCTTTGATTATATCTGAGCAATTACTGTCTTTTTCTGGGGTCCCCGTAACGCCCTGGCCAACATGGCCCCTGGTTTATTGGAAAATTCATATATTTGCCTCCTCATAAATGTTAAATTTTTAATTGTTTTTTGATATAGAAGTGTATTCAATTCTTCTCTAGTCTTAATAAGGACATGTAAATGTTCCTGCGCTAGTGATTTTTTATGTGTAGCGCTCAGCTTTCCTACTTGTGTCGTCAATTCTTTTACTCTCTTTTCGTATTCTTTTTTACGACGAGATCCCAACATCATTAATGTCCCCCTTATAACACATTTGTGTGCTTCCCACACCATAGACGGTGAGGTCTGTGGTCCATTATTTTCTTTAAAATAATTTGTCAAGGCTAGTTCTATTTCTGCTCTCAGTTCTGGAGACTGTAATAGGGCTTCATTCAATCTCCAAGTAGGAGGTTTTGGTGGTACAGAGTCCAGGTCCATCACAATATGAACTGGGGCATGATCTGACATAATGGGTGTTCCAATCGTGGTGGCTTTGACCCTTCCCAGTTCAACCTGGGGGATCAAAAATCTATCCAACCTTGAATACGTGTTATGGGATGCGGAGAAGTATGAAAAATCCTTCTCCCCTGCATGCATGATCCTCCACGGATCAATCAAGTCAAGAATGGAAAGTTCCTTTCTAAGGCCATTAAGTTTTGCATAAGACAGATGGGAGGAGCCTCGTGATGTATCTAACAAGGGTTCTGCCACATAATTCCAGTCACCTCCCATTATCAATGTTCCCTCCCGAAAATCCAAAATCAGCGGCACCAGCTGCTGTAAAAATGTTAAGTGATTCACATTTGGGAAATATACATTGACCATCGTTATTGTCTTTTGTCTTATTAAGCCCTTGATCATGAGGTATCTTCCTAGTGGGTCTATCTTTGATTCCCGATGCGTCCAGTCTACTTCTTTCGCTATGACCATACTGACCCCTTTTGATTTCGGGATTGGTGAGGGGGCATGATATGCCCATGGGTAGTTTCGATTATACAATTTGGGTATGCTATCAGGTTTAAAATACGTTTCCTGAAAGAAAGCCACCTGTGTGTGGCCCTTTCTTATATCATTCAATACCCGCATGCGTTTTTCGGGGGTAGTTAGTCCCCTTACATTTAACGAGGTCAACTTCAAACCTATTCTAACCGCCCTGGCCATATTACCCAACTTTCCTCAATCCCCTCTATGTACTATTCCTACTCCCTCAATATGGGGGGATGGGGGAGGCAGGGAGACGGAGAAGAGGAAGAGACAAAAAAAAAAAAACAGGGAAACTTTTCCCCCTTTTTATGTCGCTCTCTAGGGGGGATATGTCACCGCCTGATCCTCTCTGTTGATCCCCTCTATTCCCTATTCGTCAAACCTTGACCAAAGTGCAGCTACGCACTTATCTATTTCAGGGGCATGTGGGAAGGTCGCTCCATAAGACATTTATTAATTATGCAAAGAAAGAGAGAAGGAGAAAAGAAAAAAAAGAAAGACAAAGCAATAATTTTCTCCCTTCAAAACTTCAAGCATTGCTCCTTGGGGGCTGGCGAGGCACCGCTCTGACTTTATTTTTTATGAGGAGCGGGGCAGCACTATAGGTTCTTATATTAATTAGGGGAAAAATGTTAAGCCCATTACATCTAATCCTTTCTGCGGAAACGTTTTACTTTTATATCCCATAATTTTGTCTAACTAACCACAATCTGTCCACCCCTTTTTTAATCATTATAGATTTACATCTTGTGGCCTCTTCGTGCTATCCCCGGTCCCCATACCATATTAACTATTCCCTCTTGAGAAAAAGGAATACAAGACAAAAAGAAAAAAGAAGAGGAAAAACAGCATTATCATTTAGGGCCCCCAATTTGGGAGGTGTCCCCCCCCAGGTGTGTACCACACTTCCACAACCCGAGGTGGGACACCTCCCCCTTCGGGGGACATCCCCTCTCTATGGGCCCCTCCCGGCCATGTGGGGCCCCAGGGAATCCCTATACCCCTGCAACCCCAACCAGTCTGGAACCATCACAGGGGGGGCTTTAAGAAATATAAAAAGTCCTGGCAACTGCTCCGGCCACCTCAAGGTATATGAACCATCTTTTTTAACCACAATTAAATGAAAGGGGTGCCCCCAATAATAATTGGCCTCAACATTCTGTATGACTTCCAATACTGGTTTTAAGACTGCTCTCATCCTGAGTGTCTGTCTTGATAGATCTGGCAGTAACCGGATGGTTGAGCCTTCAAAATCAAATGGGCCTTTTTTCCATGCGTTTTTCATTATTCTCTCCTTAATTGAAAAGAAATGGATCCTTATTAAGACATCCTGGGGGAAGTCTGTTCCCATGCTCCTGGGGGCTTTTACCCGATGTACACGGTCTATTTCTATCGCATCATTTTGAGAAGTTTCTAAAAGAGTATTTAGAATAGCCGTTACTTTAGATTTTAAGTCTGGGCCTTGAATTGCGTCTGTTAACCCCCGAAGGCGTATATTGTTCCTTCTACTTCGGTTCTCTCCATCATCTTGTTGGAGTTTCAAAGTTACTAATTGCTTGATAAACATCTTATGAGTGTCCTCCATATGATCCATTCTAGTACTCAAAGCATCTGTCTCTACTTCCACCGTTTCTATTTTTTTAGACATTACATCCATCTGTCCTTTAAGAGAATTAATTTCTTGTGTCAAAGCCATAACAATTGAGGATGCCAGCTCTGACATGTCCTGTTTTGTAGGGATAACCGCCAACATGTCCTTCAAGTCTGAATTAAAATTGAATTGTGTTTGGGAGCTTTGGGGAGGGAGCGAGTCTGATCTCTGTATATTTTTTTCTGTCCCTTGCTGGTATTGGGTCACTACAGGGATTTCAACGGTATCTCGTTGATTGCATCCAACTTTCTTTGAAGCATTTGTATTAGCCGACCCTGAGCGTGTCTGCGCCATTTTGGAATGAAACACACTTTCCTCTTGTGAGGGGGGGAGTTCGGATGAAGTATTGTGTAATGTCTGAGTGTCTCACCGGCGTAATGACAGCCGCTCTCGCCCCCTCAGCACTCATAGACCAGAAATATACCAAAATAAAGCTTTTGTATTGACTGTATACAACTTTGGATATATTTCCAGAAATCAGTTCCCCACTCTTAGCGGGGATTTGTTTAAGTGTCTCACCGGCGTGATGGCAGCCGCTCTCATCCCCTCAGCACTCCAAGAAAAAATTTTACCAAAATATAGCTTTTGGCTGTATATAGTTTTGGCTATATTTTAAAAATCGGCTCCCCACTCTTAGCGGGGTATCGTTTTAAATCTTGCGGATATTGACTCACGGTTCCGAAGCTGCATCTGGGTACATTGATTACCGGTTCTCCTCCACCAATCCTCAGCTCCTTAGAGCCTCCAGGGATCGGTTTACCTCCGTGATTAAGATCCGAACAGTACGGTTCCCGGTCCACAGTGCGGTTCTCGGCGGTCTGCTCCCCGGTCTCCGGCCGGTCACCAAGCTCCAGCTCTCTCCCCTTACTCCTCTAGGACAAGCATTCACCGTGTCTCGCAGGGAACGCCAACTTCCTCAAAGCGGTGACTCACCAGCGCCTCGCTGTGAGCGGTCTCACAGCGCCATGTCCACAACCACGCCCCCTACAGGGAGGATCAAACTTGTCAGAATTGATCTACATCCCAAGATTTACCTGACTTCCTGTCACATACCCCCCTCTTGTTTCAACCCTCAGGTTGGGACACAGATTTCCAGACACACACGTGTCAGGCACTTCTCTTGACTCTCACTGATAAGCCTCCTAGTATCCTCAAGCTTCCGGATGAAACTGTTTCTGTCATCTTCATTGACAGATTTCTCATAAATGTCAGACAACTTGTCTCTCATCTCATATACACATTTCTCAACTGCATTTTTGGCATCATTTTGCTCCTTCTCACGTTTGTCTTGCATACAAGTTTGTCCTATCCACCATGGAGGTCCGTGATCCATAGGCAACTCAATTTTGCTAGTCTTAAAGTCTTCAACATTCTTAAGACGCCTCTCTCTGCAATCAACAAATGATTTCCACAACACTTTGAGAACCTCTGCTTCACTTGGCTTTGTTCCAAGTAGGGACTCTTGACATCCCTCTGTGACTTGAGTTGCCTCTCCATACAGCTGTACACAATCATTGACTCTTTGTTTCTTGAGCTTAGCTTGCTCTAAGATGCTGTGCAGAGGGCCTTTCGTTTGCGACAACAGGCGGTCACACATTTCTTCAAAGTGACCCCTGTTCATTTTTCCAGCGACATCATCAACTTTCCTTCCACCAACACATGGGTCAAAGGCAACAACACAGTCTATTACAGGTTTCTTCAATGCACTTTCTGCTGAACCATTTGACCACTCAAGGTCACCTAGTTCCTTTTCTTTATCTGAACTCCCCATGGAATGCATCTCAAGATCACGATCAAACTTTTGCCACCTGTCTTTCACCAGTTCCATTTTGGAAATATTCCCTGAAAGGCACTTGAACTTCATTTGCTTCACGTTTTCACCAACAGCCTTGGTTTTCTCCACTAGGTGGTGTTTGCTTTTTTTCTCCCAGCTTTATATCACTTGCTTTAGTTTTCTCCGCTTTAGTTTTCTCCACTAGGTTTTCAGCCTGAACTGCGAAATCATCACATTTCTTACACAGCTCCTTTGTTTGCTGAAGCTCTAATGATACATTTTCCAATGCTTAAAGTTTTTGAAGGAACGGTTTATTCCAAAGGGGTGATTCAAACCACATGTCATCACATTTCTGAGGCTCACTCAGGACAGACCCCAAAACACTGATCCTTTTAAAAACTGCATCAGGCACACTATCCCCTCTTTGGGACAGATCCTCTGTTGCCTGTAATTCCTCTTCAAGTTCTTCCAACTGAAACTTCATCTCTTCTACTTGCTGTTCTAAGGCTCGCTTAGACTTTTCTAGCTCCTGAACACTTTTCACAACATCATCCTTGGAGCTGACTAAGTCTTCCATTTCTGTACACAGCTGCTTGTTAACTCTTTCTAGTTCAACCTTACACTCTAGAGCTTCCTCCAAAGAGCGAGCCAAGAACAGGGCTTTGCTCTCTCTATCACGCACCTCCACTTCTGCACGGTCGCGTTCTTCTGCATACTTTGCAGACACAGTCTTCTCCTCACCAAGCATCTGATCAAACTTCTTTTTCACATTTTCAACATTTTCCAATGAACCAACGCTTTCTTCCCTGCGTTTTTTCATATCCACTATCTGAGCTTGCAATGTTGCGACTTGCTCTGATAGGTTTTTCTTTGCTTCCTCCTCCTCTTTTAATTGTTCCAGGAAGCCATTTTTCTCATCTTCCATTTGTTTGAGTTTTGTGCTCAAACTCAGCCTTTGACACCTCTCTTCCTGTAAATGTTCCTGCGTGTCTTGCAGCTGCGATTCCAAGATAGAAAAATCTTCCGCAATTTCTCTAGATTTGCTGTCTGCTTGAGAAAGCTGATTTGTGACATTGTCCAACTCAACCTGCAGTCGGTTTGCCTTCTCTGACAGCATGGCACACAATCGGCCACCTTCTGACACCTTGACTTGCGATTCCTGCAGCTGTGCCTCTACTTTTTTTCTCTTATGTTCACAATCTCCTTTTCCCTGCAGAAGAGCTTTCACCTCATTGGCTAGCTTCTGGGAATGAAACTATAATTCTGCCACACAGGCTTCTTTCTCCTTTAACTGCTGCTGGACACGTTGGGCTTCCTCTTTCCAACTTTCACAGTCCGTACGCAATTCATCTACCACATTGCTCAAAGTGGTGAGCTCACACACCGTACTCAGTAATTTAGCCTCTCTCTCACTTTTCTCCTTGTCGCTGAGAGACACTGTCGTTTTCAGAGTGACGTTCTGTTCCTGCGCCCCCAGCAGGTCTATTTTTGTAGCTTCCAAACACTGAAGACTTTTTTCCAGCTGATTACGCAACTCCAACCTTTCACACATACCTTGCTTCTGCAAAGTCTGAATTTCAATTTCCTTTTCCATGAGGATGGTATCTTTCTCCATTATAGGCTTTCTAGGGTTTTTCAACTCGGAAAAAAGAAGAGCAGTGGTTTCTTCCCACTGTTACTGTACCCCCAGGGGTTGTTCCTTTTCTTCCATTTTCCGTTGTACGGCAGCCAGCTCAGCCCTGCACACATGCTCAGTTTCCTCCATAGCGATGGCCTCCATTTGCTGCTGGTGTCTCTGTTCCAAGCCTACAATGGCCTCTCGGTGAGCTGCCATGCTCTCTTGGTGAGCCTGTTGTTGAGCTGCAATGTTCTCTTGGTGAGCCTGTTGTTGAGCTGCAATGCTCTCTTGGTGAGCCTGTTGTTGAGCTGCAAAGCTCCGCTAAAAATCCGCATTTTCCTGCTGTTGAGCTGCATTTGCCTGCTGTTGGGCTGCATTCGATATAATCAGTTGTTTCAACATCTCCTCCATTTTGGGCTTACTTTCCATCTGAGAACACTGTGTCTCCATAACCGTTTCATTTACTCCAGCGTTGGTAGGGACAACAACCTTTCTCTTTAGCCGATTCCGTTCAGGCATGGATGGGGCTGGTTCAGACGGTAGCATCCCCTCCATCCATAGAATCCGGTCTCTCATTTCAGCGATCCTTGCATCTTTCAGGCGCTTTGACCGCCCCATCTTCGGTCACTCCACAATAAATTTTTCACAGTCCAGCAAAACTTTTAAGACCACTGTCTCTTTGAAACTTAGTAGTTTTTTTTTCTCTCTCTTGCAGGATCTCCTTTCCTGTACACACAGTTTGTGCAGTCCCTTGCACCAGACACAGTTCATCAAAAAATTTTTAGACCGCTGTCTCTTTAAAACACGTTTTTTTCTCTTTCAGGATCTTCTCTCCTGCACACATAGATTGTGCAATCTCATGCACCAGACAAAGTTCATCAAACATATGCACTTCTTTGCAGGGATCTCTGCTTCTGCCCGCATCCTCCACCATATGTGCGGGATTAGCTCGGTGGCGGGTGTGGATGACCCCTTTGGGGGTGCGTTTACACAAGGAGATAGCCGAGAAGTGGTTGCAAACAACAGTGTGGTTTATTCATGCAAGATCTCTGCACACAAGTGCAAGCTCCAAAAACAGCATACTTCAAAATAAACATAAATAAAATAAATCCTTGCCACTGTGGGCGGCTACCTTCACACACTGGAACCTATCTAATGAAGTCTGTCCTCAACCTACTGTTGGGCAGACTTGGCTGATCACACAGCAGACTCTCAATAGTCCATGTTTTATCTCTTCACATTGAACATGTCCCTTTTCCTCTTCACATTGAACATGTCCCTTTTCCTCTTCACATTGAACACAGTTCATCTATTTCTTCCCACATAGAAATAGTTCAAGACCTCACCTTGAGTAGCCTTCGGTCTTACATAATTTCCCCTTCACACAGGAAATGTCCATTGGTTTCTTTTCACCTAGAAACGATCCAAGACCTCACTTCGAGTAGTCTTCACACTTGTTACCCTCCTCAGCTTCACATCGCTTCCGGAGGTCTTCCCCATGCTCACACAGCTTTCAGGGGGCACACGTCTGTCTGTCCTCCTCTCCCAGCCCACACGGCGACAGGAGGCAGCAATCAATAGAACTTCCTCTGGACAAATTATAGAGGCCTTCATTTCCTCATTCCGAACAGCTGAAGGCCTTTCAACTTCCTGCTGGCTATCTCTGCAGCCAACACCCTATAGTAATTGGTGAACTTTCTAAATCAGGTGGAAATGTATCTCCTGTCTGTGACTACATCCCAAGATTTACCTGACTTCCTGTCACAGTACACTGTATGGGAGTGTAAAACTCTGTTTTCATTAGATTGTGAATGTCAGGGTCTGTTCTCAACAAGGTCCACCTGGGCAGTAACATTGTGGGGGGAAAACTGTATAAAACTGTTTAAAAGTCTGTTTCTTGTTCAATAAAGGGTTATACTTCACCCTCAATCTATAGTCCTGTCTCTCACTGGGGGAAATCGGCTACAAGGGATTGCTATGTCCTCCATATTCTCCTTGGATAATCACTAAGCTCTTGTAAGAGCTTGTGTAAGAGCTTGTTCTGCTGCATTCTCTGGGGAAAGAGGTTCACACACGGAAACCTGGAGCCTTGTCGTAGGTCCAGGGTGGGTAGGAGGCACCTAACCAAGCTGCGGCGGTTCGTGGGGTCTGAAGTGGTTACGGTGTCTGGTGGAGTGCTTGGAGCCCTCGGAAAGCACTAGGAGCATCGGTCTACGGAGATACCCGGTCGGGGTGGCGGTTGATCCGTTGCAAGGACAATAAAGAATGATCACTGGAGAATAAATATGTATATCTACTTTGTATCGTCCTTATTGGTGATTGTATTGAAGTGTGATACTGTTGAGTACAACATTAATGCTTGTTTGATAAGTTTTTTGTTAATACAGAAGAACTAAATCTGTTCTCAGAAGTTTCCAAGATCTGTATTGGATTGAGCAAGAGGTTGAAATGGAAAAATTAATATGGATTTAGTGATGTATAATCTTTGTGCATATAGTGATGAACACACTATAAATGTTATCATGAATGTAATTTTAACCATGGTGAATTGACAAATTTTGATGGACGTCCTTTAATGAAAATCCATGTGGTGATAATTATAATGAGCTCGTTAATTATGGGTAGAAAAGAGTACACTCATTTAAAAACATGGCCATATGTTTTGTCTGGAAAGTGTTTTGAATATGTATTTTGTGTTAACCATTTGTTTATTTCCAGGTGGGAAATGTAATGATAACCCACTAAGACCTTTCATTTTTGTTTGGTTCCTAGATAGTACTAAACAGCATCCATCCACCTGTCTGATATGGTTTGATGTCCAAGAACCAAAGACGAAGATTACAGCATACACTGACAACTTGCGTCATAATTGTTGATATTTTCTTTATTTATGTGAATGTAATGACTTTTTGTAAGAACTGATTGTAATTAATTTTTTACACTAAATGTGGTTTTACTTCTTCCTGTGCTGTTTCAGTTTCCTGTGTGTATTTAGCTGTATTATAGCACCATATACTTTAGTATATTCTGCCATAATCATAGTGGCCTGTAAGGCAGAACCACTTTTGGAGTGCGAAAACGTTTTGAAAACAGAATCCACAGGATGTGCACAGTACAGGAAGAGAACAGGTGATACTATAATGTAAAGGTAATTTTCATAATTGTTGTAATCATGATTACTGTAAATTTAAAAGCAAGTCCTTCAAAATAAGGTGCTGAAAAAATGGATTTTTGTAAAATCTTACCGTAAAATTCTTTTCTCTTAAGCTCATTGACAGACGTAGTCCTCCTTGATTAATATCAACTCGGGTTATACTGCCCTCTACAGGAGTAGGACTAGACAGGAAAGAAAACGTTCTGGCCACACCCTAGGGGCAGTCCCAGAGGGTATATCCTCTCACTTCCTGCTACAGCAAATCAGTTATGTCACAAAGCAGTGTTTAGAGAATTTAACCCAACCCAACTCAAAAACAGAGGGGCGGGTACTACGTCTGTCAATGAGCTTAAGAGAAAAGGATTTTACGGTAAGATTTTACAAAAATCCATTTTTCTCTGTCGCTCATTGACAGACGTAGTCCTCCTTGATCAATATCAACTCGGGACGTCCCAAAGCAGTGCCACAAATGAGGGGTGGGAAAATGGAAATCAAAATCCAATCTAGAAGGCCCAACCGGTGCCAACTAGAAGTTTTAAAGGCTCATCAATCACACGATGAGACTCAACTGAAATTCCAACGGAAAAAAATCCTCGAGGTAGACCACCGGTCTCCTCAAATTGCGACCTGCAAAACCTTTGCGCCAAAAACCCAAAAATTTGCGGCCAAATGAGGCATCCGCCGATGCCATCACATCAACTTTATAAAATTTTGTAAAGGTATGAACCGACGACCAGGTAGCCGCCTTGCACACCTGGACCACTGATGCCTGATGGCGGTAGGCCCAGGAAGTACTGAGCGCTCGAGTGGAGTGCGCCTTAACAGGGAACGAAGGATTCCGACCCTTAATAGAATAAGCCTGTACCACCGTCTGTCTAATCCATTTGGAGATAGTCGTGGCAGATGCAGGCAACCCCTTTCTGGGGCCATCCGTGATCACAAAAAGTGAATCCGTCTTACGGAAAGATTCCGTAGTCTTCAGGTATACCCTGATTGCCCGAACCACATCCAAGGAATGCAACGCATATTCCTGAGGATGATTGGGCTTAGGACACAAGTAAGGTAGCACAATATCTTCATTCAGATGAAAATCTGAAACCACCTTAGAAAGAAAGGATGGCTTCGGATGAAGAACTACCTTATCCCTATGAACCACTAGATATGGGGAATGGCATGATAATGCAGCCAGTTCTGACACCCTGCGTGCAGAAGTGATAGCCACCAAGAAGGCCACCTTCTGGGATAATGAAAGCAAGGGAATCTCCCTGATATTTTCAAAGGGAGGTTTCTGAAGAACCGACAAACACCAAATTAGGATCCCAGGGCGGTAAGGGCGCGCGCACTGGCGGAGCCAAGTGCCGCACCCCCTGGACACCAAGGAATGAGTAGCCCAAGGCTTCTGAAAGAAGATTGCTAATGATGAAACCTGACCCTTGATAGTGCTCAAGGATAGTTTCTGCTCAACCCCCTTTTGCAGAAAAGCCAAGATTCGGGTCACCGAATAGGTACGTGGGGGAAATTCCAAAGATTCACACCACGCGATATAAGTCTTCCATGTGCGATAATAGACTTTGCTGGAAGTCGATTTCCTTGCTTTAATAGAGTAGGAATAACTGAAGCTGGCAACCCTCTGTCCTTCAGTACCTGGGTCTCAATAGACAGGCCATTAAAACCAGCGACTGTAAAGCACGATGGAAGATCGGTCCTTGAGACCGCAGATCCTCCCTGAGAGGAAGTCTCCAAGGAGCGTCCGCGACTAGCCTGTCCAAGTCGGCGTACCCGGCTTGACGAGGCCAGCTTGGAATTTCCAGGATAACTGGAGTTCCCTCCATCTCTATCCTGCAGAGAAATCTCAGCAGCAATTTGAGAGGGGGGAAGACATATAGTAGCTGATACTGCCTTTACAGGCCATTCAGCGCGTCTGCTGCGTCCGCTAGAGGATCGCGGGTGCGAGCCCTGTTGAGCCAACCTACCAACAGATCCATATCCGGGGTGCCCCAATGAAGGGACAGCTGGTGAAATGCCTCTGGATGAAGAGACTATTCCTCTTGATCCAGAATCTGACGGCTGAAATAATCTGCCTGTCCACCCCCGTGATAAATATCGCGGAGAGAACTGGAACAACTGTTCCCCCAATAAGAATGTTGGCCACTTCTATGGCCGCCAGGGCACTCTTGGTGCCCCTTGGTGATCGACCTAAGTCATGACCGTGGCATAGTCCGATTGGATCCGAACCGGGCTGCCCTGGAGCTGCTCGGTCCAGTAAATCAGACAAAGTCTGATCGCTCTCAGTTCCAACACATTTATCGGTAACCTGGAATTTATCAGAAGAAATGACTTCCCCTGGCTGAGCATCGGAGACCGAAGCCACCAGACCAGAGCCTCCCTGCTCCGCTCAATCAATCGGATCCGATTGTCCAGGGAATCGGGATTGCGATTCCATATGAGAAGAATCTCCTCTTTGGAGAATTTGGGTATGAGACTGGGCAAACGGTACTGCCTCTAAGGAGGCGACCATCAATCCCAGCCAGTTGACGGACAGCAACATCCGAATCATTGACTGAATCTTCTGGAGTTTCTCCGCATGGAGAAACACTCTTGCCAAGGATGTATCCAAAATTAGGCCTAGATAGTTCAGTCTCCTGGTGGGAACCAGGGATGATCTTTGGGAAAAGCAACGAAAACGTTGATGTCCTGCGCAGATGGGGATATGAGGATAGGCATCCTAAATGTCTATGGACGCCAGGAAATCCCCCTGATGCAGGGAGGCCACCACTGTATGGATGGACTCCATCTCTTCCAAGACCAGAATTGGACGCACCTAGCCCTTTTTCCTGGGCATTGTGAACAAGTTCGACTAGAACTCCTCCAAGGAATGGGAACTACCACTGCTTGTTGTATCAAGCTGTCCCCCGCAAAGCTTTTAAGCGACCCGGGGATGTCGACTATTGGAAGGGAAGAATCGCACCGGTGGAAGTGATCGAAACTCGATCTTGTATCCCGACCATATGACCTTGCGAACCCCTTTATCTGGGATTCTGGAAAGCCCTGGATCTGGAAACCGGTGAAGACGTCCCCCCACCCTAGAGATGGGTGGGGCCCATTCTGTCATTCCAACGGGATAACAGTGGCTTTATTTAGTCTGGAAATCGGTGAGTCCACTATTGGTGGTACCGTCCATCTTTGTAATGAGGTATTCCTCAAAATGATAGCGCCTAGCCATGCGTTTGGAAATAGCAGGGCTCATTTACGGACGACCCTATTTGGGCAAGGGAAACCCTTCACCATTTTGGTAGGCTTGCTAGTACCAAAAAAGGAATAAGTCTCAGCTACCTCTGCCGGTGTAACCTCAAGATTTAAGGTTTCCCGGACAGACACAACTAGTGCTTCCACCAACGCTTCTTGTGCTATGGCGGAGGCAGAAGCGTCCTCCTTACTGTCTAAAGAGACCGTACCTGAGACAACAACCCCAGAAAAGGGACTGCAATGACCAGCTCAGAATCCGTATCTGAGGTATCAGATGACATAGGGGTAGGCGGGGGTCGCTCTTCTTGACCCCCGTCCCTGACAGGCTACCTCCACCCGGGATACCAAAGACTCCAAAACTGCTGATAATGCATCATCACAAGTGGGGTACTGGAGGGTCCTGCGGCCACCCTGAGGGGATCAGGTGGGGATACATGTGTGGCAGGGTTCATGTAACAAGACACTTGCCAGCAAACACAAAAAAATTAATTGCAAGAAAAAAACATAATTTTTCTTTTTTTCTTTTTTTTTTAACTTAGTCCCCCAGCGCAGTAGCGCCCCTCAGTCTACCTGCTTGGACCCCTCAGAAAGAGAGAGAGAGACCCCAAGGCTCACCTGATGCACAGAAGTTTCTTATCAACCTGCTTCCAGCACTGTCTGTTACAGACAGGAAGTCTTTGGCTTCCTTTCCCTGGGCCAAGGAGGCGGCTCCGCCCCTTTACACGCCTTCCGGCGCCTCCCAATTACTCCACGAGGTGTTTGGTCACCTCAAACATGGCCGCCCCCATGCTGGAGACACGAAGCTACGCCAATATGGCGGCCTCGTGCGATCTGCAGGAAAATGGCGGCGGCCTGTGTAGGATAGCGGCGGCTTGCAAGTTAGCAGCGGCCTGCGGGATGTGTGCATTCGGCCTGTGCGGCCTGCGGGAGGTGTCCTCGGCCTGCGGGAGGCTGTGCGGCCTGTGGAAGTGACCGGCTTTCTGGAGGGATGGCGATCTGTGGCTGCAGTAACTCAGGCATAGGCATCGGCCTGTGTACACACTAGACAGGTAGGATACCTCTATACCTCAATAGTAATGCCTTTTAGTAGTCTGCCACTGACTTACAGTCATATAGTGACTTTAGATAGTCAGCTCCCAAACCAAGCCTCCTGGTTTCTATTCACAAAAATCA
This sequence comes from Pelophylax lessonae, assembly GCF_965119305.1. Classification (NCBI taxonomy): domain Eukaryota; kingdom Metazoa; phylum Chordata; class Amphibia; order Anura; family Ranidae; genus Pelophylax; species Pelophylax lessonae. The sequence goes on along the minus strand of NC_138776.1, from coordinate 9,245,913 downwards.
CACTCAAATTGTGGGATCTGTGACCTGTTATAGGATAGAGGGGAGACCCAGAAAACCGAGTGTCCGACCATCCCAGAGAGGGGCCCGCGTCCACCAACAAACCCGACAGGGGGAGAGGGGGAACATTCTACTCACCATACCGGAACCAGGCGGGCGTCAACTCCTGACAGAACCCCTCTCCACCGGGGTGGGGGGGGCTGTCGACCAATACGGACGCCGTGACTCTGTTGGTCATTGGCGTCCAGGCGAGACGTTTAACTCGCAGGGTCAGTCCTCGTCCAGTGGGACTATGTCGCGGCCGACCCAGCGCGGAGCTATGGCCTGCACGCGCTCGTAGGCTGAACTGGGGTGACCACTGGATCTCAACATCCAGCCCGTCGCCCAGTTTCAGCGTACTTGCTTGAAGATCTCACAGGAACACTGGAGAAAAAAAGCTGTCTAAAAAAAGTATTTCTAAAAAAATCCTGCCAGGACCGAAGGTCCTAGCAAGGAATCTAGGTCCTTACTCCTAACTAGACAGAAAAAAACTGATTTGCTGTAGCAGGAAGTGAGAGGATATACCCTCTGGGACTGCCCCTAGGGTGTGGCCAGAACGTTTTCTTTCCTGTCTAGTCCTACTCCTGTAGAGGGCAGTATAACCCGAGTTGATATTAATCAAGGAGGACTACGTCTGTCAATGAGCGACAGAGAAATATTGATATATACATTGTTACACCCAACGATCCTGTGATACACTTGATTCAATTTTCTTGGTAAACAATTGTGAAATGAGATCGGTTCCCACATATGGTTTTCCTAATTTCTCCCTGATTGCTTGGGTTTATTACTGGCATGTACTTATTATTATGGTGACACAATATGTATGGGTCATATGTATGCACATACTGGGGTCAGTGTAGACCAGAGCCAGTTAGCCTGTCAGGATATCCTTAAAGCGGAGTTCCGGCCTCAAATACCTTTTTTAACTAAAAATACCCCTATAATACTAATCCATCGCCCTTTACAGAACCGCTATTCTCATACTTACAAGGTGTACAGTATTGGATTTTAGTCAAAATCTTACTTTTAAAAACGCTGTCTGGGCGCGGCCATCTTGGATGTGGTCATCTGAAGCCGCAGTGTAATCTGCTGTGTCCTTCTTCCTGATTCCAGGGAGTGTTCTGGGAGTTCTTCCTGATTCCAGCCTCCTGGGAGTGATGACAAACAGCTCCCAGGATGCAATGCAAAGGCGGAAGTGATGTCAGTGGCCGTGGCCACAGAGGGGGGAGAAGGAGGAAGTACAATCAAAAATGCCCTGAAAAGAAGGTAAGGGACCCCCCAAAAAAATTTGAAAATGCCCAATTGTTGATCAGCATAGTGAGCACTCCTGGAATCACTAAAGTTGCAAAATAGGCCGAAACTCCACTGGGAGGAGACCGGAATACACAGAGGAAATGCGCACATTAAGTAGTTTGAAGTTGGGCCTATAGTTGAATAAAGATTTGTTTAGATACAGAGTAGTGGGTGATGTTCCTGTACCAATATTTCATTTGTTTATTTTTTTTTGTGTTAGGCCAGGTTGCTAGGGATCATGGATTTAACTGTTTAGAAATCTATGAGAGGCTATGAGAAGCTATATGGGCATTGTTGTTAGTTATGGAATGTTGGCTGACAGTCTTGGTAACACACCTGCCTTGACGTCAACCACAAGCATATTGGAGAAAGGAGACAAAGGCTTTTGACGGCAGCAACCGTCCACAAAGACTTTGCCACTGATCAGCAGCTGAACTGCTGGTGCAAGTTCCACCTGTTCTGGCGGTCAATTACCTGAACTATTCTATCCGCTATCATGGTCAAGTACCTGAATTGTTCTGACAGTGAAGTACCTAAACTGTTTTATCTGCTCTGATGGTCAAGTGCCTGAACGGTCTGTAAAGTTCCACCTACCATGGTAGTTATGTACCTGTACATTTATGACTTGTGAGCTGCAATAGTCCAGAGGATATGGACTTTGTACTCTACAGTTCTTTCAGTTCTACTGCAATGCAATTGCTGTGCTGCAGCTGCTATGTGATCACCGGATGTCTAAGACTCTGCTGTCCATCATCAGGTATGGGGGACTTTGGCAAGTTTCTACGCTTTGAAACTCTTGGAAAATAAAAGTGTTATGTTCATACCCGCTCGCTCCTGTGCTTTCGAAAGGAAAATTTTGGTGTTCTTCTGTTAGTCCAAGATATAGTTTTATTTTATTTTTTTTTATACTTTTTGAGCTTTGGATATTTTTTTATATTTTTCAGCCCTAACATAGCCTAATCCGATTTTCTGGGCAGGTAAATCAGACAGGAAAAAGGAAAGTAGGCATGTACACTTTAGATAGATACATTTTAGTTTCCCCCTTTCTTATTTAAGATAAACCAGGGGGTGGGAGAATTATTCTTTTTGTTTACACTTATCAGGGGCTTTCTGACATGTTGCCTTTATGTAAAGTTGGAGTCATTATATGATATTTATGAGCCAGGGGGTGGAGTGCTGGGGAAATTGTATATTACATATTTCCTTATTAATAAAGTGGCTCACTAACGCATTCAAAGCCTCCTCTCAGACCTGGTCAAGAAGCCATATAAGGTCATATGTATAGCTTATACCTTTCTGATGTAAGGCTTGAGGAATGCAGGATGACCAAGCCCACCCTTCCCCTTAAAAGGTGAAATCACTGTCCAAAAAATGGATAAGCGAACCCCTTCTCACTGAATGTCATATTGTTGCTTACAAGGGTGTTGGCCAGGGTGGTCTTTTCCATTTTCAAATCTAAATATCACTGCCCAAACTGGTAAGACTTTAGTCTCACCCAGAACAGCCATGAGGCAAGTGTCTGGTCCTGATTACCGGGCCATGTTGCATAATAGTAAATGGGACTCCATGGCGGGAAACATCTTTAGTTAAGTATTCTTGTTATATTTTCTTTATCTTTGTATCTGTCATTACTTTTAATAAATTTTATACTTTTAAGTATTTGTGTGATCTCTCTTTGCACATTGAACAAAACCCCAAAAATCGTGACAAAAACAAACAATCAGTAAAAAAAGTCCAAAAATAAAGTGCAAAAATACTGCAATTAAGGTAATCTTCGGACAGTGCAAGGAAGCTCCAGTTTCCACACCATGCACACCAGAGTGCCCTTCACCCCACCTTATGGGTATTTTTTTTTTGCCCCTGGTCTTCCCCTTGGTCCGATATCTGGGAGCTGTGATCCCACTGTATGTTCTTTGCCAGCCCTACGGGAATGTTTTCTGGTTTGTTATTTTGATTTCAGCTTGGTTGTGGATAGGTTCTGTCCACTTTCATCTTTTTGTCTTGGTATTCCCAGGTGGCTCTTAACCTCTTAGCTGCCATAACCCTGGTATTTCTCTACACAGCGGGCGGTGCTCTTTTGCATAAAAGTGGCCCCAGCGGCGGATTCACCGTGGGATCAGTTTTATGGGTGGCTGGAGAGGTGCCCACCCCCCTTCCTCTGCTTCCCAGTCATTTTCCCAGCTTACCAGTGCCATCTGTAGAAAGGAAAACTATCCAGTCCTTCCGGGTCCCAGGCAGGAAGTTCAGTGAGGGCAAGATGGCCCCCACTCAACTCTATGGCCTTGGAGGACCAGAGGGACATCATACGTTGCTTCTGCCCAACAATTTTAAAAGGTCCTATTTTTTTTACTTAAAAGGTGAATTTTTTTTTTTTTTTTAACTTTTAAGTGTAGATGTGATTAAAGAGCACCTGTCCTGTTTATTTCTATTATAAGGGATGTTTATTTTTTTTAAGTTTTAAAGGGACAGTGTAAAAAGAAAAAGGGAAAATAAAGAAGAAAAAAAAAATTGTAAGCGCCCCGTCCCTCCGAGCTCACATGCAGAAGCAAACGCATAACCAAGTCACGCCTACATACAGTATGTAAACGGTGTTCAAACCACACGTGAGATATCGCCGTGATCATTAGGGTGAGAACAATAATTCTAGCCCTAGACCTCCCCTGTAACTCTAAACTGGTAACCTGTATAGATTTTTAAACCATCACCTATAGAAATTTTTAAGTACCAATGTTTGTCGCCATTCCACACAATTTTGAAGCATGACATGTTAGGTATCTATTTACTCTGCGTAACATTATCTTTTATATTATAGAAAAAAATTAAGCTAAATTTACTGTGTTACTATTTTTTAATTTAAAAAAACCTACCGTTAGTTCACCGGTAACGGTCTTTTCTTACGAGCCTTTCCAGGACGGCCCAACATGAGAGATGATAGGCTCCTCCCTACTGGAAACACAATCAATTAAGAACATTTAAAAGGCCCCACCCTTCCCCTCTAGCCCCAGTTGTAATAGAGTAACTTCCAACAACCGAAATTTAATTGAGGGAAATGTTTTAGACAATATTATAGGCATTTATCACCTACAGTCATGCATAACATTATGCACCCCTTTAAATAGGGTGGGTAGGCGAGCCGTCCTGGAAAGGCTCGTAAGAAAAGACCGTTACCGGTGAACTAACGGTAGGTTTTCTCTCCTCACCTTTCCAGGACGGCCCAACATGAGAGGATAATAGAGACCTGCCTACCTTAGGGTGGGACCACTGCCTGCAAGACTTTTCAGCCAAAGGCTAGGTCTTGTTGAGACAGTATGTCAATGCGGTAATGTTTCAGGAAGGTGTCATAACTGGACCAGGTGGCTGCCGTGCGGATTTGTTCCCATGAGGCTCCTGCCTTCTCAGTCCAGGATGTGGCGACGGCTCTTGTTGAGTGCGCTTTTATCTTGGTTGGAGCAGGAAGGCCTGACAATTCATAAGAAGTGGTAATTGTTTGCCTAATCCACCTTGCTAGTGAAGGCTTTGAAGCCTGCAAACCCTTCCTAGGCCCTGAATGAAGGACCAGTAGATGGTTTGATCTCCTGAAATCTTTTGTTCTTTCTAGATAGGTGAGGAGAGCTCTTCTCACATCAATACAATGGAAAGTTTTTTCCCTGTCATTTTTTGGTCTATCACAGAAGGAAGGTAGATTTATCTCCTGCGTCCTATGAAAGGAGGATGCTACCTTAGGTAAGTATAAGGGATCTGGTTTTAGGACTATCCTATCTGGGAAAACCAACATAAAAGGCTCTTTAATAGACAGAGCCTGTAAATCACCTATTCTTCTAGCTGTAGTGATAGCTAACATAAAGGTTATTTAAGGATAGAAACTTTAAAGAAATTTCTTCTATTGGTTCAAAAGGATCTTTAGATAATGTCTCTAAGACCTTATTTAGGTTCCAGGGAGGGAACCTGTCTTTTATAATAGGAGTAACTCTACTCCTGGCTAACAAAAATCTCTTAACCAGTGGATCTTTTTCCAAACTGGTGTCTAGGAAAACAGAAAGAGCTGCGATTTGCACCTTGAGGGTGTTAACTGCCACACCCTTATCTACTCCATCTTGCAAAAACTATAAAATAATTGGAGTAGAGGTGGAAGCAAAATTCTTTTGTTTCCGCCAGGTACCGAATCTCTTCCAAATTTTAGTGTAGATTTTTCTGGTTACCGTTTTTCTACTCAGTAAGAGTGTATCTATCACTCTATCTGAGCATCCCTTTGCCTTGAGTATTTTTCTTTCAGTAACCAAGGAGTCACAGGACGGAACTCTGGGTACTGATGTTGTACTAGACTCTGGGATGTAAGGTCCGAGGGAACTGGTAGATGCCACTGGCGAGCCATGGGCATTACCTCCTGGGATAGGGATCCTGCTCTTTGGAGAGGTCTGGGAGTGGACCGAATTAAATTCCGTCCTTGATCCCCGGTTCATTTGTGGATTCTTTCTGGAAAGGGTATCAGAGGAGGGAAGACATTGGCTGGTTTGCGTAGCCGCTGTCTGTTTCTGACATGGTTGGACCCCCACTTCAGAGAGTTCTGGGCCTGTGGAAGGAAGATGGGTTCCTTGTGCAAGGATTTTATCCTTCTTGCCCAGAGGCGTTTTTGGAAGGATCTTAGTTTTCCTGTCAGGGGTTGATCCCCTGAAGTGGCCGGGATGCTTCCTGTATTCTTTTGAGTTTTGATCTGGTAGTGTTTTTCCATGGGTCTTGATGCCACCAGGAAGTGGGAACAAGGCCCTCAGAAACACCGGTTTTTTGGTGCTGGCATGAGCACCAGTAACTTCCCCAGTCTTTGAATCCTTGGAAGCATCTTGGGTTTTTCCCTTGCCTTTCTTTTGGGAATGTGTATAGGGGTTGTTGTTAGAGGGACTATAAGAGCAGTTTTTGGATTGTAGTCTATTTGCAGGGAGTTGGGGGAGAAAAGGGAGGTTGTCACTCTTTTTGTTAGAAAAAAGGGATCCAGTCCAACCCTTCTTATGACTGAAAAGTCACTTTTTGTCCCTAATAGCTGCGTTGGAGGAAGAAGGAAAATTTCTTGTCTTATCCCTCCGGAAGCTCCAATTTTTTGTAGCTTCTCTCCTGTTTGGCTGCTTATTATCCCTAGGGCCACGAAAAAACTTTTTATTGGTTTGTTTTGTTTTTGTGGCAAATTCAACCCCTTTTTCTGAGGATTTAGAAAGGACTTCATCAAGCCCTGAACCAAACAAGAGAGATCCCTCGAATGAAAGACCACAGAGCTTGGTCTTGGACGTGATGTCTCCTTCCCATTCCTTAAGCCAAATGGACCTTCTAGCGACACAGGAAGCTGCTAGGGCTGTCCCAATTGCTTTAGCATTGGAATCCCAAGCTTTTCCCAGTAATGTCTCTACTTTCCTATTCATAGTATCTTGGATACTACCTGCATCAAGAAAGGAAAGGTCTGATTTCCTGGAGACCTGTGCTAGGGGGGAATCTATTTTTGGCCTTTTAACCACTTAAGCCCCGGAAGATTTTACCCCCATTCCGACCAGGGGGTATTTTGCGATTCGGCACTGCGTGACTTTAACGGACAATTGCGCGGTTGTGCGATGCTGTACCTAAACGAATTTAACGTCCTTTTTTTCCCACAAACAGAGCTTTCTTTTGGTGGCATTTGATCACCTGTGTGATTTTTTGATCACGCGCTATAAACAAAAAAAGAGCGTCAATTTTGCAAAAATAATATTTTTCACATTTTTTTTATATGAAATTCCCCCCCAAAAAAATGTAAAAATCTAAATTTTTTAACATTTTCGGCCAATTTGTTTTATGCTACATATGTTTGGTAAAAAAAATTGCAAAAAGCGTATTTTGATTGGTTTGCGCAAAAGTTATCGCGTTTACTAACAAAGGGAAAGATTTTTGTCATTTTTGTTGTTTTTTTTTTAACGCGTAATAGCGGCGATCTGCGATTTTTTTTGAAGTACTGCGACATTGCGGCGGACAGATCGGACCCTTGACTGACATTTTTGACACTTTTGGGGTTACCAGTGACATTTCTACAGTAATCAGTGCTATATATATGCACTGTTACTGTAAAATTACACTGGCAGTGAAGGGGTTAACTTTATTTGAGAGGGAGGGGCTGTGTGTGTCCCTAGGGGCGTGCTTCTAACTGTGATTGGCTGTGGCTTTAGCTGTAGTTACACTGATCAATGGTTCTACATAGTAGAACCGAATGATCAGTGTTTCTACACAGGCGAGAATGACAGGCAGCTTGTTTACACAAGCTGCCTGCCTTTCTCCCTCTCCCCCGCCCATTGCCGAGTGAGCGGCGGACATCGGGTCCGCCGGTCACAAGCGCGGGGGGGTCCGTGACTGAACGGGAGTGGGAGCGCGCCGGCGGCGGTGCGCGCTCGCTCCCCAGAGCCTCACAGGCTAGTGACGTATATATACACGTCACTTTGCCTGTGAGGGGCTGACCGCCGCAGTATATCTACTTGCGGCGGTCGGCAAGTGGTTAAGGAATTTATCTGCATCCTCATCTTTAAAGGAAAATCTTCTTTTCCAAGAATTCCCTTTGCTTAACCTGTTTTCAGGCACTTGCCATTGGTGAAGGATTAGACTCTTCAGGGAATGATGAATGTGAAAAACCCTAGAAGGGTTTCTTCCTATCCCCTTGTAGAGCTTGTCCTGTGCTGAGACCTCCTTAGGTAAATCAGGAATCTCTTCTGTAGCATATATAGCTTGAAGAAGAATCTGCATGTTTTCTAATCCAAACAGGTTTTTGGTAGACTATCTCCTGAGAGGTATCTGAGTCCCTATTATCCCCATCCTCTGAACAGGATGGGGAATTTGAGCGGTTATCTTCTGGGAATATACTATCTTCATATTCCACCTGTGCTGATGGAAGACCTTGTGTAGCTGTTGTAGTGGCTGCAGGCCCTGCTATACTGAGAGGGTTTTCCTGATGAGAAGTTCCTGCTTTTGCTGAAGGATCTACCTGTTCCACTCTGATAGCTGTAACTAAACTAGACCGTACTGCTGACATAGTAGAAAGCATTTGTTCTTGCATACTATTAAAAAAGTCTTTCATAAAGTCTGAAGTTTCCCTTCCTGACAATTTATGAATACACTTATAGCAGAATGGTCTAGTGTGGGAACTGGGTAACTTATCTGAACAATAACCACATCTCTTATGCACAGCAGGTACTGAAGTAGCCTCTTGTGAACCGCCCTGGGACTCTGGAAGACAGGATACAATAAACATTTAAGTATCACCCTTCCTAAAATAACATCAAAAAGTAGGGACCATAGCATGAAGGTAAAACAAACTACTAGGGTCAAGGAAATGAAATAGTTCCAGGCACATTTCGGCTACTAGCAGGCTTTCCCTAGGTCAGTAAGGATACGAAATATCACTTACCTTGTCCGACCTGGTTCTTAGCTGCCGACACCTGGGACTGTCTCTCCTCCTCCTTCCCTGGAGGTTGAGTCATGGAGGACCTCATTTCCGAAGCAGGAATCCTAGCTGTGGAAGTCTTGGAATCTGCTTTACCGCTGTCTAGCGGTTCCGGCGTCTCCTCCATGCTTCTTTTCCTTCCCATGTCACGCTCCTCTGACGTCTGCGCCGGAAGTTCCGGTTTGAGAGCAAGGTCTGGAACGCCTGTCCTCTTGATTGCGGCGGCGGGAAATTCAAATCTTCAAACAGGAGGAGAGCTGCTAGTGCCGGAGAACAAGACCTGGAACCACTAGGAAGTGACCGAGGGCTTGCCAATGGGCGACCTGTGAGTTCCCTCGGACGGGAGTGCAGGGACTGCTCCGCTCGTAAGGTGTCCCCCCCCCTCCACTCCAGAGAGTTTCAGCGAGGGGAGCCCGTGGCTTCTGCCGAACCTGGCTCACAGGGTACCTTCGTTGACTCCTACGAGTCTGCAGGTAAGTCTTTGTGCTGCATTTCTTTGGTAGGAAGAAACACAATCTAAACTGGGGCTAGAGGGGAAGGGTGGGGCCTTTTTAAATGTGCTTAATTGATTGTGTTTCCGGTAGGGAGGAGCCTATCATCTCTCATGTTGGGCCGTCCTGGAAAGGTGAGGAGAGAAAAGTGTATTTTTTGCAAAAAAAGTGCGTTTGTAAGACCGCTGCACTAATACGGTGTAACAAAGTATTGCAATGATCTTCATTTTATTCTCTAGGGTCTCTGCTAAAAAAAATAAATAAAACTAAATAATTTTGTGGGGGTTCTAAGTAATTTTCTAGCAAAAAATACAGAATTTAACTTGTAGACACAAGTGTCAAAAATAGGCCTGCACCTTAGGTGGTTAATCCATACTGCCACATTATTTGATGTACAACTTCTACATGGTAGACTTTTTATACCATTTGTACATATGGTTCTTCATTTTTTGAGACTCACTCCCTAATGTGGGACCCCTACTTTACTCATTCAGTCAGTCACTTTTATTTACTATTTTTACAGCAGTTTTTGCTCTTATATGTCAGAGTATTTTGTAGCAACCTAGCATCTATCAATTTTTTTTACTTGCCCTTATTGTTTGTTTGCAGGCTTCTGCCTGTTATCGCCTTAACTATCGTCACATCCATCCTCCAGGTGTTCCAAGGAGGTCCTTTCATCATCTGAGGGCTCCTGCCTTGCATCACTATCACCCTTATCACACCCCCCCCCCCCCGTATTCACTCTTTTTATCACCCTTCTGGTCCATGTTCCCGGTTTTTTGGAACTCTTTTTGTTTTTCCAGTTTTTGGAGACTCTGTTGCCCAATTCCCATGAGACATTTGGGATCCTTCAGTGATTGGCCTTGTTTATTTCCCCCTTCTCACAACTCCTAGATGGGACGGTGTGGACCAGTTGCCATCTTTTCTCCTGCGCCCCTGTTTTATGCTTGTTGGGGTCATGCTATTAACTTTACTTTTGGAATCTCAAGCCAGTATGAATTGATTTTGAACATTTTGTTTGAACTGTAAAGTAATCTTCAGAACTTCCCCTAAAACAAGTGTTTTCTTTTACTTCTAACGACCTGGTCTCTGCTTCCAGAAATACGAGTGTCCAATTTCTCCTGAGGAAGTGAGTGTTGTCTCGTGAAATGCATCAAGATATTATGTACAAGCATTTTCCTGCCCTATCCTCATGTCAGCACACAATGGGTTAATACCTCCTCTGGAGCCCACAGGACTACCTCTTCCTAGCTAAATAAGACAAGCCTTCCCCAAACTGAAATGTTCTTCTTTTTTTTGGTCATGCTCCAGGCCACCTGTTGATTGCAGTTGGTAAGTACTTTGTTTGCTGCAAGTATATTCCCCCTGCTCGACCTACCCTTTCAGGTTCAGCCTCTTCTAGAGTTGGAAGACTCAGAATGTTGGAAGTAAATCTTCCTAAAAACTGTGTGCCAGACTTCAGGAAAATGATGCTTAAACATCATTGATATTGTACAGATGTGGTATTAGAAAAGCTCTGCAGTGTCGCCATTGCCACTCCCTTGGGTTGTTTCCGGTCTTGTATACTTCCAAAGGGAAATCACATCTAAAGAGATGCAGACCCGGTTACTTTCTTTATTAGAGCCCTGCAAGTGCAGCAGCTGATTAATAATTATACAATCACTCCCATCGACATTCACTCCGCACATGGACACAGACAAACAGCATTTTCTTCAGAATAACAAAAAGGTAGGAATCTGCCACAAAGTTTGTTACAATCCCTGCAATGTACAGAGATCACTCAAAGGAAGGATTCAGGGAAGTCTACAAAATCGCAGCTGTATCAAAATCAATGGATGAAGGATGACCAAGAAGGAGAGGTGAAGATTAAAAAAAATACACTGGTCCTTCAAAGTGTAAAGAAATGCTTCCTATTTATGCTGATATGACTTTTGTCAGATAACATAGAAGGCTAGGGGGCTGAATTCGTACTGAAGTCCACCAGGAACCTTTTCCAAAATTGCATTGTGCGGAGATGATCAGAAGGGCATCATTGAATATTAAGGAAAATTGTTTTCATACTTACCGTAATTTTCCTTTCCTGGATCCTCCTCATGTCAGCCTACTATGGGTGAGCTCCGCCCCTCTGACCCCTTTAGGACAACCTGTAACTAGCCTTTAAAGTGCGGCTGTCTCCCCTAGGAAACTGTTCCCTTACAAGCCTCACGGCGGAGATCCAGGAAAGGAAAATTACGGTAAGTATGAAAACCATTTTCCTTACTCCTGGACCTCCTCATGTCAGCCTACTATTGGAAGTACACAAGCAATATTTCAGAAAGAGAGTGAATAAAGACTACAAAATAACTCAATCTGCTGTCTAAACCTATTTACACGAGAGAAAGCCGCAGAAAATCATATGAAGAAATTCCTCAGAAGGTAGCAAGGTCAGGACCACTCTTTAGTGGTGAATGAAAGTGTTTACCAGCATAGCCCGATGCTTACACTCTACTTCTGCCAACCCCCTGGCCTATATGCTCAAGGAACTGCCCTAGTTTTGTGCAATGTGCTGTAATTTCTGAAGACAGAGGAAGCCGCAGGGAGCTAGTTAAACTGAACCATCCTGACTGTTCAGGAAGGACTAACCCCTGCCAATGCCATGAAACTCCCCTAAACCCACTTGGGACACCAAGTGGTCATTCCTCTTGAAAAGAACATACTGATCCCAAGTAGGCCGAAGGGGAAGAATCAGACTGAATCCCTTTACATATTCTCTCTTTTTCATCTTCTGAAACAGCAGGAAGAGAGGTTTCTCAGTTCACTTGGAAAGTAGTCCATGGAATGTTGGAACTTAGGAAAAAACATCTGGTTGAAAAGACTGAAAGACGACTTTTTTTTTTTTTTTACAAAAAACGCATAATTCTGATACTCTCTAGAGAAGCAAGTATCCATCGCCACAGGATGTAGGGTTTACAATGGGTTGAATGCTACATCATTGCCTAACCAATTTGGTGGCATGCAACAAAATCTTAAACCTGAAGGAGACAAGGAATCTGAATTCTTTCGTGAAGAATCGCGCAAAAAGACTGCCACCTGTGGTGATAAGTGGCCTAGCCCGAATTTCTTGATTTTGCAATACGGAGCCTATTCTCCCTTAGAGATGTCCCGAACTGTTCGCCGGCGAACAGTTCCCGGCGAAATTCGCATGTTCGCCTCAGTGGGCGAACATATGCGATGTTCGGTCCGCCTCCTATTCATCATCATTGAGGCAAACTTTGACCCTGAACCTCACAGTCAGCAGACACATTCCAGGCCAATCAGCATACCCTCCCTCCCAGACCCTCCCACCTCCTATAAATAAGCAAGGGCAGCATCCATCTTAGATAATTTCTGAAGCAGTGTGTTAGTGAGAGCAGGGAAAGTGCTGCTGCTGTTAATAGCTAGGGACAGTTGTTAGTCAGTGTTCCCTGTCTTGTTAGTCAGTGTTCTTGGTCCACTCCTGCTGTAAGGACAGCATCCTTTATAGCACCCTAAAAAGCCCTTTTTAGGGCTGGTATTTGTGTAATTTTTTTTGAGATATATATATATATATATATATATATATATATATATATATATATATATATATATATATATTGTCCCCAAAAGCCCTTTTTAGGGCTGGTATTTGAGTATTTTTTTTCTATATATTTATCAGGCATTTTTGGAGGCAGGCATGACTTTTTTGGGATTAGTGTCGGGGGGGGTCTAAAAAGTGTACCTGTGAAGTACTGTAGCATGTCCAGAACCAGAAAAAAAAGATCATATAGTTATAAAAGGAGGGTTCCCACCATCCCTGCTCTACTGAAAAATGATCTTTTTTTCTGGTTCTGGACATGCTACAGAGCTGAAACTTCACAGGTACACTTTTTAGACCCCCCGGACACTAAATCACACAAAAAAAGTTTTTAAAAATTGTCATTTTGATAGAGAGCCAATTATTGGAAAAATTAAAAAAAAAAAAAAATTCTTTGGATTTATTGTCTGGGGGGTCTAAAAAGTGTACCTGTGAAGTTTCAGCTCTGTAGCATGTCCAGAACCAGAAAAAAAAATAGAATTAGGGTTAGGGCTAGGGTTAGGCTCAGGGCTAAGGTTAGGGTTATTTTTAGTGCTTAGGGTTAGAGGGCTAGGGTTAGAGGGGTAAGGGTAGGGTTACTAACTCGAACCCTAAGTATCTCACCGTAACCCTAACCCTATCCCCTAACACTAAACCTAACCCTCTAACCATAACCCTATCCCTCTAAGCCTAGCCATAAAAATAACCCTAACCCTAAACCTAACCCTAACCTTAAACTTAACCCCCTAACCCTAATCCTAATTCGTAATTTTTTTCTGGTTCCGGACATACTACAGAGCTGAAACGTCACAGGTATACTTTTTAGACCCCCCAGACACTAAATCCAAAGAAATTTTTTATTTTTTTTTTATTTTTCCAATAATTGGCTCTCTATCCAAAATTACAATTTTTAAGAACTTTTTTGTGTGATTTGGTGTCTGGGGGGGGGGGGGGGTTAAAATGTGTACCTGTGAAGTTTCAGCTCTGTAGCATGTCCAGAACCAGAAAAAAAATTAGAATTAGGGTTAGGGCTAGGGTTAGGGTTATTTTTAGTGCTTAGGGTTAGAGGGTTAGGGTTAGAGGCGTAGGGGTAGGGTTACTAACTCTAACCCTAAGTATCTCACCATAACCCTATCCCCTAACACTAAACCTAACCCTAACCCTTAAAGCCCAGTTCCTGTCCCATTTTGGTCGGTTGTGGTCTGTTTGCGGATGTTTGCGGTGCGTTAAACGGGGAGTTTGGTCTGTCACTGTGAAGCGGGCGTAACCCTTACACTACCTGATCGATACAATATCATACCTGATCGTATACACACACTGGATGTTTTAAAGCAAGTTATTCGAAACAATTTAGGAATGTTAGGTGATTTATGCCCTTTATGGATTAAAACCCGACTCTGCGTCAACTACGTAATTTTCCATGGGAGTTTTGCCATGGATCCCCCTCCGGCATGCCACAGTCCAGGCGTTAGTCCCCTTGAAACAACTTTTCCATCACTATTGTGGCCAGAAAGAGTCCGTGTGGGTTTTAAAATTCGCCTGCCTATTGAAGTCTATGGCGGTTCGCAATTTTCGCCGGTTCGCGAACATTTGCCGATGTTCGCCGTTCGCAAACATTAAATTTTATGTTCACGACATCACTATTCTCCCTCTGGCAATATAAAATGATCACCAATATCACATTTCAACCTACAGACCATCCATTTCCTACTTCCAAAATCTGGATGGAAATACTAGTCTCCTGGAGTATGAAATCATGGCAGCACAATAGTCAAACTGGCCAATGAATCCTTGGAATCATCCTGAAAATTAGCAAAGCTGGAGGGAAAAAACGACACCAGGTGGAGCTTCCAGATCTTAGCCAATGCGCCCTGACCTATGGTCTGAGAGTCTCGGGACCAGGAAAAGTTGAAAGGACCCTGGAATATCTCTGCTGACCCTACCAGAGCTACGGGCAGCGTAACCTAAACTTTTAAGAAGAACCACACTTGTTCCAGGTTGAGAGTCAATTCACAAGGATCTATGAATTTTCTGGTCAATCAGACTGGTAAAACTCTAACCCTGGAAGATTTAATACCCTCCAAGATAAAACCTGCACTCGGGACAAGGGATAAAAAGAGCACCATACACTCTAGAGTGGTAGACTCCTGACTCCCTTTTGGTGGACTAAGCAAATTACCATGGTAGTTGTCTGAACAACACCCCCAGACCTCCTAAGAGAGACCGAATTGGTATCAGAACAAAACCGACTGCCTCTGGTTTCAACAGACTCAAACTGAGTTTAAGTCTTGCCATCTCTAATCCTTGGCATAAAGACCCACACACTGAGTACCCCAGTCCCAAGGACTGCCGTGTCTAGACACTAGTTTGGCAAGATGGCGATTAAAACCACAAAACTGTCAACCATACTCTCCTTCCCAACTCCATCCAATAGAAAAGGAGGTGAAACCATGCTCCAGAGACAAAAATCTAAACCCCAGCAATAGGCAAGTTATTTGTTCCAAGACTGAGACACCCTGTCTACCGAAGAAACAGAGGCGCATGCATTGCCTGGGTGCGCAGTAACTGCAACACCTGACATTACCCTAGGACTGAGGCCGGTTACAGAAAAGAGCAGAACCAGGAAGAGATAGAGCTATCAGTAAGAAAAGGGTCCCTGTCCTGAGCAGTGTGCAGGAATATCCAGAAATTCAAAAAGGTAAGTTAGTCCCAGAGGCGATCTCTGGAGGTTCTGGCCCATCCAAATTACTGGAATGCCTGAAAGATCTTTTTGGGTCGGACAATAGAGCCCATGCCAATTGTAACCTAACAAGAAATCGCCACACGATCACATGAAGACTCTAATGCTAGTATTGGGCCTAGCCTCCTAACGCTCACAGCAGTGGCGAGAGGCAGAGGGTCAATACAAGTAGGCTAATGGAAATGGGAAAACCACCTCTCAGAACTGAAGAATGGCATTCTCATTGTCGAGGAAAAATAAATTCAAGTCATCTACTTCACCGTTCTCCCCTTGCCAGCCCAACCATGGTGGAGGATAGGAAGACCAAGCAAGCACACATCACTTGCTAATAGACAGAGCCTGTCCTCCATCTTCCTCCTGCATAAAACGCTCAGGATCCCAGACCCTAGAAGGATGGGTCTGACCTTAATTAGCACTGAACAGCAATCCAGGACTAAGTAGACTGAATTCGAATCTACTAAAAATTGACCAGATGAAAGCTCTCGAGGGTCCTGCAGGTTAAAACGCTATCTAGCAGCAGCGCTCCTACGTAGCTATAAGCAGGATATCACTGAGGAAATGAATGCCTTAAGGATAGTACCTCCAAGAGGGTTCTGGGGCAGGTGCCATGATCAAAAAGCATACCAGGACCCAGAAGGATGGACATGACCTTTGCTTGCAATGAACAGCGATCCAAATTTGAATCTACTAAAAATTGACAAGATACTCCAAGATCTAGAGGGTCCAGCAGGCTAGAACGTTACCTAGTCGCAGCATCCCTATTTAGCTATCAGCAGGATATCCCGTAAGGAAATAAATGCCCTAAATATGGATAGTACCCTCAAGAGGGTTCAGGGGACAATGCCAACCAAAAAACATACCATGACCTAGGCCAAGCCATCGTCTGCTAGAAAACCTGAGAAGTGCTGGCGAACCCAGACTATAGGAATATGTAGACTAGCATCTGCTAAGTCCTAGAAAAGGGCACCAGCTTCCTTTCCTCACCACCAGAATAATGGTTTTCCAGGATTCTGTCATGAAGACAGGAACCTTCATAAACACATCCACGTGCTTAGCACTAAGATAAATCCAAAGCCCATCCGATATTTGCGACCCAAGGGAGGGAATGAATATTTGTGCTCCACCTCTACATCTGTATCGAAAGAATGCCCTGAGCCACAAATCACTCCTTTAAACTGTGACAGATTGGTGGAGCATGGGAGCTATGGCAAGGAACAGGAAACTGCTGCAGGGATGAGAACATTTAGCTATCATTGATACTCAAAAAGTAAAAAAGGTCTTCCAGGGTATGGGAGGCAATGCAAATATTGTACACTGCTTATTTTTAAAACCTGGATTTGACCGTAGCCCTAGAGCAGTGATGCAAACCTTGGCACCCCAGAACTACTACCCCCAAGATGCCCAACTACACTGCAGAGTGCATGAGCACCATGGGAAATGCAGCCCCAAAACATCCGAGGTGCCAAGGCTCACCACCACCGCAAGGTAAACTGGGGTAGCCAACCACAGCCCTGCAGCTGATTTGAAACCACAAACACCCTGTTGCCTCTGCCATGAGGAGGCATGTCTATAGCTGTAGAGTTTTGCAAAGCCTCAAGATGCAGAACATGTAAGGGCCCCCATGGGCTTAGAGTGGCGAACTGTCCCCCACAGCACTGGGGCAGCTTGACCCAGAAACCTAGAGAAGCTGTAGGAGTGCACAATTATCAATATTACTGCCCTCTTCTGGTTGAGAGGTATATGTGCTGCGGTATAGAACCTGGTATTCCCAGGTGGCCCCCCCATGCATCTGCTAACCAGGTCAGATCCTACTTAGTTCTGAGATCAAGCACATACAGGGTGGTGTGGTCTGATCCTTCTTAGCTTCTGTGATCAAGCACATACAGGGTAGGGTAGGGTGGTGTGGTGTGGTGTGGCCATAGGCTGTCTCCACTAAGGCAACTCTGATGCTGTAGTTCTGGGCCATCTCCCAGAGACACTGTCTTCAGCTCAGCAAGCAAGCCTTTATCTGAAACTGAGAAAGCTTAACACAAGCTTCCCAACCAGAGCCCTTTCTCTTCTACTCATGGAGAACCTCCTCTGTCCTAAGCAATAAGGACTAATAGGATTATTATTCTTATACAGTATTTATATAGCGCCAACAGATTGTGCAGCGCTTTACAATGTGGGGGAATACAATACAGTTACAGTACAATTCAATACAGGAGGAATCAGAGGGCCCTGCTTCTTGTAGCTTACAATCTAGAAAGGGAGGGTCAAGTGAAACAAAAGGCAGTAACCGAGGGGGATGGGCAGATGGATAAAATGGAGGTAGAGTGGTTAGGTGTGGGTAGGATAGGCTTCTCTGAAGAGGAGGGTTTTCAGAGATCGCCTAAAAGCTAATAAAGTAGAAGATAAATCGGACAGATAAGGGTAAGGAGTTCCATAGGATTGGAGAGGCTCTTGTAAAGTCCTGTAGGCGAGCATGGGAGGAGGTGAGCTAGAGAGCAGGAGGTTTTGAGAGGAACGAAGAGAGCGATTAGGTTGGTATTTTGAGACTAGGCTAGAGATGTAGTTGGGGGCTAAGCTGTGGATGGTTTTGTAATATGTTGTTAGTATTTTGAATTTGATTCGTTGGGTGAGCAGAAGCCAGTGGAGGGCTTGACAGAGAGGAGCAGCGGACACTGAGCGATTGGTAAGATGGATGAGTCTGGCTGCAGCATTCATGATGGATTGAAGGGGGGGATAGCCTATGTAGAGGTAAGCCAATGAAAGGGAATTGCAGTAGTCAAGGCGCAAGATGACCAAGGAGTGAACTAGGAGCTTTGTTGTGTCTTTGGTTAGAAAGGGGCATATTTTGGAGATGTTGCGGAGGTTAAGGCGGCAAGATTTGGACAGCGATTGGATGTGCAGCTTGAAGGAGAGTTCAGAGTCCAGGGCAACACCTAGGACCTTGGCATGCGGAGATGGGCTGATAGTAATTCCATCAATATTGACAGAGAGATCAGGGGAAGGGGCACGTGGTGGAGGAAAAATTATTAACTTGGTTTGGGATGGATTGAGTTTGAGGAAGTGGTGTGACATCCAGACCGATATATCAGATAGTAAATTAGTGATACGTGAGGGAGAGAGCTGAGGGGTGGATAAATAGATTTGGGTATAGTCAGCGTATAGATGATATTGGAAGCCGTGGGAGGCTATCAGCTGACCAAGAGAGGAGGTGTAGATTGAAAATAAGAGGGGTCCAAGAACAGAGCCTTGGGGGACCCCAACAGAGAAGGGAAGAGGAGAGGAGAAAGTAGAATTGTAAGTAACACTAAAGTTGCGGTTGGATAAGTAGGAAGATAACCAGTGAAGAGTACAGTCATAGAGATCAAAGGCATGGAGTTTTTTGAGGAGGAGCGGATGGTCAACCGTATCAAAGGCAGCAGAAAGGTCCTGGAGGAGCAGTACAGAATAGTGTCCATTGGTTTTGGCTGTTCTCGGGAAGGTGGTCCCACAGTTGGCTGTAGACCAGACGTTCAAGGAGTTTGGATAAAAGGGGAGCAAGGAAATAGGGCATAGGTTGTTAAGATCGGTTGGGTCCAGTGAGGGCTTTTTAAGTATGGGGCTGACTAGTGCATGTTTAAGAGAGTTGGGGAAGATGCCAGAAGAGAGGGAGAGATTGAAGATGTGGGTTAGAGAGTGTAGAATAGGGCCAGAGGGTGAACATAGCATTTGCGAGGGAACAGGATACAGAGGGCAGGTGGTTAAGTGGACATTAGCAAGTAGTTTAGCAACCTCGTCTATAGTGGTGGGTTGAATGAGGGAAGTAGTGATCGCACCTGTGGGCATGAAGCGTAAAGCATGAAAGGTATCTGAACAGCAATGATCTCCTTACGGATTGTATCAATATTTTGTTTGAAGTGGATGGCAATCTCCTGGGCAGTGAGTGAATTAGTGGGTGGAGGCAGTGGAGGACAGAGTAGAGAATTAAAGGTAGGGAAGAGTTGCCAGGGGCGAGATGACAAGTTGTTAATGAGAGTGATAAAATGGGTCTGCTTGGCAGTGTGGAGACTGGAATTGTATTTTTGGAGGGCAGATTTATATTGGTTGAAATATTTCTAAGACTAATGCCTCGTACACACGTACCGATCGTCGGCCGACCGATCAGCCGTCTTTTGTCCAGGGCTGTCCTGTCCCCTGAAAAGTGCAAAAGACTGCACACGAATTTTGTCGGCCAACAACAGCCGACTGCAGAAGTGATGTCATGTGATGGTTAACTTTCCCTGTGTTTTTTCTTTTCTGAGCATGCCCAGTCTTGCAAATCTGCTGATTGTCGGCCGAATTCTGTACTGACTGGCGAACAATCGGCCGTTCTGGTGTCGGCCTACAAAAATTTTAATGCCTGCACAACAGATTCTGTTCGGCCGAAAATGGGCTGTCGGCTGTATCATACTAACAAGCCTACAATCGGCAGATCGGTCGTCGGCCGAATATTTACGGCCGACAATCGGCACATGTGTACGGGGCATTAAGCCCCGCACACACGTACCGATTGTCGGCCGTAAATATTCGGCCGACGACCGATCGGCCGATTGTAGGCTTGTTAGTATGATGCTTCCGACAGCCGACAGCGCATTTTCGGCCCAACAGAATCTGTTGTGCAGGCATTACAATTTTTGTTGGCCAACAACAGAACGGCCGATTGTTCGCCAGTCAGTACAGAATTTGGCCGACAGACAGCAAATTTGCAAGACTGGGCATGCTCAGAAAAGAAAATACACACGGAAAGTTAACCATCACATGACATCACTTCTGCAGTCGGCTGTTGTTGGCCGACAAAATTCGTGTGCAGTCTTTTGCACTTTTCAGCAGACAGGACATCCCTGGACAAAAGATGGCCGATCGGTTGGCCGACGATCGGTACTTGTGTACGAGGCATTAGTCTTACACCATAGGCGCTTAAGACTCAAGAGCACGGCTATGCTTTTTCAGACTTCTAGTGTTATCTGTTTGCCAAGGTTGAATGGGTCGGGTCTGATTCGGTGTGTAGTGAGGGGGGCCAGTGTGTCCAGGGAGGCTAAGAGTGAAGGGTTGTAGACAGAAGTGGCTAGGTTGGTGCAGGACAGTGGTGCGATTTTGTCATAGAGGTGGTCGGTAGCAGAGTAGAGAAGAGAAGGGTTGAGATGGCGTAGGTTTCTGCGGGTAACTGTAAGGTAGCTGGAGGGAGAGGAGGTGGAGGAGAGGGAGAGAGTGAAACTAATAAGGTAGTGATCAGAGAGAGGTAAAGGTGTGTTTGAAAGGTTGTGCGGAGTGCATAGGTGGGAGAAAACAAGGTCAAGGATATTGCCTTCAGAGTGAGTAGAAGCATCTATCCTTTCCTTCAGGTCAAAGGAGGAGGTTAGACTGAGAAGTTTGGAAGTGGCAGGAGTGTTAGTATTGAAAGGGATGTTGAAGTTGCCGAGAATGATTGTGGGGATTGCGGAAGAGAGGAAGTAGGGTAGCCAGGCAGAGAAGTCGTCTAGAAAGGTCGATACTGGTCCAGGTGGGCGGTAGATCACAGCTATCCTTAGAGAAACAGGGGAGAAAAGACGAATGCAATGTACCTCAAATGAGAGTGACAGAGAGGGGGGTGGGTGAAGTACTTGAAAGGTGCTATGTGGAGCTAGAAGGATCCCAACACCCCCTCCCTTGCGTCCATTGGGTCTGGGGGAGTCCATAGAAGACCACCTTGAGATAGGGCAGCAGAAGACATAGTGTCAGATTCATGAAGCCAGGTTTCGGTGATGGCAAGTAGATTAGCGATAAAAAGGTCATGGAGAGAGGTGAGTTTATTACAGACAGAGTGGGCATTCCAAAGGGCGCAAGAGAAAGGGAGTCTGGTTTTGGGAAGAAGAGAGATGGAAACTAGATTGTGCTGATTGCGGCTGCAGCCAGAGGGCGCAGGGTAGAGGGTGTGTTGAGTACAGGTAAATGATGGAGGCCCAGGGTTTGGGGATATGTCTCCAGAGGTTAGGAGAAGCAGAAAGGTGAGGGTGGTAATATGAGAGTGTAATTTATATGAAGGGACATTCCCCAGTGTCCTGGAGGTTTTGTGTGCGTGTGGATTTAGAAATAGCAGGAGATGGTGAGTGCAGTAATAAGGAGAGGACAGTAGTGAGGCTGATATATATAAGCTGAGGGGTGGAGAAGAGGGGTGAAGGAGAGAGAGTTTAAGGATAGAGGACAGGGCTGTAAAAATAATTCGTAGAGAGTGCATGTTAGAATAGCCATAGCTTATGCTGTTGTCTGTTGCCTGCCAACAGAAGTAACCTTATTGTGGGAGGCTATCTGCCTCCACAGTATTGTAAAGCAGCGCAAGCTATATGCAATGCCAACAATTTGGTATGGTAACTACAGCCAGTGTTCACAGCAATTTTGAGGCTATAAATAGTGGACAGGAGAACCTCTGATTAGCCCCTTAACCACTTAAGCCCCGGAAGATTTTACCCCCTTCCTGACCAGGCCCTATTTTGCGATTCGGCACTGCGTGACTTTAACAGACAATTGCGCAATCGTGCAATGCTGTACCTAAATGAATTTGACGTCCTTTTTTCCCCACAAACAGAGCTTTCTTTTGGTGGTATTTGATCACCTGTGCGATTTTTGATCATGCGCTATAAACAAAAAAAGAGCGACAATTTTGCAAAAATAACAATATTTTTCAAATTTTTTTATATGAAATTCCCCCAAAAAAGTGTAAAAATCAAAATTTTTTAACATTTTTGGCCAATTTGTTTTCTGCTACATATGTTTGGTAAAAAAATTGCAATAAGCGTATGTTGATTGGTTTTCGCAAAAGTTATTGCGTTTACTAACTACGGAAAAGATTTGTCATTTTTATTGTTTATTTTTTTTAACGCGTAATGGTGGCGATCTGCAATTTTTTTTGCGGGACTGCGACATTGCGGCAGACAGATCGGACCCTTGACTGACATTTTTGACACTTTTGGGGGTACCAGTGACATTACTACAGTAATCAGTGCTATACATATGCACTGTTACTGTAAAAATGACACTGGTAGGGAAGGGGTTAACTTTACTGGAGAAGGAGGGGTTAAGTGTGTCCCTAGGGGCGTGCTTCTAACTGTTATTGGATGTGGATTGTTGTGTAACTACAGAGATATACGATCCTGCATAGCAGGACCGTATGATCTCTGCACTCACAAGGGAGAATGACAGGCGGCTTTGTTTACATTAGCCGCCTGCCTTTCTCCCTCTGTAACGGATGATCTCGAGTGACCGGCGGACATCGGGTCCACCTGTCACTTGCACGGAGGTGTCCGTGAACGAGCGGGGGCGGGACCGCGCCTCCGGCGGCGCGCGCTCACCCCCTATTGACTCACAGGCGAGTGACGTACCCATACGTCACTTTGCCTGCACGGGGCTGACCGCTGCAGTATATGTACTTGCGGCGGTCGGCAAGCGGCTAAGGCATAGACCCATTCTCCCTCCTGGCAACGTATCCTCCCAGCACCTCATTGTGCTAAGCATAATGAGAGGAAGATCCTTGGACTACCCCCTTAAGGTATTGCTGACAGAACCTCCAAATTACTGGTAAGATGAAAGTGACAGCATTCACAGCCGTTTCAATATTTCAGTATGTGATCTACATTGGAATTTAACTCAAGGTCGCACAGAGTTCGCATTAATCTCCACTACACCATGGAGCGAGCCTTGAAAGTCATCTTTTACATATTCTCCATTCTGACCACGCAACACTTGAATGTGGTTACACACAATATGAGGGAGATCCTGTCTGCTTCTTTAAAGCAGCTCTAACATTCCTCCGGCCAGCACACAAATTCACACACAAGACCTAGTCAAACTGACCCGACTCGATCAGGTACATACTTCCCAACCGTCCCGGAATCCACAGGACTGTCCCGCAATTTGGAGTGAGTCCCGCGGAGCCGGGCTGAAGTCCCGGAAAATCATCTGGCCGGCCATCTCTCCTCCCCCCTCCTCCTCCCAGCTCCGCCCCCGTCTTTGGCTCCCGATCCTGCCTCTCAGCGCCGGGAACGCTGCAGCGGGGAACAATCAGAGGAACCTGTCTGTCAGGGAAAGATAACTCTGCGGCCGCCTGACACAGACTGTAGTTAAAAAGTGCTTTTAGCTGCTGGAGATACAGGGCATGGTTTCTGTAAGTGTTCCATGCTGCAGAGGGCTGTCCAATTCACTCCTGCACTTTTTAACTACTGTCTGTGTCAGGCGGCCGCGGAGTTATCTTTCCCTGACACATTACATGAAGTGCTGAGTGAGAACAGGACCTGCGGGCTGCGGGCGGGACTCGGGAGCAGCCCTGGAAGAGGTACATGCCCTGTGAGTAGACGGCTGTGTGTTAGAGAGGCAGAGGCTGGGCGGGATTGCCGTGTGCCCCATTGTAGAGGGGATATCCAGCATGTCTATGGAGGAGGAGCTCTACCCCCCTTTCTCTTCTCTCCTCCCCACTTTTTCTTCTCTCCTCCCTCCCTTCCCATCCTTTACCCCCTCTGTCCTCACTTCCTCTCTGTCCTCCCCCCTCCCTCTCTCTGTCCCCCCCTCTCTCTCCCGCCCCCTTCCTCTCTCCCTCCCCCTTCCTCTCTCCCTCCTCTCTCTGTCCTCTTTCCCCCCTCTCCGTCCTCTCCCCCCCTCCCACCCCATCTCTGTCCCCTCTCCCTCCCTCTCTCCGCCCCTTCTCCCCCCCTCTCTCTCTCTGTCCTCTCTCCCCCTCCCTCTCTCCGTCCTCTCCCCCCCCACCCCATCTCTGTCCTCTCTCCCTCCCTCTCTCTGTCCTCTCTCCCCCCTCCCCCTCTCTGTCCTCTCGCCCCCCCTCTGTCCTCTCGCCCCCTTCCTCCCTCTCTCCCCCCTTCCTCCCTCTCTCTGTCCTCTCTCCGTCCTCCCTCCCTCTCTGTCCTCTCTCCCCTCCTCCCTCCCTCTGTCTTCTATCCTCCCCCCCTGTCCTCTCCCTCCTTCCCCCTGTCCTCCCTCCCTCTGTCCTCTCTCCCTCCATCCCTCTGTCCTCTCTTTCCCTCTGTCCTCTCTTTCCCTCCCTCTGTCCCCTCTCTCCCTCCCTCTGTCCCCTCTCTCCCTCTGAACCCTCCCTCTGTCCCCTCCCTCTCTCCCTCCATCTGTCCCCTCTCTCCCTCCCTCTGTTCCCTCTCCCCTCTCTCCCTTCCTCTCCCCTCTCTCCCTCTCTCCCTCCCTCTCCTCGTCCTCTCTCTTCCTCTGTCCTCTCTCTCTCTCTCTCTCCCTCCCTCCCTCCCTCCCTCTGTCATCTCTCCCTCCCTCCCTCTGTCATCCTCTCCCCCCACCCCATCTCTGTGCTCTCTCCCTCCCTCTCTCTGTCCTCTCTCTCCCCTCTCCCCCCCCCCGTCCTCTCGCCCCCCCTCTGTCCTCTCGCCCCCCCTTCCTCCCTCTCTCCCCCCTTCCTCCCTCTCTCTGTCCTCTCTCCGTCCTCCCTCCCTCTCTGTCCTCTCTCCCCTCCTCCCTCCCTCTGTCTTCTATCCTCCCCCCCTGTCCTCTCCCTCCTTCCCCCTGTCCTCCCTCCCTCTGTCCTCTCTCCCTCCATCCCTCTGTCCTCTCTTTCCCTCTGTCCTCTCTTTCCCTCCCTCTCTCCCCTCTCTCCCTCCCTCTGTCCCCTCTCTCCCTCTGTCCCCTCCCTCTCTCCCTCCATCTGTCCCCTCCCTCCCTCCCTCTGTCATCTCTCCCTACCTCCCTCTGTCATCTCTCCCTCCCTCCGTCATCTCTCCCTCCCTCCCTCTGTCATCTCTCCCTCCCTCCCTCTGTCATCTCTCCCTCCCTCCCTCTGTCATCTCTCCCTCCCTCCCTCTGTCATCTCTCCCTCCCTCAGTCATCCCTCCCTCCGTCATCTCTCCTCCCCTCCCTTTTGTCCTCTCTCCTTCCCTCCTTTTGTCCTTTCTCTCCCCTCTCTCTCCCCCCTCGCTCTGTCCTCCCTCCCCTCTCTCTCTTCCCCCCATCCTCTCCTCCCTCTCTCTCTCACCCCCCCTGTCTCCTTTCTCACCCCCCCCATCTCCTCTCTCACCCCTCCTTCTGTCTCCTCTCTCACCCCCCTGTCTAACCCCCCTTTTGTCTCCTCTCTCATCCCCCCCTGTCTCCTCTCTTACCCCCCGTCTCCTCTCTCACCCCTCCCTTTGTCTCCTCTTTCACCCCCTCCCTCCGTCCTCTTCCCCCTACCCTCTCTCCCACTCTTCCTCTCTGTCCTCCTCTCCCCACCCTGTTCTCTCCTCCCTCCCCTCTTTCCCCTTTCCCCATCCTCTCTACTCCCCTTCCTCTGCCCCCCCTCTCCTTTCTGTTCCATTGTCATGTATAGCAGAAAGTTAAAAAACTGAACTTTTTAAGCTTTCCAAACTATCCCAGGGCATAAAAAAAGGCTCTGTAGGTGCTGCATTCCACTTACCTACCTGGTGGAAATTCCCCCCAAGCACTCTATTACAGATCTAGATCAGCCAGAGGAAGTGGTCAGGCTCAAATTGTTGTTATTGGTTCATAACTTTAATGGGTGGCTTCCATACCTCCCAACCATCCCGGAATCCACTGCAATTTGAAGTGGGTCCCTGGGTCCCGTGGAGCTGAGCTGAAGTCCCGGGAAATCTGGCCGCCGGTGTCCTGTCAGATAATGTCTCTGATAATGTCTCCGGTCCATCTCTGCTGCCCACCCCCTCCTCCTCCCAGCTCCGCCCTCGTCTTCGGCTCCCGATCAGAAGCGTGGACCCAGGGAGCAGAGCAGTGCACCCCGAGTCCACCCATTGTGTGACAATAGCGAATGAAAATTTGCTATTGTCACACAGATCCTCCTCCTGGCCAATCAGGAAGCGGTCTTCCTGATTGGCCGAAAGGCAAAACCATGCCATTGGCCGAGGAGGAGGCAGAAGGACTCGAGGAGACGCCGCTGCAGGTAAGTGCACCGGTCTCGGGTGGGGGAGCATGGCACGCTGGTCATTCTGCATTAAGGGGTCACGCGGGTCATTCTGCATTAATGGGTCACGCGGGTCATTCTGCATTAAGGGGTCACGCGGGTCATTCTACATTAAGGGGTCATGCGGGTCATTCTGCATTAAGGGGTCACGCGGGTCATTCTGCATTGAAAGGGGTCACGCTGGTTATTCTGCATTGAAAGGGGTCACGCTGGTTATTCTGCATTGAAAGTGGTCACGCTGGTTATTCTGCATTGAAAGGGGTCATGCTGGTCATTCTGCATTGAAAGGGGGCACGGCATGCTGGTCACTTTACATTGAAGGGGGCACACTCTACCTTGATTAATGAAGGCCCCTTTCACACTTTTGTGACCTCAAAGTCACGCAATTTTTAACAGCGTTTTTTTTGCCGCAAAGCAACGCCTATTACATTTTTCTGTTTGCGCCCCCCTAAAGGGGGCATTTGGGTTGGATGGAGCTGGGGTGGGAATATGGGGTGAATGGAGCTGGATGGAGCTGGGGTGGACATTTGGAGTGTTTGGAGCAGGGGTGGACTGACAACTTATGGGGCCCCCGGGCAATCAGAGATCATGGGGCCCCCTGTGTCCACACTCAAGCCACACAAAGCCCCACCTACAAATTGCAGCTCAGCCACATAGAGTGGGCATTTAAATATCTACCACAGCATAGCCTGCATTGAAGTTCCTGGCTTCTTTCTGAAGTGTGTAGCCTCTCATGGGGCCCCCTACTGACCCTGGGCCCTCGGGCAGTGCCCTAATCCCCGAATGGTAAGTCCGCCCCTGGTTTGGAGGTTGGATGGGTGTTTGGGATAGATAGTGCTAGGGTGGGCATTTGGGGTGGATGGAGCTAGGGTGGGCATTTGGGGTGGATAGAGCTGCTGGGGGCATTTGGGGTGGATGGGGGGGGGGGGGGTTGTATGGAGCTGGGTGGGCATTTGGGGTGTATAGAGCTGGGGGGGTGGATGGTGCAGAGTCTGACCCCTGCATTCTGTAGCCGAATCGCGGCAACATCGCGCAAACAAAATCGCGGGACACAATACGCTCCAAAGAAGTACAAGAGCTTCTTTGGAGCGTATTGCGTCCCGCGATTTTGTTTGCGCGATGTTGCCGCGATTCGGCAGGCGGAAATCGCGGCAACATCGCTCTGCGTTTGGGGGGCTATTGCAAATCAACGGGCAACGCTAGGCGTCCCGCGATTTGCAATAATCTCCGGATCGCGGGCGGAACCGCGGCGGTTCTGCCCGCGATCCAAACGCTGACATGTGAATGCAGCCTTAAGGTAGGCTGAGCAATCAAAGCATATTTTAGGAGTACTAGGAAGTCTGGGTTTTGTTTACCCTATCCCTTAAGCCCCTTCCACTGCTAAGCAATTGGCCACACCCACAATTTGCCACTGCAAGCGCCGCAGGTTTGGTTTCTCTTTCAGTGTCCCTCATTGCGAAGTTCAAAAGTTGGGAGGTATGCAGGTATAATCGAAGTGACCAACTGACAAAAATGTATTTCGTCATGGCCACATGCATTGCTCTCTTTTTTTTTTTTTTTTTTAAAGATAAAGAAAAACAAAACAAATTCCTTCTCAAAAAATCTTCAGTGCTTTGAGATTGGTGGCAGCTATAGACAAAAATACCCCAAGCTTCAACACAGGCAAAGTAGACCAGGATGTGCATGTACTCACAGTGAGGGCAGCAGAGACCCAGTTATACACGGTGTATTGGCCACAGAGGAAAAGGAAGCCAGCCGCACCAGGAGACTCCACTGATTAAATGCATTCCAACAGCTCCATATTGATCAGAGGAAGCCTGGGCTGGCCCCTCCCCCCACACTGGAGCATGCAAAACCACCATCTCTAGCGAACTACAAGAGCCAGCAAGCATGTTTAAGGGGAAAAATACAGCAAAAATCACCAGCCAGCTTCATTATCATACTGTAACAATAACTGGAATACGGCATCTGTGGCAGTTTTTAACTGTCAAGTAATGGTATCAGTATGAAATGCAGCAATTTATCCTGCAATGTAACTAACCCCCAGCACCAAGGGGAACCCACCATCGAGGGAGATTTACAACCCATAAGAGGGGGTCTTCTTACCCAGGAGAGGCTGAACCCTGGAAGGCCACAAGAAAAGATAACTTTTTTTTTTTTTTTTTTTTAAAGGTGTCCAAAGCAAGGACGAAAAAAGAACAGTTTCCTAGGGGAGACAGCCGCACTTTAAAGGCTAGTTAGAGGTTGTCCTAAAGGGGTCAGAGGGGCGGAGCTGACCCATAGTAGGCTGACATGAGGAGGTCCAGGAAAATAGGATTTCCCTTGTCATGTAATTTGTGAATCCAGGCTTAAGAACTTCTAAAGTAGCATTGATGGTGAATCAAAGTCGCATTAATCATGAAAGCAAGTAGCACTGCATCGTCACACTGTAAATCACATTAGAATAGTTGGGAAGTGATATGGGGAAAACACAACACAAACATTGCAAAAACACATCATATGTTACATTAAATTTACTGCAATACAGGAAAAATACTGCAGAAATGAATATGCATTTTTACAACGTTTTTGATACAGAGCAGTGTAAAAGTAGTCTAAAGCCCACTGGTTTATTCACACATTAATTCACACCCACATTTAACATCCACTGCACCCACCCTGTTCAGTTTTCTATCAAAAGGTAAAAACCCAACTTCATTTATCTCTTCTTTCTGGGTAGGAATTCAAAATTTCATAAGAAATATATTTCTCTGTGAAAATTGAAGTATAACTAAAGATAAAACTTTTTTTTAGGTTTCAATAGAGTTGAGGATTAGAGTACCTGTCAGGTTTTTATTACTGTCTGTCCCCAAATAGGGAGGTTCACACTCTCTATTTGTCTTGCTTAATGTTATCACTGAGAGTGCAAGTGAAAAATAAAAAATTGGGTTGTCGCCAGAACATGGAAAAGAGGAGAAATCTTCCAATAGGGACACTAGTTCTGGTGACAACCAGGGATTGCTTCACTTTGGAGGAATTTCCACCTACTTTCTATATTGTCTATAGGACAGGAAGTGAAGGGAATTCTCCCCAATGGGACACTGATGACAAAAACTGACAGAGGTTATAACCTTCCCTTACTCTACCCAAGAAGAAAAGAAAAGGTTTTGCCTTCAGTTCTACTTTAAGTCTTATCTGATGTATTCACATAAATAGATATGTATAGTCTGCATACAACAGAAGATAAATCAGACCAATAATTAATCATTTATCTGGAAAAACACCTTAAAATACCAATTTATTACAGCAATGTGATTATTAAGATTTTATATTTACCTCAAACTCTTGATGGTGTGTAGAGCCGGTATAAATTTCCTCAATCCTTCACTCTGAATATTACATGAGGAGAGATCTACTTCTGTCTCTGTGCAGCATTGAAGGATAAAAGACAGCACAGAGCAGTCCAGAGGGCTGAGGGGGACTGAATAAAAGTCAACTTTGTTTGATCCAATACATTGTGACACCAGAGCCTTATTCCTGCTCTCATAGAGATAGTAGAATGCATTGATAAGCTTTCTCTCATCTGTAGATTGGTAAAGTCTTTGTTCTGTGTTTTTCTTCTGGATCCAGGTGATGACATCTCTGGCAGCCTGAGTAGACAATTCTCCCACATGAGACTTTAACATGGATCTAGTAGAAGAGTCTGAGAGACCACAGAGGAAACGGAGGAATATTTCAGCACGCCCATCTTTGTAGAATTCAGCATCATCAAGTGTTTTCTGTAATCTGTGAGGGTCATAGTTAATAAAATGGAGTAAAGCAGCAAAAAACTCCTGAAGAGTGAGATGTAAGAAGGTGTAATCCACAGGCTGACCAGATTCCAGCATTAAAAATGAAAAGAGATGATTATCATTTCTCACACTGAATGACTTCAGATAACGCTCATCAAATACAATCATGTGATTCATCACTCCATGTTCTGCCATCCGCCCAATAGATGTCAGCAGTTCCCGGGCAGTGTGACCACCATCTTTATTCTGGCTGTGATTGGCCAGAATGTTGGAGACAAAAGTCACAAAGAGTTGTGTCACTGTTTTGGGTAATGATATCATCAGCTGATCAGTGATTGTTGGTTGGGCTCTGAAGCACATTGATAACACTGTACAGATGATCCAGCAGTATGATGGGATATAACAGAAAGTGTACAGCATGTCATTCTCCTGCACATAATGAAAAGCCATTTTTGATGATTTCTCATTTCCAAAGAAGTTATTAAAGAAAATCAGTCTGTCTTCATGGAGAAATCCCATGATCTCAGCTATTCTCTGGAAAACACCGGTATCAACTGATGTCAGTCTGGTTGGGCGGCTGGTTATCAGTACAGAGCAACCCTTAAGAAGACTCTGCCTCACCAAACTGACCACAATCTCACCAAAATGTGTTCTCTGTTTTGGATTGGACAGGTTACTTGATCTGAAATTCATTTGGTGAATACTCTCATCTAATCCATCAAATACAAACAGAAGTCTCTCTGGATCTTGTAAAATATCTCCAATCTGACCCTCCAGATGTCGATAATAATGAAGAATCATCTCTTCCAAGCTGACCTTTCCTAGTCTATTGAGGTCCCGGAATTTGAAGAAGAAGAGAAAGGCAAATCTCTGGTAGTGTTTTCCGGTCACCCAGTCATAGACAAACTTCTGCATCAGTGTGGTTTTCCCTATTCCTGGCACACCGCTCACCATTACTGCATGCGGTACACAATGTGACCGGTGGTTCCATCGGAACAGCCTGTTAGAGAAAATGTGTTCCAGTCCAGTCTGCGTTTCCTTCAAGCATTCCTCATGTTTTTGCCCAGTCTGTATTAGCTCATTCTGGGGACGCTGCCTGAACTGATCAGTGGAGACTACAATCAGCTTCACATAACGCTCATTGATGAGGAAGTTTTGTGGTTCCAGGGTAGTTCCTGGGGGTTTATGTTCCACTAGAGTCTCAGTCTTCTTCATCAGATGTTGTTTGTGCTTTTCCTGAATATCTGGGAATATAATGGAAATATTTTATTAATCAGGTTAAAGCAGAAGAGGAGAATGTTGTTATTATTTTCATCTGTAGTGTTCATAATATTAACATACTTTTATCATTACGACATTTTAATTTCAAATGCTGATGATATAGGCTACTATGTGTGGTCATCCATATTACTTGTGAAAAGGGGTGGGCTTCCTGTTTGAGTCAAACCTGAGTTTGACTCGAACACAGCCCGTTCGCCGAATGGCGAACAAATGGGCTTCTTCGCAGGAACTTCGAGTTCCTGCATTATTGCTCAGGGGCGTCTGTTAAGCTCACTACACTCTCTCTGAGGGAATTCCACCTATAAATCACCCACTGGTGAAGGGATACTAAACCCACAACCTCTCAATTGCAAGCCTGGCATCCTACCACCTACGCCACCGTCAGGCCTGCATAAACTGAACACACTCTCCCTGCATAACTACCCTGTTTCCCTGAAAGTAAGACATCCCCCGAAAATAAGACCTACATACAGTTTTGCCTCTCGCTGAAATAGAAGGCATCCCCCTGAAAATAAGATCTCCCCGATAATAAGGCCTCCCCCGAACATAAGGTCTCCCCGATAATAAGGCCCCCCAGAAGCTACCGTAACTCTGGACCGTAGCTGCGGGCGCTGCCGCACAGCTCACTGTTGGTCACAGCGCAGCCGGAGCAGACAGGAAGTGCAAGGTATGTTTTAATCAGAGAGCCCACACCGCCGCCAGGACAAGCTGCCGCCTGCTGCTCACTCTGCCTTGAAGGAGTCTGGCTGACTCACAATTAGACAGTCGTGCAGGGCAGGAGTCAGGCACATTGTGAGGACACACAGGGGTGACTGAGGTAGGGGGGGAAATGTCTGAAAAAGGGGTGGGGTGGATGTCTGGTGAAAGTGTCCACTGGCACAGGGGTGGGGTGAGTGGGATCACTTAAAATGACACAAGAGGATCAGAGGGGGCAATCAAAATGACACTGGAGGATCAGAAGGGGGGGGGGGAATAAAATGACACAGGAGGATGTAATTTGCTGGTTTGTGATGACAACTACTACCATACCGTATACAGGTAATAAATTTCCTCTTTTTTTTGTTCAACATCCCCTGAAAATAAGAACTAGCACATCATTGGGAGCAAACATTTATATAAGGCACTGTCTTATTTTTGGGGAAACAGGGTAACTAACTTCTATCTCTAGTCTAAGCAGGCTTGACTGTGGCGTAGGTGGTAGGACACCAGGCTTGAAACTGAGAGGGTTGTGGGTTCAAATCCCTTGGCCAGTAGGTGATTTATAAGTGGAATTCCCTCAGAGAGAGTGTAGTGAGTTTAGCAGATAGGGTAGTACAGTTAATAATACATTGGCTGACAGGGAGAGAGATTTTTGCTTTTTACAGTTTGTTGAGATCAGACAGTACAGTGTATACCACAAAGTATATATACTTTAGTATAAAACCACTGCTCCCGAAAAAAACGATTGTATTAAAAAAAAACTTTTGCATTGATTCATGTCCCCCAGGGCAGTACCCAGGTCCCCATACACTTTTTTGGGCCAATAACTTGCATTTATGCTTTAAAATTAGGACTTTTGATTTTTCATGTCTGTGTCCCATAGACTATAATGGAATTTGCATGTTCGCTAGAACATTTCCCCTGTTAGAGATGTTCTGGTGTGAACCGCACAGGGGGGTATTCGGCTCATCACTACTTGCGAACAGAGATTTTTCTTCTCAGCAATATACACACTTCTCCACATATTATCCTTTTAAAGACATTGCAAGTACAGAAAAATACCTGATACACTTGTATCATAAATAACTCTTATGACAGATAACACACAGCCCTAGACAGTTTAGATTTGCTATCCCCTCTCCTTATCTCTCAACATAGTGGGGGGATATATTCCAAGGGAAGAACTGAGCGGGCTGATTAGACTCTATGAAGTAACACAGGCAGGGAGCACAGGACACTTGCAGCATCAACTAGTACTTTTACACTTATCCAACAAATATACAGCAGTGTTGCCAACCACCAGTATTTTCACTGTAAAAAACACACGCAGGTAAGAGGGAGAATCTGCTGCTGCTGAAAAGATACTTTTTTAACCACTTTACTCCCGCTCACATTGCTGCTACTGCGGCAATGTGGCTCGTTATCGTCCAGCGACGTAGACCTACGTCGCTGGACTCTTCCCCTTGTGGGCGCCGCGCACGCGCCGCCGGAGGCTCGCTCCCGCTGTTTTCAGTTACAGCAGGAGTCGGGCCAGGGGAGGAGCGGCGGTGATCACCACCGCTCTTCCCCGATCGTCTGGGAATCGAGTTTGGAGATCCGCCCGCTTGTGTAAACAAAGCGGGCGGATCTCCTAAAGTGACAGACAGGGTCAGATTGCAGGGTTCAGCATAGCTGAACCTGCGATCTGTCCCTGTGTCACTCAGTCACCTCCCCCACCCACACGTCAGTAAGCACCAGGCATACATTAACCCCTCCCTCTCCAATAAAAATTAACCCCTTCCCTGCCAGTGTCATTTTTACAGTAACAGTGCATATTTATAGCACTGGTTACTGTAGTAATGTCACTGGTACCCCCAAAAGTGTCAAAAATGTCAGTCAAGGGTCCGATCTGTCCGCCGCAATGTCGCAGTCCCGCAAAAAAAAAAAAATTGCAGATCGCCGCCATTACTCGTTTAAAAAAAACAACAAAAATGACAAAAATCTTTTCCTTAGTTAGTAAACGCAATAACTTTTGCGCAAACCAATCAAAATACGCTTATTGCGATTTTATTTTTACCAAAAATATGTAGCAGAAAACAAATTGGCCAAAAATTATAAAAAAATTTGATTTTTACATTTTTTTGGGGGGGAATTTCATATAAAAAATGTGAAAAATATTGTTATTTTTGCAAAATTGTCGCAATTTTTTTGTTTATAGCGCATGATCAAAATATCGCACAGGTGATCAAATACCAGCAAAAGAAAGTTCTGTTTATGGGAAAAAAAGGACGTAAATTTCGTTTGGGTACAGCGTCGCACGACCGCGCAATTGTCAGTTAAATTTGCACAGTGCCGAATCGCAAAAAGTGGCCTGGACTTAAGACAGCAAAATTCTCCGTTGGTAAAGTGGTTAATCAAGCAAAATAATATATTATAATCAGTGGCGGTTTCGGGCATGGGCGAACAAGGCAGCCGCCCGGGGAGGCATCACGTGGGGGGTGGCACTCGGCACACGAACGACTCGTGTAGAAAAAGGAAATCATCTTTGCTGCGGCGCAGCTGCCGCTCCTGCTGCTGAAGGAGCCGGTGGCTGGATCATGGATGGATGGATCCCCTGTCTCAGCTGTCTGTGGATCATAGAAGAGCTTGTAAAGTTTGCCTGGAGCGGGGATGCACCCGCGCTCAGAACTAGTGGGGGAGGTAAGGAGGAGGAGCCGAGGAGAGTACACTACACACACACAGGTTATGCAGCGGCGGCGGCGCGCTCAGAACTAGTGGGGGGGAGGCGAGGAGGAGGAGCCGAGGAGGAGAGTACACTACACACACACACAGGTTATGCAGCGGCGTGCTCAGAACTAGCGGGGGGGAGGCGAGGAGGAGGAGCCAAGGAGGGTAGTGTACACTACTGTAGTCACTACACTACACACACTTGCAGGTAAGTTGCTCTCACTCTCCTCTATGTTCGCACCTGGGAATGGAGTGAGGGGGGGTAATGCACATGACAGCAGCCTGGAAGGGGCACGCTGGTCTTTGCATTGAAAGGGGGTACGCTGGTCACTGCATTGAAAGGGGGTACGCTGGTCTCTGCATTGAAAGGGGGCACGCTGGTCTCTGCATTAAAGGGGGTACGCTGGTCTCTGCATTGGAAGGGGGCACGCTGGTCTCTGCATTGAAAGGGGGTACGCTGGTCTCTGCATTGAAAGGGGGTACGCTGGTCTCTGCATTGAAAGGGGGTACACTGGTCTCTGCATTGAAAGGGGGCACGCTGGTCTATGCATTGAAAGG
The DNA here is from genome assembly GCF_965119305.1 of Pelophylax lessonae. Lineage (NCBI taxonomy): Eukaryota > Metazoa > Chordata > Amphibia > Anura > Ranidae > Pelophylax > Pelophylax lessonae. Next base: position 9,210,400 of record NC_138776.1, on the reverse strand, counting down.
GGGCACACTGGTCTCTGCATTGAAAAGGGGTACGCTGGTCTTTGCATTGAAAGGGGGTACGCTGGTCTCTGCATTGAAAGGGGGTACGCTGGTCTCTGCATTGAAAAGGGGCACGCTGGTCTCTGCATTGAAAGGGGGTACGCTGGTCTCTTCATTGAAAGGGGGTACGCTGGCCTCTGCATTGAAAGGGGGTACGCTGGTCTCTGCATTGAAGGGGGTACGCTGGTCTCTGCATTGAAGGGGGCACGCTGGTCTCTGCATTGAAGGGGGCACGCTGGTCTCTGCATTGAAGGGGGCACGCTGGTCACTGTGCATTGAAGGGGGCACGCTGGTCACTGTGCATTGAAAGGGGGCATGCTGGTAACTGTGCATTGAAAGGGGGCACGCTGGTCACAGTGCATTGAAAGGGGGCACGCTGGTCACTGCATTGAAGGGGGCATGCTGGTCACTGCATTGAAGGGGGCACGCTGGTCACTGCATTGAAGGGGGCACGCTGGTCACTGTGCATTGAAAGGGGGCACGCTGGTCACTGCATTGAAGGGGGCGCGCTGGTCACTGTGCATTGAAAGGGGGAGCGCTGGTCACTGGGCAATGAAAGGGGGTGCGCTGGTCTCTCTGCATTGAAAGGGGGGCACACTATACCTTAATTACTGAAGGCCCCTTTCACAGTTTTGTGACCTCAAAGTCACACAATTTTTTTACAGAGTTTTTTGCCGCAAAGCAATGCCTATTACATTTTTCTGTTTGCGCCCCCCAAAAATTTTGAGCACCAGGCGCCACTACCAGGCTGTGTCCAGAAGGATTTATTTATTAGAGAGCACGCTGCATGGCTCTGGGCCACCACCAGACCAGACACTGCTTGATGGGCCTACTTTAGGCCTGATTCACATGTATGCAGGTTGGGGGCCCACATTTTCAAAGGCACAGCATCCTATTCATTTGAATGAGCTGCTTTCCCGCAGAAAAAAAGGTGCATGCAGAATTTTAAAATTTCAGTGGCATCATGCACCATGCGACTTACCTGCAGTTCCTTCACTGGCAAGTTTGCTGTATTTTTAGGTATGTGGGCCATGCATTTAAAAGCACAGTGCATTTGCGTTAACTGTGTCATGCAAACGCACTGTTTCAGTAGGGGAGCATATCTCATATGATGCCATTATTGATGACTTTGCATCTAGAAAGGCCAGAAATGTCAAATTTTAGTTTCAGTTTGTGTTTTCTGTTCTGCAGTGAAATAATTAAATTTTCTTTAATGTGATTTATTCTATATTTTATTTGTATATTATTCTTAATAATTTAAAATATTTTTTCTTAAATAATATTGGTTTGTACAGAGTATATTTAAGTTATGAGCAGATTTATTGATTTTATTTTTTTTTGCAAAAATTGGACTGTTAATGGAATGACATAGTATTACTACAATAAAATGTGTGGTGTGTACAAGATGTGAAGTTTTGTCATGTTATTTTTTATTTTTTTTTTTGGGGGGGGGGCGTCGGGAGGGAGTCTCGCCCGGGGAGCAATTTAACCACTTAAGCCCCGGAAGATTTTACCCCCTTCCTGACCAGGGTTTTTTTTGCGATTTTTTACTGCGTGACTTTAACGGACAATTGCGCGGTCATGCGACGCTGTACCTAAACGAATTTCACCTCCTTTTTTTCCCACAAACAGAGCTTTCTTTTGGTGGTATTTGATCACCTGTGAAATTTTTTGATCATGCACTATAAACAAAGAAAGAGCGTAAATTTTGCAAAAATAACAATATTTTTCACTTTTTTTTATATGAAATTCCCCCCCATAAAAATGTAAAAATCAAAATTTTTTAACATTTTCGGCCAAATTGTTTTATGCTACATATGTTTGGTAAAAAAAAAAATCGCAAAAAGCGTATTTTGATTGGTTTGCGCAAAAGTTATCGCGTTTACTAACAAAGGGAAAGATTTTTGTCATTTTTGGTGTTTTTTTTTTTAACGAGTAATGGCGGCGATCTGCGATTTTTATTGCGGTACTGCGACATTGCGGCGGACAGATCGGACCCTTGACTGACATTTTTTACACTTTTGGGGGTACCAGTGACATTACTGCACTGTTACTGTAAAAATGACACTGGCAGGGAAGGGGTTAACTGTATTGGAGAGGGAGGGGTTAAGTGTGTCCTAGGGGCGTGTTTCTAACTGTAGTGGGACAGGTCTCCTATTGTAAAAACAGAGATCAACGGTTCTACATATTTGAACCGTCTGATCTCCATTTTTACACAGGGGAGAATGACAGGCGGCTTGTTTACATAAGCCGCCCGCCTTTCTCCCGCTCTACCGACGATCGTAGTGTGACCAGCGGACATCGGGTCCGCCGGTCACACGCCCGCACTCCTCTGTGAACGAGCCGAGGCGGCCGCGCGCCTCAATGGGCGCGCGCTCGCCCGCTATTGGCTCAAAACCCGGTGACAGGCTAGCGACGTAGATCTACATCACTCTGCCTGGCCGGGGCTGACTGCCGCAGTAAATATACTGTGCGCAGTCGGCAAGCGGTTAATGTAGAACCGCCACTGATTATAATGCTATACGTTATAACATAATTTATTATTTATCTATTTACTGTGAAATTACTGGTTTGAAGGATAACTTTACACTTTAGTAATTTGACCGTTAAGCCACCTGCTTGAGTACAGTTTTTGAAAATATAGTAAATTACCTTAAAAACAATAAATAATAATTATTTGTATATTGTTTACTTATGGTAATTAACCACTTGCCACCCAGGCCAATTCCGACACTTCTCTCCTACATGTAAAAATCATTTTATTTGCTAAAAAATTACTCAGAACCCCCAAACATTATAACGATTTCTTTAGTTGGACGGTTTCATCGTTTTACCATTTGTTTTAAACCTGCATTTAACCTTTTAATAAATAAGCCTGAAGCCTTCTTTGTTTATTTGTTTATTACTGAATATTACTGTTATATTTCTGGCTTCAGAAAGTAAAGAGACATGTTTTATTTTTTCTACAATCTTTTTTGTCATCTTTGCTAGTAATATTGTTTCCAGCATCAACAAAAAGGGTGACTGAAAAACATATTAGGCCCCTTTCACACTTGTGCGACTTCAAAGTCGTGCAATTTTACAGCGATTTTGACGCGATTTTGAGGCGATTTTGAGGCGAGTTTGACTGGGCTTGAATGTCTTTGGCCTTAAAATGCTTCAAAATCGTGCCAAAGTAGTACTCATTGGAAATAATGGAGAACGACTTGTCATGCGATTTTGCAGTCCCAATTGCATGACAAGTCGCACAAGTGTGAAAGGGGCCTTAAAGGGACAGTGTTTGTAAATATTTTTGTTAAAAGGAGTATAAGTAGTAGAACTGCAATTGCCTACATAATGAGAATCAAATATGTAACTTGTGAATATGTAACCTGTGTGTATCTGGCACTGATATTAGCCAGTGTTTTACCAGCCACTGACCTCGCTGCACCCTGGAAGGGACGTGTCATTGGTGAGGTGTCCTCATCTGTGCTGCTGCACACTGCTGTCAGTGTCACAGTGGGAGTCAGTTTCATGTGTGAGTCCTGTCCCTGATCTACTTACTATACTATAAATAACAATTGGAGCTTTAATTCACCTCTGATGCAATTAACCAGCCGCTCCATCTCCCCGCTGGGAGAACTTGACACGTTTTTTAATAAGTGGCTTTCTTCTTCCCCCGTTCTACTCCATCAAGTTACATCACCTAATGGAATTCTTACATTGACCTCGCTACTAAAAACTTATACAGTCACAACTCTGGATCAATGGAGATACCAGCAACTTTCTATGTTTATCAAAACTTGACAAAAACCACTACGCTCATTTATTACCCTCACTCCAGTGGAAAACATATTGGCCACAGTACAACCACCATGGACTTTGCTTTCTTGGAAACCAAATCTTGTCCCAACTTCATAACCCAGTCGGAAAAAGACTTGGCCATCCCCTTAACAGATCAGCAACTTTCCACTGTTATTCAGCTGGCTCATATTTCCTCCATTTCATCAAACATTTCTGAGTCCAATTATAAACTTCTGACCAGATGGCACTACACCCCAGTGTTTCTCCACTCCCTCTTTCTGGATTCTTCTGTTTTATGCTGGAGAGGATGTGGTGAGGTTGCCTTTTATGCACACATATGGTGGCAATGCCCACTAATACGCCCATACCGGTCATCAGTTTTACATTGGATTAGAATGATTCAGAGTTCTAAAGTACCAAATGATCCCTGGGTTTTATTGTTCCATTGTACAGGCGAACCAGTAGGCCGCTATAAGAAATCCATCACTTCACACCTTTTAAATGCAGCGAAATCATTAATACCTAGATTCTGGGAACAATCTACTATCCCATCTCTACGACAATGGCTGCAAACGGTGGACCATATACCGTATGGAGGATCTCACATAAGAATTTAGAGATCAAGCCGACATCTTTTATACAACTTGGGCCTACTGGTTTGCCTTTACGTTCTCCTCTGCCTACGCTGAGATTATGGCTCAACCTAAGTGAAAAATCGTAGATTACGGGTGTGATAAATTTCATTTTTTTTCTCATTCCCATGAGGCGGTCGCACCCTCCCCCCTTATTTCTTTCTCTTCACAACCTTCTCCTTTTGAAAAATGGCACATATGCCTCTTATTGAACATGTCCAAGAGCTATTTTCAGATCTAGGTTACAGATTATGCTAAATCGTATCACTACTGGAATAGCCATGGATGATAAGTACATTCAATTCCTGAAATCTGTATTTGGTTCATAATAATGTTGTTTATACTGCAATGGCATATTTGTTGTTATGCTTATATCCTTTTTCTCTCAATAAACATTTATTGAAAAAAAAAAGTCATGTAATGCCGTGTAAAACACCGCACTACACACACACTCCACTGGCACTACAATACACTGCAGTAAAACTGCACTGATGGACTTCAACAGACTGCAGTAAAATGCACTGACGCACTAAAATATACTGCAGTAAAACTGCACTGATGCACTACAATATATTGCAGTAAATCTGCACTGATGCACTACAATATACTGCAGTAAAAGTGCACTGACGCACTACAATATACTGCAGTAAAAGTGCACGGACGCACTACAATATACTGCAGTAAAACTGCCCTGACATACAAATATAATGCAGTAAAACTGCCCTGACTCACTCCACTGACACTAAAGTAATAAAGGAAGGTTGCCCTACACTAGCACAATATTCAAATCACACTAACATTCTACACAGACAATAGCACACTAACTCGCTAGTAGCAATAAACCGAGCCCTGTTCAATCTCTCTCCACTCCAACATAACACTGCAAATGGCTCCTCTTTGAAGGAACCTTTTATAGTCTGGGATGGGTCTATGAGCAAAGAGCCATGAATGGCTCATCATTACTTTTTCCAGTCATGGCTCTGATAGTGCTCTGTGCCCTGATTGGGCAAAGCCTTCATTGCTTCAACCAATCAGGGCTTATAATGCACTGTGCAGTGAATTGTGGGGCATTCGGTGGGCCAAACAAACAAACGAATACCCAGACAATTCGGGTGTTCGCCGAACGGGTGAACAGCCAATGTCGGGCCAAACTTTTGCTCGGCTCAAACTGTTCACCCAACACTACTATTCCTGAAACTAGGCAAAATGACTGAAGGCCTATATCAGTGAATGGGGTTTTAAGCCTTGAGAAGATTGCCCATTGGAGGTGTGGAAGTTTTCTGCCTAGTGTCCTACAGCAGTAGGTGTTGCTATAAAACCCGGTTTGGTTATTGATAAAGAAGAAGAGGCTGTGCTTTCAGCATTTAGAACCACTTTAAGTAACATTACAGATGAGAACTAGGAATGTACCTCTTTATACGTTTCTAATTATTAAGTGACAGATCCAATCTCTCCTATTATTCAGCAACAAATAAGTGAGATTCCCAGCCCTGTGAACACTATGCAATCTCTGACAAGGTGATAATATAGTTTTTCTTTTTCTTCATAAACATACCTGTTGGATTATGCTTTCATAATGTCTCACACAGACAGAAGCATGTGGACATCTGAAGTTGGCAGGCTGCAGTTTTTAACCACTTCCGGACCGCCCGCTTCAATTATACGTCGCTACTTTGACATTAAATAGCTATCTGCTGCCATAACCCTGGTATTTTATTTGGGCGAGCGGTCCTCTTTTTCATAAAAGTGGTCCCAGCAGCAGATTCGCCACGGGATCACTTTTATGGGCAGCGGGAGATGTGCCCCCCCCCCCCGCCCCGACACTTCCCGGTTGTTTTCCTTGCCTCCCGAAGCCGTCAGTAGCGGGGGAAAATGATCCGGTCCTCTCCCCTTCTAGGCAGGAAGTGGAGCTAGAGCAAGCTGGCCCCCACTCGACTCTATGGCCTTGGAGGACCAGAATGACGTCATACGTCGCTTCCTCCCAACGGCCTTAAGGGGCCCATTTTTTTTTCATGATGCATGATTTTTTTTTTTGCTTTTTAGTGTAGATGTGAGATCTGAGGACTTTTTGACACCAGATCTGACATTAAAGAGAACCTGCCCTGCTTATTTCTATTACAAGGGATGTTTACATTCCTTGTAATAGGAATAAAAGTGATCAAAAACATTTTTCTTAAAAGGGACAGTGTAGAAATAAAAAGTAAAATAAATAATAATAAAAAAATTAAAAATTTAAAACACTCCGCCCCTCCGGGCTTGCGCACAGCAGGGAACAAAGATGCAAGTCGCGCTCACAAATGTAAACGGTGTTCAAACCACACATGTGAGGTATCACCACGTTGGTTAGAGCAAGCGCAATAAATCTAGCCCTAGAGCTCCTCTAACTCTAAACTGGTAATCTGTAAAAAATTTTAAAGCGGCGCCTATGGAGATTTTTAAGTACCATTGTTGCCGCCATTCCACGAGCGTACGCAATTTTGAAGCAAGACATATTGGGTATCTATTTACTCGGTGCACCATTATCTTTCACATTATAAAAAAATTGGGCTAACTTTACTGTTTCATTTTTTTTAAAGCAGTGAAATGTATTTTTTCCAAAAAAAATTGTGTTTAAAAGAATGCTGCACAAATAATGCGTTATAAAACATATTGCAACAATCACCATTTTATTCTCCAGACTCTTTGCTAAAAAAAAAATATATATATATATATATATATATATATAATTTTTGGGGGTTCTAAGTCATTTTCTAGAAAAAAATACTGATTTTAACTTGTAAACAACATGTGTCAGAAATAGGCCTGGTCCCTAAGTGGTTAAAGGGCAATACAGTTATCCATTGGTGAGAACACGTTTTATAGATCCATTTCATGGTAATGAGCTTCAGGACTTGGAATAAAATGGAATCCAATTTAGTTTTGAAGAATTCTGAACCTGGTAACAGAAGACAGACCCCAGATCCAGTATAATCTGTCTATAGACCATCATTGTTATTTGTAAATATTCAGATCTAGAAGTGCTCAGTGGAGTAGATGGTACAAATGAATTATAAATATTCCACCACCATCTCTGCACCTTACACAAAGTGAGTCATGTAATAGATACACTACGGGTTTTATTTACCTCTCAGCTCCGGAGTCAGGGAGTGTCCGAGTTCATCCAGCAGAATCTGATCCACCAGACCCTCATCTGTAGAGAGGAATATAAGATGATGGATCTGAGTCATGTATGATTGAAGCTGACCTTTCACATACACCAAACTACACATTACAATTATGTCCAAGCAGCAGAATATATCTAATCTATAGCTATAGCTAAAGTTCTCCATATTCAGACCATATATACATATTCAGAAGTGATCTGATTTGGATTGTGCTCTGACTGAGTGTATGGAACATACATCAATGAAATACAAGACATATTATATCTTAAAGTGTATTATTTCTTCCACTGTCACAGTGGTTTTCTTAAGTCATATTACAGGGCAGCATCTGAGAGATCGGGCTCCTCCCACCTGCAAACAAGAAAAACATTTGTCCACCATTATAAAAAGTTCACTCCTACCTGCATGCTTCAGTTCTAGTGTTTCCACTGGACTAACAGGAGCTGCAAGCAGTTTGCAATTAGAGGCCCCCCATGGGGTCACTCTATCCTTTTTGCCTGAGGTTTTGCCCTCACTGGGGACAAGCATCTGTCCCCCAATCTGCAAGCATTGGTCAGATAGCGCCCTGAGTGTCTCTCCCTCAGTGGTGCAGGGCCAGAAGGCAGAGGGGTGTCTGCTCTCTTTTTACCCCAGGCTCTGGCTCCTGTGTTTGGTCTGGAGCACAGGGGGAACCATAGAAACATAGAATGTGTCGGCAGATAAGAACCATTTGGCCCATCTAGTCTGCCCAATATATCTGAATCCTATGAATAGTCCAAGGTGCAGTGTCTTGTTCCTGGGTTGCGGTGACATCATCACTTCCAGAAGCACCTCTGACTGGCGCCATCTTGGTTGAGGTATAAGAGGATGTGTGGTACACCACACTTCCACTTGTATCACTCCAGGTGCATCCTGATTGGTTGCAGCGGATAACATTACTTCCAGTTTCACAAGGCGGCATTTTTTGAAACCAGGAACATGCATCTTTAATCTCATACTCATACTCTAATACTACTGACAGGGCAGCTGGGGGGCCAGAGCACTGCCCAGCGTGCCCATTCGGTAAGATGGACCTGCTGATGCTGCACCATCATGCCCTGCAGAGCCTGTGAGCCAGGACCGCTCCAAGGTAAGCCAGAGCATGCTGAGGCCACCCCTGTTCTTAACAAACTACTATGCAAATAATGCTATAAAGTGGTAGCAGCGATGTCGCAAGGATAAGACCAGTGGTGTGCATTCCCCTCTAAGCATGTGCTTCTCGTGAGGGCAAAATGACAGCCAGCTAGGTCAAAAAATCTTTGCCAAAAGATTACTAAAAGGATTAGGTTCCTCTGTAAAATATGTCAGACACCTTCCTCTCCCTTCAGTCTGGGGCTCAATTTTGTGCTTGATTTTAATGTGGATCCTGCAACATATAATTGGCTAGTCCTCTATGCAACAGAGCAGGGTAGCCCGCAGTCCTTGGCTGTCCCACACGGTGTGGAGCTTAGAAAAAAAGGTAAAACGAGAGAAGAGATGGGGACGGACATACCAGTGTGTGATTAAATGAATATGATATAATATAAATTATATGATATGACATAAAATTATATCAGCAGCAAATATAAGCAGCCACCTTGTGTGATCTCCATTCCCCAATATTATATATCACCAGGTAAATATAATATATAAAAAAACAGCAGTCTTGTGTGATCCCCAATATTATATCAGCATTAAATATAATATATATGTAGCACCCTCCCAGGTAGGTGCTAGGTAACCTATAGGGGAGACCTTGTCTGCTTATCAGCAGGGTCCAATTGTTCAGCTAGGCTGTCATGTGTTCTCAGGTGTGACTATTGAGCTGGGGAGTCTCCCTACTATATCCAATGGGGGAGCTCATTGGACAGTGGAGGAAATCTGGCCAATAGCACACCAGAGCTCATATCAGTCCTAGTGGGCGGATCTGACCGCAGTGCATCCTGGGATGATATATAAGTCTGAGGGGAGCACATGACAGGTTGTATTTGGCGGGAAGCAGAGTCCCAGGAGGGAGGTGACAGCTGTCTCTCCTCCTGTCAGCGTGAGACAGGTGTCCTAAGAGGACAGAAGGTTGAGCTGATCTGCAGAGAGGGATCCGGTGTACTGAGGACCAAGCGGAGCTGTTGGGGCCAGAGTTTTCAAGAAAGCAGTGTCGTGAGTACTATAAACTGCCCCGGGGTCTGCCTAGGATAGGGGTCCACTCCAGAAGGTCAGAGGGATCCAGGAGCCAGCTAGCCTGTGCAGAAGATTTAGAAAGTGGGTGCCAGAGTTTAAGCCCTGAAGAGAAAGAGGGTGCCAGTGATGGCCCTGAAGAGTTAAGAGTTGCAGCAGTAATCACAAATAGCTACCTCAGCCGGGAGGGCTAAAGGGAGCAGCATAAAGGACTTTTGTATCACCAGGGAGTGTCAGAAGTCAGTTCAAGTTCATAGACAGCAAGTCAGCGTTAAGTAGCGCCAACAGGCGTTGATCGGCATTCAGCCAGCAACAAATCAGCGTCAAGAGGCATTATCTCAAGTGTCCCATCCTATTGTGTATAGTTGAGCCAGAGGAGTATCCCACTCATTCCCTTCTCCCATCCAAGTTCCTAAATAAATACAAAACCAAAGATGCTGGACTGTTTCTTGTGTCAGTGCTCACACTTGGAGGATATGCTTAAATGTGCTGCTGTTGTTAGCGGTAACCCTGGCAGACCCATATCCAGCAAAATGGCTTGGAATCCTGCTACATTTGGGGGCTCGTCTGGGATTTCGTCATGGGTTACTGGGTTGGTTGCCCCTGGCAATGGCTGAAGAAAAAGTCAAAAATCTCCATTTTTGTGCCTGGAATTTTTATTCAAATCTCAAGCCAAGTGTGAGACCGGATCTGCAGGGAGAGTGAGATGAAGATTGAAATACACATGGAAGGTTGCCCAAGGCAACGCAAGTGTTCCAGTCAGTTCTGTAAAATGATGGGGACCTTCCATCTTGATTATGATATGTACTCTGCTATCAGGCATTGGAAAGCAGGGAGGAAGAGTGTAGCAGTACATAAAAGCTGCAGCTGCTTAACAGAGAAGGGTCCAGGGAGGGACGAAGCAAATGGCGGCTGAGGGCACAAGGAGCAAGGTGCCAGGGGCCAGGTGTGTGTGCAAGCTAAATGGACTAATGTTGACCGTGCTATTGACAGCGGAACATTCATTCTGTACAATGATTGCATGGATACTGTGAAGACTGTAGTCGGCCGTGCCGTGAGGAGCAGTGGCACTATCTTCTGAGACAATATGGAGGGCCTTGCTTGCACATGGGTTGGGGAGAGGATTATTGACCGTGCTTATGACAGCGGGATATTTCTCTTGCCTGGCAAAGAGGGACAGCTGGCTCCGGGAGAGGGAGGCGCAGCTGGGGCCCTGTTGCAAATAAGAAGAGTGGATGCATGTCTGGCAAGGGACGTGGTCCTCTTTACAGTAATTTCCCTTTGGGCTGAAGAGAGAGAGCATGGCAGGGGAAGAGTTACTGTACCGCCCGGAAGAGCGCAATCCACACAGAACTGCCTAGCAGAAGGAGCCACCGCCAAAGAAGCAAAGAGGGTGGAGATATCAGTCGCATCCAGCCAATCAGGAGTGACAAAGGGAGTCCATTTAACACCCCCTTGTTGGGTGTGGCTGAGAGGGAGACACCTGCAGGAGAAAGCAGCATGGCGTTTGCAGGAGAACGGATGAGTGTGACCACAATTACTCCATCCACCAGCGTGGAACCTGCTAGGCAGACACCGGAGCAGACCCAACAGCCCAGCCAAACTTTCACATGGGACACAGGCGTCTGGGATGGTGCCTGAAGGAGGGCTCACGCTGTGCACAGGAGGTGGCCTGGAGTACCTAGGAACGGTATGTCCCCAGTGTACCAGTATTACAATGAAGGTGCAAACGTGGACCCAATGTTGGCAATGTGGCTATTTGCTTCTGCAGGCAGAGATAAGTAAAGGCCGGCCCAAGCAGATGTGTGTTTCTTGGGAGTCCGGGTTCACTTGAGAGGTGAACTCCGCAGAGGCGGGAGGGGCATGATACGTGTCATGATGAAGCTGAGCGTGGGCAGGCATTATCAGTGAGAGGGACTGGGAAGAGGTTGCATGCCGACACAAATTTCCGGGGGGTGGCCAGAAGATGCATCAGTCGCAGCAGCAGAGAGGTCTGCCCCTATTTCAATTCCACAACAAACATGGTCTGCGGCCATTAAGGTCTCACCCACAAGTACTAGTGGTGAGGAAGAAGCTATAATTGTTAACATAGGATCCCCATCATTTCAGTACAAGTACAGATCCATTGAGGAAGGGATTGATGATTGGGGATCCACTGATAAAACAAGAGTGGGACTGGGGGTCAGAGACTGGGAGCAGCTCCCCGAGCCCTGAAGTTGTTACTGCTCTTGATAAAGAGGCCACAAAGACCATAGAAGGAGGAGAGTTGGCACAGAAACTGGGATTTTGTGAAGCATACACTAGGAGAATTCCAGATCTAACTCCACCTACAAACTATGCCCGGGCTCGGGACCAAAATGCAGCATACAATACTTTGATTCAGCGGGTAGAGACCCCTTTTTCTCTGCCAGGGAGAGGCAACAGAAAGACCTTCCCCTGGTTGTCCAGAATGCAGAGATGGATGCAGCGCAAGGTGGCGCTGGAATATGGATATGATTATCCTTATGCTCATCGAGAAGCAGAGAGACTTTTGGTGTGACAAAGCTATTTGGGACTTTCTCTTCATTCCCAAACTCTTGAGATTCACCAGAAGCTGACCTGAAGGAGAAGTTCAAGGCTATCAAGGCACAGTGGAACTATGGGAGGTCTATCTATATTGACAGGGTGGAGGTTCGCCGCCCAGACGGGTCTTGTCAGGCCTGGTCCATCCTAGTAAAAGACGACGATCAGGGTGCCCTTGTTGAGGTCCCCTACCCTGAGTATTACATTTAGAAAAAAAAAAAAAATTTCTTTGCAATTTTACTATTTAAGACTATGGGCCTAATTCATTGTACCTCCAACGCTGATTTTGTTCTATTTTACCTCCATTTTTACTATTTTTAGGTGCAAATGCAATTCACTATAACACCATCAGAAATGTTATGAGCAGTGTCAAATTCATTAAGATCAAATAACGTCAGGACTGGACTTAAAAACAGTCCAGCTAAAAGGTGGACTAATTTTTTCAAAATCACAAAATATGGCAGGAAAAAAATAAAAAATATGTGGGAAAGATGCGTTATAAGATTTTGAGCTAAACTGCTTTTAAACTGTGTGAAAAAGTTAAGTAGAAAAAAAGATATTAATAAAAGTGTAAAATGCAAAAATAGCTCCAGAGTCAATTTCTGGCAAATAGCCCATGTGCGCATGCTCCATACCAAAAATTAGGCTGAAAATAACGTTTTTGAAAACGTTAGTGGGAGTTATAGTGAATTTGCGGCAAATACCGCCGCAAATTTGCGGTAAAACTTCGCTATTCCGGCGCTAATGATATATATATATACACACACATGCACACACATATACAGTGGGTACAGAAAGTATTCAGACCCCCTTAAATTTTTCACTCTTTGTTATATTGCAGCCATTTGCTAAAATCATTTAGGTTCATTCTTCTTCCTCATGAATGTACACATAGCACCCCATACTGACAGAAAAACACAGAATTGTTGACATTGTTGCAGATTTATTAAAAAAGAAAAACTGAAATATCACATGGTCCTAAGTATTCAGACCCTTTGCTCAGTATTTAGTAGAAGCCCCCTTTTGATCTAATACAGCCAGGAGTCTTTTTGGGAAAGATGCAACAAGTCTTTCACACCTGGATTTGGGGATCCTCTGCCATTCCTCCTTGCAGATCCTCTCCAGTTCTGTCAGGTTGGATGGTAAAAGTTGGTGGACAGCCATTTTTAGGTCTCTCCAGAGATGCTCAATTGGGTTTAAGTCAAGGCTCTGGCTGGGACATTCAAGAACAGTCACGGAGTTGTTGTGAAGCCACTCCTTCGTTATTTTAGCTGTGTGCTTTGGGTCATTGTCTTGTTGGAAGGTAAACCTTCGGCCCAGTCTGAGGTCCAGAGCACTCTGGAGAAGGTTTTTGTCCAGGATATCCCTGTACTTGGCCTCATTCATCTTTCCCTCGATTGCAACCAGTCGTCCTGTCCCTGCAGCTGAAAAACACCCCCACAGCATGATGCTGCCACCACCATGCTTCACTGTTGGGACTGTATTGGACAGGTGATGAGCAGTGCCTGGTTTTCTCCACACATACCGCTTAGAATTAAGGCCAAAAAGTTCTATTTTGGTCTCATCATACCAGAGAATCTTATTTCTCACCATCTTGGAGTCCTTCAGGTGTTTTTTAGCAAACTCCATGCGGGCTTTCGTGTGTCTTACACTGAGGAGAGGCTTCCGTCGGGTCACTCTGCCATAAAGCCCCGACTGGTGGAGGGCTGCAGTGATGGTTCACTTTCTACAACTTTCTCCCATCTCCTGACTGCATCTCTGGAGCTCAGCCACAGTGATCTTTGGGTTCTTCTTTACCTCTCTCACCAAGGCTCTTCTCCCCCGATAGCTCAGTTTGGCCGGACGGCCAGCTCTAGGAAGGGTTCTGGTCGTCCCAAACGTCTTCCATTTGAGGATTATGGAGGCCACTGTGCTCTTAGGAACCTTAAGTGCAGCAGAAATCTTTTTGTAACCTTGGCCAGATCTGTGCCTTGCCACAATTCTGTCTCTGAGCTCTTCAGGCAGTTCCTTTGACCTCATGATTCTCATTTGCTCTGACATGCATTGTGATCTGGAAGGTCTTATATAGACAGGTGTGTGGCTTTCCTAATCAAGTCCAATCAGTATAATCAAACACAGCTGGACTCAAATGAAGGTGTAGAACCATCTCAAGGATGATCAGAAGAAATGGAAATCACCTGAGTTAAATATATGAGTGTCACAGCAAAGGGTCTGAATACTTAGGACCATGTGATATTTCAGTTTTTCTTTTTTAATAAATCTGCAACAATGTCAACAATTCTGTGTTTCTCTGTCAGTATGGGGTGCTATGTGTACATTTATGAGGAAGAAGAATGAACCTAAATGATTTTAGCAAATGGCTGCAATATAACAAAGATTGAAAAATTTAAGGGGGTCTGAATACTTTCCGTACCCACTGTATATATATATATATATATATATAGATGCCCAAAAAATAATTATATGTATATATATATATATATATATATATATATATATATATGTTTTATTTATTGATTTGCCTATGTGTGTGTGTGTGTATATATATATATATATATATATATATATATATATATATATATATATATGAAAAGCGACACTAATATGGCTTCTCCCCAAAAATGAAACATTGTATATGTGTGAAATTAATATATTTTTGGGTTGGTTAGATATAGAAAGTAACAATAATATATGGGGTTTTGCATATGCATATATATATGCAAAAAACAATATATTAATTTCACACATATACAATGTTTCATTTTTGGGGAGAAGCCCTATTAGTGTTGCTTGTCATATATAACAACAGACAGTTGTAGGTAGTTCAGGGATTCGAACACCCAAATACACGGTGTGTTGTGGTTAATCTATCAGAAAATTGTAAAACAAAAATTGAACATGTATTGCCAGCCTAAAGCGCCATACACACTATAAGATTTTCTGAAGACCTTTTCCTTCAGATTTACCTTTTCTATGTAGTGCAAGGGCCTGCCAGATTGCATACAAATTGAAAGTGTTTAGGTTTGACCTCATATTATCTGGTTTTGGTAAATCTAAAGGAAAAAGTCTTCAGAAAATCTTGTAGTGTGTATGGCCCATTAGGCTGGCCATACATGTTCAACTTTTGTTGTACAATTTTCTGGTAGATCTACCACAAACCACATAATGTGAGGTCAAAGCTAAACAACACGTTCACTTGTTTCTAATTAGGCAGGCCTTTGTACTACATACTTGAAGGTAAATTTCAAGAAAATTGGACAGAAAATTGTAAGAAAATTGGATCATGTATGGCCAGCCTTAGTCTAAATAAAAAAGCCACTTTGTGCTCATGCTGAGATTATTGAAAGCATTTCTTATGTGTGTTGACTTGTAAGAAACTTGGATCAGCCAAACACTCATTCATTAGTGAACTGGTGATTTTGATTTAGGACCCAACAGACCCAATTAATTACTTTGCTGGGCGTTTCCTATACTGGGTGGCTGTAGTTTAACCAAGGTTATATAATGGGATGTTAAGAGCAACTCATTTGGCCTATGGCAGAGCCACATGTCTTTATGTCCGAATTTGCTTTTTGCAAACTGTGTCTTTATGTACTCTATACATGGTTTTTTTTTTTTTTCATGCCTCTGTGTAGCTGTATGTTCTACTGATTTGATGGTATTTAAATGGAAAGGTAGGCTCATGCAAACAATAAACAAAGTATGTTGGGTATGTTTTATGCTTAATACTAAGGTGTCTACAACTTATTTTGCTTGACTTTTGGATATTGTAAGCTGTATCTATTCATCATATGTTGTATCTTTGCACTGTAATTTGAATAAAGATTACTTGATTTGGGGGTTTTGGGGGGGGGGGGGGGCTTTCACATTTCACATGCCTGCTTAAATGATTACTGATGTTTCATACATGTTCAATAAAGCTTATTCATTTGTACACAGATCCTGGTTTTCTGTTTTCTTTTCTTCATTTGTCTGGATGTAATTCAGATATCTTTTGTGTCTATTGAATGTAATCCATTTCTTGTATTTTTTGTGTGTGTGCAATGGCGTTACAGTATGAACATCGGTAGGGTTTCTCCCTTTACTCCAGTGAAGTGTGTATGGTGGGGAGTGTGTGTGTGTGGGGGGGGGGAGGTGTGTGGGGGGGGGGGAGGTGTGTGTGTGTGTATGGGGGGGGGAGGTGTGTGTGTGGGGGGGGAGGAGTGTGTGTGTGTGTGGGGGGGGAGTGTGAGTGTGTGTGTGGGGGGGAGGAGTGTGTGTGTGTGGGGGGGAGGAGTGTGTGTGTGGGGGGGAGTGTGTGTGTGTGTGTGGGGGGGGGGGGTGTGTGTGTGGGGGGAGTGTGTGTGTGGGAGGGAGTGTGTGTGGGGGGGAGGAGTGTGTGTGTGTGTGGGGGGGGGAGTGTGTGTGTGGGGGGGGGGGTGGGGGGGGGAGGAGTGTGTGGGGGGAGGAGTGTGTGTTTTGTGTGGGGGGGGAGTGTGTGGGGGGGAGGAGTGTGTGTGTGTGGGGGGGAGGAGTGTGTGTGTGTGGGGGGAGTGTGTGGGGGGAGGAGTGTGTGTGTGTGTGTGGGGGGGGGAGTGTGTGTGGGGAGGAGTGTGTGTGTGTGTGTGGGGGGGGGAGTGAGTGTGTGTGTGGGGGGGAGGAGTGTGTGTGTGTGTGTGGGAGGAGTGTGTGTGTGTGTGGGGGGAAGGAGTGTGTGGGGGGAAGGAGTGTGTGTGTGTGTGGGGGGGGGAGTGTGTGTGTGTGTGTGTGTGGGGGGAGTGTGTGTGTGTGTGTGTGTGTGTGTGGGTGGGGGGGGGGCTAAATTGTAAGAAATAAAGTGTATGTATACATTTAGCTAAAAATATATATAAATTAAGGAATAATACAAAATTTCCATTCAGCCTCGGTGGATGAATGTAACCAAAACATTTAGTTAAAAATCACTAAAAATCAGTGATTATGAACCTTGGCAACACAGGTGTTTTGTAACATTTCCCATGATGCTCACCTACACTGCAGAGTACATGAGCATTATGGGAAATGTAGGGCAAAAACATCTAGGGGGGGGGGGGGTTAAGGGTTACCATCACTGGCCTAGGTAAAACATTTCCAATACATTTTAGTTGTCTGTGTGCGCCATTTTTGAAATAAAGCAAAATCTCTTTACAATAAATTGCAAATGGCACATTGGCATTCGCCCTGGACCAGAAACGACACCAAATTGGCTTGCACACATTCCAGCAAGTGGTCACAATCAACTGGCTAATCATGGTGAGGGCCACTTTCAGCTGTGAAGAAATGGCATTCATATGCAAAGTAAGTGTGTGTGTGGGGGTCTGTGCTTGTAATCAGAGCATTGATTACCAGTGCAGACCCTTGGGGGATGCCACCAGAGCCACCAGGGATTGCTGACCCATGGCCACCAGGGATGCCCACCTATGCCACCATTGATGCCAATCAGTGCTCAGGGAACCTGTTATTCCCTCCTCATCAGTGCTGCCCATCATTACCATCTATCAGTGCTGCCCACCAGTGCCAATCAGTGCCCATCAGTGCCACCTATCAATGCCCATCAATGCTGCATATCAGTGCCGCCTATCAGTGTCCATCAGTGCTGCATATTAGTGTCTTATCAGTGCCTGCCAGCGCAGCCTCATCAATGCTCGTCAGTGCAA
The DNA here is from genome assembly GCF_965119305.1 of Pelophylax lessonae. Lineage (NCBI taxonomy): Eukaryota > Metazoa > Chordata > Amphibia > Anura > Ranidae > Pelophylax > Pelophylax lessonae. The sequence goes on along the minus strand of NC_138776.1, from coordinate 9,192,394 downwards.
ACAAAAACATATTGATTTACCAAATTTTATTACATAAACAAAAACACATTTTTTTTAGGGGTCAAACATTTAGGTCTTCTTTTTGCCAATAAAGAAAGCAATATTTGTGTGAAAATAATGTCATACATTTGTGTTAGGTACAGGGTTGCATGACTGCGCAATTGTCATTCAAAATGCAACAGTATAAAAAGTTGAAAATTGGCCTGGGCTCAATGGTTTAGTGGTTAGTGTTCCTGTCTATAAACACTGAGAGCATGAGTTCAAATCCCAAGTGTGCCATCCCCTCCTTAAATTTTAGACAGCTGTAAATAAATACTGACACTTGGCAAATGCAAAATTACACCCTGCACATATGCATGTTTGTTTCTTGAATATACATGGCCATTGACATGCAATTTTAGGTGATGTAGCCAATGTATTACTATGTGGCCAAAAAAATAATAATGACACACAACTGTGAGCACACAAGGTGTTATCATGGTTGCAGGGGCTGACTGGCAACATTCGGCCCAGGGGGCAAGTACAATCCAGAGATCCATGGTGCAGCAACTTGGCCCCCCTCCCACTTTCCCTCTTCCTAGCCTCTTCCTGACCCCCATTCCAGGCTGAAGCTCCACTCCAGGTACTCTCTAACCACTGGCGGAATCCGGGTTTCCGACCTGGCCAGCAGGGGGCGGTTGGGGGAGCTGAGACAGCTTGGTTGGGGAGGAGAGTCTCCCGTGGGGCATGGAAATGGCCTCTGCTTAGACACAGTTTACACCATCCATGCTGGGGAGGGAGGCCTGCGCTCTGTCCTGGTCTTCATTCCACACTCAGTAGGTCAGCGGCAGGGACTTTTTACTTCTCTTCACCAGGAATCATTTAGGTATGGCTGTGGCAGAAGCGGTGCAGCCTTTTTATAGGGCATCAGAGTGGCCCAGGGGGCAATTGCCCCCCTTCCCCCTGGCCCAGTCCTCCCCTGCATGGTTGGGCCTTGAACTCATGACCTAGCAATCTTTGTCTATGAGCATAGAGCATAGCCCACTACACCAAATTGCTGAATACAATCAGACATGCCTGAAAGTTTCAGATGAATAAAGAATGAAGATTGCTAATTAGACAGCTGTGTAGTCTGCTATTAGTAAATCTAAAGGTTAAAACACATAAGATACATAACTATACCTTACAATTAAAATAAACCATAATAGATGACATTGCTGTGTAATAGTGATTCAGAATAGACAAATTTCCTTTTATGAAAAACACAAAGGGATTTTGGTTAACTCCAAACTCGAATTCAGCCTAAGTTAACTCCAAACCCAAATTCAGTCTAAGTTATCTCCAACTCCGAATTCACTAAAGCACCTAGTTGAAGGTTTAACTCCAGCCACTTCACCTAATTAGGATTAATGAGTTTAGGCTGGAGTTATTTCTGGAGAAGTGAGCAGCTCTACTCCAAACTTATAGTGAATTAGGCCCTATGTATCCACGGCTGGCTAGCCGTCACAACTGACCAAGGAACTGGCAAACTATAATGCTGAAGTTATGCAAGTTATTGATGTTGAAGTATGGTTCCATCAGGCCAGGGTCCTAAGAAAATACTTTTTGACCTTATAAGATCCCTTGGGCCATTGGGCCTGGATCTCTGTGGATTACAAGCACTGTGCCAAAAGACTATGCACACTACAAACCAGGAGAAAACGGGTGACTGCCATAGTCCCTGGAAGTACATCCAGAAGATTTGGTGATGGGTGCCCTGGAAGACCCCTTTCATATTTCCCTGACTCAGCAGGCCACTCAGGCTCCAGTGGCTTGCCCTGTTTCCCAAAATAAGTGTTCTAAGAGACAGCAGGGAGATGCTGTGCGTAACTTCCATAAGGACTCTGCATAGGTAGTCAGTGGTAGGACACAGATTCCCCAGAAGAGGGGAGAAGTGGACTCGGTGTGTAAAGACACTCAAAAGCAGAGGAGTCAGGGAAGGGAGCGAGAAGGTCGGCCTCGTCAGGAGGGTCTTCTCACTCAACTGTTCAGATAGTTAGTCCTGTAATTTCTATACGTATGCAGTTTGACTAACCTTTCTCTACAGGTGGGCTCACGGTAGAGGTAGTTAGTGAGGAAATACATGTTTGTTTGGAATCATTAGTAGTATACAGTGGCATACATCGATCATGCAATAGATGTGTATCTAGATTAGCCCTGAAGGGATTGTTCTTCCAAATGAATAGGTCCTCCCACTACCAAATAATGATTATATTAGCTGCCCTCTACTGTCAGTCCAGGGAGCGTCTATAATGTCTTCAAGTGCACTAAGTAAGCACTCCTATCCGTCCTTGGTATCTGCTCATGGTGGTTTTTATCTTGATTTTTTATTGTTGTACTGCTTTTATGCATATGTTTTTAATTCCACGTATATATTATTTTAGCATTTGTATTGTACTTGCATGATCGATGTATGCCACTGTATACTACTAATGATGTCACAAGAGGGAGTGGGGTGGTGCTCTAGCCACTCCCCCGGGGGAGGGGACACTCCCACCTGGGGGCAGTGACTGGATCACTACCTCACTACATCACTATTTAAACCAAAGAGACAGCCATGACACAGTGGCTCTGAGGAAGAGGCTAGGCCTCGAAACGCGTCAGTCATCTCATCGGTCATGGACGATTATATGGACTAAACAAGGACAGTTGAGCAATCCAGCCTGATACGTTATACTTTTATCTACGTCTGTGAGTAGCCATTTTTATGTTACTTCAATTAAGCCTTTATTGAGGATAATGCGCTAGGTTGGTGCGCCCCTTTTTTGTTCTTTTTGCTTCTAGTACCGGTGGACTACCCCAGTCCGATAAGGGTAGCAAGACCTTAGCCATCTGAGAAGCCAGTTGTCAGTCCCGTGAGGAGTGTGGCCGAGGTGCCTGAATACCAAGCGCAGGAGAAGGGTGGTTACACCTTATTGTTTTTTGTTTGGAATCCACTCCAAGCGAGTTTATTTGGTGGAGGGTGCATCTTTTCAAGCACCTTAAATGTTGTATATTTGTATAGCAAGGACACATAATGAAATTTTTGTAAGAACTTACCGTAAAATTCTTTTCTCTGAGTCCTCTGACAGTCGCCGCCCATTCAGTCGGCCTTTACTAGTGGGTAATGGCGCCCTCTGCAGGAGAAAGCTAGGCAGTTTGAAAGGTTAATAATAAACTTTCTATACTTAGACACACCTCTAGGGGGCCATCCCTCAGCCATTATCCTGATCCAGTTATCACTGTTCCTCAGTTTGTAGCTAGCAGTACCGGAAGGCAATAACCCCCAGATTCAAGAACCAGAGGGGCGGGGGCGGCGACTGTCAGAGGACTCAGAGAATAATTTTACGGTAAGTTCTTACAAAAATTCTATTTTCTCTTATGTCCTCTGACAGTTGCCGCCCGTTCAGTCAGCCTTCACTAGTGGGATGTCCCAAAGCAGTGCAGGTGTGAGGGGTGGGAAAACGCAACCTACCAAAAAGGTAACGAAACACTGAGCCAGAAAACAACCTGAGCCCACAGGTCAACAAAGCTCAAAATGAGAGCTAACCCAGAACAACAAAAAAACACCCCAGGAAGGGACAGAAAAAAACACATCTCTTCAAACAACTGCCACACTCAAAACCTTGCGGCCAAAAGGAAACATCCGAGGATGCCAGTACATAAATTCTGTAGAATTTTGTGAAAGTGTGCACCGACGACCAGGTCGCCGCTTTGCACACCTGAGCCACAGAAGCCTGATGGCGAAAAGCCCAAGAAGCACTGACAGCTCTAGTAGAAGGAGCCTTTACAGGGAAAGGAGGAACCTGACCCTTGATTGAATAGGCCTCAACAATCGTCTGTCTGATCCACTTAGAAATTTTTGCCGCGGACGCAGCCGAACCCTTCCGAGGTTCCTTAGGAAGGACAAACAGAGAATCAGGCTTCCTAAAAGACTCCATGGCAGACAAGTAAACCCTGACTGCCCAGACCACATCCAAGGAATGCAAGGCAAATTCCTTGGAATGCTTGGGCTTTGCACAAAGTGAAGGCAACACAATATCCTCATTAAGGTGGAAAGTCGAGACCACCTTAGGGAGAAAAGACTGATTGGGTCGCAGAACCACTTTATCCCTTTGAAGCACCAGATAAGGTGAACGGCAAGACAGAGCCGCCAACTCAGACACTCTGTGAGCAGATGTGATAGCCACCAGAAAAGCAACTTGTTGGGACAACACAGGTAGAGGAATGTATCTGATGTTCTCAAAAGGGAGGCCGCTGCAACACGGATAACACCAAATTTAGGTCCCCGGGAGGCAAAGGAGCCTTCCTTGGGGGAGCCAGATGCTGCACCCCTTGGATAAAGGTGTGAATCAAAGAATTAGTCGCCAAGGGACGCTGGAACAGAATGGGTAAGACCGACAACTGATTGCTTATCGTGGTCAGCGACAAATGCTGATCCACACTTTCCTGCAGGAAAGCCAAAATCCTTGCCACTGAGAAGGAGTGGGGATGGAACCCTTGTGACGCGCACCAGGCAATATACGTATTCCAGGTGAGATGATAAATCTTCCTAGAGGTAGCTTCCCGAGCCTTCAATAAGGTAGGAATGACAGCATTCGGAAGACCCCTATCTCTCAAGACCTGGCTTTCAACAGCCATGCTGTCAAAGCCAAAGACTAAAGCAGGATGGAAGATCGGCCCTTGAGACCGATCCTCTCTTAGCGGAAGCCACCAGGGAGGCTCGACGACCAGTTGCATGATGTCTGCGTACCAAGACCAATGCTGCCAGTCTGGGGCTACCAGAATGACCTGCATCCGTTCTGACGCCAACCTGCGGAGGAACCTGGATAACAGGTGAATTGGAGGGAAGGCATAAGGTACTGGAGGTGAACTGACGGGGTCAGGGCCGACTTCTGAAAGTTGATGGTCCACCCGAACTCCTGAAGCATCTGAACCGTGAAGGACAGATCACAAGGGTTTGTTGTATGGGCTCTTCCGTAGAATACAGCAGGCTTTAAGTGAGACACTGCACCTCAGCAGCACTGGAGAGGAGAAGCTGCTCTGAAAGTGATAAAGATAAAAAAGACAAGGCGCCTCTAAGTGCAGTAGGCTCTGAGTTTTTATTAGGTTAAAAGTATAAAAGCACTCACATATGGTAAACGTGACATGGGCATAGCAAAGATCTGTCTGTAGTCTTCCTATTGGCTGTGCTAAGTGGTTACAATGCGGACATCCGGTGATCCACTTCCTGTAGATGTGTCCTTTCGTCTGTGTCTCAGCTGAGTCGGCATGAGATTTCCTGAAGTAAGGGTGGGGACGCAGCGGCCGGTGTCCAATATGGCGGGTGGTTACATGTTTTGGAGTTCAGCTCCTTCGTCAGACCTCCACCCACTGGAGGTAGAAGGACATTTATTTTTTTTCAAATATTTTATTTATGCAAAGACAGATGAACCAGATCAAGTAAATACAACACCTGTCAGTAGTTAACATACAGTGGTAACAAGCACCAACAAAAGTACATTGGTAACAGTGAAACATAATATAAAACATAAAAAGGCATACAGGTAAATGTAAGGCAACAACCAGAACGAGGGCAACAACCAGAACAAGGGCAGGGGCCCGCAAGGCACTTAAAGACAACGATCAATAAGGTGTAGTTGCCGCTAAGGTAGCGGTATCCATTTCGTCCCCTTCTTGATTTTCTAAGGCATGTTCCAAAAAGGGACAGTGAGCACAAGAGAGAGAGAATAGAATGAAAAGATATGAAACCAGAAAAGCCGAAGGGAGCAAAGGAGTAGATGAAAGAAAGGGAAAAAAAAAAGGGGGGGAGAATAGGTGCGCTCGGTCGTGGTGTGTGTACTGTGGACTCAATTCCCTACCATCAGGAGTTAGAAGAAGCAGCGGCCCTCACAGGGCACAGCAAGTTTTGCCCCCTGTCAGAAAGCACAAAGAGATTCCACAGCCCCCACGATTAATTATACAGTTCCCTTTTGAATTGTGCAGATAAATGTAGGTCTTCCATTTTATTAACTTCTTCAATTTTGCGAATACAGTCGCTAATCGTCGAGAGAGATTGTGTCTTCCAAAGCAGAGGAATACAGGATTTGGCCGCATTCAGAATATGAAACAGGATGGATTTTTTTGTATTTCTTCAAGGGGATGGTGGAAACGTGTAGCAGGAAAAAAGCAGGATCATTCGGAATCACACAATCGTGAATTCTTGGGCCAGGTCTCACACGTCTCCCCAAAAGCGAGATAGCTTTGGGCAGGACCAGAACACGTGCAGCAGCATCCCTGGCCCCCACCCCACCCCCCGGCACCTCCAGCAGCGATCCGAGATATTCTAAAAGAACTTGTGAAGCAAAGAAGGAACCCAGTACCATCTCGTGAGAAGTTTGTAATTAGTCTCTTGAATCTTAGTGTAGAAGGGGGTCTTCAACGCCAGTGTAAATATACAGTGCTCCTGTTTAGTCGTGAATTGGCAATTCAGGTCCCTCTCCCATTTCTCGAAACAGGGCAAGCGGTTGTCATCAGGCGGCAATGACAGGAGGTAGTAAACCTTGGACGGTCGCGGCAAAGCGTCATTACCCGAATAATACTCTTTAAAGAGGGTGAGGTCACTACTTAGTGCCTCCGGGGCTGGCAAAGAATGTAGGAAATGGTGCAGTTGCACAGAATTCCAAAAAGGGAGTCAAAAAGGACCCTGTAGATCAGTGAGTCATGCAAGATTGGGCCAGCGGCCATTACTCACAAAGTGTGAGGCCAGGAAGTATCCCCCATGTCCCAAAGCTCGTAGAGGGTGGTATGATATGCCCAGCAGAAAAGCAGGGTTACCCAGGACTGGAAGCAGAGGAGAGTCAGCCGAAGTCAGCAGCGAGCGTTTCATGAGCGAGGACGCGACCCTCAGCGTCGGTCCAATCGTGGGATGCCTCAAGAGGCCTCTAGAAAGGGAAGTACAGGACAACGGTTCCCCACCCAAAGCTACGTCTGACTGTAGTTGCTCAAAGTGTGCCCACAGCTTGAGGCTAGAATGACGTCTCCAGTCAATTATTTGGCCCAGATGGGTTGCCTGGTAGTATTTGAGGACGTCCGGGAGGGCTAGGCCTCCCAGCGTCTTAGGCAGGGACTATGGAACGCGAGGGGTGCGAGGTCATTTATGGGACCAGACAAAGCTAATGAATAGGGAGTGGACTCTTTTAAAGAAAGAGGAAGGATTGGCAATGGGCAGAGCTTGGAATAGATATAGCAGTTAGGGAGTATGCACATCTTTAAGAGGTTGCATCTCCCGAACCACGAATGCAGACCCTGGTGCCACCGCTCAAGGAGCCAACGAATGCGAGCCAGTAAAGGAGGGAAGTTGACCATATAAGTCGCAGACAGATCAGGGGGGATATAAGTACCCTGGTATTGGAGACCGTGTCGGTCCATCAAAATGAGAGGGTAGCCTTGAGATGATGAGAAAGTCCCGAAGGTAGTCCAACGCCCATAGCTTCAGATTTGGTATAATTTATTTTCAGGTTGGAGAGCCTACCATAAATGTCAAATTCACGCATAAGATTCGGGACTTAGATCATCGGTTTGGTCAGGGAAAAAAGCAGGTCGTCCACATACGCTGAGACCTTGTATTCGCTGTTCTCCACAGAGATCCCCGAGATGTCCGGGTTAAGGCGGACTTTGCAAAGGAAAGGCTCCAGGGACAGCGTGAAGAGTAAGGGAGATAACGGGCAACGGGTCGAGACCACCTTAGGGAGAAAAGACTGATTGGGTCACAGAACCACTTTATCCCTTTGAAGCACCAGAAAAGGCGAACGGCAAGACAGAGCCGCCAACTAAGACACTCTGTGAGCAGATGTGATAGCCACAAGAAAAGCAACTTTCTGGGACAACACAGGTAGAGGAATGTCTCTGATGTTCTCAAAAGGGAGGCCGCTGCAACACAGATAACACCAAATTGAGGTCCCCGGGAGGCAAAGGAGCCTTCCTTGGGGGAGCCAGATGCTGCACCCCTTGGATAAAAGTGTGAATCAAAGAATTAGTCGCCAAGGGACGCTGGAACAGAATGGCTAAGACCGACAACTGATTGCTTATCGTGGTCAGCGACAAATGCTGATCCACACTTTCCTGCAGGAAAGCCAAAATCCTCGCCACTTAGAAGGAGTGGGGATGGAACCCTTGTGACCCGCACCAAGCAATATACGTATTCCAGGTGAGTAGAAAATATATACAAAGTATATTCCCTGCGCCAAATATAGAGTAGCCAATAAATATGAAAACTGAAGAGACAATATGATAATAGAATTGATAATAAAATTTATATGATAACAAAATTTGGGTGAGATTTGATTAAAAAGAGCAGCTGCTGTAAAAAATAGATACAATGCAGAGGAATGGTCTTTTTTAAAAAGGCCAATTACAGCGCTTGCTGTTTCACTATTGTTCTAAAATTTACCAATAAAATGCTAATGCTTACAAAGTGCTTAATATGTCTCCATAACTACCACTTTAAGCAGAAAAACCATGTTTAAAAAGCGTGATATTAGGTGTGATAAATGTTATAAGAAATTGATATGACAATGATTAATAATCCAATAAAAAATAGATGACTGTGACTAAATTAAATAGATGTATACTCAACGCTAAAATAGAGATATAAAAAGTCCAATAATCGTGACTGGTGCTCAAATGGTTAATGTCCTCAGTGAATATTTATCCATACAAAGTGCAAGTGCTCTGGCTTGATCATTCAAAGATGCTTGTTCCAGATTTAAATAAGGTGGGTCACTTACCAGATGACGTGGGTCTTATGTATCGTATGATACTAAGACCTTTCAGGCTTTAGTGGCCCCCTGAGCCAAGTGGCTTTTCCCTTGTAGGTAGTCCTCTGGGCTAGTGATGACTCCTCTGGACTCCAGGATAAATTATTTGGGTGTATTAAACAGGAGAGAAGAAGAAATGCTCCAAATGGCATAATAACGTTTTAAAATTGTTTATTTCCCATCCATCGGGATTATTTCCACTTTAAAATTATTATGCACGCTATCCCTGGTGGTCAGCGGTGCGGGCTGCACGTCCTCCTCGCGGATTCGTGGCTAGCTTCCGGCTTGCGTTCCAACTGGGTGTGCGTGATGACGTAATGCGGTCCAAACTGACGCGTTTCGTCACTTCCGGTGACGTCTTCAGAGTTTGGACTGCACAACGTGAAGCGTCTATAAATATGCCAGTTACGCCCCTATCTCCGCCCCAACTCCGCCCGCTTGATTACTCGAATCCGGAAGCCAGAAGGGGAGACAGCGGTGTCCCCATGCTATACAATATATGCTGGCCGATCCTTCTTTTGTTCCCATGCATAAAATCAATTTGGTTACTTAGGTGGATTTGCAGCCACACTGAGCACTTAAAGGATTAGCAAAAATTTATCAGCAGGCTCATTAATAGAATCTAGCCATATTGAATGATATATATTTTTTAAAAAATTAAAAATATTTATCCATTTCATTAACATTAAGATAATGACTGAAATATAAATACAAAATTCTTATCAATAATGGTGTTATTATATACAAAATGCAATATTTTAATTACTTCAAATTTAAATATGAATTAAAAATATTTAATATATAAAAAACCGTGATTCAATATATAAGTGTATAAATATTCAACTTGACTTTATGTGTCTGGAGTATATATGTGATTAATAACAATAATAATTAATGTGCTAATTAAAAAACATGATCAATTAAGTGAATTTGTTGACCCATAAATAATATATAAAGTAACAAACTAATAAAATTGTTTAATATAAATTGAGATTTCTGTGTGAAAATTTAATATTTGTTTTTTTAAAATAAAGAGTGAAATTTTATTAAGTGATATTATACCTAAATGTGCCCAATGCTAAAAATGTACTAAAATCTATAAAATATCTTAAATATTGTATGCTGTTTTGTATATAATTAATTACCTTTTAAATTTAATTGCCTTCAGAATATTTTTTACATAAAAAACCAGAGTTAGACTTACCGGTAACTCTGTTTCTAGGAGTCGTCCAGGACAGCACAGGAGATATAGGCTCCACCTCCGGAGACAGGAAACACAAAGGATCAGGTGAATAAAGGGGCGGACACCCACCATCTTCCCCAGTCTTTATCCGAGAACTCCCCGGACATGGCATCTGTAACAAGACAAAAAAACACTCGCCCATGGTTAAAACAGCATTATAGGGAGGGAATCCCTGCTGTCCTGGACGACTCCTAGAAACAGAGTTACCGGTAAGTCTAACTCTGGTTTTTCTCCAGTCGTCTGTCCAGGACAGCACAGGAGAGATCAACGAGAACTTACCAGATTAGGGTGGGACTACCGCCTGGAGGACCTTCCTTCCAAACGCTTGATCTTGCGCAGAGAGAAGGTCCAGTCTGTAGTGCTTGATGAATGTCGAGAAGCTAGACCAGGTGGCTGCTTTGCAAATTTGTTCTGGTGTCGCCCCAGCCCGCTCCGCCCAAGAAGCAGACAATGCCCTCGTGGAGTGGGCTAACAGAGAAAAAGGGCACTCCTTATCTAAACTTCTATAAGCTTCTACTATCGCCTGTTTAATCCACCTGGCTATAGTATTCTTTGAAGCCTGCTGCCCCTTATTTTTCCCTGAATGCACTACAAATAAAGCATTGGATTTTCTAAAGCCCTTAGATAACTCTAGATAGCTTAATACACAGGCCCTGACATCTAAAAGATGAAACTCTGCTTCCCTTGGATTGGAAGGGGAGGAGCAGAAGGATGGTAACACCATTTCTTGGGCCCTGTGGAACCTGGAAGCCACTTTAGGTAGGAATCCTGGATCTGTACGTACGACCAACCTGTCATCAAAAATTTGAAGAAAAGGTTCCCTAACTGAAAGCGCCTGAAGCTCACTAATGCGCCTGGCTGTAGAAATTGCTACCAGAAAGGCTGTCTTAAGGGTAATATACTTTAACGACAGATCTATGTCCTGCGAAAGTTTTATCCAACCCTGTAGTACTATTGACAAGTCCCATTTAGGAAGAACCTTAAATGGAACAGGTCTAATTCTGGATAGTCCCTTGAAGAACCTCACCACTAAAGGTTCTAAAGCCAGGGATCTTTCCAGAAACACTGACAATGCCGCTACTTGCACTTTTAACGTGCTAACGGCCAGTCCCTTGTCTGCACCTTCCTGCAGAAATTCAAGAATGGCTGGAATACCGATCTCCCTGTTATCGGTTTTTAGCCAAGAACAAAAAATTTTCCAATACTTAAAATAAATTGCCTGGGTGACCTTCTTTCTACTAGAAAGAATTGTGTGGATCACCTTATCTGAAAGTCCTTTTGACTTCAAAAGACTTTCTTCAGACACCAGGCTGCCAACTTCATTCTTTGAATCTTTGGCAGTTGTATCGGTCCCTGAGATAGCAGGTCTTCCCTCTCTGGGAGCACGAGTGGGGGACCCACTGCTAGACGCTTCAGGGATGAAAACCAAGGCCTGTTTGGCCAAAACGGGGCTATCAGGATTAAGGTGGTATCCTCCTGGATGAACTTCCTTAAAACGAGAGGAATCAACTTGAACGGGGGAAAGGCATAACTCAGCTGAGACGTCCACTCCTGAGCTAAGGCATCCAGCCCTATGGCTCCTCCGCCTTTCTCTAGGGAAAAGTACCTTGGTACTTGGTTGTTCGTTCTGCTGGCGAACAGGTCTATGTCTGGAACGCCCCATCTCTGGGTCACCAACTGGAAGACTTCCCTGTTTAGGGACCACTCTGCTTCCGATACCTGATGGCGACTTAGAAAGTCTGCCATCTCGTTGTCCACACCCCTTAGGTGGACTGCGGAAATAGAGCTCAGGTTTACTTCTGCCCAGGAAAAAAGGTTCGCCGTCAGCTGCATCAGGGACGGGCACCGAGTCCCTCCCTGTTTGTTGACATAAGCGACCGCCACCACGTTGTCCGATAGGACTTGAACATGGTGTCCGTTCAGGTCCTTGGAGAACACTTTTAGGGCTTCCCAGATTGCCCGTAGTTCTCTCCAATTGGCCGATTCCCGAGATTCCCTTCTGGACCATGCTCCCTGTGCCATCCTCGTTCCCCAATGGGCTCCCCAGCCCCAGGTACTGGCGTCCGTAGTTATCCGGACTGATACTGGGAAGGACCACTGAAGGCCCCCCCAGAGGTTCTCTTCTTTTCTCCACCACCAGAGTGATTGCTTGGCTTTTGGAGATAAACGGATGGTCTTGTCCAGGGATTGTTGTCTCCCGTCCCAAACTCTAAGGATGTTGGCTTGGAGACACCGAAAATGGGCCCTTGCCCAAGGAACAGCTGGGATTGTTGCTGCGAGGAACCCTAGGCCTGACATAGCTGTCCTGATGGACAGTGTCATGTTGGATTGCAGGGCGGCTGCTGTCGCCTTTCCCTTTTCCCCCTTTTCTAGAGTGAGAAAAACTTTCTGCTCTATTGAATTTATCCTGTACCCCAGATAGCACAACTCTTGTGTTGGGATCAGGTTGGATTTGTCCTTGTTGATTAACCAACCCAGGTCCTCCAAGAACCGGGTGGCTACCCGCAAGTCTTCCTGTAACTGGGAAAAGGAATGGGCAAAAAATAAAAGGTCGTCCAGATACGGAATGACCGAGATTCCCCTTAGTCTTAAGGGAGCCAGTGCTTCTGCCAGGACTTTGGTGAAAATCCTGGGAGAAGAACTCAGTCCGAATGGCAGGGCTCTGAACTGCAGATGGCGAACAGCGCTCCCCCATCTTATCGCTATTCTTAAAAGTTTTTGAGACTTCTTGTGAATAGGGATATGAAGATAGGCATCCCTTAGATCTAGGGAGGCCATAAAGCAATTTGGGGGGAGCATGGCTTTTACCGTAAAGATGGTTTCCATCCGGAACTTCTTGTAGGTCACCCATCTGTTCAGAGGTTTCAGGTTCAGGATTAGCCGAAAACTCCCTGACGGCTTTTTCACCACAAAGACGTGCGAATAGAAACCCATGTTTGTTTCTTCTTGGGGCACTGGGACAAGGACTCTCTGGTCCACAAGGTCGCCAATCTGCGACAACAGTGCCGACGCCTTTAAGGGATCTTTGGGAGGGGAGGTCAGAACTGTTCTCGCGGGTGGAACACCCTGGAACTGAATCTGATAACCTTCCTTGATAATCCTCAATATGAACCTGTTTTGGGTCACGCTTTCCCACTGTGGGAGGAATTGACCCAACCTTCCCCCCACCGGGACCCGGTCATTGGGGTTTAGAGGTTTTTTTAGGAGAGGAAAAGAGAATGCCCTTCTTTTGTTGTCCTCTCCCCCACTGTTTTTTAGTGGCTGGCATTTTGGAAGTTTGCCCTTGTGGTCTTTGGGGACGAAAAAAACGTCGCTCTGGAGCTTTCTTGGGCTTTGACGGAAAAGCTTTCTTCCTGTCAGCTGTTCGGTCCAGGACCTTCTCTAGGTCTGGGCCGAATAAGAGGTCCCCTTCAAAGGGGATACCACAAAGCTTCGTCTTGGACGCTAAGTCCCCTGACCATGACTTCAACCACAAGGCCCTACGTGAAGAGTTCACCAGGGCTGCAGTTCTGGCGGACAACTTGACCGATTCTGCCGAAGCATCTGCCATATACCCGGCCGCTTTTGACAGCATAGGAAGGGAATCCAGAATTTCTTTACGGGAAGTCCCTCCTTCCAGATGAGCTTTAAGTTGGTCCAGCCAAACCTCCAGATTTCTGGCCACCACTGTTGTGGCCATAGCTGGTTTTAGGTTAGCCATAACTGCCTCCCATGACCTTTTAAGGAGAACCTCTATTCTCTTATCCATAGGCTCTTTAAGGACACCCATATCCTCAAAGGCCAGGTCTGTAGATTTGGCGCATTGTGAGAAGGCCGCATCCAGCTTGGGAACCTTGTTCCAAATACAAGAGGGGTCCTCGTTAAAGGGAAACCTCCTTTTTAAGCTCTTTGGGAAAAACAGTTTCTTTTCAGGCTCCACCCACTCCTTTTTAATGGAGTCCGACAAAGTTTCATGTACCGGAAATACCCTAGACTGAGCTTCTTTCAGGGTTTGGTACATTTTGTCATGTAGGGACAGAGAGACCTGCTCTTCCTTAATTTCTAAGGTCTCATAAATCACTCCTAGTAAAGCATCCACTTCCTCCAGTGATAACTTATACCTAGGCGATTTAGTCCCTAACTCAAGGACCTCCCTGGAAGAAGCTGCCTCACTAAGCTCTTCAAGGGAATCTGAGTCCTCTGCCTCTGTTTCTACACCCTCCGCTGGGGCTGAAACCAGGGGGGCTTCTGCTGGCTGTTTGGGGGTCTCTATGCTAGACAGCATAGATTTAATCGCTTTCATCTCCTTTTGGACTCCTGCGATTAAATCCTTGCATGCCCCTGTTGACTCCTTATAGACCAATTTATCTATACAGGGTTTACAAAGGGGTTTACTCCAGCCCTCCTTAAACTTAGCAGCACAGGACGGGCATCTTTTCTTCCCTGAAGGTTTCTCTGTGTCTTTGGGCTGAGCCTGAAGACGAGAAGAGGGAAAAAACAAGGAGATGGTGAGACCCTAACAGAAAAAAACAGGGGGGATAAACTACAATAGCCATCCCCTCCCCCTGCCAGAGAAGCTAAGCCAGAGTTCCTAGGCTCATTAGCCCGGACTCAGCTTTGAGGGGGGGGGGGAAGAGTAAAACCAACAGGGGAATCACAGCATTCTGAGGGCCCCTGTACTCACCCCCCCCTCTCCCAGCCTAGTAGGTAGCCTACCCCTGTGACACCTACCTGGGCTGGGATGGCGCCACCACCGCTGGGTCCTGCAGTCTCCATGAGAGAGGCCTCTTCCTCCTGTAACATCCCGCCGCTGCGTTCTTGCACAGGGAAGCCTCGCCGACCTGTAGCGGTTTCAGCAGTTTAAATAAACCGCCATGGTTCCGGCGTCATCACCGCTGTGAGAGCCGGAACCGGAAGTGATGCGCCGGAAGCCCCGTTCTCCTCCTATGCGCTCCAAAGGCCGGAACTCAAGGCCTGCGCATGCGTCCCCCTGCCTGAATGCGGAAGTCCTCGGTACGGCGACCGGACTCCCCCTTGTAGCAGGTACTGGACATAGCCCTCCCCGGGCTCCAGGAGGAGATGCGCCGGACACGGCCTCGTCGACCACCGGGGGCCCCCCATCGCTGACCTCCTTCCAGGACAGGTACAGCAGAGCTCCACACCTGCCTCCTCCTCCGGGGAGGAAACACAAAAGACTGGGGAAGATGGTGGGTGTCCGCCCCTTTATTCACCTGATCCTTTGTGTTTCCTGTCTCCGGAGGTGGAGCCTATATCTCCTGTGCTGTCCTGGACAGACGACTGGAGAAATATGTGTTAAATGATTTATGTATATATATATATATATTAAAATTCAAAATATTGAAATTCATGCTAATATTTTATGAACTCTTCATTTGTGTAGCCTGGACTCTCTAATTTTTATGTGTCATAAATAGGGTTGAGCGAACACGGACTGTATTATTCGTGTTCGTACCAAATAATTGTTTTTTTGATACCCGAACACGGACCCGAAAACTTTACTGTATATTCGGGTAAAAATCCGTGTTCGGTCGTTTTATTTCCGGGTTTTGCATGCATTGGCGCGCTTTTCATGGCGGCTTTCAACAGCCAATCAACAAGCGTTTAACTGGTGTGCCTTAAGCCATCCCAGCCATGCCTACAAATGTATTAGTAGCTGTGATTGGCCATCTGAAGCATGTGACCAAGTCTTTATAAGTTCGAGCCTGCGGCGTCATTCTGCTGTTTAGTTCAGGGACAGAGCACACATCAACGTGCTGGCTGCTGATTAGGGACAGACAGGCAGGCAAAACTCATTTGTGTCCGCATAGAATTGAGGGACAGGTCGGAGTGTGTTAGGCAGGGCGAGTTGTAGGCATTTTAGGGCGAGGCTGCTGATTTTTAGGGTCAGACAGTGTGTTCTACAATCGATATTGCTGTGTGGGGTGGGGTTTGCAGTGACCCGATCTACGATCTTATCAATCCTTTTAGGGAGAGAGTCTGCTGATTTTTAGGGTCAGACAGTGTGTTCTACAATCGATATTGCTGTGTGGGGTGGAGTTTGCAGTGACCCGATCTACGATCTTATCAATCCTTTTAGGGAGAGGCTGGAGATAGGCAGGTGTCAGTGGTCCACATCCATTTTGCTGTGTGTGGGGTGCAGTGAACACAATCTTTTTGGGGTGCAGTGAACACAATCTTTTTGGGGTGCAGTGAACACAATCTTTTTTGCCCACTGAGGAGGAGGGAGAAAAGTATTTTTCTATCAGTCACTGTGCAGCGTTTTTCCTTCAGCTGTGCTGTGCTGACTTTGATCATACACTGCTGTGTTCAGTGTTCAGTTCACATGTGCTATTATTGAGTGGTTTCAAAAATCATACACTTTTTTCTATTCCACTATTCAATATACAGCCTTGGGTTAAAAAAAATAAAATTGTGGCCTGCAGCAGAGCTGAATGATATAAGACACTGCTGTTCACATGTGCTATTGTTGATAAATCAAACCAATTTTATATCATATTTTCTATTCCGTTGTTCAATAAAAACCTTTGGGTATCAATTAAATTGTGGGATAGTCTGTGTTGGTACGTGTGAGATCCACCTTTCCAAGTTTTTGGGGTTCATCTCATACTTCTGAAGATTTGAGGGTGCTGCCTGTTCCAAACTCCTCCTACTCCTCATCCTGCCTTTTAGGGGTGCAAACAATAGTAGTTGGGGCCTAGTGTGGTTGTGTATGTGTGATATACATACACTTTTTTTATCATATTTTCTATTCCGCTATTCAATAAAAACCTTTGGGTATCAATTAAATTGCGGGATAGTCAGTGTTGGTACGTGTGAGATCCACCTTTCCAAGTTTTTGGGGTTCATCTCATACTTCTGAAGATTTGAGGGTGCTGCCTGTTCCAAACTCCTCCTACTCCTCATCCAGCCTTTTAGGGGTACAAACAATAGTAATTGGGGCCTAGTGTGGCTTTGTACGTGTGAGATACATACACTTTTTTTGATCATATTTTCTATTCAGCTATTCAATAAAAACCTTTGGGGAACAGTTAAATTGCGGGATAGTCTGTGTTGGTACGTGTGAGATCCACCTTTCCAAGTTTTTGCAGTTCATCTCATACTTCTGAAGATTTGAGGGTGCTGCCTGTTCCAAACTCCTCCTACTCCTCATCCAGCCTTTAGGGGTACAAACAATAGTAATTGGGGCCTAGTGTGCTTCTGTACATGTGAGATACATACACTTTTTTTGATCATATTTTCTATTCCGCTAATCAATAAAAACCTTTGGGTATAAACAATTAAATTGTGTGATAGTCTGTGTCGGTACGTGTGAGATACACCTTTCCAATTTTTTGGGCACATCTCATACTGCCGAGGATTTGAGGGTGCTTCAGTCTGCCTCCTGCCTGTTCCGAACTCCTCCTACTCCTCATACTGGTCCTCCTCCACCGCCGCTTCCACCTACACCGCCCATAGGTGTGCGCAGCCTATTGCATTAGGGTGTGCACCCCAAAGTTTAAATACACATGCATGTGTTTGCCTACATGTACATGGCCCCGATACATTACTCTCCCTGCTGGCAAAGTGAAAGAGAGCAGAGCAGGTCCGAGGGAGATCTTTCCCATCTCCTCACTGGCAAACAGAGCGATAATGCTTTGTGCCCTAGGTGATTAGGGTGTGCCCAGGTACACCCGGCACACCCTGTGCGCACGCCTATGACACCGCCACATCCACCACCACCTCAACCTCCCTCCTACTCCATATGGGCCTCGTCCTTCAGAGATGAAGAACATTGTTTTATTTTTTTTTTTTGTCTTAAGTTATTTCCCTATCCACATTTGTTTGCAGAGCACTTGCCATGCTCTTAACTACGTTTTGCTGCCATTTGCAGCACTCTAGCCCTTTTCATTGGTGTTTTAGAGCCATTTTAGTGCCTGAAAGTTCGGGTCCCCATTGACTTCAATGGGGTTCGGTGTCCGGGAAAAGTTCGGCAAAAGTCCGGGACACGGACCCGCACTTTTTTTTAAAGTTCGGCCGAACCCGCCGAACGCGGACATCCAGGTGTCCGCTCAACTCTAGTCATAAATTGCACGTTTTTTTTGGAATTTTATCGAGGACATACATATTACAGGGTGTCGTATATTAATCGGTTTCGCAAGGTTCTATGGGTTTGATATGAAACAGTTGATGTCAAAGTCAATGTTCATTCCCTTGGGGTGCAGGGTGGACAGCTGGTATATCCATTTAGATTTGTTTTGCGAAACCGCAATCCTCATATTTTTCCCCCTCCAGTGGGGTTCAATGCTATCCAACCCGCAAAAGGTTAGTAGTGTGGGATCTCTATTATGTTTTAGCCGGAAATGATTCGAGACACTATGATATCTGAAACCTTTTTTGATATTGTCTATATGCTCGCCAATACGTGCTTTTAGTTGCCTCGTGGTACGCCCCACGTATTGTAAATTGCAGAGACAACTCAGCAGATAGGTTACATGTGTACTCTGACAGGTTATTAGGTTTTTTATTTTATAAGTTTTATTAGTAATGTTGGATTTAAATTCATACGTTCCCCATCGGGGAATTACTACCAGCACAGAGAACCTTACTACCATCGTCCCTACAGAGGGAACAGAAATTGGGATCGTCCCTACTATGGAAGAGGAAGAGGGGGGAGAGGAGGGTACTGGCAACCACCACCACCTCCACCACAATATTACAGGCCGTAACCCCAATGACCCGGCAAGAAAGAGAGGGGGGAACGAGGCGGAGAGGATGCAGAGGGGGCAGGATCAAAAAGAAAAAGGGACCAATAGGCCAAGGGATTTTTAATCTAAGTGGTGAGATTTTTACAGAAAAGGAATTAGCAGTTTTAGACTTGGGCCTAAAATTTGCCCCTGATGTTTTATTGGATCCTTTTAATGTTTTTATCGACATACAGAAATTCATTAGGAAAATTAATATTAAGAAACATTTTTTAACTAAAAATAACACTAATCAAGACACTAATGAAACCAAACATCAACATAGTGGACTAATAAATTCCTCCACGTTCAACCCAAAGTGTGGAATGACTCATTTTGTAGACTCATTCAAACATCTGTTGGAACAAGATCTACTAAAATTAAAGAAAAAATGGCATAGATCAAAAGAAGACATTCTGACAGGAATTAGGCCTCTTGCACACGATACTCCTGTTTGAGCATCTCGCGGCTTGAAAATGCTCAGTACAGCTTTTTGAGCTAAAATACAGCCCATTAATTGTAATGTGACTATGCACACAGGAGCGTAAACAAGCGCTGTGCATTCTTCAGTAAGAACAAAATAGAAAAATCTGCATTTTTGGTCAGTAATTTAAGCCTCAATGCACGCAAATACTCGCGAATACTTGCGAATACTCGCGAATACTCGCAAATACATACAAAAAAAAAGGTCTGGAAAAAGTAGATTCTCAAACAGGAGTATTGTGTGCAAGAGGCCAAAAGGAGATGCTCAAACAGGAGTATCATGTGCAAGAGGCCTTAAGGAATTAGAAAAAAGGAAGAATATTGTCATTCGGCCGGCAGATAAGGGGGGAGGAATAGTCATACAAAAAACAGAAGACTACTATGAAGAATTGAATAGATTAATATCCGATGAAGACACTTATGAGAAACTAAAAGTAAATCCTCTGATAAAGTATCGAAAAAAATGCAAGAAAATACTCAAAAGAGCGCACAAAAAAGGAATTTTAAGCAAGAAAGAATACATATACCTTTTAACTGAAGCACCGCGATCACCTGTAATATATCAATTACCTAAGATCCATAAAAATCCTAACAAACCACCAGGAAGGCCCATCATTAGTGGGATAGATTCCCTCTTTTCCAGAATTGGCGAATATATAGATACTTATTTACAGCCAATGGTGAACCAATATCCTTCGCATTTAAAGGATAGTAAGCACTTTAATCAATATACTCAATGCTATTCCCAAAGACAAAGATAAAGAAATAATACCTGCCACAATAGATGTCGAATCTTTATACACAAACATCAACCAAGAAGATGCGCTGTCAGCAATTGATTGGGCTTTGCAACAGAAAGCATCATTAGAACCAGAACAAAAGAGCTTCCTCCTAAAACTTGTAAAAATTGCCATGAATAGGAATTATTTTTGGCACCAGGGGAATTTTTAGACAACACAGAGGCGTAGCTATGGGCGCGAAGTACGCGCCCAGCGTCGCCAACCTCTTCCTAAGTAAATGGGAGGAGGAAGCAGTTTTCAAAGAAAAGAGAGAGGAGCTACATACATACAAAAGATTTATTGACAACATCTTTATTTTGTGGATGGGATCAGAGGAAACCCTACACCAATTTCTCCAGGAAATAAATATTAACAACTATAACATCAAATTTACAGGATCATGGAATAAAAATGAGGTTAATTTTTTAGACCTCACAATATCACAGCTGGATGGGGAGCTAACAACCAGAACACACTTTAAGGCTACGGACAGAAATAGCTATATACCGACCCACAGCTGCCACCATCGAAATTGGATCAAGGGTATCCCAAAAGGACAAATGATGAGGCTAAAAAGAAATTACGGAAATGAAGATTTTAGAAGAACAAATACAGACCATGATGATAAAGTTTAAAGAAAAGGGATATAAACAACAAGATCTAGATAAAGTGAAAAAAGAGGTGGATCAGATGGAACAAGGAAAACTATTAGAAGATAAAGAAGAAAAACAGAACGAAGATTACGGATTGGCTTTTATCACCAACTATAATACAAGACACCGGGAAATTGAGCAAATTATTAGAAAACATTGGCATCTGCTCCAGAGAGATGAACAGCTGAAGGAGATTCTACCGGAACGCCCAAAATTTATGTACAGGAGAGGCCCAAACTTGAGGGACAGATTAGCCAAAAATGTACCAAAACCCCCGAAAAAACTCTTTACGTTTCTGGACGTAAAGGGGTTTTACACTTGTGGGAGATGCAAACCCTGCAAAACGGTTAAAAAACGGAGTAAAAGAACGTATGAATTTAAATCCAACATTACTAATAAAACTTATAAAATAAAAAACCTAATAACCTGTCAGAGTACAAATGTAACCTATCTGCTGTGTTGTCCCTGCAATTTACAATACGTGGGGCGTACCACGAGGCAACTAAA
Source organism: Pelophylax lessonae (assembly GCF_965119305.1). Classification (NCBI taxonomy): domain Eukaryota; kingdom Metazoa; phylum Chordata; class Amphibia; order Anura; family Ranidae; genus Pelophylax; species Pelophylax lessonae. The sequence goes on along the minus strand of NC_138776.1, from coordinate 9,171,214 downwards.
AACAGGTATTGGCGAGCATATAGACAATATCAAAAAAGGTTTCAGATATCATAGTGTCTCGAATCATTTCCGGCTAAAACATAATAGAGATCCCACACTACTAATCTTTTGCGGGATAGATAGGATTGAACCCCACTGGAGGGGGAAAAATATGAGGATTGCGGTTTCGCAAAACGAATCTAAATGGATATACCAGCTGTCCACCCTGCACCCCAAGGGAATGAACATTGACTTTGACATCAACTGTTTCATATCAAACCCATAGAACCTTGCAAAACTGATTAATATACGACACCCTGTAATATGTATGTCTCGATGCGTGCAATTTATGACACCAGGCTACACAAATGAGATGAGAGTCCAGGCTACACAAATGAATGTGTGTGCAACCAAACCCCAGTTTTTAACGCATACTGTTAGACAGGTCAATTCGGTTGGTCGCTGGCTGGTTGGTAAGTTGTGACTGGAAATCTCTTCGTTTTTTTTGATACACAAATGAAGAGTTCATTCGTAAAATATTAGCATGAATTTCAATATTTTGAATTTTAATATATATATATATATATATATATACACATAAATCATTTAACAAATATTTTATGCAAAAAATATTCTGAAGGCAATTAAATTTAATAGGTAATTAATTATATACAAAACAGCATACAATATTTAAGATATTTTATAGATTTTAGTACATTTTTAGCATTGGGCACATTTAGTTATAATATCACTTAATAAAATTTCACTCTTTATTTAAAAAAAAAAACAAATAGCGTTTAACAAAAAAAACAGCGTTTAACTGGTGTGCCTTAAGCCATCCCAGCCATGCCTACAAATGTATTAGTAGCTGTGATTGGCCATCTGAAGCATGTGACCAAGTCTTTATAAGTTCGAGCCTGCGGCGTCATTCTGCTGTTTAGTTCAGGGACAGAGCACACATCAACGTGCTGGCTGCTGATTAGGGACAGACAGGCAGGCAAAACTCATTTGTGTCCGCATAGAATTGAGGGACAGGTCGGAGTGTGTTAGGCAGGGCGAGTTGTAGGCATTTTAGGGCGAGGCTGCTGATTTTTAGGGTCAGACAGTGTGTTCTACAATCGATATTGCTGTGTGGGGTGGGGTTTGCAGTGACCCGATCTACGATCTTATCAATCCTTTTAGGGAGAGAGTCTGCTGATTTTTAGGGTCAGACAGTGTGTTCTACAATCGATATTGCTGTGTGGGGTGGAGTTTGCAGTGACCCGATCTACGATCTTATCAATCCTTTTAGGGAGAGGCTGGAGATAGGCAGGTGTCAGTGGTCCACATCCATTTTGCTGTGTGTGGGGTGCAGTGAACACAATCTTTTTGGGGTGCAGTGAACACAATCTTTTTGGGGTGCAGTGAACACAATCTTTTTTGCCCACTGAGGAGGAGGGAGAAAAGTATTTTTCTATCAGTCACTGTGCAGCGTTTTTCCTTCAGCTGTGCTGTGCTGACTTTGATCATACACTGCTGTGTTCAGTGTTCAGTTCACATGTGCTATTATTGAGTGGTTTCAAAAATCATACACTTTTTTCTATTCCACTATTCAATATACAGCCTTGGGTTAAAAAAAATAAAATTGTGGCCTGCAGCAGAGCTGAATGATATAAGACACTGCTGTTCACATGTGCTATTGTTGATAAATCAAACCAATTTTATATCATATTTTCTATTCCGTTGTTCAATAAAAACCTTTGGGTATCAATTAAATTGTGGGATAGTCTGTGTTGGTACGTGTGAGATCCACCTTTCCAAGTTTTTGGGGTTCATCTCATACTTCTGAAGATTTGAGGGTGCTGCCTGTTCCAAACTCCTCCTACTCCTCATCCTGCCTTTTAGGGGTACAAACAATAGTAGTTGGGGCCTAGTGTGGTTGTGTATGTGTGATATACATACACTTTTTTTATCATATTTTCTATTCCGCTATTCAATAAAAACCTTTGGGTATCAATTAAATTGCGGGATAGTCAGTGTTGGTACGTGTGAGATCCACCTTTCCAAGTTTTTGGGGTTCATCTCATACTTCTGAAGATTTGAGGGTGCTGCCTGTTCCAAACTCCTCCTACTCCTCATCCAGCCTTTTAGGGGTACAAACAATAGTAATTGGGGCCTAGTGTGGCTTTGTACGTGTGAGATACATACACTTTTTTTGATCATATTTTCTATTCAGCTATTCAATAAAAACCTTTGGGGAACAGTTAAATTGCGGGATAGTCTGTGTTGGTACGTGTGAGATCCACCTTTCCAAGTTTTTGCAGTTCATCTCATACTTCTGAAGATTTGAGGGTGCTGCCTGTTCCAAACTCCTCCTACTCCTCATCCAGCCTTTAGGGGTACAAACAATAGTAATTGGGGCCTAGTGTGCTTCTGTACATGTGAGATACATACACTTTTTTTGATCATATTTTCTATTCCGCTAATCAATAAAAAACCTTTGGGTATAAACAATTAAATTGTGTGATAGTCTGTGTCGGTACGTGTGAGATACACCTTTCCAATTTTTTGGGCACATCTCATACTGCCGAGGATTTGAGGGTGCTTCAGTCTGCCTCCTGCCTGTTCCGAACTCCTCCTACTCCTCATACTGGTCCTCCTCCACCGCCGCTTCCACCTACACCGCCCATAGGTGTGCGCAGCCTATTGCATTAGGGTGTGCACCCCAAAGTTTAAATACACATGCATGTGTTTGCCTACATGTACATGGCCCCGATACATTACTCTCCCTGCTGGCAAAGTGAAAGAGAGCAGAGCAGGTCCGAGGGAGATCTTTCCCATCTCCTCACTGGCAAACAGAGCGATAATGCTTTGTGCCCTAGGTGATTAGGGTGTGCCCAGGTACACCCGGCACACCCTGTGCGCACGCCTATGACACCGCCACATCCACCACCACCTCAACCTCCCTCCTACTCCATATGGGCCTCGTCCTTCAGAGATGAAGAACATTGTTTTATTTTTTTTTTTTGTCTTAAGTTATTTCCCTATCCACATTTGTTTGCAGAGCACTTGCCATGCTCTTAACTACGTTTTGCTGCCATTTGCAGCACTCTAGCCCTTTTCATTGGTGTTTTAGAGCCATTTTAGTGCCTGAAAGTTCGGGTCCCCATTGACTTCAATGGGGTTCGGTGTCCGGGAAAAGTTCGGCAAAAGTCCGGGACACGGACCCGCACTTTTTTTTAAAGTTCGGCCGAACCCGCCGAACGCGGACATCCAGGTGTCCGCTCAACTCTAGTCATAAATTGCACGTTTTTTTTGGAATTTTATCGAGGACATACATATTACAGGGTGTCGTATATTAATCGGTTTCGCAAGGTTCTATGGGTTTGATATGAAACAGTTGATGTCAAAGTCAATGTTCATTCCCTTGGGGTGCAGGGTGGACAGCTGGTATATCCATTTAGATTTGTTTTGCGAAACCGCAATCCTCATATTTTTCCCCCTCCAGTGGGGTTCAATGCTATCCAACCCGCAAAAGGTTAGTAGTGTGGGATCTCTATTATGTTTTAGCCGGAAATGATTCGAGACACTATGATATCTGAAACCTTTTTTGATATTGTCTATATGCTCGCCAATACGTGCTTTTAGTTGCCTCGTGGTACGCCCCACGTATTGTAAATTGCAGAGACAACTCAGCAGATAGGTTACATGTGTACTCTGACAGGTTATTAGGTTTTTTATTTTATAAGTTTTATTAGTAATGTTGGATTTAAATTCATACGTTCCCCATCGGGGAATTACTACCAGCACAGAGAACCTTACTACCATCGTCCCTACAGAGGGAACAGAAATTGGGATCGTCCCTACTATGGAAGAGGAAGAGGGGGGAGAGGAGGGTACTGGCAACCACCACCACCTCCACCACAATATTACAGGCCGTAACCCCAATGACCCGGCAAGAAAGAGAGGGGGGAACGAGGCGGAGAGGATGCAGAGGGGGCAGGATCAAAAAGAAAAAGGGACCAATAGGCCAAGGGATTTTTAATCTAATGGTGAGATTTTTACAGAAAAGGAATTAGCAGTTTTAGACTTGGGCCTAAAATTTGCCCCTGATGTTTTATTGGATCCTTTTAATGTTTTTATCGACATACAGAAATTCATTAGGAAAATTAATATTAAGAAACATTTTTTAACTAAAAATAACACTAATCAAGACACTAATGAAACCAAACATCAACATAGTGGACTAATAAATTCCTCCACGTTCAACCCAAAGTGTGGAATGACTCATTTTGTAGACTCATTCAAACATCTGTTGGAACAAGATCTACTAAAATTAAAGAAAAAATGGCATAGATCAAAAGAAGACATTCTGACAGGAATTAGGCCTCTTGCACACGATACTCCTGTTTGAGCATCTCGCGGCTTGAAAATGCTCAGTACAGCTTTTTGAGCTAAAATACAGCCCATTAATTGTAATGTGACTATGCACACAGGAGCGTAAACAAGCGCTGTGCATTCTTCAGTAAGAACAAAATAGAAAAATCTGCATTTTTGGTCAGTAATTTAAGCCTCAATGCACGCAAATACTCGCGAATACTTGCGAATACTCGCGAATACTCGCAAATACATACAAAAAAAAAGGTCTGGAAAAAGTAGATTCTCAAACAGGAGTATTGTGTGCAAGAGGCCAAAAGGAGATGCTCAAACAGGAGTATCATGTGCAAGAGGCCTTAAGGAATTAGAAAAAAGGAAGAATATTGTCATTCGGCCGGCAGATAAGGGGGGAGGAATAGTCATACAAAAAACAGAAGACTACTATGAAGAATTGAATAGATTAATATCCGATGAAGACACTTATGAGAAACTAAAAGTAAATCCTCTGATAAAGTATCGAAAAAAATGCAAGAAAATACTCAAAAGAGCGCACAAAAAAGGAATTTTAAGCAAGAAAGAATACATATACCTTTTAACTGAAGCACCGCGATCACCTGTAATATATCAATTACCTAAGATCCATAAAAATCCTAACAAACCACCAGGAAGGCCCATCATTAGTGGGATAGATTCCCTCTTTTCCAGAATTGGCGAATATATAGATACTTATTTACAGCCAATGGTGAACCAATATCCTTCGCATTTAAAGGATAGTAAGCACTTTAATCAATATACTCAATGCTATTCCCAAAGACAAAGATAAAGAAATAATACCTGCCACAATAGATGTCGAATCTTTATACACAAACATCAACCAAGAAGATGCGCTGTCAGCAATTGATTGGGCTTTGCAACAGAAAGCATCATTAGAACCAGAACAAAAGAGCTTCCTCCTAAAACTTGTAAAAATTGCCATGAATAGGAATTATTTTTGGCACCAGGGGAATTTTTAGACAACACAGAGGCGTAGCTATGGGCGCGAAGTACGCGCCCAGCGTCGCCAACCTCTTCCTAAGTAAATGGGAGGAGGAAGCAGTTTTCAAAGAAAAGAGAGAGGAGCTACATACATACAAAAGATTTATTGACAACATCTTTATTTTGTGGATGGGATCAGAGGAAACCCTACACCAATTTCTCCAGGAAATAAATATTAACAACTATAACATCAAATTTACAGGATCATGGAATAAAAATGAGGTTAATTTTTTAGACCTCACAATATCACAGCTGGATGGGGAGCTAACAACCAGAACACACTTTAAGGCTACGGACAGAAATAGCTATATACCGACCCACAGCTGCCACCATCGAAATTGGATCAAGGGTATCCCAAAAGGACAAATGATGAGGCTAAAAAGAAATTACGGAAATGAAGATTTTAGAAGAACAAATACAGACCATGATGATAAAGTTTAAAGAAAAGGGATATAAACAACAAGATCTAGATAAAGTGAAAAAAGAGGTGGATCAGATGGAACAAGGAAAACTATTAGAAGATAAAGAAGAAAAACAGAACGAAGATTACGGATTGGCTTTTATCACCAACTATAATACAAGACACCGGGAAATTGAGCAAATTATTAGAAAACATTGGCATCTGCTCCAGAGAGATGAACAGCTGAAGGAGATTCTACCGGAACGCCCAAAATTTATGTACAGGAGAGGCCCAAACTTGAGGGACAGATTAGCCAAAAATGTACCAAAACCCCCGAAAAAACTCTTTACGTTTCTGGACGTAAAGGGGTTTTACACTTGTGGGAGATGCAAACCCTGCAAAACGGTTAAAAAACGGAGTAAAAGAACGTATGAATTTAAATCCAACATTACTAATAAAACTTATAAAATAAAAAACCTAATAACCTGTCAGAGTACAAATGTAACCTATCTGCTGTGTTGTCCCTGCAATTTACAATACGTGGGGCGTACCACGAGGCAACTAAAAACAGGTATTGGCGAGCATATAGACAATATCAAAAAAGGTTTCAGATATCATAGTGTCTCGAATCATTTCCGGCTAAAACATAATAGAGATCCCACACTACTAATCTTTTGCGGGATAGATAGGATTGAACCCCACTGGAGGGGGAAAAATATGAGGATTGCGGTTTCGCAAAACGAATCTAAATGGATATACCAGCTGTCCACCCTGCACCCCAAGGGAATGAACATTGACTTTGACATCAACTGTTTCATATCAAACCCATAGAACCTTGCAAAACTGATTAATATACGACACCCTGTAATATGTATGTCTCGATGCGTGCAATTTATGACACCAGGCTACACAAATGAGATGAGAGTCCAGGCTACACAAATGAATGTGTGTGCAACCAAACCCCAGTTTTTAACGCATACTGTTAGACAGGTCAATTCGGTTGGTCGCTGGCTGGTTGGTAAGTTGTGACTGGAAATCTCTTCGTTTTTTTTGATACACAAATGAAGAGTTCATTCGTAAAATATTAGCATGAATTTCAATATTTTGAATTTTAATATATATATATATATATATATATATACACATAAATCATTTAACAAATATTTTATGCAAAAAATATTCTGAAGGCAATTAAATTTAATAGGTAATTAATTATATACAAAACAGCATACAATATTTAAGATATTTTATAGATTTTAGTACATTTTTAGCATTGGGCACATTTAGTTATAATATCACTTAATAAAATTTCACTCTTTATTTAAAAAAAAAAACAAATATTAAATTTTCACACAGAAATCTCAATTTATATTAAACAATTTTATTAGTTTGTTACTTTATATATTATTTATGGGTCAACACATAAATTCACTTAATTGATCATGTTTTTTAATTAGCACATTAATTATTATTGTTATTAATCACATATATACTCCAGACACATAAAGTCAAGTTGAATATTTATACACTTATATATTGAATCACGGTTTTTTTATATATTAAATATTTTTAATTCATATTTAAATTTTAAGTAATTAAAATATTGCATTTTGTATATAATAACACCATTATTGATAAGAATTTTGTATTTATATTTCAGTCATTATCTTAATGTTAATGAAATGGATAAATATTTTTAATTTTTTAAAAAAATATATCATTCAATATGGCTATATTCTATTAATGAGCCTGCCGATAAATGATTTTTCTAATCCTTTAGGTGCTCAGTGCGGCTGCAAATCCACCTAAGTAACCAAATTGATTTTATGCATGGGAACAAAAGAAGGATCGGCTAGCCAGCATATATTGTATAGCATGGGGACACCGCTGTCTCCCCTTCCGGCTTCGAGTAATCAAGCGGGCGGAGTTGGGGCGGAGATAGGGGCGTAACTGGCATATTTATAGACGCTTCACGTTGTGCAGTCCAAACTCTGAAGACGTCACCGGAAGTGATGAAACGCGTCAGTTTGGACCGCATTACGTCATCACGCACACCCAGTTGGAACGCAAGCCGGAAGCTAGCCACGAATCCGCGAGGAGGACGTGCAGCCCGCACCACTGACCACCAGGGATAGCGTGCATAATAATTTTAAAGTGGAAATAAACCCGATGGATGGGAAATAAACAATTTTAAAATGTTATTACGCCATTTGGAGCATTTCTTCTTCTCTCCTGTTTAATACACCCAAATAATTTATCCTGGAGTCCAGAGGAGCCATCACTAGCCCAGAGGACTACCTACAAGGGAAAAGCCACTTGGCTCAGGGGGCCACTAAAGCCTGAAAGGTCTTAGTATCATACGATACATAAGACCCACGTCATCTGGTAAGTAACCCACCTTATTTAAATCTGGAACAAGCATCTTTGAACGATCAAGCCAGAGCACTTGCACTTTGTATGGATAAATATTCACTGAGGACATTAACCATTTGAGCACCAGTCACGATTATTGGACTTTTTTATATATCTATTTTAGCGTTGAGTATATATCTATTTAATTTAGTCACAGTCATCTATTTTTTATTGGATTATTAATCATTGTCATATCAATGTCTTATAACATTTATCACACCTAATTTCACGCTTTTTAAACATGGTTTTTCTGCTTAAAGTGGTAGTTATGGAGACATATTAAGCACTTTATAAGCATTAGCATTTTATTGGTAAATTTTAGAACAATAGTGAGACAGCAAGCGCTGTAATTGGCCTTTTTTAAAAAAGACCATTCCTCGGTATTCCAGGTGAGATGATAAATCTTCCTAGAGGTAGCTTTCCGAGCCTTCAATAAGGTAGGAATGACAGCATTCGGAAGACCCCTATCTCTCAAGACATGGCTTTCAACAGCCATGCTGTCAAAGCCAGAGACTGTAAAGCAGGATGGAAGATCGGCCCTTGAGACAGATCATCTCTTAGCAGAAGCCGCCAGGGAGGCTCGACGACCAGCTGCATGATGTCTGCGTACCAAGACCGATGCTGCCAGTCTGGGGCTACCAGAATGACCTGCATCCATTCTGATGCCAACCTGCGGAGGAACATGGATAACAGGTGAATTGGAGGGAAGGCATAAGGTACTGGAGGCGAACTGACGGGGTCAGGGCCGACTTCTGAAAGTTGATGGTCCACCCGAACTCCTGAAGCATCTGAACCGTGAAGGACAGATCAAAAGGGTTTGTTGTATGGGCTCTTCCGTGGAATACAGCAGGCTTTAAGTGAGACACTGCACCTCAGCAGCACTGGAGAGGAGAAGCTGCTCTGAAAGTGATAAAGATAAAAAAGACAAGGTTAAAAGTATAAAAGCACTCACATATGGTAAACGTGACATGGGCATAGCAAAGATCTGTCTGTAGTCTTCCTATCGGCTGTGCTAAGTGGTTGCAATGAGGACATCCGGTGATCCGCTTCCTGTAGATGTGTCCTTTCGTCTGTGTCTCAGCTGAGTCAGCATGAGATTTCCTGAAGTAAGGATGGGGACGCAGCGGCCGGTGTCCAATATGGCGGGTGGTGGGCGGTTACATGTTTTGGAGTTCAGCTCGTTCGTCAGACCTCCACCCACTGGAGGTAGAAGGACATTAGTTTTGCCCCTTGTCAGAAAGCACAAAGAGATTCCACAGCCCCCACAATTAATTATACAGTTCCCTTTTGAATTGTCCAGATAAATGTAGGTCTTCCATTTTATTAACTTCTTCAATTTTGCGAATACAGTCGCTAATCGTCGAGAGAGCTTGTGTCTTCCAAAGCAGAGGAATACAGGATTTGGCCGCATTCAGAATATGAAACAGGATCGATTTTTTTTGTATTTCTTCAAGGGGATGGTGGAAACGTGTAGCAGGAAAAAAGCAGGATCATTCGGAATCACACAATCGTGAATTCTTGGGCCAGGTCTCACACATCTCCCCAAAAGCGAGATAGCTTCGGGCAGGATCAGAACACGTGCAGCAGCATCCCTGCCCCCCCCCCCCGGCACCTCCAGCAGCGATCCGAGATATTCTGAAAGATCTTGTGGAGCAAAGAATGAACCCAGTACCATCTCGTGAGAAGTTTGTAATTAGTCTCTTGAATCTTAGTGCAGAAGGGGGTCTTCAACGCCAGCGTAAATATACAGTGCTCCTGTTTAGTCGTGAATTTGCAATTCAGGTCCCTCTCCCATTTCTCGAAACAGGGCAAGCTGTTGTCATCAGGCGGCAATGACAGGAGGTAGTAAACCTTGGATGGTCTCGGCAAAGCGTCACTACCCGAACAATACTCTTCAAAGAGGGTGAGGTCCCTACCTAGTGCCTCCTGGGCTGGCAAAGAATGTAGGAAATGGTGCAGTTGCACAGAATTCCAAAAAAGGAGTCAAAAAGGACCCTGTAGATCAGCGAGTCATGCAAGATTGGGCCAGCGGCCCTTACTCACAAAGCGTGAGGCCAGGAAGTATCCCCCATGTCCCAAAGCTCGTAGAGGGCGGTCCGATATGCCCAGCAGAAAAGCAGGGTTACCCAGGACTGGAAGCAGAGGAGAGTCAGCCGAAGTCAGCAGCGAGCGTTTCATGAGCGAGGACGCAACCCTCAGCGTCGGTCCAATCGTGGGATGCCTCAAGAGGCCTCAAGAAAGGGAAGTACAGGACAACGGTGCCCCACCCAAAGCTACGTCTGACTGTAGTTGCTCAAAGTGTGCCCACAGCTTGAGGCTAGAATGACGTCTCCAGTCAATTATTTGGCCCAGATGGGTTGCCTGGTAGTATTTGAGGACATCCAGGAGGGCTAGGCCTCCCAGTGTCTTAGGCAGGGGACTATTGAATGCGAGGGGTGCGAGGTCATTTATGGGACCAGACAAAGCTAATGAATGGAGAGTGGACTCTTTTAAAGAAAGAGGAAGGATTGGCAATGGGCAGAGCTTGGAATAGATATAGCAGTTAGGGAGTATGCACATCTTTAAGAGGTTGCATCTCCTGAACCACGAATGCAGACCCTGGTGCCACCGCTCAAGGAGCCAATGAATGCGAGCCAGTAAAGGAGGGAAGTTGACCATATAATTCGCGGACAGATCAGGGGGGATATAAGTACCCTGGTATTGGAGACCGTGTCGGTCCATCAAAATGGGAGAGTAGCCTTGAGATGATGAGAAAGTCCCGAAGGTAGTCCAACGCCCATAGCTTCAGATTTGGTATAATTTATTTTCAGGTTGGAGAGCCTACCATAAATGTCAAATTCACGCATAAGATTCGGGACTGAGATCATTGGTTTGGTCAGGGAAAAAAGCAGGTCGTCCGCATACGCTGAGACCTTGCATTCGGCGTTCTCCACAGAGATCCCCGAGATGTCCGGGTTAAGGCGGACTTTGCAAATGAAAGGCTCCAGGGACAGCGCGAAGAGTAAGGAGATAACGGGCATCCCTGGCGCATTCCATTAGCTATCCAAAATGAGTCAGACAAAAAGCCCGTTGGCCTTCACTTGTGCAGAAGGGTCGGAGTATACCTGAGAGATCCAGGAGATCATGTTAGCCCCCAGGCCAATGTGACGGAGGACTGAAAACATGAACCGCCAATCAACTCGATCGAATGCCTTTTCGGCGTCGGTACTAAGGAAGATGCTAGGCATAGTGGTCTTGGAGGCAAGGTGAACTAAATTCAACACCTTGATGGTATTGTCTCTGGCCTCACTAGTCGGGATGAATCCCACCTGGTCCAAAGGAATCAGTATATCAGTTGTGGGTATTTTTTTAACTGATTCATGACAAATGTTCCCATACATGTGTAATAATCTCTCTCACCCACAGGTGGTTAAGTCTCTTATATAAAATGGCTGCCGCATATTCAATAAACCATGTGGGTTGTGGGGGATGTGCAGCCATGTGTTGATGACCTCAGACACAAAAATGACCTGTGAGTGGTCAAGAGGAATGACCCCATCCTGTGGGTGGTCTTTTGAATACAGGACTATAAAAAGGAGTAATTAGCATTAGAAAAGTCTCTTCTTGGATTTGAGCTGTGGGACAGCCATGATGCAGCCAGGATTTCTCAATGTCTTGTTTTCTCCAGCGATCCATTGGAAGCTGTTGAATTACTACCAGAGCTAAGTATTTATTTGATACTCTTGGGACAAGGGTTGTATGTTTAAGACGTGGTAATTTTAAGCGTATTTCTGCTGTTTACAGACCATAGGCTGTTCATTTGTTAGGCATTGTTATATGTGCCAGTCTTGTATTGTGTTCCTAATATTGTAATAGTATGTACAGCATGTATGTATGTACAGTAAATGTATGTACAGCATGTTTTGTATAGTAAAAGCACATTTATACACTGCAGAGGTCTGAGCTTCCTTGTTTGTACCGCAAAGTAACTTTGCTAGATAGGCGCAAGCAAAACAATCAGAGAGCCCAAGTGGGGTGCAAGCCACGAGGCCAGAAGTTTGGTAAAAAATTTAAGGTCCGTATTGAGGAGTGATAGCTATCACAAGCTGCCGGGTCCTTACCCTCTTTAGGAATGAGAGATATGTGTGCTTTCAGAGTATCGCGATGTAGTGAAGTACCGGAGCCCAGACCGTTGGAGAGCAACCATATGAGGGTCCAGCACAGGAAGGAATGTCCGGTAATATTGAACCGTAAAGCCATCAGGGCCAGGGGCTTTATCCACCTTAAATGAACCAAGCGCTATGCTCAGTTCCTCCAGAGATATGGGTGCCTCAAGCTCCTGCTGAACCTCAGACGGGTTCTGTGGGAGCAGGGAGGACGCAACGTATTCTTCCATTTGCAATAAAGGTACAGATCTATCCGGCAGGCCATAGAGAGGGGCACAAAAGTCATTGAATGCCCGCACAATGTGTCGTGGGAAAGATATCTTCTGACCCGAGGCCGAGGGGAAATGGGGAATATAAGCTGCTCTCCGCTGCTCCTAAACCGCCCACGCCAGGAGCCTTCCACACTTGTTTCCCGAGATATACGAGTATTGACGGCATCTCTGTAGGTCTGCCCTGGCTTTGGAGTATAGAAGATTGGTGACTTGTTTGTATAGCAAAAGCAACTCCTTCTCTATGCCTGAGTCTTGGCGCCTCTTATGGAGTAGCTCCAGGTCATGTATTTTAGTCAGGAGAGAGTTAAGAGTCTCACAACTCACTTTCTTAATACGAGCATCGTGTTTGATTAGAATCCCACTAATTACCGCCTTGTGGGCTTCCCAGACGACACCCGAATCACAATCCGGCATCCCATTTACAGCGAAAAAGCATCCAACTCCTTGGACACCTCCTCCATGACCGTCGGGGACTGTAACAAGCTCTCATTGAGCTGCAAGAACCGTGTGCCCGAGGAAGAAGCCTCAGAAAGAGCATAGATCAGAGAGATGGCCGCATAGTCCGAGTTCGTAATGGAGTCAATGCAAGTAGACGTAACCGCGTGTAAGTGGCGATGCGGAACCAGGAAGAAATCAATCCTCAAGTAGGAGCTGTGTGGGTTTGAATAGAACGTATAGTCCCTTTCTCCGGAATGCTGCAGACGCCACACATCCACCAATTGGGAATCGTGCAACGTCTGCAAAATCAATTTATGAACGCCGGGGGGAACCGAGGAGCGACCTGCCGATGTGTCTACCGCAGGGACCAAGGGTATATTTAAGTCACCTCCAAAAATCAACAGTCCCGCTGAAAAAGCCAACAATTTGGACATAGTGCGCGTGATAAAATGATCCTGCTTTTCGTTGGGAGCATACAATGTAGGAAAAATAATCACAACATCCCTCACTTTACCTTTTAGAAACAAAAATCGACCATGTTCATCTCTGAGAGTCTGAGTGTGTATCCACAGCACCATGGCAGAAATCAGGGGGGTAGAAGGGAGGGGGTGCGAAAGAGCAAGAGAGGAAGTAAAGAGGGACAGGGAAAGGGCGAATAAAAAGATGAGGTACGAGGATAGAAAGGAGGAACAAAAAAAGAAAGAAGAAGAACGGGGAAGCAGAGGAGGACTCCCCGTACAAAAACTAAGGGTGCAGGAAACCTGTGATGGCGCACCAAGGCCAAGGTCTCTCACAATGCACTAGCCTAAGGAGGGAGAGATGGAGAGGGAACGGGCAAATATAGAGACCGACTCCCACCCACCCAGTCCAGAAAATCAAGCGGTGAAGCAACCGTAAGTACATGGAATGTTGAAACGGAGGAAAAGAAAACAGCATGCAATAAAAAAATGGGCAACAAATGTAAAAAAAAAAAAATTGCAATAACATTACAGAAAAGAAGAGCAACCGAGCTGTGCCACCACTACCAGTGCCGGTAAGGGCACAGAGAATCCACAACCAACGGGGGGACCCCAGATAGCATGAACGTGTGTTCTCTAACAGGTCAGGTAAGTGCACGGGCCGACCCTGACAACACCCCAGGTGGACTCTCCCCCCCACCCAGGCAACCCCGTCGGGCATGTCACCAAAGGCAGCTCAGTTCCTCTCCCTGGAAACACAAATAGTCATTCATGTAAAATAAAAATAAAAAAGGGAATTGCAATAACAGTACAGAAAAGAAGAGCAACCGCACTGCGCCACCACCACTAGTGCTGAGAGAGGCACAGAGCATCCCCAACCAACGGGGGGACCCCAGATAGCATAAACATGTGTTCTCCAACAGGTCAAGTAAGGGCACGGGCCGACCCTGGCAATACCCCAGGAGGACCACCCACACCCAGGTAACCCGGTCGGACACATCTCCCAAGGCAGCTCAGTCCCTCTCCCAGGAAACACAAATAGTCATTCAAGTATAATGAAATGAACACAAGGTGGAAATGCAGTTCCCCAGAGAAAAGCCCAACCCCCACCACCCACCACCCCCCATGTGCAGCCCCCCCCCCCCCACCAGCGCCATGCAACCCAGGAGTCCCAGAACATATGAAGAGCTAGATGCAGAAGGCAACAGGGCAAAAAGCTTTCCAAACCAGCTAGGGGATTCAGTCAGAATGCCCCACAGGTGTAGATTACCTGCAGTGGCTCCCCGCACCCATGGTATGTCAGAACGCACACATGAGAGGAGCAGCACACCGGCCACCTAGAGTCAGGTGAAGTGCAGCGATCGGGGCCATGGTACATGTTCCCAGTAGAGGGGGTGCGGGCCACACTGGAATGGGGAGATCAGTCCCAGGGCTGCAATTAGCAAGCAAAAGAAGAGGGGGAGCGAGGACAGCAGGGGGAGCCAGGATCAGTCGTAATGCACCCCCTGGCACTCAGAGCAGGTACACCAGCAGCCGAAGAAGGGAAAGCGGTCAGTGGCAAGGGGGCACTCTCACTGCATTCCCCTGTCACAGGTGGGGGGTGAGCAAAGCAGGCGGAGACGGGCACTCACACGGGGAAAAGCAGGGTAGAGGACCAGGTCCAACAGGCGCAACCGGGAAGCTGGGGGACCATAGGATCACAGCAGGAGAGAGCAGAGTGGTAGTGTGGCAGGACAGCAGCAGTTACTCACACACAATGACCGATCAGATCTCCCAAGGACCGTCTGGAAAGGGTGCCCTGGATCGTCTGCGGGAACGTTGAGGACGAGGCGGCATGGGTCTCTCTGGAGGCGGCCATCGCTGGCAGTCAGTAGGACTCGGGAGAAGCTGGAGCCAGTCGGGAACATCGATTTGAGCGGTCTGCAAAAAGGTGAAGCAGGCCATCAGGTCGTCCCTGGAGCGAAGGGTGAAGGAGGCAGCACGTGACGGAACGTGACGGAGAGGGGGAATCCCCATCTGTAGGTAATCCCCTTGCGTCTCGCCAGGTTCAGCAGAGGTTGCAGCAGGGCTCGGCGATAGAGAATGGCTCTGGAAATGTCCGGTAGGATTTTGATTAAGGCCCCATCGAAGTCCACCGGTCCCGCATCCCAAGCCCTCCGGATTGGGAGGCTTGGGAGGATTCCAGAGCATATAGTCTCTGTTCCAAGGTAGTGGACTGATCGGGTCTCTCCCACAGAGACCCGATCAGTCAGGGCCCCAACCTCAGTATGGATAGGCAGTATGTCCTTCCTGTATGACTCCTCTATGCGGTGGACCATCGCCTCCAGGTCCGCTTTGCTGGGCAGGGAGCTGAGCAGGGTGTGCAGCTCAGCATCTGCTCTAATGGTCAGCAGGCTGGTATGTGCCTCTGTTTGCTGTGTAAAGAGGGCAGGAGAGGCGTCTGAAGGGGCCTCCGATGCCAAAGAGTCCGCAGGTGAAGCAGGGGAGTCTCGCAGCTCCGGGGGGCCCGCTACACGTGGCTCCGCCATCTTGGGACTCTGCACCGGAGTCTGGGAGGGGGCAAAGAAGCGCTGGATTTCGGATTTAGTTGCGGGTCTACCTGGTGTCCCTGCAATCCTGGGGGTGCCCTTCATCTTCCTCTTCTTGGCTGATCGCATTCCTCAGTATCTGCAGTGTATCGTAGCCGGGCTGGGTGAGCGGGAAGACGGAGCTCAGAGAGTGCGACTTCACCCATCCATCTCCAGGCCACACCCCCCAGAAGGACATTTATATGGGCAACTGAAATCATTATTATCTGGGACATGTGCAGACGAGCAATCTGTCTGTCACCTCTAAGTGCAGTAGGCTCTGAGTATTTATTAGGTTAAAAGTATAAAAGCACTCACATATGGTAAACATGACATGGGCATAGAAAAGATCTGTCTGTAGCCTTCCTATCCGCTGTGCTAAGTGGTTGCAATGCGGACATCCGGTGATCCACTTCCTGTAGATGAGTCCTTTCATCTGTCTCAGCTGAGTCGGCATGAGATTTCCTGAAGGAAGGGTGAGGACGCAGCGGCCAGTGTCCAATATGGCGGGTGGTGGGCGGTTACATGTTTTGGAGCTCAGCTCCTTTGTCAGACCTCCACCCGCTGGAGGTAGAAGGACATTTATATAGGCAATTGAAATCATTATTATCTGGGACAGGTGCACTCAGGCAGAAAATGAACAGATGGGAAATTGATACAAGCATGTGTATACCCCTGAAAGCTGGTAACTGTTGCACAAAAATCGCACATGTGAATACTACATTGCCATGTTAAAAATATTTAAAATATGTAAAGAAATATATATATGTAAAGAAATATATATATATATATATATATATAAAAGAAATATATATATATATATATATATATATATATAAAAGAAATATATATATATATATATATATATATATATATATATATATATATATATATATATATATATATTGTAAGGGATTAGCTCGGTGGTAGGAGTAGATGACCCCTTGGGGGGTGCGTTTTCCCAGAGAGATAGCTGACAAGTGCTTGCAAACAACAGTTTGGTTTATTAATGGTGTTTTCTTCACCAGACTGCATGCAGCAAAACATCCAAAATAAAATAAAACAGAAAGTAAATCCTTGCCACTGTTGGAGCAAACTTTGCTGATCCCACAGCAGACACTCAATAGTCCATTTTTATCCTTTCCATAACAAATGTCCATTCAACATGTCCCTTTTCCTCTTCATATGGAACATGTCCCTTTACTCTTCACATTGAGATAATTAGTTTTCTCACCTTGAGAAGTCTTCACACTTGGTTAGCCTCCTTTAGCGCACATCACTTCAGGGGGTCTTCTCCCATGCTCACCAGCTTGTCGGGAGGCACTCATCTGACTGTCCTCCTTCTCCCAGCCCACATGGCTTCAGGATACAGCTTCCGGAGGCAGCAGTCCTTCTCCCATGCCCACACGGCGTGGGGAGGCACACGTTTGTCTGCCTTCCTCTCCCAGCCCACACGGCGACAGGAGGCAGCAATCCATTAGACTTCCTTTGGACAAATTATAGAGGCCTTCATTTCCTCATTCTGAACAGCTGAAGGCCTTTCAACTTCCTTAGACAGTTCTGGCTACCTCTGCAGCCGACACCCTATAATAATTAGTGAACTTTCTAAATCAGGTGGGAATGTGTCTCCTCTCTGTGACTACACTCCCAGATTTACCGGACTTCCTGTCACTATATATATATATATATATATATATATATATATATTTATATTAAGAGTATATAAAATAATAAATAAAATAAAACATCCAGCGCTAAATAATATTCAAATAGACCCAAAAAAGATTTTCTATAATAGCGTATTGATTTCGAATTCCTCATTTATGCCCCCAGGTGACAAAACGTCAAGGGCATAAATCCAGTAGGTTTCTCTGCGACATAAATGCATGAACATCTCTGCTTCAGAAAAGGTGGGGGGAATTGACTCTATGACCTATACTTTTAGGCCAGCACTAGATTTATTGTGGTGTTTTGTGAAGTGTCAAGGTACACTGTGGTCGTCTTTACTGGCCTGAATTGCTCGTCGATGTTCTCCAAAGCGTTGTCTTAGCGGCCTTATAGTGCGGCCCACATAGTGTAGGCCGCAGGGGCAGGATAGACAGTAAACCATGTGTAAACCGTAGAAAAAAATGTAAAATTTTTTAATGGGGTAAATTTTACCCTTAACAGAAAACTCTTTTTGTCCATGATGGACAAAACTACAAGTGAGGGACAGAGGTTTTTTGCACTGATACATTCCGATAATGGAGAAGAATTTTAATGAGGGAGATGCATGTTTTCTGGAACGAAGCTTTCTCTGGGCTATCTGGCTCTTAATATTCTGAGCTTTTATATATGAAAACCTGGGTTGATTGGATATGGAATTAACTAGGTGAGGGTCCTGTTGAAGTATTGACCAATGTTTACGCATAATATGTTCCATGCGTTTGTATTGACTATGGAACTGGGTGGTAAAGCGTATGATATTTCCCTGACTGTTAGTTTTTATAGACCTCCTGGGATCGGGGGTGTCATACAAAGCACAAGCCTCCTCTACCAAAGACACAGGATAGTCTTTGTCTGCAAACTTATTTTTTAAGGATAGACTTTGTTCCTGGTAGTCCGCAAGTTTGACGCAATTGCGTCGTAATCTGCAAAACTGGCTTTTGGGTATGTTGTTTAGCCAGTACGGATAGTGACAGCTATTATAATGGAAAAAGGAGTTCCCAGAAGTAGGTTTGTAGTAGTTTCTCGAATAGATCTGACCATTTTCATGGTACAGATCCAAGTGCAAAAATGCCAGGTGTTCCTTATCGTGGACCGAGGTAAATGAAAGGTCAATGTCATTGTTATTACAGTGGTTGACAAATAGAGGTATATCCTGCGTGTCCCCAGCCCAGATGATAATAAAGACAGCATCGTTGTATATATTCATTCAACATCACATTGGTATACGAGCTGTACAAACGTCTTTGTTGGATGACCATACTCTTCCCACCAATCAGATCTAATTAATTCTAGACGCTACATCTTTTTGTTTGACCAATAAATATTTTCAGTTCCAAGATCACTTTTATCTCCAAGTGAACGGGACTAATATGGGTACTAATTTTGCCCCGTCATATGTGAACCTCACAATGGGCTACTGGGAATCCTTATACATCTGGACCCAGAACCCCTACATGTCACATATCGCCTTTTATGGGCGATATATTGATGACATTATTATCATCTGGGCTGGGGACACGCAGGATATACCTCTATTTGTCAACCACTGTAATAACAATGACATTGGCCTTTCATTTACCTCGGTCCACGATAAGGAACACCTGGCATTTTTGGACTTGGATCTGTACCATGAAAATGGTCAGATCTATTCGAGAAACTACTACAAACCTACTTCTGGGAACTCCTTTTTCCATTATAATAGCTGTCACTATCCGTACTGGCTAAACAACATACCCAAAAGCCAGTTTTGCAGATTACGACGCAATTGCGTCAAACTTGCGGACTACCAGGAACAAAGTCTATCCTTAAAAAATAAGTTTGCAGACAAAGACTATCCTGTGTCTTTGGTAGTGGAGGCTTTTGCTTTGTATGACACCCCCGATCCCAGGAGGTCTATAAAAACGAACAGTTAGGAAAATATCATACTCTTTACCACCCAGTTCCATAGTCAATACAAACGCATGGAACATATTATGACATTATGACATATTAAACATTGGTCAATACTTCAACAGGACCCTCACCTAGCTAATTCCATATCCAATCAACCCAGGTTTTCATATATAAAAGCTCAGAATATTAAGAGCCAGATAGCCCAGAGTAAGCTTCGTTCCAGAAAACATGCATCTCCCTCGTTAAAATTCTTCTCCATTATCGGAATGTATCAGTGTAAAAAAACTCTGTGCCTCACTTGTAGTTTTGTCCATCCTGGACAAAAAGTTTTCTGTTAAGGGTAAAATTTACCCATTAAAGAATTTTACACTTGTTCTACGGAACACGTGGTTTATTGTCTATCCTGCCCCTGCGGCCCACACTATGTAAGCCGCACTATACGGCCGCTAAGACAGCGCTTTGGAGAACATCGCCGAGCAATTCAGGCCAGTAAAGACGACCACAGTGTACCTCGACACTTCACAAAACACCACAATAAATCTAGTACGGACCAAAAAGTATGGGTCATAGAGTCCATTTCCCCCCCACCTTTTCTGAAGCAGAGAGGTTTGTGCGTTTATGTCGCAGAGAAACCTACTGGATTTATGCCCTTGACGTTTTGTCACCTAGGGGCATAAATGAGGAATTTGAAATCAATACTCTATTATAGAAAATATTTTTGGGTCTATTTGAATATTATTTAGCGCTGGATGTTTTTTTTTATAAACTCTTTATATATAGTTATTTTATATATATTTCTATACATATTTTGAATATTTTTTAACATGGCAATGTAGTATTCACATGTGCGATTTTTGTGTAACAGTTACCAGCTTTCAGGGGTATACACATGCTTGTATCAATTTCCCATCTGTTCATTTTCTGCCTGAGTGTACCTGTCCCAGATAATAATGATTTCAGTTGCCTATATAAATGTCCTTCTACCTCCAGCGGGTGGAGGTCTGACGAAGGAGCTGAGCTCCAAAACATGTAGCCGCCCACCACCCGCCATATTGGACACTGGCCGCTGCGTCCTCACCCTTCCTTCAGGAAATCTCATGCTGACTCAGCTGAGACACAGACGAAAGGACACATCTACAGGAAGCGGATCACCGGATGTCCGCATTGCAACCACTTAGCACAGCGGATAGGAAAACTACAGACAGATCTTTTCTATGCCCAAGTCACATTTACCATATGTGAGTGCTTTTATACTTTTAACCTAATAAATACTCAGAGCCTACTGCACTTAGAGGTGACAGACAGATCGCTCGTCAAAGTTGCACACGAGCTCGTCCTTAACAGGAGGTCATCCAGATAACCGAGGACCGCAATCCCCCTTAAACGCAGTAAAGCCAATGGCGCCGTAGAGTCTCACTCCACACAGCTCCGTGACCCGAGAGGTGCTCCAACCCTACACAGCCAGTGATTCCCCTCTCTCCTCTATGCCTGGCGGTGCGAAGCTCCAGGGACCTAAGGCTGACAGCAGCAGAGCTGATATTTCGGCATATTTTTTACGATGCACCCCCCTACTGCAGGCAGTAAAGGACTACTCCAAGATGGCGCTGACCCGCCCACCCGCAGCGGGACATGCTGCAGGCAAACGGACCAAGAAGAGCAGAATATTCCAAAGGAAGACACAGAACGCTGGCGCTAAAAGCCCACACCATCCTACCTCTCCATTGGCATCTTACCTAGGCAGCATGGTGACGTCTCCGATCCAGTCGGCTCTAACACAGCGACCCCAGACTATGGAATGGCAGGAAATCCTTTCCACCATACCCACCAAACAGGACTTTACAGAGATGGCGGCATCTATTGTAAGTACTCTTACTCAAGAGATTAATTCCCTTAAACATCAAATAGACCATACAGAAAACAGAGTGGAAGCGGTAGAATCAGGACACACCATATTGTCTTCCAGGGTAACTGCTCTTGAAACTTCATATACAGCAGTACAAAGGCAGTTAATAGCTCTGCAATTGCAACAGGACGATGCAGAAAACCGCAGCAGACGAAATAATGTCCGGCTGCGTGGTCTCCCAGAGAGGATCCAGGGCCCTGAATTGAGGGCTAAAATAACTACAATTTTCAATGAGCTCCTGGAGCGACCCCCTACAGAGGCCATAGAATTAGATCGGGTCCACAGAGCACGTGCCCCCCGAAGTCTGGGCAAAGAACATGTGCTAGCAAGAGTGCATTTTTTTCTCTATTAAGGAAGAGATTATGAGGAAAGCCTGGGCAAGGGGTCCTCTGGATAATGAGGGGTTCACAATGCACATACTTCCAGATTTATCCTGACATACACTAAGGATGAGGGCCCTCCTGAAGCCTCTTTTGGAGGTAATACGCTCTGTGGGAGCTACCTATCATTGGGGGCACCCCTTCCATTTGGTTGTGCAGAAGGGGGGATCCTCATCTTTTGCGCTGGTTGGATCAAGCACCGGGACTTTTCACCTTCCTGGACACTCCACCAATCCCTGTTCCTGACTGGTTAGAAGACCCCCGTAACCAACTCTCTATAACCCCTCTCCCCAGTAGACCTCAGCATTTAAGGGGACAACAACATGGAACTGATATCTCTTGAAACATATGGGAAGATCCTGTGCCTACTGTGTAAAGAGATCAAATTAATAGCACTTTGAGTATAAAATCCTTAGAAGTCTTTGGTTATTTTTTTTTTTTCTTTTCCTTTTTTTCTCTTTGGCTCCTAGGGGCGATGAGAACATGGAGTAGAGGAGGGAGGGATGTGATAAATCCTAAGCTGGGAGTTGGGATAAAGGGGAATAATAGACCCACAAAATGACGTTATAGGAGGGAAGTAGATAAAGTGATGTAGCTAATATTTCCCGATCAAGAGTATAATGTCTCTCCATAGTATCTTTATTTTCTCTTTTTTATATCCATCTCCCTACATGCTTAAATAAGATATAGGGCTGCCACCTGCGGGTTGGAGATATGTGCATTTACATTTTGCATTTTTTTTCGCTTTTTTCATTAATTTTTTTTCCCTATAACCTAATAGACATATTCAGTGTGTATTTTTTTTGGTTTTCTTTTTTCTTCTCTTTTTTTTTTTTGCATGCACTACGGAGCTATTTTGCCCCCCACCTCCCCCATATTAGGCTGCGCTAATTTGCGCAAGGTTAAATATTAACCCTTATTTAGACTTAATACCTGCGGACCAATAGGAAAAGGGAAGAATAATAAAAACTTTCCTCCTTTTTTTTTTTATTATCCCCCCCCCCATCCGGCCGAGTTGGGGACATAGAGTTGAAACATGGCATCTTCAGCAGGCGGGATGTTGTCCAACCTCAAATTGACTACTCTAAATGTACGAGGCTTGTCCACCCCGGAAAAACGCTCAAGATTATTATCCGATATGCGACGGAGCCATACTCATATAGCTTTCTTTCAAGAAACCTATTTTAAGAAAGATTCGATCCCCAGGCTGTATAATAGGGACTTACCCTGGACATACCATGCCCCCTCGCCTATCCCAAAAGCTAAAGGCGTGAGTATAGTTATATCCAAAAATATCCCATGGATATTCACGACCCTACAGGCCGATCCTCAGGGCAGGTACTTGATTGTTAAAGGGAAGCTAGGACAAAGAGTAATTACTCTAGTGAATGTATATTTTCCTAATATCAATCATGTATCCTTTATGCAGTCTTTAACCTCGATCATATTGGATTTTCGCAAGGGACATCTTATAATAGGGGGAGATTTCAATTTTCCACCAAAGCCCCTCATAGATACTGCACGAGGAATATCCCAGATATCTTACTCTCGATTAAACAGATTAAAAAAGGAAACATCCCTTCTAGACCTGGTTGATCCATGGCGAATAATGCACCCAGGGGAGAGGGATTACACTTATTACTCAGCCACCCATAACACCTATTCTAGGATAGATCGATTTATGGTCTCCCAGAGCGACCTCCCTCTGATTGCTGCCACTCATATAGACACATTTTCCTTTTCAGATCATGTACCTGTCCATTTGCTGTTTGAGTGGGACTCTGGGCCACCGAGACTGTCTTGGAGATTAAACAAATCCCTATTGCAGATCCCTACAGCTAGGGCTGAAATTGATGCAGCACTGACAGAGTTTTTTGTGAATAACACTGACTCGTCACAATCCCTCGGGATAATCTTGGAAGCACATAAATGTGTCATTCGAGGAGTAATAATGAGGATAGGCTCCAGGCATAAACGGGACCGAGAAAAGGCGGTAACTGCGCTCTTAGAACGTATTACAACATTGAGCCTTTCCCACAAACAGTCTTTGGCGAGGGAACACTTACTCCCCCTTATGAAAGCACGGGAAGAGTTAAATAAATTATTATTTCAGAGAACAGTTCGGAATCTCATGCTAACTAGAAGAAAATACTATGAGTTTTCAGACAAACCGGGGACAATGTTGGCAAGAGCTTTGCGGGGGCCACAAAAACGTACAGTAATCTCACACATACAAAATACAAACAGTCATAAAGTCCATTCATCAGCCGAGATCGCAGAGGAATTTAGTGCGTATTATAAAACCTTATACAATCTGCCCCCTGTAGACGTAGCCAAGAGTACCCAGGAGAAAATCAATGAGGCGAAGGCTTATATACAAGCCTCTGGCATGCCTCCTTTGACGTCAGAACAGACGGCAGCAATGGAGGGTAAAATTACAGAAGAAGAACTGACCCTGGCTCTATCTCAATCTAAGCGACATAAGGCCCCTGGTCTGGACGGTTTTACCCTTCCATATTATCAACAATTCGTGCAACATCTGAAGACCCATTTATTATCATATTTTAATTAGATTGGAGGAGGAGGCTCTATGCCTTTAGATTCTCTGCGGGCATATATAACTCTCATACACGAGGAGGGAAAGGATCCATCACTATGTGGGAGCTACAGCCCTATTTCCCTGGTCAATACCAACCTTAAGCTTTTTGCTAAGGTTCTGGCAAACCGATTAACCGATTAATATAGTATATCCCACAATTGGTACACTGGGATCAGGTCGGTTTTGTACCATCAAGGGAGGCGAGAGATAATTTGACGCGTGTGGTTGATCTGATACATAGTGTTCGATCATCGCAAATCCCCATGATGTTACTCTCTACAGATGCTGAAAAGGCATTTGACAGGGTGGCCTGGGACTTTATCCAGGCCACCCTGTCATATATTGGCCTAGGGCCCTGGATGTTGACCTGTATTATGGCCCTATATACATCACCTACAGCGGTAGCACGGGTCAACGGTTGGAGATCTGACTTTTTTTAAACTAACAATGGTACACGACAAGGCTGCCCGCTATCCCCCTTGATTTTCATCTTAACCTTAGAGCCATTCCTATGTACAATACGCAAGGAGGGAAATATCACAGGTGTCCAGGTGGCGGGTGAACACCATAAGGTAGCAGCATTCGCCGATGACCTGATTTTTTTTGTAACGAATCCTATTGACTCTATACAGCATATACTGGATGCACTCCGGATATATGGTAATATATCTAATTATAAGATAAATCTAACCAAATCTGTTGCCCTGAATGTTTCTGTGCCCCTAGATACCTGGAGATCTATACAAGCATCCTTCTCTTTTCATTGGTCCACCAGCTCATTAAAATATCTTGGGGTGAATATCACGGCAGATCCTGGGAATCTTTACTCAGCAAATTTCCTGCCCCTTCTGGGGATCCTCCGTTTGAACATCCGAAGTTGGCAATCACTTGCATTAACTTGGTTTGGCCGGTGCAATGCACTCAAAATTAACATATTGCCATGCATACTTTATGTTATACAAGCCATTCCAATATCAATACTTGGGGTGTTCTTCACTCAAGTACAATCACTCTTTCGATCCTTTGTTTGGGCCACTAAATCTCCTTGGATTGGGATGCAAACTCTCACTCTCCCTAAAGATAGAGGGGGGGATCGGTCTACCAGACCTTCTTCAATACTATAGGGCCTCCCACCTTATGCGAGTGATGGATTGGCACTGCAATTCCACCACAAAACAATGGGTATCCTTGGAGAATGGGATTGCCGGTCAGCCCGTTCCTTTGGCCCCATGGACACCTCTCTCAGCGAATGATATACTCTATACTCATCCGACAATTGGTGTCACTTTACGTGAAACCCGTAGGGTACAAGGCCACCCGAAGGTGGCGCCTCTGATATCTCCTATGAAACCAATTGTGGGAAACTCTGAATTTCTTCCAGGTTGCACGAATGACAGGGTGATGGCTCTGGCCAAGGTCGGGAGGGTGCGTC
Organism: Pelophylax lessonae; assembly: GCF_965119305.1. Lineage (NCBI taxonomy): Eukaryota > Metazoa > Chordata > Amphibia > Anura > Ranidae > Pelophylax > Pelophylax lessonae. Next base: position 9,145,238 of record NC_138776.1, on the reverse strand, counting down.
TTATGGATGTTTGGTTAGAGAAAGAGCCACCAACTCACTCGGAGATTAAAGCATGACCAGATTTGAACTTGGACCCCCTAAGTATCCTACAAATTCGACATTTTCTCCTCCACCTACAAAGTCAGGGCTACATCCCGCGATCATTATGCAAGGGGGGGTCACCTATTCCACATGCGCTATCCTTTTTTTATGCGACGCTGGGAGAAACAGTGAAGGAACAAGGTGATAGATCCGCCAAAAAGGAATCTTCCATTTTTTTCTGGAAAGGGTTTTTATCCCTGTAAGCAATGCTACGCCTGCTTAAAAAGTAAATATCCCAAAGAGAAAGTCTTTGAGTTTAAATCCACAAGAAACAGTTTGAGTTATAAAATAAATGACTTTATGTGTTGCAACACCGAAGGAGTAGTGTATACTCTAGAATGTAACTGTGGCTACCAGTATGTCGGGAGGACAAAGAGGCTACTCAGAATCAGAGTGAAAGAACACATTAAGAATATAGAGAAAGGCTTCGAAAAACATAGCGTGTCTAGACACTTTGACAAGTACCATAATAGAGATCCTTCAAAATTAAGATTCTGGGCAATAGAACCTTATAAGAAACATTGGAGAGGGAATCACAAAGTAAGATCCCTCAGTCAACGTGAATCCTATTGGATACATACCTTAGACACACTTACCCCGAATGGTTTGAACGTAGAGTTCGATTTAAATTGTTTTATCAGTGATTTTTAATTATATTTTAGTATTGATTTTATTCATTGATGAATTCGCCATTGATTAACGGAAAAATAGAATGAATTATTAATAATATTTTTTAATTTTAAATGAATATTAACTTGTAAGGATTAGGTTGCATAAATCTGTGCTGTTAAAATATTACCACCCTTCTCCCTCTGTAACAAAAATAACTATTCACTGATATAGCCAGTTGAAATACGAACTGACTGTATGTATAACTCCAGATTTAAAAAAAAAATTTTGATATATATTTTAAAATATTCTAAAATATTCTTTGAGAAATAACATAAGTAGGATTCCTTATAACATTTATTTCCTCTTATTTTTTATGGTCCGATTTTTTAAATAATATACTTTGATATTAACGTATCATCGGCTCAATAGGAGACCATTATGTGACAACTTGTGTATAATGTATTTAATTTTTCAAAAAAATGTATAGATTTTAGAATGGATTTTATATATTGACCCTGTAATGATTCACCCCTTTTGGATAATTTGCTGATTGTTGTGTGTTCATAGATTAGGCTTTAGAATGACCGTGCACCTCACTTCCGGTCCATTCATCCTCGGTACTAGTATTAACTTGTAAAATAATTGCTGATCCATTTGAACCATAGCTATAATTTATTCCAAACACCGACTAAAGAATATGGGTTTAGTTGTAAGATATATCAATGATTGCCGAGATTTAAATCCTGGATTCCCGGGAGTAGATTTTCCAATATGGTGGAACTAGAACATTCGGTTCCGGTATGGTATGAAGTAAACAATAAAATAAAAAAAATGGCGATTGAAGCATATCCGGCTCCAGATATATAAATGAACGTCACTCACGGCCAATAGCAATCCCCTGAAGAAGCCACGTGAGCGGAAGTGGCGTAACGCGTAGGGATGCAAAACCAGAAGTGACGTATGTACGCGGAAGTGAGGACCGCGATCTTCCCTGTATCTTACCTAAGGCGCATTGTTTAAGCAACAAATGTGAGTCTTTTTAATCTTTTTGAAATAAAGTCGATGGTTTACCACAATATTGCACTATTTTGAGCTTTTTTATTCTGAGATTCGCTGGCCACTTGGAAAGGATAGGAGGCTGATCCATCCTAGGCAGTGTGAACACCGTCACTCATTGAACAACAGAGTAGGAGTGGAGATGAGCCCTGGGGATTTCTGATAAGGCGCATGATCTGAGAAATTGAGGTGAGCGACTAGAACACCCAGAGGGGTACACGAGACAGAAGAAGCACCCCACTACTTTTCACGGTGTTAGGTGGAGGGTCAACACCTTTATATAATTTCTTTTATCTGGATACATCATTGGACTATTTAGCTTTTTTCACTTGAGAATTTCGCTGGTCACCTGTGGCATATATAATGGACTGAGTGATTTTTAAGCACAGTTTGTCTAATGCACTGAGCACTTTACCTGTCACTGGATGAATTTATAGTTTTTTAAGTTTAGAGTGTTAATTTATATTTTATTATTTAAATTATGGAATTCACTTCACACCTGATGTTTTTATATGAAGATTAGAGTACTTATTCTACTATTTATTTATGAATTGTTTTACACTAATATTACTCTTTGATATATGAACCAACATCAATTTTATTTTCCCCACCTTTTTGAGGGATCTTATTTTATATTTATTCACATTTTTGTATTGCACATGTAGTTGTATTCAATATTTATTGTTAGACCAGCCATAACACTTCCCAGAAGCGCAGTATCCCCCACCCTTTACTTTTAGCTGTTTACTGCCTGGTTGTCAGTACTGATACATGCAGCATCTGGGAAAAGTTTATCTAATTTATATATTTCCCCAGACAGCGCGTGACTCACCCCATAATTTCTTTGACTTTCAGTGAAGGAACAATCTCTATTTTTTCTACGACAATGGGAACATGATCTTAAAGTTTCCTTCACCCCCATGCAAATTAAGAAAATTTTATCAACAGTACATAGGGCTTCTTTGGCCAGTAGATATCAGGAGATTAGCTACAAAATTGTCACCCGTTGGTACAGAGTCCCTGCGCTCTTACATAGAATGGACGGGGCGATTCCAGATCGGTGCTGGAGATGTGGCGCTGAGGGAGGTACGATGATTCATATTTTTTGGACATGCCCCTCCTTGACGGCTTTTTGGAGGGAGGTCGCTCTGGTGATTAAGGAACTTACCTCGGAAGATGCCTGCATTATGCCTGCTTCACCTTACGAGGGGATCAATTAGAAAATATAGGAAATCATTGACAGCCCACTTGCTTAATGCCGTGAAAGCTTGCATCCCAGCAATGTGGAGGCAGTCATGTCCCTCTACAAAATGAAAAAAATGTAAATGAAATCCATCGTATGGAATTGTTAACTGCGGCGTTAAATAATTCTGAGGAGCAAACCCGGACCTGTTGGTCACCATGGTCACAATTTATAAGTTCAGATGATTATATACAGCAAAATCTTCAACGTTAAGGAACCTCCCTTTACGTGTATAGGGAGTGGACGTCTAGATGCCCCCGACTCGACTGTAATTGAATGGGGTTCCCCTCTCCCCCCCCCCCTTTTTTTTTCTCCCTCTTTTTTCTTTCCCTCTTCCTTTTTTGTATTAGTCCACAGGTGGAGACCCCTAGTGGGAGACAAATGTGATACATACGGATAGGTAGAAGGATGATACATAAAATTTTACACTTTTTAATTCTTTCATATTTAAATGGAATACTATAGTTGATCTGATAGCATTGCTCTCTTTGGTTCAGATGCTCTTTAAAAGAGCAGGAAATTTCCCCCTCCTTTTTTTTCTCTCTCTCACATGTATATGGATTTAAAGGTGATGATTGAATGATATCACAATATATACGTCACGTATGATACACATTGTTTAAAGTATTCACAATTTTTATTAATTTTTGTTTATGGGAGGATTATTCCCTCCTCTTCTCCATCTCTTTTTGGTATAAAAAGAAGTAAAAAAAAGGGAAAATTAATTTAAAAAATTTTTTTTTTCCTTTCCTCACATATATATGGATTTAAAGATGATTATCGAATAACACCATAATATATATGTCACATATGATACACATTGTTTAAAGTACTCACAATTTTTTATTATATCTATAAATGCTCAGGGGGGGGGGGATTATTCCCTCCTCTTCTCTATTTCTTCTTAGTATATACAAAAAAAAAACTTTTTTTTTTCTTTTCTCTTTTTCACACTAAGTTTATGTGTTCACTTCACAATGAAGGTGTTATTTTGTGTTTATTAGTGTTTCCACGATTTGCATTGCATTAAGAGTTAAAAATGCTCCTTTGTCTTTTTTTTTTTCCTTTGTTTGTTTTTTATCTTATATAAATGCATATATTGTATTGAATGAGGAGTTTTTCTGCTTTAAGAGACATCTGAAAGATGACAAGTATCGTATCTTAAAAAAAATAAATAAAAATATTTTAAATGAAAAAAAAGAAAACGCAGTAAAGCCAGCACTGGAGCCAAAACCTTGGTGAATACCCTGGGAGCCGAAGCGCCACAAACTGGTAATGCTCCTCTGCCACTGCAAAGCGTAGATATATCTGATGACCCTCGTAGATAGGGATGTGCAGATACGCATCCTTCAAGTCGATGGAGGCCAGGAAGTCCCCTGGACTCAACAACACCACCACTGACCTGATGGATTCCATGCGGAACTTCTGTACGCGCTTAAAGCGTTTCAGAGACTTCAGGTCCAGAAATGGACGCACTTTGCCCTCTTTCCTGGGCACCATGAACAGGTTGGAATAAAAATCGCAAAATCTGTCCCGTGAAGGCACTTGCACAATGACTCCTTGGTTCTCTGAAAGGATCGGGAGTCAGATGGAGATTTGATGGAAAGAACCTGTCTGCGGGGCGAGGTCGAAACTTGATCTTGTACCCTGAATGAATCAGTTTGTGAACCCACCTGTCCTGAATTCTGGACAACCAGGGTTCCTGAAAGCAACGCAGACGTCCCCCACCCCTGAAACGGGTGAGGGGTCTCTTCAGGAAGAGGTGAACTGGGCCGCCGAACCGGCCTGACCAGCTTTTGGCTTACCCGACCACAGCTTCTTGAGACCACCGGAGGGCTTGAATGATTTTCCTTTTTTCCTGTGCCCCGAAGGCACGAAAGGACCCACGCTGAGCTTTAAAAGAAGGTCCCCGCCTAGCACGGGTGGACTTTCCCTTAGAGACCTGGGGCAAAAGAGTACTCTTACCCCCCGTAAGCCCCTTGATCAACTCATCCAGAGTGTCCCCAAAAAGACGACTCCCCACATAAGGGACATCAAGCACAGTCTTTTTGGCCAGCTGACCAGCTTTTCAGCCAAATAATGCAGCGGATCGCGACCCCGACTGCAGATAGCCAAGCAACTAACGGAGCCTCGTCCAAGGCCACATCACACAGGTACATCCTGGCCTGGGTCATCTGATCCACCATGTCAAGGGCAGTTGGGGAGGCCAACTCCGCCACCAGGGTGCTCGGAAGCACCTTGGACCATGCCGTGAGAGAGTGAGAGGCCATCACCGAAGCAAACACAGGTTTGAGCAGGGAGCCCACCACCAAATACATGTGGTGGGAAAGTGCCTCCACATGCCTATCTGCCGGATGCTTGAACACCGGAGAGTTCTCCACCAGGATCAAGGTGGATTTGTTTAGCCTAGAAACAGTGTGGTCCACCTTAGGGGACACCGTCCAACATTTGTCCACAGCCTCCGCAAAGGAAAATCGGTAGTGAAAACGCTTAGGCACCACCAACATATGTGTGATGCAACGCCATTGGTCCTTCACAATTTTGTGAAACTCCTTAGGGCAGGGGAAAACCTGACCTGACTTCTGGGCCCTTCGGAACACGAAGGCAGCCTGCTTACTTGACTGAGAAGGCTCATCGTCAAGATTCAAAGTCTCCCTAATGGAACTAATAAATGCCTCCATCACAGCACGTTCCCACGCCACCGAGGAGGAAGATTCCTCCTCGTCCTCCCCCTCGGAAGGTGAGGACAGGGACCCCTCCAGGGGGACGTTGTCCATGGCAACCAAATCAGGCTCTGAGTCAGAGGACTGGGAGGGCATTGGCCTGTTTTTGAAAAGTACGTTCCAACATCAGCAGATCCACTTTGGACGCCAAAGTCGCAAGAGCAGCAGATAATGAGGCCATGGAAGAGGATTCAGGAGAATCTGAAGCCCCAACAAAGTCTGTGGGGAATTTGTTATCCTAGGAGTCCATAATTGCAATGTAAAATTAATGGGACGCTGGCCCTTTAAAACGGCGGTTCCCATAGACCCCCACCGCCACTTGTACTATTTGAAGAGCCCCTTCAGAAAAGGCAATAGCCACAAGAGAAAACAGTTTTACCAGGAAAATGCCTGAGAAAACAGTAAAAATCCCCCCACAGTATCAGTACTTGCCACATGCTGTTCAGTGAAGAAATGGAAGGGAGGGAGGAAGTGACCTCACACCCCTAAAGGCCTATGCCCACCCTGAGCCACAAAAAATGGTGCCTAATGAAAGTCAATGGGACGAATCAAAGGCAAAATGGCCGTCGCCCTTACTAGGTGTTTGCCCACAGCCAAGAAGGCGCAGTTCTGCACCAGGACAAGGACCTAAAATGGCTGCTGCCCATATACTGAGCCCAGACAACCTGTCCTTATCCAAGATGGTGTCTGCGCTAAACCGCGCCAATTACAGCACATACACACAATCTGGCCACCACAGGGGATCCCAGGGATAACCCCTTAATGCTATTGAGCCCCCCCACACCCCCCAGGTACAGCAAGTGCCCCACACAGCGCCCTCAGCAGAGCCAGGGAGAGAGGGAAACTAACCACGCTGGCCAGAAGGGGGATATCACAGAGACCACCAGCACTGCCATCCCCTAAGAGTGGGCCCACAGAACCCCCCTACAGGTCATAGTCCCAGGGACAAGGGGGTAGTAGTACTCACCAGTCCTGAAAAAGCGGGCACCGTTCTAAAATGGGAGACCTCCCACCCTGAGTGGGAATGCCGTCAGCCAGGGAGGGATGCTAGCAACATGCGGGCGTTCCGGAGTTGAGACCCTAGGCGAAGATGGACCTCTGGAGGCTCGTCCCCATCCCGAGGGACACTGTCATTGCGAGGCCTGGGCGCACCAGTGACCTGCGACGCTCGTTGGCAGGCTGGGACTCCATAAGGATCTATATTATCCAGTGCGAGGCCCAGCTCCGCTGTCGCTTGTAGTCCTCCAGGAAAATTCCCTGACTAACAAGCAATAGTGAGAGAAATAAAAAGCTAATTTCAAAAGAAAAAAACATATATTGGTGAAAAAAACAAAGAAACTGTGACGCTAGGTCCAAGCAAGGAAGAGCTAGCCTACTCCTAACGCAAGGCAGCATAAAACTGAGGAACAGTGATAACTGGATCAGGATAATGGCTGAGGGATGGCCCCCTAAAGGTGTGTCTAAGTATAGAAAGTTTTTTATTACCTTTCAAACTGCCTAGTTTGCTCCTGCAGAGGGCGCCATTACCCACTAGTGAAGGCTGACTGAACGGGCGGCAAAGAGGACGTAAGAGAAATATATTTTTTCACGTAATTTATTTGTATATTTGTTTCTTCCCTTCTCCCCCTTTCCAGGTTTGTGGGATACTCCTGAGTTTTTGGCAGAATTTTTGTAGGAGACAGCTACCTCAGAGCCAATGGGGACCTGGCTCATTTTTGGTGGAGGGTGGATGTAGCACCCTCCCAGGTAGGTGCTAGGTAACTTATAGGGGAGACCTTGTCTGCTTATCAGCAGGGTCCAATTGTTCAGCTAGGCTGTCATGTGTTCTCAGGTGTGACTATTGAGCTCGGGAGTATCCCCACTGTATCCAATGGGGGAGCTTGTTGGACAGTGGAGGCAACCTGGCCAATAGCACACCAGAGCTCATATTAGTCCCAGTGGGCAGATCTGACCGCAGTGCATCCTGGGATGAGATATAAGTCTGAGGGGAGCACATGACAGGTTGTCTTTGGTGGGAAGCAGAGTCCCAGGAGGGAGGTGATGGCTGTCTCTCCTCCTGTCAGCGTGAGACGAGTGTCCTAAGAGGACAGAAGGTTGAGCTGAGCTGCAGAGAGGGATCCAGTGTGCTGAGGACCAAGCGGAGCTGTTGGGGCCGGAGTTTTCAAGAAAGCAGTGTTGTGAGTACTGTAAACTGCCCGGGGTCTGCCTAGGATAGGGGACCACTCCGGAAGGTCAGAGGGATCCAGGAGCCAGCTAGCCTGTGCAGAAGATTTAGAAAGGGGGTGCCAAAGTTTAAGCCCTGAAGAGAAAGAGGGTGCCACTGTGGGCCCTGAAGAGATAACATTTGCTGCAGTGTTCACAAATAGCTACCTCGGCCGGGAGGGCTAAAGGGAGCAGTAAGGAATTTTGTTTCACCAGGGAGTGTCAGAAGTCAGTTCAAGTCCATAGACAGCAAGTCAGCGTTATGTAGCGCCAACGGGCGTTGACCGGCATTCAGCCAGCTTCAAGTCAGCGTCAAGAGGCATTATCTCAAGTGTCCCATCCTATTGTGTATAGTTGAGCCAGAGGAGTATCCCACTCATTCCCTTCTCCCATCCAAGTTCCTAAATAAATAAAAAACCAAAGATGCCTGTTTCTTGTCTCAGTTCTCACACTTGGCGGACATGCCTAAATGTGCTGTTGTTGTTAGCGGTAACCCTGGCGGAACCACATCCAGCAAAATGGCTGGGAATCGTGCTACATATACAAAAGTGGCAGTCTTTTGTTCTAATACCAAAAGCAGCAGTCTTTTAATATAATAATATATACAGTATCTCACAAAAGTAAGTACACCCCTCACATTTTTGTAAATATTTTATTATATCTTTTCATGTGACAACACTGAAGAAATGACACTTTGCTACAATGTAAAGTAGTGAGTGTACAGCTTGTATAACAGTGTAAATTTGCTGTCCCCTCCAAAATAACTTAACAAACAGCCATTAATGTCTAAACTGCTGGCAACAAAAGTGAATACACCCCTAAGTGAAAATGTCCACATTTGGCCCAATTAGCCATTTACCCCCCCCCCCGGTATCATGTGACCTGTTAGTGTTACAAGGTCTCAGGTGTGAATGGGGAGGTGTGGTAAATTTGGTGTTATCGCTCTCACTCTCTCATAATGGTCACTGGAAGTTCAACATGGCACCTCATGGCAAAGAACTCTCTGAACGATCTGAAAAAAAAGAATTGTTGCTCTACATAAAGATGGCCTTGGCATTAAGAAGATTGCCAAGACCCTGAAACTGAGCTGCAGCACGGTGGCCAAGACCATACAGACGTTTACCAGGACAGATTCCACTCAGAACAGGCCTCGCCATAGTGGGCAAAAGAAGTTGAGTGCACACGCTCCGTGTCATATCCAGAGGTTGCCTTTGGAAAATAGGCGTATGAGTGCTGCCAGCATTTCTGCAAAGGTTGAAGGGGTGGGGGGGGGTCAGTCTGTCAGTGCTCAGACGATACGCCGCACACTGCATTAAATTGTTCTGCAAGGCTGTCATCCCAGAAGGAAGCCTCTTCTAAAGATGATGCACAAGAAAGCCCCCAAACAGTTTGCTGAAGACAAGCAGACTAAGGACATGGATTACTGGAACCACATTCTCTGGTCTGATGAGACAAAGACAAACTTATTTGGTTCAGATGGTATCAAGTGTGTGGGGCGGCAACCAGGTGAGGAGAACAAAGACAAGTGTGTCTTGCCTACAGTCAAGCATGGTTGTGAGAGTGCCATGGTCTGGAGCTGCATGAGTGCTGCTGGAACTGGAAAGCTACAGTTCATTGGGGGAACCATGAATGCCAACATGTACTGTGACATACTAAAGCAGAACATGATCCCCTCCTTTCGGAGACTGGGCCGCAGGGCAGTATTGCTACATGATAATAACCCCAAACACACCTCCAAGATGACCACTGTCTGGCTAAAGAAACTGAAGGATAAAGGTGATGGACTGGCCAAGCAGGTATCCAGACCTAAACCTTATTGAGCATCTGAGGGGCATCCTCAAATGGAAGGTGGAGGAGCGCAAGGTAGAAGAGGACTTCAATGGCAACCTGAGAAGCTCTGGTGAACTTCATGCCCAAGAGGGTTAAGGCAGCACTGGAAAATAATGGTGGCCACACAAAATATTCACACTTTGGGCCCAATTTGGACATTTTCACTTAGGAGGGAACTCACTTTTGTTGCCAGCGGTTTAGACATCAATGTCTGTGTGTTGAGTTATTTTGAGGGGACAGCAAATTTACACTGTAAGCCCCTGTTCACACTGGGGTGACCTGTGAGGCGACCTGGTCGCCTCACAGGTCGCCGCAGGTCGCCTCCCATAGGGAAGCTGCGGACCCGTTCTGATAGGAGCGACACAAGTCGCTCCGACTCAGAAAAAGGGTCCGGAGCTTCTTTGGGGCGACCAGGAGGCGACCGCCATAGACTTCAATGTTATGAAGTCCGTGGCGGCCGCTCCGAGGTCGCGGCGCGCTGCTCACACCGCGACCTCCCCAGTGTGAACGGGGGCTCATACAAGCTGTACACTCACTACTTTATATTGTAGCAAAGTGTCATTTCTTCAGTGTTGTCACATGAAAAGATATAATAAATATTTACGAAAAAGTGAGGGGTGTACTCACTTTTGTGAGATAATAAATATATGTATAAAATTATATAAAAAGACTGCTGCTTTTGTTAATATAATAAAAAGACTGCTGCTTTTGAATATATCTGCTTCCGGAACCCCCCACGCACATATACTGTGGCAGGGTGGCCTTTCAGCGCAAAATCACGTATCAGTTTTTTTTTTTTTTTTTTTTTTGGGGGGGGGGGGGAGTATCTGGTCTTGCCTAGGGCACAAAAAAGTCTAGCACCTTCCCTGGGTTTAGGAGTGGAAGCTGTACCTATTATGGGTTACCAGTGTCCACTATACACACCAGTTGATGTGCTCAATCTTCCACTTTTACCTGAATCTCCCCCAGTACTTTCACCGGATAGATATATAATGCATTGTTAGCACAAAGCAAGTTATACCTAGGTCCTGCAATTCTGCCAACTGTCTGCTTGATGGCATAACCATCAAAGGCATATGTATTGTGGATCAGGGGGTATCTCGTAGATGCATACACCATGACTCTGACCTCATGGTTCTGAAGGATGCTGGTATTCTATGTCTAGTGGTGTTTTGTCTATCATGAACATACCCATGAAATTGAAAAAATGGGGGCAGGGTCTCTTGTGGCTGCAGTTCTACTAGGTTTCCTTTGTTTGCAAATGAACATTTATATGTGAAACGCGCTGTGTCTTTGTGCATTTCACAATCTATTGCTCTATCTATGTGATGTGTCTAATAGCCTTCTATTTAAAGCAGGCTTCAGTCCAGAAGTTGCTGTATGATGGAGCATTATACAGAACACTTTATCCTTATGTGTTGTACTATAATAAATGTGGGGTTCAGTTCTTTCTACTACATCCCTGTGAATATATTCAGATGGTAGTTGTACATGGAGGCAAGTTGTATCTGTATCTGTCCCTATATATGGGTTGCCCAGGAGACCTTGCTCCTGAGGCTTCATCCAGCAGACAAAGCCTGCACATTCAGGCATTACCAGATACACTCCAAGGGCCTGACACTGGTAGCTGTATAGGATGTGGTTCCAGTCCTCTAGCATCAGGAAAATACGATATATTGCCTATTTCCTCAAAAGCAATTTTGTTTATGCAGACATCCTACAGAAAAGGTAGCCTTCATGTTAGGACACTATAAAGGAGGCTGTACCTACACTAAGGATGTGGGATCAGTGTATTATATCAACCTACAAAAGTCCCAATTAGTACAAAGACAATCCGTGGTGTACCTTGGCTATATGATAGATGCCAAGGAAATCAAAATCTACCTAACCCTAGGCAAGGAACAAATACAGTCCGACACGGCAAATGGAATTCCCAGGGGATGCGAGCCTCCTCGAACATGAGAGAATTGAGAGTGGAGGAAAAAGCACTGAAGTCATTGATTCAGGGCAAAGAACTTCAAATAAAGTCAGAAAATCCCACCACTGTAGCAGATTTCAACAGACAGGGAGGAACAAGTCTTCTCATCTAATGACCCTGGCGGATACAATCCTGACTTGGGCAGAAGCGCACATAAAACCTATTTCGGCAAAACACCAGAGGACAATAGTAAAAACCTTTGTGGATTATTAAAGCCGAAAGCGCAGTAAAGCAGACGGAGTTACTACCATCTGTGGAAGAGAGTTCCACCATTTTATTGCCCTTACTGTAAAAAACCCTTTGCGTAGCCTAAGGTTAAATCGCTTCTCCTCTAATTGCATTGAATGGCCTGGTGTCCTCTTATTATTATTATTATTATTATTATCATATAGTATTTATATAGTCCCAGCAGTTTACGCAGCGCTTTACAACTTGAGGGTAGACAGTACAAATACAATACACTTCAATACAGAAGGAATCAGAGGACCCTGCTCATAAGAGCTTACAATCTAAGAGGGACGGTCAAGAGATACAAGAGGTGATAACTGTGGGGGATGGGCTGATGGAGAAACTAAGAGCACAGTTGTTAGGTGGTTGCCAGATAGGTTTCTCTGAAGAGATGTGTTTTCAGGGATCGTCTGAAAGTAGTCAAAGTTGGAGATAGTCGGACAGATGGGGTAGAGCATTCCAGAGGATGGGAGAAGCTCTGGAGAAATCCTGGAGGCGAGCATGGGAAGTGGTTACAAGGAAGCTAGAGAGCAGGAGGTCCTGGGAGGAACGAAGAGAACGAGTTGGTCGGTATTTTGAGACCAGATTAGTGATGTAGCTGGGAACCAAGTTATGGATGGCTTTGTAGGTTATGGTTAGTAGCTTGAATTTAATTCGGTGGTTGAGTGGCAGCCAATGGAGGGATTGGCAAAGAGGGGTAGCAGACACAGAGCGGTTTGCAAGGTGGATGAACCTGGCATCAGCGTTCATGATGGACTAAAGGGGGGATAGTCTTTTTAAAGGTAAGCCAATGAGAATGGAGTTGCAGTAATCGAGACGAGAGATGACCAGGGAGTGGATTAGAAGCTTTGTGGCATCATTGGTTAGGAAGGGACGTATCTTGGAGATGTTGCGGAGGTTGAGGCGCCAAGCTTTGGACAGTGACTGGATGTGTGGCTGAAAGGATAGTTCAGAGTCCAGGATTATACCTAGGACCTTCGCATGGGTGGACGGGTTGATAGTTGTGCCGTTGATGTTGACAGAGAAATCAGGGGAAGAGGACCGTGGGGGAGGAAATACCATGAGCTCGGTTTTGGACAGGTTGAGTTTGAGGAAGTGATGTGACATCCAGGCTGATATGTCTGTTAGTAAGCTGGTGATGCGTGAGGAAACTGAAGGAGTGAGCTGAGGGGTGGAGAGATAGATTTGGGTGTCATCAGCGTAGAGATGATATTGAAAGCCATGGGAGGCAATCAGCTGACCCAGGGAGGAGGTGTATATTGAGAAAAGGAGTGGTCCAAGGACAGAACCTTGGGGGACCCCAACAGAAAAAGGAAGAGGAGAGGAGGTAGTAGAGTTGTAAGTAGCACTGAAGGTGCATTGGGATAGGTAGGATGAGAACCAGTGAAGAGTACGGTCAGGGAGGCCAAAGGAGTGGAGTCTTTTGAGGAGGAGGGGTGGTCTACTGTGTCAAAGGCAGCAGAGAGGTCCAGGAGTAGTACAGAATAGTGTCCATTGGTGTTAGCTGTTAGTAGGTAATTTGTGAGTTTAAGGAGAGCAGTTTCAGTGGAATTTTGAGGGCGAAATCCAGACTGAAGGGGATCAAGAAGATTGTTCTTAGTCAGATGGTCACTCAGTTGGTTGTAAACCAATCGTTCAAGGAGTTTGGAGGAGAAGGGGAGTAAGGAGATGGGGCATAGATTGTGAAGGTTGGTGGGGTCCAGTGAGGGCTTTTTAAGGATGGGAGTGACTAGCGCATGCTTATGCTTTAGAGAATTAGGGAAGATGCCAGAAGAGAGGGAGAGGTTGAAGATGTGAGTTAGAGAGCGCAGAATAGAGTCAGAGGGTGAGCGTAGCATGTGTGAGGGAGCAGGATCCAGGGGGCAGGTGGTTAGATGGGTGTTAGATAAAAGTACAGCAACCTCGTTAATACTAGTAGGGTGGAACGAGGGAAGTAATGATTGTACCTGTGGATATGGGTTGGTAAGTGGGGGAGGTTTCTGCACATTGGAGATCTCGTCGCAAATTGTATCTATCTTATTTTTGAAGTGATTTGCGATCTCCTGGGCAGTGAGCGAGTTAGAGGGTGGAGTTGGTGGAGGACAGAGTAGAGAGTTAAATGTAGAGAAGAGATGACGGGGACTAGAAGAGAATGTTTGGATGAGCGTTGGTAAAATAGGGTTGCTTGGCAGTGAGGAGGCAGGAATAATATTTTAGAATGGCAGATTTATATTTGTTGAAGTCATCCAGGGACTTAGTCTTACGCCACCGGCGCTCAAGAGTGCGGCTGCATTTTTTGAGACTTCGGGTGTTGTCTGTTTGCCAGGGTTGTAGGGGTCGGGGCCGAATTCTGAGTGTAGTGAGGGGAGCGAGCTTGTCTAGGGAGGATGACAGCGAGCTGTTATAGATGGAAATGGCTAGGTTGGGGCCTGACAAGGGTGATATTTTGTCATATAGATGGTCAGTGGCAGAGTAGAGCATAGAAGGGTTGAGGTGGCGAAGGTTTCTACGGGTAACTGTTAGGCGGTTGGAGGGAGAGGAGGTGGAAGACAGGGAGAGTGCAAAACTAATAAGGTGGTGATCAGAGAGTGGGAGAGGTTTGTTGGAGAGGTTGCAGGGAGTGCATAGACAGGAGAAGACAAGGTCAAGGGTGTTGCCAGTGGAGTGTGTAGGAGACTGTATCCATTGCTTCAGGTCAAGAGATGAGGTTAGGCTGAGAAGTTTAGAAGCAGTAGTAGTATTGGCATTAACTGGGATGTTAAAGTCACCAAGAATGATTGTGGGGATATCAGAACAGAGAAAGTAGGGTAGCCAGGCAGAAAAGTCTTCAAGGAATGTGGATACTGGTCCAGGGGGCCGGTAGATGACAGCGATTTTTAAAGAAACAGGAGAAAATAAACGAATGCAATGCACCTCAAAAGAGGAGAATGTCAGAGAGGGAGGTAGGTGAAGTACCTGATAGGTGCTGTATGGGGCTAGAAGGATTCCCACTCCACCTCCCTTCCGTCCACCTGGTCTAGGAGAGTGAGTCCAGAGGAGGCCGCCATGGGAGAGGGAAGCAGGAGAAGTAGTATCGGAATTATGAAGCCAGGTTTCAGTGATGGCGAAGAGGTTAAAGGAATTTGTGATGAAGAGGTCGTGGAGGGAGGTGAGTTTGTTACAGATGGAGCGGGCGTTCCAAAGGGCGCAGGAGAAGGGGAGGCTGGTATTGGGAAGAAGAGGAATGGAAACTAGGTTCTGTGAGTTGCGGCTGTTGGCAGAGGGTGTAGGGCGGTGGGAGAGTGTTGAAAAGCCAAATGGAGACCCTGGGTTTGGGGATATGTCACCAGAGGCAAGGAGAAGGGTGAGGGAGATAATTTGGGACTGTGATTTATATGAAGGGACATGCTCCAGAGTCCTTGACCTGTTCTCAGTGTGTGGATGTAAGATTAGCAATAGTTGGTAAGAGCAGTAATAGGGAGAGGACAGAAGATGGGGTGATATATATAAGCTGTTGGGTGGAGAAGAGGGGTGAAGGTGAGTGAGTTTGAGAAGAGAGCACACAACTGTCAGCAGGAGTGATAGGGAGTGCATGCTACAGAGTGTGAAAAGAGCTGAATAGAGAGACAAGGTCACCTGCAGCCAGGTTGGTGCTTGTTGATGTTTGTTCGCCTTGTGCAATCGCTGAAGTGCAGAGTTTGAAGTGCAAATCACTTGTAGAAAAAATCACTTAGAGAAAGAAGCCTTAGGAAATATGCACCGCGATGTGCTAACCCCACAAACCCTCTTACACTCCTTGCGACTGAATCGTGTTTTTTCTATGCTGAGATCACCGTTGAGGTATTTGTAAATAGCTATCATGTCCCCTCTCAGGCGTCTCTCTTCTCTAGGGAGAATAAATCGAGTGCTTGCAAACGCTCCTTATAATTTAGGTCCTCCAATCCCCTAATTAGCTTTGTTGCCCTTCTTTGGACTCTTTCCAGTTCCAGTACATCCTTTCTGAGTACTGGCGACCAGAACTGGGCAGAATACTCCAGATGTGGTCGGACCACATGAAGTGGTAGGATTATAGATTTATCTCTGGAAAATATCCCCTTCCTTATGCATGCCAATATTCTGCCGACTTTGGCAGCTGCAGCTTGACATTGCATGCTATTGATAGTCTATCTTCTACCAATACTCCCAGATCTTTCTCAATACGAAAACGTCGGCAAAAAGTTTATCGGCTGAGGCAAAGACATAGGGGGAATGGAGCAGGGAGTTGTTCCCACAGTCTTAGGAGGGGGCATATGAAAACCTCTCACATAATACCCTAAAGATCCAGGTAGCATCCCTTTCCTCCGTCAACATTAAGTAAGCAGATAACCCACTCCTAAGACTGTTCCTTTACACCATAGGTGAATCCAAACCAATAAGGAACCAGAAGTGTCCAGTATGGGACCTATCTAAGTCCCTTCAGGCCCGTTTAAACCATTAGATGAATGCCCGGTCAAGATCCTTTTTTATCATAGATGTATTTTAAATAATAGACACATAGGGCCTAATTTATTGTACCGCTATTTGGCTAACGTCAGGATTTTTGCGAACTGGCAAATTTGAACTTATGAAATTGGTATTCAACATACCGCCGGCGGCCAATAACGTATAGTGTTAGATTCATTAAGATGTTACAACGTCAGGGCGCGACTTAAAAACAGGTCGGCTAAAAGCTCGACGAATGTTTTGCTAAATTTTTTTGAGTACCCCCAAAAATCCCAAATCACTGTGGAAGGTGTGGGAGATCATTTGGAGATGAATGGCTTTTAAACTGTGTCAAAAACTGACATAGAAAGAGAGATTTCTGCAAAAGTGTAGAAAGTAAAAATAGGTCCTCAAGTCCCAAGCTGCAAGAGAGCTCATGTGCGCATGCGCAACGCCAAATAGGCTCAAAAAGTTACGTTTTCACAAATTTGAGCATGCGGTATTGTGAATTTGAACGTAAAATCTGCTGTATCGCCCATGTAAAATGGAATGAACTGGCGGATTTGAAAAACATGCACACTGTTCCTACTTCTAGCAAGTGATTCCTTAGTAAACACCATCACATTACAACGTTCTAGAAACCTTTCCTGCTCAATCATATTTCACTAGAACAATCTTATATATAGTTTTTAGATAGAACCTCAACATTATCTAGGGTATCCCACAAAATAGTTAATCAGGAAAGACGTATGGTCAAGCTTTTGCATTTTATAACACATTTTACTGCAGGTATATCCCCCTACTTGGCTAATTAGAAAAATATGGTAAACAAACAAGAGTTTGGTGATACACATGCCTATGTCAAACAATAGCAAAAGTATTGATGCTAACATTTGGAGGGTTGGAGACCTCCAATTATTGCCCATACAGATTATTGCCCATACATTCTGGATTCAAACTCACAAACCTACAGCAGGAAGGCAGACTCCCTAATCATTGTGCTATTTCTCAGTCCTTACAACTCCAAACTTAGGCTACGTTCACATGTAGGCGTTTTGGACCGTTTTGGGGGCGTTTTTCTGCTCTAGGATCAGCTCTCAAAACGCCCAACAAGACAAATCCTATTCATTTCAATGGCCCCTGTTCACATCTGAGCGTTTTGATGCCATGAGCAAAACGCCCAACGCTCAAAAAAGTACATGAGCTTCTTTTTGGGCAGATTACAGGCGTTTTCCATTGGTCTCTAGTCAATCTAAAAATGCCTGCACAAAAAACGCCTATAAAAACGCCTGTAATAGCAACGCCAAGATTATTAAGGATGCTTATGAGTGATGAGCATGATTATTGGCTTAGTTATATGTTCAATCTTCATTGAAACAACAACCTGAACTCCAAAAGAAATGCTCCCCCCCCCAAATAATTTCAAAGCCCAAATTTGGTTTTCAACTTTAAACAAAAAATATATAAATATATATATATATATGTCTCTCTCTCTTTCTCTTTCTCTCTCTCTCTACCTATATATATATATATATATATATATATATATATATATATATATATATATATATATATATATATATATATATATATATATATATCATGTATTTGTATATATATATATATATATATATATATATATATATATATATATATATGTATGTATACCTCTATATAAACATTAGAAATAGTGTTTAGTAAACCCTAAAAAACAATTGTAATTTCACATATATACACATACATACATACATACATATATATATATTTTATGTCTCTCTCTCTCTCTCTCTCTCTATTTCTATTTCCCCTTTTTTTTTTCAACTGGGCATGCTCGAACACTTGGACGATTTAGTGTGTGTTTGGATAAACCACGCATGCTCCAAAGCTTGGCAAATCCTCCCTCTTACATCCACCTCGAAATAGTATTTGCACTTATGTTGTTTTGCTTCCAGGACACACACAGTTAAATTTTCTCATGGGCGTTACCATTACTGGGTGTGTGGTTTCCAGGATCTTATAAAAAACACTTAGACACGAGAGAAGATTTGGCCTGGCAACAGGTCCAATATATTGTGTGTGGGACATGCTTTATGTTAAAAATTTGGT
The DNA here is from genome assembly GCF_965119305.1 of Pelophylax lessonae. NCBI lineage: Eukaryota > Metazoa > Chordata > Amphibia > Anura > Ranidae > Pelophylax > Pelophylax lessonae. The sequence goes on along the minus strand of NC_138776.1, from coordinate 9,126,760 downwards.
GGCCTTTGTTATTTTTAGGTGGGAGGTGGGATTTGGCAGTGTTGTCTGTTATGTCTAAAGACACATAGCCCAGGCCTGTATTTGTGGGAATGAATACTTCACTCTCTGTAAGTATTTGTTTGTTTTAACATAATTGTGTATTGGTTAGTCAATCTGCACATGAATATGAATTTTCTTGGATCTTTGTTGATGTATGTGGTGTAAATTTTGTCAGAAGTTAATGTTATAAAATATCTAAAATTTGTGTGGCTTCAGGCTTTGATACTCGGCAAAAAAATGTAATGTGAAATGTTTGAGCTGTGTATTCTGTTTTTAATAAACATTGATGGTGGTGGGCGGGCATGTTTCAAATGTCTTCTCAAAACATTGATTATGTGTATTTTGGTCTCCACAAATGTTTGTTATATTATTATTTGCAATGTTTGTTAGACATGCTGATTGTGTATAGGCAATGTTTACTCGTTGTATTCGCTAACGTTTTAAAACGTTTTAATTCGCTAACGTTTTAAAATGCGTGCTCACATTTCCAAAATCAACCGGAAACGACACTATTATTGGGTGCACACGTTTACTGAATGTGTACAGTTCCGCTCGCAATTCTGAGCAACATGGCGCCATCACTCTACACTCCCGCTGTTGTGGTGTTTATCTGCAAGGTAAGATGTGTGCGTGTGTGTGTGAGAGTGTACACATTTGAATGTGCGAGATCTCTCAGTTAGCTAGTGGGGGTCTGTCGCCTATCTAGCGGGTGTCCAAGTTGAGTGTTCTTTAGTGTAGTTTCCCACATGTACACTTCCTGCCTAGTATACGTCAGTTCCCCTATTCTAGAAACTTCCTGTATGTGAACCTGTTCCTATATCTATAGTTACATAATATTTCTCTCTATGTTGCGTGTATGTGTATATGTGTGTGTATATGTATATATATATATATATATATATATATATAAAAACGAAAAAATGATTGAAGATCTTATATATAATTAATAATTTTTTTTACAAATTTTTCAGATTTCAGAAACCCAAAAATAAATATACTTTTAATTTTACATTTATTTAATAGTAATTAAATATATATGCAAAAAAAAAAAAAATATATATATATATATATATATATATATATATATATATATATATATATATAAAATAATTTTTTTTAGATATATCTAAAATCATATATATATATATACACACACACACACACACATACATTTTTATATCTAAAAGTTTATATTTTTTATATATATAATTTTTATATATATATATATATATATATATATATTGTGACAGGAAGTCAGGTAAATCTGGGAATGTAGTCACAGGCAGGAGATACATTTCTACCTGATTTAGAAAGTTCACAAATTACTATAGGGTGTTGGCTACAGAGCTAGCCAGCAGGAAGTTGAAAGGCCTTCAGCTGTTCGGAATGAGGAAATGAAGGCCTCTATAATTTGTCCAGAGGAAGTCTATGGATTGCTGCCTCCTGTCGCCGAGCTAATCCCTCACATATGGTGGAGGTATGCAGTGGGCAGAAGCAGAGATCCCTGCAAAGAAGTGCATATGTTTGATGAACTTTGTCGGGTGCATGAGATTGCACAATCTATGTGTGCAGGAGAGAAGATCCTGAAAGAGAAAAAAACGTGTTTTAAAGAGACAGCGGTCTCAAAATATTTGATGAACTGTGTCTGGTGCAAGGGACTGCACAAACTGTGTGTACAGGAAAGGAAATCCTGCAAGAGAGAGAAAAACGTGTTTTAAAGGGACAGTGGTCTCAAAATTTTTTGCTGGACTGTGAAAAATTTGTTTGTGGAGTTATTGAAGATGGGGCGTTCAAAACGCCTGAAAAATGCAACGATAGATGAAATGAGAGACCGGATTCTATGGATGGAGGGGATGTTACCGTCTGAACCAGCCCCATCCATGCCTAAAGAGAGTCTACTAAAGAGGAAGGTTGTTGTCCCTAGCAACACTGATGAAACTGCTATGGAGACGCAGTGTGCTCAGATGAAAAGTAAACTCAAAATGGGGGAGATGCTGAAACAGCGGAGCTTTGCAGCTCAACAAAAGGCTCGCCAAGAGAGCATGGCAGGCTGGAAACAGAGACGCCAGCAGCCAATGGAGGCCATCGGTTTGGAGGAAACCGAGTGTGTGTGCAGGGCTGAGTTGGATGCCTTGAAATGGAAAATGGAAGAAAAGGAACGAGCCCTGGAGTTGCTTAGGATGGAGCATAGAAACATGCAGGCTCAGGTGTTCCAGTGGGAAGAATCCACTGCTCTTCTTTTTTCCGAGTTGCACAAACGCAGAGAGACTATAATGGAGAAAGATACCATCCTTATGGAGAAGGAAATTGAAGTTAAGACTTTGCAGGAGCAAAGTATGTGTGAAATGTTGGAGTTGCGTAATCAGCTGGAAAAAAGTCTTCAGTGTTTGGAAGCTACAAAAATAGACCTGCAGGGGGCGCAGGAACAGAATGTTGCTCTGAAAACGACATTGTCTCTCAGCTGCAGGGAGAAAAGTGAAAGAGAGGCTAAATTACTGAGTACTGTGTGTGAGCTCACCACTTTGAGAAGTGTGGTAGATGAATTGCATACGGACTGTGAAAGTTGGAAAGATGAAGCCCAACGTGTCCAGCAGCAGTTAAAGGAGAAAGAAGCCTGTGTGGCAGAATTACAGTCTCATTCCCAGAAACTAGCCAATGAGGTGAAAGCTCTTATACAGGGAAAAGGAGATTCTGAACACAAGAGAAAAAAAGTAGAGGCACAGCTTCTGGAATCGCAAGTCAAGGTGTCAGAAGGTGACCGATTGTGTGCTAAGCTGTCAGAGAAGGCAAACCGACTGCAGGTTGAGCTGGACAATGTTACAAATCAGCTTTCTCAAGCAGACAGCAAATCTAGAGAAATTGCGGAAGATTTTTCTATCTTGGAATCGCAGCTGCAAGACACGCAGGAACTCTTACAGGAAGAGAGGTGTCAAAGGCTGAGTTTGAGCACAAAGCTCAAACAAATGGAAGATATGAAAAATGGCTTCCTGGAACAATTAAAAGAGGAGGAGGAAGCAAAGAAAAACCTATCAGAGCAAGTCGCAACATTGCAAGCTCAGATAGCAGATATGAAAAAACGCATGGAAGAAAGCGTTGGTTCATTAGAGTGTGTTGAAGATGTGAAAAAGAAGTTTGATCAGATGCTTGGTGAGGAGAAGACTGTGTCTGCAAAATATGCAGAAGAACGCGACCGTGCACAAACGGGGGCGCGTGATAACAAGAGCAAAGCCCTGTTCTTGTCTCGCTCCTTGGAGGAAGCTCTAGAGTGTAAGGTTGAACTAGAAAGAGTTAACCAACAGCTGTGTACAGAAATGGAAGATTTGGTCATCTCCAAGGATGGACCTAGTGGAGAAAACTAAGGCTGTTGGTGAAAACGTGAAGCAAATGAATTTCAAGTGCCTTTCAGGAAATATTTCCAAAATGGAACTGGTGAAAGACAGGTGGCAGAAGTTTGATCGTGATCTTGAGATACATTCCATGTGGAATTCCGATAGAGAAAAGGAACTAGGTGACCTTGAGTGGTCAAATAGCTCAGCAGAAAGTGCATTGAAGAAACCTGTAAAAGAATGTGTTGCAGTTCCATGCTTCTTCACTGATGCAGAGAGGAGGTCTATAATGGATACCACCCAGATCGCTGGGTTCAACTGTGTTGTTGCCTTTGACCCATGTGTTGGTGGAAGGAAAGTTGATGATGTCGCTGGAAAAATGAACAGGGGTCACTTTGAAGAAATGTGTGACCGCCTGTTGTCGCAAACGAAAGGCCCTCTGCACAGCATCTTAGAGCAAGCTAAGCTCAAGAAACAAAGAGTCAATGATTGTGTACAGCTGTATGGAGAGGCAACTCAAGTCACAGAGGGATGTCAAGAGTCCCTACTTGGAACAAAGCTAAGTGAAGCAGAGGTTCTCAAAGTGTTGTGGAAATCATTTGTTGATTGCAGAGAGAGGCGTCTTAAGAATGTTGAAGACTTTAAGACTAGCAAAATTGAGTTGCCTATGGATCACGGTCCTCCATGGCGGATAGAACAAACTTGTATGCAAGACAAACTTGAGAAGGAGCGAAATGATGCCAAAAATGCAGTTGAGGAATGTGTATATGAGATGAGAGACAAACTGTGTGACATTTATGAGAAATCTGTCAATGAAGATGACAGAAACAGTTTCATTCGGAAGCTTGAGGATAATAGGAGGCTTATCAGTGAGAGTCAGCAGTGCTTGACACATGCGTGCCTGGAAATCTGTGTCCCAACCCTAGGGTTGAAACAAGAGGGGGGGGGGGGTATGTGACAGGAAGTCAGGTAAATCTGGGAATGTAGTCACAGGCAGGAGATACATTTCCACCTGATTTAGAAAGTTCACGAATTACTATAGGGTGTTGGCTACAGAGCTAGCCAGCAGGAAGTTGAAAGGCCTTCAGCTGTTCGGAATGAGGAAATGAAGGCCTCTATAATTTGTCCAGAGGAAGTCTATGGATTGCTGCATCCTGTCGCCGTGTGGGCTGGGAGAGGAAGGCAGACAAACGTGTGCCTCCCGACGCCGTGTGGGCATGGGAGAAGGACTGCTGCCTCCGGGAAGCTGTCTCCTGAAGCCATGTGGGCTGGGAGAAGGAGGACAGTCAGATGTGTGCCTCCCGACAAGCTGGTGAGCATGGGAGAAGACCCCCTGAAGTGATGTGCGCTAAGGAGGGTAACCAAGTGTGAAGACGTCTCAAAGGTGAGAAAACAAACTATTTCTATGTGAAAGAAATAAAAGAATGTTTGCCATGTGAAGAGGCAAGCCAAGAGACATTCTCATTGTGATGAGTTAAGGACATGTTCAATGGACATTTGTGCTGTGTGAAGAGATTATAAATGGACTATTGAGTGTCCGCTGTAGGACAAGAAAGTCTGCCCAACAGTAGGTTAAAGACAGACTCTTAGGTAGGTTCCAGAGTGAGAAGGTAGCCGCCCACAGAGGCAAGGATTTATTTTCTGTTTTATTTTATTTTGGATGTTTTTGCTGCATGCAGTCTGGTGAAGAAAACACCATTAATAAACCAAACTGTTGTTTGCAAGCACTTGTCGGCTATCTCTCTGGGAAAACGCACCCCCAAGGGGTCATCTACGCCTACCACCGAGCTAATCCCTCACAATATAGATATATATAGAGATATATATATATATATATATATATATATATGTATATATAGAGAAAGATATATATATATATATATATATATATAAATATATATATATAGATATATATATATATATAGAGATAGATATATATAGATATATATATATATATATATATATGATATAGATTGTGACAGGTCAAGACTCTGTCACGGTGAAAGTGGATGTTTAAAGGACACAGAGTGTGCACATTGGCATGGTGCAATACTACAGCGCATAGATGTGCAGTGGAGAAGACTGCTGTTGCAGCTTTCTCCAGGTTTTGGTTTACCTGAAAGGGGCTCTGTAGTTTGGAGATTTCAAAGTGTCTTGGGTGGGATGGAATCTCCAACTCTGTGTCCAGGTTTTATTAATGACCAGCAGGGTGTGTGCTCAGAGTCAGGTGCACACAGCCCTTATAATCAAGGTCTAGGAAGACATCAGGGCTCCCAGTTGGAGACTGTGTCAGCCAGCAGACAGGAGGTCTGTTCGTGGGGAGTCAGGAGGACTCCGATACTCTCCGGGAGTCAGTGGCTGCAGGTGGCAGCCGGAGCACATGTGTGTGTGCGTGCGTGATATAGGAGACGGCCTGAGGACCAAGGCCACAGTGAAGCGGTTAGCTTCGAGGAGTCCCTGGTCTGGGGACCAGCATAAAGTGCTGAGGAAGACTGCACAAGAGCGAGAGAGCCAGGTGGGCTAGTGTTTTGTTTTGTACTTACTGGCGAAGAACCCCTGCGTGGGAAGCTGTTATGGACTTTCCTTATTGTTTACGTTTGCCTTTTAATAAAAATGGGCTGCCATGCCCTTAAAATGTATACCTGACTGCAGTGAATCACTGGAGAAACGCATCTACCGCTGAGCTAATTGTCCCCCATATCACAATTGGTGGAGGATGCGGGCAGCTGATGGTGGAATCCAGGTCTGCGCTCCACAGTGAATTCAGGTCAGGAACGGTTGGCTGTGTGCAGAAGTGCAGCCAGGCAAAAGGCATTGCGTGTTGCAGGTGGTGTACCTGTGAAAGGAAGTAAAAACTTTTTTTTTCTCTTTCCTGCTGTGATTGTGTGCATGACTGCAAGGATAGGTCGGTCAAAGCAGAAAAAGGAGGCAAGATTTGCTGAGATGAGAGACAGAGCTTTGTGGCTGGAGGGATTGTTACCAACAGAACAAGCCCCAGACTGGTGCAAGATGCATATGGCCACACTGGAACAAAGCAAAAAGGAAAGCAAGCAATCACTCAGTGCACAGGTGAGAGACATTGTTCCTGGCAACCTGAATCCAAAGGTGCTAAAACATGAGACAAAAAGGCATTTACGCTGCATGCGTTGCAGTGAATGGGGACATGCTATTGCCCAGTGCCCCTTGTCACAGGATTGGTCGTGTAATTACCAAGCTAGATGGGAGGTTGAGGATTCCTGGAATTCACCTGCCAAAGCATGTTCCCAGAGGTGTCCCAGAGAGAGGGATCAAGTGATCTGTGTGACTGATTTTGTGCGGCCTATGTTGGTTGATGAGCACATTGAGGACTTTTTGGATGAGTTTGAGAACATGGCTTCCTTTGAAGCATGGCCCAAAAGCCGCTGGGCTGAATTGGTGCAGCCATTTCTCACAGAGGAGTACCAAGATGTGTACCGTGGGATGATTTATAACCGAGATGACTACGACAACTACAGAGAAGCAATCCGGTCTAAAGAGCGCTGGAAAAATTCTGCAGGGAGAATGCTGTATCCCATGGGAGTGGAAAAGAGTCAGCGTGTTCCTGAGGAGTATAAAGTTGCAGTTACCCCTAGCAACCGGGAGCCCATCTTTCTTGCAGAAGGTGTCAGAGTGTCAAGAAGGACTGCAGTGGTGCCCTGTGACCACATGGGGGAATTAGCCTGTGCCACAGCTGACAGACAGCGCACTCAAATGAAAGCTTTAACATCAGCTACAGGATATGGTAAGACTGTTGCAGTTTGTGAATTGGGAGTGTGTCCAGCGGGGAGATCAACACCATATGTGAAAATGGACTTGCTGCAGTGTCATACCCAGAGCAGTGGGGAGACACATGTTGACGCTCAACCTGCAGCAAGGTTAAGGACTCAAAAAGACTGGAGGACTCTGTATGTGCCTGGTGTAATCCAGCAGAGTGCTGGGAGAAATGTTAGCCTAGGGGTGACCAAAACCATCTGTGTGCCAGGTTCCCTAGTGAAAGGTGCTGCAGAGATGCCCAGGGAAACCTCCCATGAGCCCGCAGGGGTGAGGTATTTGGTTTCCCAGGACAACTGTGGAGCCGCCCTAGTGGGCAAAAGTATCTCTTTGAAGAGGAAGGGTGATGTGCTGAGTGGCACACAGGTTACTGTCGGTAATGACCAAAAACAGCCTGCTAAAGGTTATAACACTATTGATATGTCTTTGAATGCTGATAAAGGTATTACCATTGATAAGTGTACTTATGTTGGTGATGTGTTCACTAGCCATGGTGGGAGTAGGATATCTCCCATAACAACCAGAGACAGAGCCACAGGGTTGAACATGGAAATCTCGGGCGGTCTTCCTGTGTTGGAGCCAGAGGTTGTCCAGAACAGCACTGATATTTTTCTGGAGAAACAGACTCGGTCTGCACCATACTGTGAGAGTGCATGGGAGCAGTCCACTCACCCTATGTGTAACCCAGTTGGTAAGGGGTTAACTCAGCTGGCCAAAGCTGAAAGTACACAGCTGAGTGTGTTAGAGCTCCCAAAGAAAGTGGGCCAAAATGGTGTATTGCAGCCAGCCTTGATTAATGATGCATTATCGCAAAGTAACAGCATGTTGGAAAAATGTGATGTGTATAAAACTGACAAAGATACTGTTTGTGCTACAGAATCCCAGGTGCCTCCTATAGCAGGTGATGCGGTGCTGCAGAGCACCCATGATGGAAGCACAATGGATTGGGATAGTTGGGGAAAAAAATTGCTAGCCATGCTAGACAAGGCTCTGGCATGTGAAAAGGGTGTGGAAACAACAACTGCTATGCCAGAAGGAGGGATCGCAGAGCAGCCGGTGGCTGAGGGAGCGTTGGTGCCTGCGATAGTGGTTCCCTTCCAGTCAGAAGGACCGATTAAGGGCGCATGCATGGCAGATGTGGTATCCACAGCCCAACCTCTTAATGTCAAGTGTCAAGGTGACCATGTGACTGGTGTTGACGTGCAGAGGCTCATTGTTGTTGATTTGGAAGGGATGAGTGTGAGATATACATCTGACAGTGTTCCAGGGGAGCACCAAGTTGTAATGATGGCTACCTCTGGTGAGGTGGAGGCCCCTTTAAATGTCTCAACCTCTCAGGCTGCAGTGGATGAGCCCCTCCACGTCTATGGTGAGGGAAAATTCCCTAAAAATGTTTTGCATATCGATGCAGAATGTATTGAAGTGACAAGTGTGTTGCTGGAACTACTTGAACTAATAAAAGCACATTCCTTGTATACCTGGGTGCCTCCCTTCCAGTCGGGTATGTTGGTATCGCGGAGTACCCATGGGTGGAGCCAGGTAGTACAAGCTGTGCTGGCTAACCTAAATCAGATGTTGAACAAGTTGGTACGGTGCTTTTTAATAGTGTGGCAAGTGATCTCACAGTTCCCTGTGAGGGTGCTTCCAGGTACTGTTTGGTATGGAAGGCTCTCTGGAGAGCTGATGGAGACGTTAGAGGTCTCTCCGCCTGATGCGGTGACAGAGAACACTTCTGCTAGTGCGGTCCGAGGTGTGGCTGAGCAGGGCTTAGTAAATGGCGCGGATACTGTCTCACCCACTAGACCTCAGGAGAAGGAAAGATCTGATTTGGACGCGGCAGGAGCAGAGATTTTGTCTGTCACTTGCAAAGAGGTAGAAATTGAGGTACCCGGAGACACTCTAAAATACAATACTGATGGTAACAGAAACTGTGACATTGGAAAATGTGATCAATTAATGATTGGTACTACTAACAATAGTATTGGTGACCATGATGTTGAAATGTGTAAACCAGTGTGGGATATTACATTATCTAATGATGTGATACCAAGTTTATTAGGCAAAGACAGGTTAGGAATGTCAGAGGTTCCTTTGCATAATAGTCAGATGGAAAGCATTTCTGCTGCTGCGGTCTGGGGCTGTCCTGGTCAGTTATCGGTATCCATGAAGGGCTCATGTATTGCACCACTGGACAAACCCCCTGAGATGGAAGGGCTGAACATAGACCAGCAAACAGCAGAAATCCTGTCTCTAGTTCGGGTGGAAATGGATAAAGGAAAACTGGGTATCCAGAAGTGTAGGACCCTGTTTCGATTTGGGATAGGGCGTGCCTGGAAACGCACCCGGAAAAAAGATTGGGCCCACGCAGCTGATAGCTGGCGCAGAGGTGTCCCGATCAGGAATTCGGGCTGGTGTGTTCCGCCCCCTACTGGGTCAAAACAAAGGGGGGGGATATGTGACAGGTCAAGACTCTGTCACGGTGAAAGTGGATTTTTAAAGGACACAGAGTGTGCACATTGGCTCGGTGCAATACTACAGCGCATAGATGTGCAGTGGAGAAGACTGCTGTTGCAGCTTTCTCCAGGTTTTGGTTTACCTGAAAGGGGCTCTGTAGTTTGGAGATTTCAAAGTGTCTTGGGTGGGATGGAATCTCCAACTCTGTGTCCAGGTTTTATTAATGACCAGCAGGGTGTGTGCTCAGATTCAGGTGCACACAGCCCTTATAATCAAGGTCTAGGAAGACATCAGGGCTCCCAGTTGGAGACTGTGTCAGCCAGCAGACAGGAGGTCTGTTCGTGGGGAGTCAGGAGGACTCCGATACTCTCCGGGAGTCAGTGGCTGCAGGTGGCAGCCGGAGCACATGTGTGTGTGCGTGCGTGATATAGGAGACGGCCTGAGGACCAAGGCCACAGTGAAGCGGTTAGCTTCGAGGAGTCCCTGGTCTGGGGACCAGCATAAAGTGCTGAGGAAGACTGCACAAGAGCGAGAGAGCCAGGTGGGCTAGTGTTTTGTTTTGTACTTACTGGCGAAGAACCCCTGCGTGGGAAGCTGTTATGGACTTTCCTTATTGTTTACGTTTGCCTTTTAATAAAAATGGGCTGCCATGCCCTTAAAATGTATACCTGACTGCAGTGAATCACTGGAGAAACGCATCTACCGCTGAGCTAATTGTCCCCCATATCACAAGATATATATATATATATATATATATATATATATGAGATAGAGAGAGATATATATATATATAGAGAGAGAGATAGAGAGAGATATGTAGATATATATATATATATATATATATATATATATATATATATATAAAATCTTTTTTTATATATATTATATAATATATTTATATTATATATGATAATATTTAAGTTTTGTACAAATATAAAACAACAAATAAGTTACATATTGCTAATACATTTTAGAATCTGTCTATATAAACACAAATGGATTGCCCCTTTTCATAGATGCAAGATTTAAAACATGATATTCCCTAAAAAAAATTTGAAACACAATTTTAGGTATAAATACATACACACTGCAAGCTCTGGTGGTCGACATGTTTGGCTTAAGCCCCGTACACACACGCAGATCGTCTTCATACAAACGTCGGCGGACGAAAGATCTGCCGATTGTATGCGTGTTAGTATGGTGCCTCCGACAGATGTCTGCACACAATCTGCGGACAAGAGTCTTTCTTGCAAACATGAAAATTTTTGTCTGCAGACACCAGAACGGACAATTGTTTGCCTGTCAGTACAGAAATCAGCCGACAGACCGCAGATTTGCAAGACTGGGCATGCTCAGAAAATAAAAAACACAGGGAAAGTTAACCATTACATGACATCACTTCTGCAGTCAGCTGAAGTCTGCAGACAAAATTCTTGTGCTGTCCTTGTGCTGTCTTTGCACTTTTCAACAGACACCGACATCCCGGGGAGAAAAGATGAACATTTGTATGACGACGATCTGCGTGTGTGTATGGGGCTTTAGAGTCACCATCATAAGATGGATGTGCAGACAGCAGCTAATTTGTTCACCTGAGATGGAATGAGTGAGCACGAAAATATGGCCTGGTCATGTCTCCAAAGGATTGTATTGGATAAAGAAGCAAAAAAGGCAAGACATGAGTGTGTGTTCACTTGATACTGATGTGATAACACTGCGAGTTGCCTGCGTGTTCATGGATTGCATTCACAGCACAGGCATCTCACACTGGCATATGTGAATCCATGGGGGTGTCCATTGCAAGTTAACAACCCCCCCAGATCAGATCGCATTGGGATTTTACAGGTCGAACATGAATCGGATGGCACTGCTGTGAACCACTATGCGATCCAATTCTGCTGTGGACCACAAAAAAAGATTCTGTGTGGTTTGACTGTGATTGTGTTGATAATTCAGCCACACAAACTGTATGGCTGAATTTGCAACACACACACATCGCATGTGATTTTAGGAGCATCATGCTCCAAATCACATCTGATGTCTGTCATAGCAAGAGTGTGAGCCGGCAGTAAGAGCTGCTCCAAAGTCGCACACAAGTAGTGGAGTAATTTTTTAAGATGGTTCAGCAATCTGGACATCTTGGATTGGAATCATGGCACGTACCCTAAAAAAGCCTGTGGTGATGGGCTGTCTGGCGTCACAGGTGTGTATTCAAATGTTTGCATTAATGATTTCTGGTTTGTGTAAGTTGCATGAAAATGTGTAATTTCACTCGTGATGTAGAAAATAAATGAAGTTAAAAATGAAGCAAGCGGGCAGTAAGATGTGATTTTCATGATGAAATGGCTTATCCTTTGCTTTAATTTTCCAGGAGTGGTACTGCTTGCGGTTGTAGCTGGTAGAAACCCACCTTCATGGACTCCACTCTTCATTTGTGGTCAGTGGATATTTTGTGAGGCACAAGCCCAGAAATGGCCTCGATCACCAACATGAACACCCTGGAACTTCAGAAGTGGCTTGGAAGCTGAACAGCAACCTGGCCATGCCTGTCCTCTATGAGCTTATAAAGGTGCAGAATTGCTTCTTGACTCTGCATGAACTTGCTAAAGATATCAGAATCCCGCATCTTTGCCTAATGTAGCCATGGAGCAAAGATCGTGGACTGGCGCTGTAAAAGCACACGGACTGGAGACTGTCAATATTACCTTGCTGCATCCCTCCTTATGCTGTAATTCCATGAAAAATAAATACTTTTGAACGGAACATGTCTTTATTTTTTTGTGGGTGGCTACAGACTTAAGCTGCCAATGACGGAGCTTTGCACTTTGCATGCTGCTTGTACTGGTGATGTGAGGGGTTGGAATGTAGGGTAGGGATGGGACAGTGTTGTGTTGAGGTGTGAGGCAAAGTGTAGTGTTGGACTAGGAGGGTCTGTGTTGTTCAAATATGGAGAGAGTCCAATACCAGACACATATGTTTGTTGTTCCTGAAATTCAACAACCATGGTAAATGTGTAAGCAATTGCCGCTCCAGAAAAATAGGATCACACTCATACAGTTAAAATTGTGTTTGTTCCATTAGTGCTCAGTATATTTATGTAGACCCCCCCCCCCAAAAAAAAAATCTCAAACAAAAAAACAAAGAAAAATGATAGTGAAAAGAGATTCACGTAGCGATTGTTGGGATTTGAAACCATGACGTTGCATGACGTTGTTCACTGTAGTTAAGTTGCAAAGCACTTAGCTATTCTGCAGAATAGAGCTGTTTGGTGAAAAGAAAGGAGTGTGTTAAGGCTAAAATGCACATATAGCTAAAGTACTAAACATTGTAGGGAATCTAGGAAGAAGACCATAGAAAAAGTGTGAGTTTTTAATGTGGACCTGAAGTGGTCTAGTGGTTAGAATACTTCGCTCTGCACCATGCAAGCATGAGTTCGAATCCACACACAGATGAGATTATGAAATCGCTGAATATAATGTAAGTTTGCAAGCGCTTCACAGTGTATGTACGTGATGTACATTTTGTAGCAATATAAATGATCCAATCCGTTAGAGTTTTTAAACAAACAAAAATAATACACAAAAGAAGTTAGGTGGAGATGGTCAGCCTCAAACCTATGGCAGAGGGAGATGCATTACTCAGAGGATATGTGCACAAACCCACAGTGCTATGTGATACTCTGTGCACATATACATAAGTATGAGAATTTGAGAAGCCGCGATCGCCATTCAGCGTAGCTTAACGCGGAATTCATTGTTGCTGTCCAATTCGCCACTGCGGGAGTTAATTGATTGGAATGCGGCGAGAAATAAACAAGCCAAAGCAGTCTTAAGCTGGAGGTTTAATAAATTTGGCCCATAATATCAACCAAAAATCCAGAAAAAACACATGATACAAATGTTATAAATTTAGCTGCAGTTCGATGAATAAAATAAATATTTGATCCCCAAGCGAAACATGACTTGCGCCTTGTTGGAGAAACCCTTGTTGGCAAGCACAGAGGTAAGACGTTTCTTATTGTTGGTTAACAGGTTTGCAAACGTCTCAGGAGGGATTTTGGTCCACTCTTCTTTACAGATCTTCTCTAAATTCTTAAGGTTTCTTGGCTGTCCCTTGGCAACTCAAAGTTTCAGCTCCCTCCATATATTTTATATAGGATTAAGGTCCAAGACAGGCTGGCCACTCCATGGCTCATTGCTGTAAGATCCATCCATGACCCATCTTCAATGTTCTGGCTGAGAGAAGAAGGTTCTCATTCTAGATTTTACTATACATGGCCCCACCCATTGGCCCCTCAATGCGGCAAAGTCAACCTTTACCTTTGGCAGTGAAACAGCCCCAAAGCATAATGTTTTCAACTCTGTGCTTTGCTGTAGGGATGGTGTTCTTAGGGTCATAGTCAGCATTTTTCCTCCTCCAAACACAGCGAGTCCCTCTCCTCAAGAAGGCACATGTACAGTCAAGCCAATGAACATCTAAATGATTCAGAGAAGGATTGGGAGAAAGTGCTGCGGTCAGATAAGACCAAAATTGAGCTCTCTGGCATTAACTTGACTTGCAGTTTGGAGGAAGAAAAAGGCTTACTATGATTCTAAGAACACCATCCCTACAGTCAAGCACGGAGGTGGAAACATTATGCGTTGGGGCTGTTTCTCTGATAAAGGTACAGGCTGACTTTGCCGCATTGAAGGGACAATGGACGGGGCCATGTACTGTATTGTAAAATCTTGGATAAGAACCTTCTTCTCTCAGCCAGAACACTGAAGATGGGTCTTCCAGCATGGCAATGACCCAGAACATACCGCCAAGGCAACAAAGGAGTGGCTCAAGAAGAAGCACATTAAGGTAATGGAGTGGCCTAGTCAGTCTCCATACCTTAATCCTATAGAAAATGTATGGCGGGAGCTGAAACTTTGAGTTGACAAGAGACGGTCAAGAAACCTTAAGAATTTAGAGAAGATCTGTAGTGGACCAAAATCCCTCCTGAGATGTGTGCAAACCAGGTCACCAACTACAAAAAAATGTCTTACCTCTGTGCTTGCGAACAAGGATTTCTCCACCAAGTCCTAAGTCACGTTTTGCTTGGGTATCAAATACTTATTTTATTCACTGAACTGCAACTTAATTTATAGCATTTGTTTTATGTTTTTTTTTTCTGGAACTTTGGTTGATATTCTGTCTCTATCATTAAAATATCAATTCAATATAATTTCAAAGTACACCTGTGATAAAAATTATAGATCTGTTATTTCTTTGTAAGTGGGCAAACTTACAAAATCTGCAGGGGACCAAATATTTATTTTCCCCACTGTAAGTCACAAAATATTATCATTCCCTCCCTTCTGGCCTAACTACAGAAAACCAAGGAGTGGCGGAGATCAACGACCATGTGTGGTTCACATTCAGGGCCTAATAAAAACAGACTTCAAAAATCACAATAGCAAGATGGATCAAGATGGCACATTTTCCCCTTATCCATAATATCTTTTAGTCTCACGTCTCCCTCCCCTATCCATTTCCCGTGAATTTTCTCTTGACCCGGTGGAAAGAATCTTGTATCCTTCAATGGGATCAAATGTGAGTTGTATTTCCATTTCTCTCTTTTATAGTTTAAATCCCAAATTTATTGTGCTAAACGTGTTATACTGTGGGTGCATGTCTCTAATTTTCTATATTTGGGGGGTATCCAAATGATTTTACCTAATTGTGTTTTACTTAAAGTGCATTCTATATTTACCCAACTTTTGTCATTTTTATTCTTTCCCCATTCCATAACCCATGCTATAATTGTTGCTTCATAATATTTTTTAAAGTCCGGAACCGCTAGCCCTCCTTGTATTTTTCCTTTAGATAATACTGCGTATTTTACTCTCGGTTTTTCTTTTTTCCATATGAGTCTTGAGATCATAGTTTTTAAAGTCTTAAAATATGGTTGAGGTATTCGTATTGGTAACATTTGATACTTATAAGAAATCTTTGGTAGGATCGCCATTTTGATTATATTTATTCTTCCTATCCATGAAAAGGGGCGAGTTACATATTTATTTATTTCTGTTCTTATTTCATTTGATAATGGGATATAATTTACTTTATACAGTCTTTCGGGTTTCAATGTTAATTTTATTCCTAGATATTTCAATTCCAACTTTTTCCAAGTAAACTAGATCTTCTTCTTCCTTTATATTTATATTGATTTTTAAGATTTCTGATTTTGCTAAGTTAACTTTTAAATAGGATAGCTCCCCATATTCATTCAAGATTTTCATCAGACAAGGTAATGTTATTCTAGGTCTGGTGACGTAAAGCAAAACGTCACTCGCAAAAGTGGCTACCTTATGCTCTACGTCCCCGACTATTTCCCTCACGTCGGGATTTCCCCTTATTCTTGCCAACAATGGCTCTAGAGATAGGACAAACAACATCGGCGAGAGGGGACACCCCTGCCAGGTCCCATTCCACATTTTGAATGGTTCCGATAGAGTCCCATTTATTTTTACCCTGGCAGAGGGGTAGCTATATAGCGTTCTTATCCAGGACATCATCCTCGCCCCAATTCCTAATTCCTCCAATGTTGTTAGCATAAATTCCCAATTGACCCTGTCGAATGCTTTTTTGGCATCTATCAACAGGATCAGTCCGGAGGTTTCCCTCCCAGCCATCTGTTGCATCAATAGGATTGTCCTGACCCCATTATCCCTTCCTTGTCTTCTGGGGATGAAGCCCACCTGGTCAGGGTGAACCCACTCCGTCATAAGGGACTTCATCCTCGTTGCCAGTATTTTTGTAAAAATGTTTACATCTGCATTTAAGAGTGAGATGGAACTATAACTAGAACATAGTGTGGAATCTTTCTCTTCTTTCAGTTTCACTGTTATCAAAGCCAAAAGGGCTTCTCTACTCATCTCGTACTGATTTCCCAGTCCATTAATGTAGTCCTTTAATTTAGGAATCAGTAGTTCTTTAAATCTTTTATAGTAATTGGTTGTGAACCCATCTGGCCCTGGACTCTTGCCTGATGCTGTAGTTCTTAAAGCTCTCTCTATCTCTTCCTCCATTACTGGGGTTTCTAACTGTTCAAATTTCTCTTTATGGATTTTGGCAGCCTAACTTCTTTTAAGTATTTCTTACATTTTTCTCCTCTATTTATCTCATTGTCCTGTCTCTCCTCTATTTTAATATCATATAGATTTCCATAATACTTTTGGAATTCTTTCACTATTTCCCTTGTTGAATGGGATAGTTCTCCATTTTTATTTCTTATCTTCTCTATATAATTTATGGATTTCTTTTTTTTGGATATCCCGCTAGGTTTTTCCCAATTTTATTGCTCCATTGATATTTTTCTTTAGCTATCCTATTAAACTCCTTTCCTGATCAATCAACTCTTTTAGTTCATCTCTTTTTATTACCAAAAGGTGATATATCTCAGTTTCCTGTGATTTTTTATGATTCTGTTCTAGTTCGAAGATCTCTTTTATTAATCTATCTTTATTTTTTATTCTCTCTTTTTTTCTTTGAACCCCTTTAGAGATTAATATTCCCTTGATGTATGCTTTATGAGTTTCCCAGAGAATATATTTTGGAGTCTCCTCTCTCTTGTTTATCTGGAAGTTGTAACGCTCCTGCGTTTCATGTATGGTGTGGATTTTCAGCTGCAGAAATATTCCACTTCAGTAGTCATGTAAGAGAGATGCTGAGATACCATTCCCAACCTCAATGACTCATCATGTGTGGTAGGTCTTAATTCAGCTAGTAAATACACACACTCAACAAGCTGTTTCCTAGAGTGACTTTATGTATGTAGTAACACAGTGATGAAGATTTAAGAGACAGGTTGAGTGGAGGTGGTAGGTGACAGACACTTGAAGGTAAGACAGTAGCAGATGGATGCAGGTAGGTTTAGCAATCATGTATGGTAGCAGATGACAGAGTAGCAGATGGACATACAAGAGTGATCAACCCAGTGCAGGAATAAGTAGCAGTAGTCTTAAGAGCTAGCAATCTAGATATGCAGATGTGATAAATAGTCTTTACTATGCAGAGCTAGATAGTGTAAGCTTAGTATAAGTTTATAGAGGGTTCCCCTGCGGGGTACTTAGCACTAATAGCAATACAGCCGAAGGTTGGTTCAGGAGGAGCGGATGATCCGGAAGCGGGATGCAGGGATCAGCGCAGCGAGGTTCCGTCAGCGAAGTATGCTTGCAAGCACGAAAGCTTCAAGCCAAGTTAGCATCCAGGTAAGGGTGTTTGAACGAACACATGTGAGTGAGAACCGGCGCTTTAAATAGCCATCTAGTCCGGCGCTGAGTGATGACAGCTTCAGTCTTAAAGGTGTATGCGCACCTTTCCAAAAGAGAATGGTGGGGCGCATACACTTGTGAAAAGAGTAATTTAGGGTACCAAAGGTACCGGAACATTACAATACCCCCCCCTTAAGGCCGGCTCCTGAAGGCCTCTGGAGCTGGTTTGTCTGGGTATCTCGCATGAAAATTGCGGATTAATCTAGGGGCATGTATTTCAGAGGTGTTTAGCCAGGTGTCGTCTTGGGGCCCATAGTTCTTCCATCTAACCAAGTACTGAAGTCTTCTTCTGTAGATACGAGAATCCAGAATCTCTTTTATCTCGTATTCTTCTCCACCTTCAACTTGTACAGGAGGCGGAGGTGGAATATTAGGCCTTATTCCGTGGTCCGGAACATGGGGCTTCAGTAGCGACACATGGAAAATGGGATGGATTTTTAGGTCTATTGGCAATGTAAGCTGTACTGCAGCTTTTCCAATAAGTTTTTTGATTGGGAAAGGTCCCAAGAACAGAGGTCCAAGCTTTTTGCTAGGGATCTTCAGTCTTAAATTTTTTGTTGAGAGCCAAACGAGGTCCCCGATAGTGTACTGTGGAGAAGGTCTTCTGCGAAAGATCATAGTACTTCTTTTGTTGACTGTGAGCGTGTGCAATGGTAGTATTTAATAAACCCAGAGAATCCTTTATTTGGGTAAGATAGTCTGAGGCTACTGGGTTGTTTGAAGGAAGGATGCGTGGTGGAAGAATAGAGGGATGAAACCCATAGTTCAAGTAGAACGGACTCTGCTTGGTTGTACTGTGGGTTGCGTTGTTGTAGGCAAATTCTGCCAGAGGGAGAAGATCCACCCAATCATCCTGTTGGTAAGAAGTGTAACAACGTAAATACTGCTCGATGCATTGGTTGACTCTTTCAGTCTGTCCGTTGGTCTGCGGATGGTAAGGAGAAGTGAGCTTCCGCTCGATCCGTAGTATGTGACATAGTTCTTGCCAGAACTTAGAAATAAATTGGGATCCACGGTCAGACAGAAGAGTTTTTGGGATACCATGTAATCTAAAGACATGTTTCATCAGGAGTTCTGCCGTTTGTTTGGACGAAGGTAGTCTGCGAATAGCAATGAAATGTGCCATCTTTGTCAGATGGTCCACTGACACCAAGATGGTATTAATTCCTTTGGAAAGAGGCAATTCTACGATGAAGTCCAAGGACAAAACTTCCCATGGAGTTTGGGGTATTGGTAGACTGCATAATAGACCGGATGGTCTCGTAGTGTCAATTTTGGACCTGGCACAGACATTGCATGAAGAGACGAATTTTTGTATAGATGTTTTCATGTCAGGCCACCAGAATTGCCGGGAAATCAAATTAAGAGTCTTTGTCATACCCATATGTCCTGCCATAGGCACATCATGAGATAATTCCAAGATCTTGGTGCGTAGGGTAGGTGGTATGTAAAGTTTGTCGTTGTAGTAGAGGAAGCCTTCTGCATCAGTATTTAGTTGTGGTGGGGGTGAATCCAAACTTATACCATGCAAAACCTCTTCCTTCAAGGAACGGACAACTCCAATAATGCGTTTGTGAGGTATTATAGGAACGGAAGGGATTTCAAAGTAGTTTTCTTCAGTTAGTCGTGATAGTGCATCCGCCTTTTTGTTTTTATCTGCAGGTGTGTAAGTCACTAGGAAATTAAACCTTAGAAAGAATAGTGACCATCGTACCTGTCGGTGCGAGAGAGTTTTGCTAGTCTGAAGATATTGGAGGTTTTTATGGTCCGTGTATATAATTATTGGTAATTGGGTGCCTTCGAGTAAATGTCGCCAATTCTCCAGAGCCAATTTTATAGCAAGCAGTTCCTTTTCACCCACGGGGTAATTTATCTCGGGACTGCTTAGGGATTTAGAAAAAAAGGCGACTGGATGAAGTGGTGAAGTGTGGGTTGGTCGTTGGGAGAGTATTGCTCCTACTGCCATGTTTGACGCATCTACCTCCAGAATGTATTGGAGAGATGGGTCTGGATGGCGTAATATGGGAGCGGAAGTAAACCTTGTCTTTAACAAGTGAAAAGCTTTATTGGCTTCTTCTGACCATTTGAATGTTTTTTTTATGCTAGTGAGCTGTGTGAGGGGTCTCACAATAGCAGAAAAGTTTTTAATGAACTTCCTGTAGAAATTTGAAAATCCCAGGAATCGCTGTAGCGCCTTGCGTGTGGTTGGTGTAGGCCAATCCTGAATGCAGGATATTTTACTCATGTCCATCTCGATTCCTGTTTTGGATATGATGTAGCCTAGAAAGAGTACCTCGTCTTTATGAAACAAGCATTTCTTCAGTTTCACATAAAGGTTATGTGCAAGCAATCTCGATAGTACAAGTCTTACATGTCTTATGTGTTCAGACAGGGATCGTGAATATATAAGTATATCGTCCAGATATACCACAACACAGACATCTAGTAAGTCTTTAAAAATATTGTTTATCTTCGTTGGTTTTTCTCATGGCAGGGATACCTGTAGTTTCTTGGAATGTTCGTGGCCTGGGCTGCCCACTCAAGAGGGCTATGATGGCCCATCAGCTACGAAAGTACCACCCGGCCATTATTGCCTTGCAGGAGACTCATTTGGTGGGGGACTCTGTTGGATGCCTACGATATGCTTGGGTGGGATGGGGCTATCACTCCACCCACTCCTCATATTCCCGGGGGGTCAGTGTGCTGATTCACGGGTCGCTGGCCTTCCGGGAACTGGGGGTCCAGGTGGACTCTGAGGGGAGGTATGTGTTCTTACATTGTATGCTTTTTCAAGTTATGTGTGTGATAGCAATAGTGTACATTCCGCCCCCATTCTCCTCTGGGGTGCTCAGGGAGTTCCTTAATTTTACTATGGACAAGGTTGGATTGCCATTGTTTGTTATAGGGGACTTTAATGGGGTACTGGACCCTGCCAGGGACAGACACCCTCCACCGCCCTCCGGGGGTGTTGCCAGAGGTACGGCGCTCTCCCGTTTTTTGACGGAGGTGGATTGGTGTGAGGTGTGGCGCCTTAAAAACCCTGATACGGTGCAGTTTTCCTGTTTCTCCAAAACTCATTCTGCATTGTCACGTATAGATTTATGTGTGGGTAACAGGGAGGCCGTGGCCATTGTGGAGGACATAGGGTATGCCCGTAGGGGGATCTCGGACCACTCCCCGCTGGTAGTCAGATTGCAGGTCCGCCCTCGGGTGGACTTGCGTAGAGCTCCCTGGCGCTTAAATGCCTTCTGGCTGAAACTGTTTCCGCCGGACAATGACATTCCAGCAGCCATCGCAAACTTTTTTGAGGAGCATGAACGTTTTGGGGATGTGCTCCTGAGATGGGAGGCTTTTAAGAGCTTTCTCCGTGGGGTCCTCATTGCTAATGTTAAGAGGGTCCAGAACAAGTCTAAAGATTTTGAGGAACATCTGTCCCGGTGCGCACAGCGACTGGAGCAGGAATACTTGAACAACCCCACTGATGATACGAGGGCAGCATGGCTCTCGGCTCAGTCGGTGTGGGTTGGGGAGGTTCGCTCGAAGGCAGACAAAAAGCGTTTTTTTGCCAAAACAGCATTTTACGAAGAAGGGGAACGCACGGGCCGTATGCTGTCGAGAATGGTGGGGACACGCCCTTCGGTTCCTCCCATAGGGGCTCTCAGGATACCGGGTGGTGCTTTAGTTAATAAGCAGGATGACATTATGGCTGAGCTGGTGAGGTTTTACAGGGACCTGTACTCCTCGCGGGCTCATTACAGTCCGGAGGAGCTGCAGGACTTTCTGGGTGCCACTCCTCTACCGCAGTTGACGGAGGAACAGCGGCTGCAGCTTGAGGCCCCGATTACGGAGCAGGAGTTGCTGGAAGCGGTGGCCCTCTTTCCGGGATCTAAGGCTCCTGGGGATGATGGCCTTCCTGCTGAAATATACCAGAATTATTCTGGGCTGTTACTGCCAAGATTGTTGGAGGTGTTCCAGAGGGCGAGGGAGGTGGGGACCCTTCCGGAGTCTATGACTAGGGCTAGCATCATTTTATTACTCAAACCAGATAAATCTCCTACGGACCCGGGATCATACAGGCCCATCTCTCTGCTCCAGGCGGATGTCAAGTTACTGGCTAAAGTTCTGGCACGTAGAGTTAACAAAGTTATAACGCATATCATTCATGAAGACCAGGCGGGTTTTATGCCCAATAGATCTACGGCCCTTAACTTACGTCGCCTGTTTGTCGCGATCCAAACGCCGGCGGATAACGCGGGGGGGAGGGCACTGCTGTCCCTGGATGCCAATAAGGCATTTGACAGTGTGGAATGGGGATACCTCTGGGCCACCATGGAATCATTTGGTTTTGGCCCTGTATTCCTGTCGTGGGTGAAGTTATTGTACTCTCAACCAACGGCTACCATTAGGGAGGGGGGCAGGGTGTCCACCCGTTTTTCACTGGGAAGGGGGACGAGACAGGGGTGCCCTCTGTCACCCCTATTGTTTGCCATAGCGATAGAGCCTCTTGCGACGCGCATAAGAGCTCAGCAATCCATTGTGGGGTTCCGGTATGGACCATTTGAGGATAAAGTCCTGCTCTACGCGGACGATATGCTCCTGACATTGGGTGACACTGATGTTTCCCTGAGCTCGGCTATGTCAGTTATTACGGAGTTCGGTCGGTTTTCCGGACTCACTATAAACTGGTCCAAGTCCGCCCTCTTGCAACTGGACAGGACCGATGCTCCTTCCTTGGGTCCACACTGCCCGGTCCCCTCGGTTCAGCAGTTTAAATATCTGGGGGTCGTGGTCTCAGCGGACCCGACCCAGTATAGCTTACTCAATCTTAGCCCCCTTCTTACCAGGTTTCGGGACAAAATCAGGACTTGGAACAAACTCTGGCTATCACTTGCCGGGAGGGTGAACCTTATAAAGATGGTTTTGATGCCACAATTGCTATATTTCCTCCATAATTCTCCTATCGTTATTCCACTGAAAACTTTCCGCATAGTTAACACCCTTTTCCGGACTCTTATGTGGAAGGGTAAGGCAGCTAGAGTACGTATGGAGCAGCTGCAGAAGCCTCGTGAGGGGGGGGGCCTTGCCCTTCCTAATCCGTGGTTGTACTATTTGGCCTCACAGTTGCAACATCTGGTGGGGGCGGTATCCGGGTCGCGTACCGGCGCGGCACTGATGGTTATGCAGTGGTTTGTTGGCGCGCGAGGGGTGCCGGAGGGACTTGAGGCGCAACTTTTTTCTAAACCTAATAAGCGCTTCCCGACGTATAGATTACTACAAAAAATATGGGACAAAACTAAACAACTTCAGCAAGCATTGGGTTATACTAACTTTAGCCCGATATGGGACAATAGGACTTATCCGGAATTATGCAAGTTGGAACAGGGTGACAGGTGGCGAGTATATGGGGTGACACACCTTATACATGTTGTGCGGGAGGGGTCCCTGTTGACCTTTGCACAGCTTCAGGAGCGCTTCTCGCTCCCGGACAGTATGAGATTTTATTACTTCCAATTGCAACACGCATGGAGGGCACAGGCAACTCTGGGACAGCTTTTTCTGTCCCCGACCCCTGTCTTTTTCCTTATGCAACAATATCAGGACACCAAGGGATTCATATCAGGCTGCTATGCCTCTCTTCTGGGATCTTTCCTGGAAAAGTACCCGAGCCAGGCTTGTGACCGCTGGAGCGTGGATGTGGGGGAGATCCCGGGGGAACAGTGGGAGGAGGCCTTGGAGGTAGTCCGTAGCTGCTCTCTCAATGCCTCACACCAGGTGTCGCAGCTTTACATCCTGCTAAGAGTGCATCACACTCCCCGGAAACTCTATGCCATGGGTCTTCGTGACGATGACCTCTGTGGACGATGCCGGAGAGAGGTGGGGGACTTGGTTCACTTGCTGTGGCGATGTCCAAAGCTGCACAGATACTGGTCCACGGTGCTGTCTGCCATTAATGGAACTCTAGGGGTGGCTATCCCTGGGGATCCCAGACATTGCATTTTGGGGATGCTGGAAGCGGTAGTGGAAGATAAGTTTTTGCGTGAGGCCGCCAGCCGGGCACTTTTTCAGGCCCGTCTACTGATCCTGAGACACTGGATAGCGCAGGAGCCACCCACGTATGGGATGTGGTTGGCACAGATGGCTTCTACTTTACGTATGGAGAAGGTTATATATCAACATAGGGGGGTGCCTCAGAAATTCTCTAAAGTATGGGATGTGTGGCTGAACAGCCCAGGCATGGCCCCTGATGATCTTATCCTGGACCGTTTGTTACGGTAATTTTGTGAGAAATGTATATGCTCATTCTTGGATCGGGTGGAGGGGGTAGAGGTGTTCCCTATGCTTTCTTATATTTTATAATGCTGTGTGTTTGTCGCAAGGTGCTTGACTATGTTAACCTTGGGGGGAATGTGGTGTGGCGTGGATTGTGTAATGTTTATAGTTTGATGTTACCATCCGAAAGTTTACATTTTTTTTTTTTTTTCCTTTCTGACTGTAATGGTGTGAATTTTTCTCAATAAAGCTTTTCTTGATTTAAAAAAATATTGTTTATAAATCGTTGGAAAACTGCAGGGGCGTTGCATAGCCCGAATGGCATCACAAGATATTCGAACAATCCGTATCTGGTTCTGAATGCAGTCTTCCACTCGTCTCCATCACGGATTCGAATGAGATTGTATGCTCCCTTCAGGTCCAATTTTGAAAAATAGGTAGCTCCACGCACCTGCTCAATGAGCTCAGGGATAAGCGGTAGAGGATAGCGATGTTTTATTGTGATAGCATTCAATTTCCTGTAGTCGATGATAGGTCTGAGACTTGAGTCCTTATTGCGAACAAAAAAGAGTCCTGCTGCTGTGGAAGAAGTGGAAGGTCTAATAAAACCTTTTTCCAAATTCTCATCCAAATAGGTTTTGAGATGGGAAAGTTCATCCTGTGAAAGAGGATAAACATGACCGAACGGCAATTTGCTATTTGGGAGTAGATCAATGCTACAATCATAGTCTCGATGAGGAGGTAATGCTTGAGCATTTTTCTCAAGAAAAACCTCAGAAAGATCCTGATAACATAGTGGTGCAATCTCATCTGTCACCATAGACAGAATCATCCCGGAAGACGGGAGGTTACACGTATCCTCGCAATAGCAAGAGAGGAAGGCCAAGGACCGTTCCTTCCAATCTATGGTTGGTTGGTGTGTGTGTAACCAGGGAAGTCCCAACACAATAGGAAAGTGGGGTGAAGGTATTAAATCGAAGGTAGTAGTCTCCCTATGAGACTCGTTAATAGTGACTAGAAGTGCTTGTGTCTGATCGGTGATTGGACCAGAGGATAATGGAACACCGGTAATAAGACTTACTGAGACAGGTTTAAGTTTAGAAATAATAGTAATTTTATTTGAAGCAGCAAAACATATATCAATATAATTTCCACAAGATCCTGTGTCAATCATGGCCTTAGTAGTAATCCTGTTCTGGTCCCACTGTAATGTCAAACAAACAAAAATGTAAGGGTTAGTGAATGAAGTTGTCAATCCCCCTAGGAGGACATGTGAACACTCACCCTTCTTTTTGTTGACTAGGGGACAGACATTTATCTTGTGATCCGGGGATGCACAGTACAAGCAGAGATTTTCATATCGTCTTTTGGCTTTTTCCATAGTTGATAGCGGTGGGCGTATGGTTCCTACCTCCATAGGAACGGGGTTAACGGCCGGAATCCGAGAGGAAACGGATAATGGCATTCCCATTTTCTCAGCCTTTCTTTCTCGTAGTCTTCTATCTATGGTAATACTGAGTTGTATTAATGCATCCAGGGTTTTTGGTAGATCCGCTCGGGCGAGCTCGCCCTTAACGGCTTCTGATAGGCCAAGCCTAAATTGGGTTTTCAGAGATGCATCATTCCATTCTGAATCAAGGGTCCATCTCTTGAATTCCGCGACAAAGTCTTCTACAGGCCTCCTTCCTTGTTTCAAGGATCTTAATTGAAGATCGGCAGTACTCTGCCTATTGGGGTCATCATATAGGCTAGTGAGTTCTGCTAGGAACAAGGCATAGGAGTTGAGAAGCTGGTCGTTTTTCTCAAAAAGAGAGTCTGCCCAGGCTCGAGGATCGCCTGTTAGGTAAGAAATAATAGTACAAACCTTAATGTGATCAGTAAGGTAGGTACGAGGTTTTAGCAAAAAAAGTAACTCACATGCATTTTTAACCACCTCAATACTGGGCACTTAAACCCCCTTCCTTCCCAGACCAATTTTCAGCTTTTAGCGCTGTTGCATTTTGAATGACAATTGCGCGGTCATGCAACGCTGTACCTAAACCAAATTTGTGTCATTTTTTCCCCACAAATAGAGATTTCTTTTGGTGGTATTTGATCACCGTCAGGTTTTTTATTTTTTGGTGCACAAATAAAAAAAGACTGAAAAGTTTGAAAAAAAAAAAAAAGTTTTTTTGTTTAGGTTATAAAATTTTGTAAATAGATATGTTTTTTCCTGCACTGATGAGCACTGATGATGCTGCACTGACAGGCACTGATGAGGAGACACTGATGGGGTGGCACTGATGGGGTGGCACTGATGGGGTGGCACTGATATGCAGCACTGATGGGCACTGATAGGTAGCACTGATGGGCACTGATATGTGGCACTGATAGATAGCACTGATATGCAGCATTGGTGGGCACTGATAGGCAGTGCTGATGGGCAGTGATAGGCAGCACTGATGAGCACTGATAGTGGCACTGTTGGGCGGCAATGATCGGCACTGATGGGTGGCACTGATCGGCACTGATGGGGGGCACTGATGGGCACTGATAGGCAGCACTGGTGGGCAATAATGGGCACTGGTGGGCGGCACTGATAGATGGCAATAATGGCACTGGTGGGCAGCACTGATAGATGCCATTGGTGGGCAACACTGATAGGGAGGGCACTGGGGGGCTCTCTGAGCCCTGCTTGCCATCCCTGGTGGCCATAGTGGGCATCCCTGGTGGTCATGGGTGGGCATCCCTGGTGGCTTAGTGGCACCCCTCCCCCCCCCAGGGTTGCACTGGTAATCAATGTTCTGATTACCAGCACAGACCCCCCCCTGTGATCAGTGAGTAATTAGAAATACTCACTGATCACCCCCGCAGCAGCACCGATCCTCTGATCTTCTCCTCACTGACAGGATCTGTCAGGAGGAGAAGAGATCGAAGCCGTTACAACGGCTCTATTTACATTACATGACGGCTGTGGTTGGACACAGCCGTCATGTGATCAGGAGGGCCAATCACAGGGCCCTCCTGCCGAATGATGTCGCTCTGTGTCCGAGGGACACAGGCACATCGAGATCGTGCCGCTGCGTGTGCCCGCGGCGGCGCGATCTCTCTCCTTCTGAAGGACGTTCCGGAACGTCCATTCAGAAGGACGAGACTCCCGCCCGGCCGTATATGTACTATGGCCGGGTGGGAGGTAGTTAAATTCGCGAAATTTTTTGCGATCGCCTGTAAATACCAAAGTGGGATTAATCTTGGGTTCAGGGGACTGAGCAGAGGTAAGTTGTGTCAGTCTAATTACCTGCTGCGACAGAGCCTGATTGTCTTCTTTTAATTCAGCAAGTGCGTGTATTAACGCAGTTACTTGCTGTTTTAATTGTGTCACCTGAGTGGTTATTTCTGCTGAATCCATTTGTAGGTTCGTTCAATCTGTAACGCTCCTGCGTTTCATGTATGGTGTGGATTTTCAGCTGCAGAAATATTCCACTTCAGTAGTCATGTAAGAGAGATGCTGAGATACCATTCCCAACCTCAATGACTCATCATGTGTGGAAGGTCTTAATTCAGCTAGTAAATACACACACTCAACAAGCTGTTTCCTAGAGTGACTTTATGTATGTAGTAACACAGTGATGAAGATTTAAGAGACAGGTTGAGTGGAGGTGGTAGGTGACAGACACTTGAAGGTAAGACAGTAGCAGATGGATGCAGGTAGGTTTAGCAATCATGTATGGTAGCAGATGACAGAGTAGCAGATGGACATACAAGAGTGATCAACCCAGTGCAGGAATAAGTAGCAGTAGTCTTAAGAGCTAGCAATCTAGATATGCAGATGTGATAAATAGTCTTTACTATGCAGAGCTAGATAGTGTAAGCTTAGTATAAGTTTATAGAGGGTTCCCCTGCGGGGTACTTAGCACTAATAGCAATACAGCCGAAGGTTGGTTCAGGAGGAGCGGATGATCCGGAAGCGGGATGCAGGGATCAGCGCAGCGAGATTCCGTCAGCGAAGTATGCTTGCAAGCACGAAAGCTTCAAGCCAAGTTAGCATCCAGGTAAGGGTGTTTGAACGAACACATGTGAGTGAGAACCGGCGCTTTAAATAGCCATCTAGTCCGGCGCTGAGTGATGACAGCTTCAGTCTTAAAGGTGTATGCGCACCTTTCCAAAAGAGAATGGTGGGGCGCATACACTTGTGAAAAGAGTAATTTAGGGTACCAAAGGTACCGGAACATTACAGAAGTATACCTCCAATTCTTTTTTATTTCTTCCCCCCCATTTCTTATCTTTTATTAACTCTTCATTTATTCTCCAATGGTCCATTTTAGATTGTCTAGCTGGTATTTTTAACCTCATTATGACTGGAGCATGGTCTGGCCAAGTTTTTATCCCAATTTTAATTTCGGACACCAACTCTATCATTCTATGCTCGATGAGCATATAATCAATGCTTGAGTACGTCCCATGTACAGTGGAGTGGTACGTATAATCACGATCTTTTGGGTGTACCACCCTCCATGTATCCAACAATTGAGCTTGGTATAATTTCTTCTTTATCATCTTTTGTATGACACCCCACTCCTCTGCACTTGTGACGTACTGTCCCTCTCTGGGTCAAAGCAAAAATTTAGATCTCCTGCGAGGATCACATAACCCTTTTTGAACTCCATTAATTTCCCCAGTATCTTCCTGAGGTATTTCGCTGGTTTATTATTTGGGCAATACACATTTACCAATGTAACATCCCTATCACATAGGTTCCCTTTTAAAAAAGTCCATCATCCTTTCCTCCAAAATGAACCTTACTCCCCTTGCCAGGCCTATAGCTACTCCCTTTAATTTTTCGTTTGTGAATCTGCATAGAAGCATGTGGGGTGTTCTTTCGTATAAAGCCTTATATTCGATGAATGTGTAATATGTGTTTCCTGGGGGAAGACTATATCTTCCCCTAAATGTTTGGAAGATAAGAACAGCGCCACTCTAAGTGCAGTAAAACCAATACTTTATTAGACATCTAATAATGCTGGGTACTCACAAGATAAACGATTAAAAAGCATGATGAACGTGTGTAAAAAGATCCATTATTCCAGTGCCTGGGCGAGGAGGGGCTGATGTGCTCCAAACAAGTCCGTCCGACTGCGGGAGTGAGCAGTATCCGAACCCAGAGGACACCTGCAACGCCTCCGGCGGCGGACTTCCGGGTTGGGCGTAGAGCGTGGGCGTGATGACATAGGCGACGCGTTGTCGGAGCATGCGCTCCTTCCTCAGGCCTATGAACCCGCCATCTTGGAGAAGGGCATTATATAGGGGAGGAATGCTCGACTGCCGCAGGGTCCTAAGAGGAGTCCTATGCGGCAAATACCCTCACTGAGGACACCTGGACGGCAGTTCGAGCCTAAGAGCTAAGTGGGTATGGTTGAATATATGCACACAGAGTATACATAAATAGATAAAAGTGGTCATATAATACAAACTACAGAATTACTAAAAGAAGAAAATGACAGACATGATGAATAGAAACCTAATAGTAGGAAATATTGTATCTGGAACCGATCCTAATTGCAGCAACAAATAATAATAATAATAAAAAATAATAATGATAAAAAATAAATAATAAATAAAAATTAAATAAAAAAAATTGTATATAAAAAAATAAAATAAATAAATAATAAATTAATAAATAATTAAAAAATAAAAATAATAATAATAATAATAAAAAATAAAAATAATAAAATTGAAAATAGATAATGGAAAGCTGGATGCGAATGATTAAGAATTGCTGTGGGAAGGATCAGGAATAAAAAAAAAAAAAAATAATATTAATTAAATGAAAATTAAACAGTTTAGGAAGATGGAGAAATTGATTATGAAACATTGGCCTATTCTCTTGGAAGACCCACATCTGAGGAGTAGCTTGCCCCCTAGGCCCCAAATCACGTACAGAAGAGCCAGAAACATTAAGAGTTTGGTGGCACCGAGCAAACTTAAAAGTATCCCCCTAAAATTCCATCTAAACATGATTCCATTAGTGGGCATGTTTCAGTGTCGGAAAAAACTATGTCTGACATGTAAACATGTGACCCATGGGCAAAAAGAGTACAACATAAAAGGGAAAACCTATCCCGTCAAAAAATTCTTTAATTGCTCCACAGAGTTTGTGGTGTATTGTTTAACATGCCCTTGTGGCTTGTTTTATGTTGGCAGGACTATTCGCACACTAAGGAAGAAGTTTGGTGAGCACCGTAGGTTTGTGGAAGGAGGTAATGACAAGCACAGTGTTCCCCGCCATTTTTTGACCCACCATGATCATTCCTCTTTAGGGTTACGAGTCTGGGTTTTAGAATCCATACCCGCCATGCCTTCAGCAGCCCAACGCTTCAAACAGCTGTGCCAAAGAGAAGCGTTTTGGATATATACATTAGATACTTTAGCACCTGGGGGCCTTAACGAGGAAGTAGAGACCAACTCCCTGGTATGAGGCTCCTGACCCATTGGGGTTTGACCAGCCATGTGGAAGAATAGGGTCACTCCAACGGAGAGTGGGAGATGGATGATCCTCTGTTACATGTGCTATGATACATTTAGTTTCTCTTGAATTGGACACCACCTATCACTCCTTTTTTAATATTAGAATTTTTTAATATTACCATCTTATTTATTTTTATTTCAACTTCAATTTGTAATTCACAACCTATATGTTTTACCATTTTACTATCATGCCTCTATATATATATGTGTATATGTGCATATATACATATATGTATGTATATATTTTTTTAGGCGGTATATGATAGTTTTTATACAAGTCTAGTTGGTATTTTAAACTTGATAGTGAATGAAGGTTGCGACACTGTTTGCATGTGCACACAGTTCCCCTTCTTCACATTTAAAAGAAGGTTGCGAGAGTGTATGCTATAGCCTACTACTCCCCTTCTTTTTATCTAAATTGTCACTAGCTCCATCCATTCAAATTTATTCCATCAGGTTTCATTTAGTTTGTTTTATATATATTTTTTTATATATATTTTTATATATTTTTTCATTTTTATTAATTAGTATTTTTTTTTTTTAAATTTAATTTTCATTCAATTAATATTATTTATTTATTTATTTTTTTTTATTCCTGATCCTTCCCACAGCAATTCTTAATCATTCGCATCCAGCTTTCCATTATCTATTTTCAATTTTATTATTTTTATTTTTATTATTATTATTATTTTTATTTTTTAATTATTTATTAATTTATTATTTATTTATTTTATTTTTTTATATATAATTTTTTTATTTAATTTTTATTTATTATTTATTTTTTATCATTATTATTTTTTATTATTATTATTATTTGTTGCTGCCATTAGGATCGGTTCCAGATACAATATTTCCTACTATTAGGTTTCTATTCATCATCTCTGTCATTTTCTTCTTTTAGTAATTCTGTAGTTTGTATTATATGACCACTTTTATCTATTTATGTATACTCTGTGTGCATATATTCAACCATACCCACTTAGCTCTTAGGCTCGAACTGCCGTCCAGGTGTCCTCAGTGAGGGTATTTGCCGCATAGGACTCCTCTTAGGACCCTGCGGCAGTCGAGCATTCCTCCCCTATATAATGCCCTTCTCCAAGATGGCGGGTTCATAGGCCTGAGGAAGGAGCGCATACTCCGACAACGCGTCGCCTACGTCATCACGCCCACGCTCTACGCCCAACCCGGAAGTCCGCCGCCGGAGGCGTTGCAGGTGTCCTCGGGGTCCGGATACTGCTCACTCCCGCAGTCGGACGGACTTGTTTGGAGCACATCAGCCCCTCCTCGCCCAGGCACTGGAATAATGGATCTTTTTACACACGTTCATCATGCTTTTTAATCGTTTATCTTGTGAGTACCCAGCATTATTAGATGTCTAATAAAGTATTGGTTTTACTGCACTTAGAGTGGCGCTGTTCTTATATTCCAGTATATTGCAAGTTTCTTCTCGTCTTGAGAGTCAGCAGCCTTCTGGAGTGCACAGACCGGTGCTTCTTATGGACTTTTTGGACTTTGCCACACAACATCCAGGTCCGTGCATCTTCCCATTAAAATTTTCCTAGGAGGTTATTGAGGTTCATTTTGAGTCCTGTTGCGCCAGTTTTTTATGTTTGTTTCCCCTAAGACCCGGTTCACACTCATGCTAGTGCCGGGTTCGCATGTAATGTCGGAGCGCACTGCTCCGACATTACATGCGATCAGCTGTGCGGTGCGAGTTTAGCCATACAGTTTGTATGGCTAAATTCGCATCGCACCCGGTGCAAACACGCACAGGAGGCATTTTTGCAGCCGCATCAGGATCGGATCGCACAGCGGTTCACACTTGTGCGATCCGATCCTGTGCGAACTGCACGATCGCACTGCGATATGCGATCAAACTGGGGGTGTCGTTAAGATTACATTGACACCCACAGCGTATCGCATATGGCAGTGTGAACTGCCGGGGGTGCGTGTGCGATGCGGGAAAAGGCTGCGAATTCGCAGCCTTCCCGCATCGCAATAGTGTGACCCGAGCCTTAATGTTTCACCTCCCTTAAGATTTTATGTCTTTTTCCTGGTGAATTCAATCCTCTGACATTGTATCTTACGAAGTTTAATCCTGTCATCTAACTTTTAAGTCAACCTCTATTTTCCTCCTTCCTTCAAACACCCACATGAGACACCTTCTTCTTCTTCTACCATTTATCTGAAAAATTCCTAGGGAGTTGCTCAATCGGATTTGGGGCCACCTCCCTTGGACTGGACAGACTATACTAACCATACTAATAGGGCTCGGGATGAATACCTCTGAACTACTTTCCCCCTTCCCTCCCCCCCTCTCCTCCCTCTTCCTGACCTCCCCCTCCCCCTCCCCTCCCTGCCCTTGAGAGATGAGAGAACCATATAGAAAACGGGTTTCTAGTACCTAGCCCCATGGCACTGGCCTGTCGATATACTACCTCCCTCCGCTACTCGACTTTACCACCTTTCAATTTTTTAATCTCTTTCCCAAGTTTCTCTATCTTCCCCTCTGTTTCTTCTACTCTTGATAGAATTTGGCTAGGTCTTCATGTAGGGATACCATTTCGGTTTTGATGGACTGTTTTAATTTTGCAAACATCGCTGTTAGCTCCGATTTGGTAGGTAATTGATCTTTCCCCCTTTGGGCCCCCTCCTCCCCTATTCCGATGTCTCTTTCCATCTGTGTACTATCTTTAGACAGGTTAGGGCTGCCTTCTCCAGTTGTTTTTTGATTTCGAGATTTTTTACTATTCTCCATATCTTGTTTAGGTTTGGTACCTAGTTGTTTTTCATTATTTGAGTTTTCTCCTGGTATCTCAGTTGTCATATATTTTTTTATAGTGCTTGGACTTGCACTTATTTTTGCAGGTTTACTTCCTCCCTCCTTTGTGGACTTATTTTTCATTTTGGGACCTTTTACCATTTAATTTCCTTCCTCCTCCTCCAACACTTTAACCACTTGCCGACCAGTCACGTTGACTGTACTGCGGCAAAGTGGCTCGTTCCTATCCAGCGACGTAGACCTACATCGCTGGACTCCTCCCCTTGTTGGCGGCACGAGCGCGCCGCCGGAGGCTCGCTCCCACTGTATTCAGTCACAGCAGGAGTCGGGCCAGGGGAGGAGAGGTGGTGATCACCGCCGCTCTTCCCCGATCGTCTGGGAATCGAGTCTGGATATCCGCCCGCTTGTGTAAACAAAGCGGGCGGATCTCCTAAGTGACAGACAGGGTCAGATTGCAGGGTTCAGCATAGCTGAACCTGAGATCTGTCCCTGTGTCACTCAGTCACCTCCCCCCACACACGTTAGTAAGCACCAGGCATACATTAACCCCTCCCTCTCCAATAAAATTAACCCCTTCCCTGCCAGTGTCATTTTTACAGTAACAGTGCATATGTATAGCACTGATTACTGTAGTAATGTCACTGATACCCCCAAAAGTGTCAAAAATGTCAGTCAAGGGTCCGATCTGTCCGCCGCAATGTCACAGTCCCGCAAAACAAAATCGCACATCGCCGCCATTACTCGTTAAAAAAAACTACCAAAAATGACAGAAATCTTTCCCTTAGTTAGTAAACGCAATAACTTTTGTGCAAACCAATCAAAATACGCTTATTGTGATTTTTTTTTACCAAACATAGGTAGCAGAAAACAAATTGGCCAAAAATTTAAAAAAAATTTTGATTTTTAAATTTTTTTGGGGGG
Source organism: Pelophylax lessonae (assembly GCF_965119305.1). Classification (NCBI taxonomy): domain Eukaryota; kingdom Metazoa; phylum Chordata; class Amphibia; order Anura; family Ranidae; genus Pelophylax; species Pelophylax lessonae. Next base: position 9,092,378 of record NC_138776.1, on the reverse strand, counting down.
AATTTCATATAAAAAAATGTGGAAAATATTGTTATTTTTTCAAAATGTACACTCTTTTTTTGTTTATAGCACAAAGTAAAAATCGCACAGGTGATCAAATACCAACAAAAGAAAGCTCTGTTTGTGGGAAAAAAAGGACGTAAATTTAGTTTGGGTACGGCGTTGCACGACTGCGCAATTGTCAGTTAAAATCGCACAGTGTCGAATCGCAAAAAGTGACCTGGACGTAAGACAGCAAAATCCTCCGGTGGTAAAGTGGTTAACAGGTCTATTACTGTGAAAATATACAAAAAAAACAAGTATGTCCCAATGGTCCTGTCTTATTTCGGTCTTTATACTGTAACACTTGTAGCGTCTGTTCAGGTATCTCTCCTACCCTCTTGACCTGCACAGCATAGCCACTAAAGGTTGAGCGCCTCTTTGTTCACCACATATATATGTTGCACAAGAAGACAGGGTGAATAGGGGTATATCTTTATCCTCCGGTCTTATCCTATTTTTGTCCCACAAGACAGAATCTTATATCCAGTAAGCACTTTAAATACAGACAGGGTGAATAGGGGTATACTGTATCTGTATCCTCCGGTCTTATCCTATTATTGTCCCACAAGACAGAATCTTATATCCAGCAGGTACTTTAAGTAGGACGTAAAGTCACAAAGTAAGAAATGTCATAGCAGCTCTCTCAGATGCTTTGTTACATCAACAGCATAAAGCTTAGTTCCAGAGAAAAGAAAAAGTCATCAACTTCTCCGTCAACGTCACCTCCTCCTAACAACCGACCGTCCTCCAGGCAGCTCCGGGGGGGGGGGGGGGCTTCACTGCCACAAGCGTCCGCCAGAGGGTCCCGCTAGGTCTCCCCGTGAAGGGGATCAACGCAGGCAGACCGAGGTACTGCCGCATATGGGCGATGGAGGCACTGGAGAGGGGGGATTTAGCCTTCCCACGGCCCGGGGCAAGCTATCCCTCCTTCTCATCCTCCGGACGGGCTGCTCCCTGAAGCTTAGCTCATGCTCCCTGCTGGCGCCATTGACAGGTCCCTCCCCCCGCACAGGCTGATCAATGCATGACCAACTGGCCGATTTTAAGTATTACCTTGGGGTGATGCAGACTAGAATACTGCAATCACTGAGCAGTAAATGATATCACCTGTGATGTATTTCAGTTTTCTTGCAAACCTGGCCTGTTAGTGTGCCCTGAGGACCAGAGTTGAGAAACACTGCTTTATAGGATCCAGGTATTGCCTCATGATACCAGTAGTGACACTAACCCTAGCCAAATGTGAAACTAGTGAAAAACAGTCAGAAAAGATGAGTAGGGAAAAAAAGTTAGTGGCCTCCACCTGTAAAACCATTCCTGTTTTGGAGTTCGTCTCTTTGTTACCCATCTAGTACACCTGTTAATTTCATTAACCCCAGAGCAGCTAAAACTGATTAACAACCCCCTCTGCTACTTAACAGACCAGATCAATATATCCCAGGAGATTACTTGACTTGATGCTACACTCTGATTAAAAAGTGTTTCTTAGATTTTTTTTGAGTAGTGTATGTGTGTGCACATATATACAGTGCATTGCGAAAGTATTCGACCCCCTTGAACTTTTCAACCTTTTGCCACATTTCAGGCTTCAAACAAAGATATAAAACTGTATTTTTTTGTGAAGAATCAACAACAAGTGGGACACAATCATGAAGTGGAACGAATATATTGGATATTTCAAACTTTAACAAATAAAAAACTGAAAAATTGGGCGTGCAAAATTATTCAGCCCCCTTAAGTAAATACTTTGTAGCGCCACCTTTTGCTGCGTATTACAGCTGTAAGTCGCTTGGGGTATGTCTCTATCAGTTTTGGACATAGAGAGACTGAAATTTTTGCCCATTCCTCCTTGCAAAACAACTTGAGCTCAGTGAGGTTGGATGGAGAGCGTTTGTGAACAGCAGTTTTCAGTTCTTTCCACAGATTCTCAATTGGATTAAGGTCTGGACTTTGACTTGGCCACTCTAACACCTGGATATGTTTATTTGTGAACCATTCCATTGTAAATTTTGCATTATGCTTTGGATCATTGTCTTGTTGGAAGACAAATCTCCGTCCCAGTCTCAGGTCTTTTGCAGACTCCATCAGGTTTTCTTCCAGAATGGTTCTGTATTTGGCTCCATCCATCTTCCCATCAATTTTAACCATCTTTCCTGTCCCTGCTGGAGAAAAGCAGGCCCAAACCATGATGCTGCCACCACCATGTTTGACAGTGGGGATGGTCTGTTCAGGGGTGATGAGCTGTGTTGCTTTTACGCCAAACATAACGTTTTGCATTGTTGACAAAAAGCTCGATTTTGGTTTCATCTGACCAGAGCACCTTCTTCCACATGTTTGGTGTGTCTCCCAGGTGGCTTGTGGCAAACTTTAAATTACACTTTTTATGGATATCTTTAAGGAATGGCTTTCTTCTTGCCACTCTTCCATAAAGGCCCGCTTTGTGCAATATACGACTGATTGTTGTCCTATGAACAGAGTCTCCCACCTTCATCCAGAGTGATCATGGGCCTCTTGGCTGCATCTCTGATCAGTCTTCTCCTTGTATGAGCTGAAAGTTTAGAGGGACGGGCAGGTCTTCATAGATTTGCAGTGGTCTGATATTCCTTCCATTTCAATATTATCGCTTGCACAGTGCTCCTTGGGATGTTTAAAGCTTGGGAAATCTTTTTGTATCCAAATCCGACTTTAAACTTCTCCACAACAGTATCTCGGACCTGCCTGGTGTGTTCCTTGTTCTTCATGATGCTCTCTGCGCTTTAAACAGACCTCTGAGACTATCACAGTGCAGGTGCATTTATACGGAGATTTGATTACACACAGATGGATTCTATTTATCATCATTAGTCATTTAGGTCAACATTGGATCATTCAGAGATCCTCACTGAACTTCTGGAGAGAGTTTGCTGCACTGAAAGTAAAGGGGCTGAATATTTTGCACACCCAATGTGACAGAACCCACTGTCACTGTGTGTTTTGGGGGGGACTGTGTGCAAGCCTTCTACCGACAGACTATGGGCCAGAAGATACTGGAGACCTGGGGACATGCTGGCATTGAGTTAATGTAATGTAATGCTACAGCCCTTCTCCCCCCATCCCCCCCCTCCTGTTTCTATGTCTAATTTTGTGGATTCATGACACATAGACAATGGTCTGAACTGGAGACATCTCTCCGCAGGGGGTGTGTATTGAGAGACTGCCTGTTTACCATAAGCTCATTAGATTATCTGTAGCCTGTTTCAATGTACAAATGTTCAGTTCCCATTGGTTGTTCCTTGTCCCCTTCCCCCCTTTGGCAAGGCTAAGGGGAATGTCCCTAACTGTGTGTAAAACTGTATGTCTTGGAATTTAATAAACAGTTTAAGCTCTGCATGTTGAACCCTCAACACCTGTGTGGATTGTCTCGTGATTGAGGGGTTAAGGTCTGGGTATGGCTTCTCCGCAGGCCGTGGGTGCGTTTGGAGGACAGGAGACACAGGTCCGGCGGATGTGCCCACCTGGGGTACTAAGATCCGTTACATTGGTTGGCAGCGGTGGGACAGGACATCCAAACCACCACCAGGATTCAAGATCTGGGCAGCTGCCGAGGAGTGATACGGGGACCAGCCAGCATGAGAGCAGAGTTCGGGAGGAGGCTGCAAGGCATGCGGAAGCACCATCAGGGACCAGCGACAGAGCACACCATGCTCGGCTGGGAGGATGTGATCCGCCGGCAACTCTGGCATGAGGCGCTAAGGCACGAGCGGCACCATCAGGGGAAGATCCTTCCCTCCCCCACAGAGATATACCGGACGCAGTACCGTGCACGAGAGGTGTTCCTGAGGGAACGACCGCGAGATGAAGGGAAGACGGAGCTTGGAAGATTGGTCCAGGAGGAAATGAGGCTGGATGCCAGCTACAGAGCCCTCCGGTGGTTCGCGGCTCAACTGTGGCCAGGTACAGCAGATGGCAGCGCGACAGAAGGTGTTGGCTATGGCGGCGTAGGGCTGCTCCATCAAAAAATGTACGGAGACCCAGACTTTGGGAGCGATGAGGAGTGGCAGCTGGAAAACATCCTGGACTTTCGAGATGAGGTGCTGGACCTCCCCGAAGAGGCGTGTGACCTGGAGGAATTGGAGTTCCTGGTTGAGCAGGAATGGGAGCTCGAGATTGCCTACAAGCGGCTGTTTGACGGTGATCAGCAGCCTGGCATGGCTCCCGTTGCCTGGGACTGTCTGGGAGAAATAGCAGACAGTCACGAAGATGAGAAGCAAATGGGGCCAGGGGTGCCCCTGCGTTTTCCCGTCCTAACCGCAATGGAAGAAGCAGCGATGATACAGAGGGCACTGCGAGCGCTAGAATGCCGGAATGCATCGGAGGTCCCCCAGGCAGCGAGACAAGCTAATAGCATGAAGGTATCAGAAGAGGGAGTAGAGACAGGCGCTGAAGGCTGGGAAATGGTGATCAGCAGCAAGTCCAGAGTATCTCATCTGGTGCCCCAGCAGAAGCGCTGGCTACAGGGCAGAGTGCCCCTGGCATCTGCCCAGCATCAGAAAAAGAGTTGGATCGGGAGAGTCTGAGAGAGGATCTGCGTGAGCTGTTTTCCCAACAGAAGATATCCCCACCGGGAGTAGAGGAAGCAATTCTCCCTCCCCAGCAATTGGACATTACCCCAATGTTCATCCCCCCAGCAGAAGCGTTGGCTACGGGGCAGAGTTCCGCTGGCCCCTGCCCCGTCCTCAGTATGTTTTTGGAGGGTTTGGGAGACAGCCCCTGTCAGAAGTCACCCCAGTGACTGGTCACAGAACCGGCAGGGGAGAAAACCCTTCCCCCTCTCCAGCAGTTGTACCCAACTTTTGCATATGTCCCCTCGGCAGAAGCGCTGGCTACAGGACAGAGCGCTGATGGTCTCTGCCCAGCATCAGAACAAGAGATGAAGAATCTGGGAGACAGTCCCTGCCAGATACCTTCTCAGCGGCTGGTAACTACACCAGGAGAAAAGGAAGTACCTTTTTTCTCCCCAAATGCATAGCCCTACCAGCCTACATTCCCTACCAGCGGAAGCGCTGGCATCAGGGCAGAGGATTATTCAGCTCCCCCCAATATCTGCAACCCAACCCCGGATAAGAGGATTGCAGACAGCTGTTCCCACTCTGCAGCGGCTGTTTTTATTCATGGGAGACCCTATGTGCGGTTTTGCTCCCCAGCGCCAGAGTCGTACTTTTACTTTTCCTGGTTGCCTGGGGTGGAAGTTTGTGACTAACGCAGGTCCAGACCAGTTGAGGGTCAGGAACCTGGTTAGTCTGTTTTTAAAAGGGGAGAAATGTGACAGAACCCACTGTCACTGTGTGTTTTGGAGGGGACTGTGCGCAAGCCTCCTACCGACAGACTATGGGCCAGAAGATACTGGAGACCTGGGGACAGGCTGACATTGACTTAATGTAATGTAATGCTACAGCCCTTCTCCCCCCATCCCCCCCCCCCTCCTGTTTCTGTGTCTAATTTTGTGGATTCATGACACATAGACAATGGTCTGGACTGGAGACATCTCTCCGCAGGGGGTGTGTATTGAGAGACTGCCTGTTTACCATAAGCTCATTAGGTTATCTGTAGCCTGTTTCAATGTACAAATGTTCAGTTCCCATTGGTTGTTCCTTGTCCCATTCCCCCCTTTGGCAAGGCAAAGGGGAGTGTCCCTAACTGTGTGTAAAACTGTATGTCTTGGAATTTAATAAACAGTTTAAGCTCTGCATGTTGAACCCTCAACACCTGTGTGGATTGTCTCGTGATTGAGGGGTTAAGGGCTGGGTATGGCTTCTCCGCAGGCTGTGGGTGCGTTTGGAGGACAGGAGACACTGTACTTTCACAATATCTCAGGAAAATAACAGGCAGGCCACCCACTGTTACATGGATCTCAGTAGTTTTCAGAGGCAAAACTTCTTTGCTGTTCTCCCTGTGAGAACTGAAGTTCTCGGCTTTATAAATAGGCTGCAGAGGAGATAATTTTTCCTCTGAGAACTGAACGGAGAAAAAACTTCTCAGTTTAATAAACGTATATAAAATTCCTGTTACCTCTCTGTGTGATCTCATCCAGAACCGCCAATAAATTAGGATTACGATGATCTTTCTGTAGGGCATAGAGACATTCCCAGAGTCCAATCACAGCTTTCCTTCCCCGATCCTGAATATCTTGTAACAAGGCGTGAGAGAAGGAAGACGGGTCTTCTTCCATTGACAGGTATTTCTGGAATATATATCACATTATTGTTTCATATCTGTAGTTACAATGTAACTTCAATTTTATTTAGTTAAATACATAAAAATCCTTCTGGATGCTTTGAACATTCCATACAGAAAAGAAAACATTGTCAGCAGCAAGTTATAACGAGTACTGCTGACACATGCCTGAACTCTGCCTGACTTTTGTGTGCTTTTGCTATTAGAAATAGGTCACTAACAGAGCTGCAGGCAAGGGAAAGAGACAACAGAAACAATGTGTACTAATAACCATAACTTCAATCTTTACAACTTTAGCATCTAGTGCAGACACTCCCACGGTCAGCCTGATCTGAAATATCAGTTGGTGTGCAGGTGGGGATAGGAATTCAAAATAAAAGAGATTTCCAGTATGTGTAATTTCACACAATACATTATAAAAATAACAGAATTTTTGTAAAATCTTACCGTAAAATTCCTTTCTCTGAGTCCTGACAGTCGCCACCCACTCATTCAGTCTTCACCAATGGGTATTGACCTCTTATCCATAGGAGCAAGCTAGGCATAAGACTTGTTGAAAACAAAGTAATTTACATAGACACACCTATGGGGGCTGTCCCACTGGTCCAATACCCACCTGCTATTAGCCATCCCAACTCAGTTTGGTAGCAAGCAGTTAAAGTCCAAAGAACCCCAAATAGAAGGGCGTGGGCGGCGACTGTCAGAGGACTCAGAGAAAGGAATTTTACGGTAAGATTTTACAAAAATTCCGTTTTCTCTTATGTCCTCTGACAGTCGCCGCCCACTCTTTCAGTCTTCACCAATGGGATGTCCCAAAGCAGTGTAGACATGAGGGGTGGGAAACGTAACTGTCATAAAGGCAACGCAGCACCCACGTCAGAGGAAGGAACCTTACGTGAACAGAAAGGTATCCTCTGGGCAACAGAAAAGCTCAACTGGAGCAACAACCCAGGAAAGCAAATAAACAAGGGGGAAAACAACCCCAACAGCCAGGGACCCGCAAAACAAGGGTCCCCTTAAAGCACTGCCGCACACAGAACTTTGCGGCCAAAGGTGGCATCTGCCGATGCCAGAACATCTTGAAAAGGTGTGCACTGACGACCGAGTCGTAGCCTTGCACACCTGGGCCACCGAAGCCTGATGCCGGAAGGCCCAGGATGCACTCACCGCTCTGGTAGAGTGCGCCTTGACAGGGAAGGGCGGTACCCATTCCTTAATTGAATAGGCCTGTACAATCGTCTGTCTGATCCATCTTGAAATGGTCGCCACAGACGCAGCCATACCCTTCTGAGGTCCCTCAGGAAGGACAAAAAGGGAATCCGACTTCCGAGAGGATTCAGTGGACGACAGGTAAACCCTGATCACCCTGACAACATCCAAGGAATGTAAGGCAAACTCCTTAGGATGTTTAGGATTCGCATAAAGCGAAGGCAAAACAATGTCCTCATTGAGGTGAAATTCAGAAACCACCTTTGGAAGGAAGGAATGGTTGGGTCGCAAGACCACCTTATCCCTATGAACCACCAGGTAAGGGGAGCGGCAAGACAAAGCCGCCAATTCCGACACTCTGCGTGCTGAAGTGATCGTCACTAGAAAAGCAACCTTTTTTGACAGCAGAGGCAAAGAGATTTCCCTGATGTTTTCAAAGGGAGGACGTTGCAAAACGAACAGAACCAAGTTCAAGTCCCAAGGAGGTAGAGGCTCCCTCCGAGGAGGGGCCAAATCAAAGAGTTAGACACCAAGGGGCGCTGAAAAAGGACGGCCAGAGCAGACAGCTGGCCCTTAATAGTTTTCAATGCCAGGCACTGATCCACACTAGTTTATAGGAAGGCCAACACCCTCGCCATCGAGTAGGCACGAGGAGGGAAACCTCTGGATTCACACCAGGCAAAATAAGCCTTCCAAGTATGGTAATAGATCTTACCGGACGAGGCTTTCCTAGCCTTGAGCAAAGTAGGAATGACCTCAGATGAGAGACCCCTGTCTCTCAAGACCTGGCTTTCAACAGCCATGCCGTTAAAGCCAGCGACTGTAAAGCAGGATGGAAGATCGGTCCTTGCGACAGTAGATCGTCTCGTAACGGTAGCCGCCTTGGAGGCTCGATGGCCAGTTGAATGATGTCCGTGTATCAGGACCGGCGTGGCCAGTCTGGGGCCACCAGAATCACCAACTTTGGTTCCAAGACTAACCTGCGCAGGAACCTGGACAACAACTGAATCGGGGGAAAGGCATATATCAGACGATACCGGTGCCCAGGCACCCCCAGCGCATCCGAGGCGTTTGCCAGCGGATCGCGCGTTCTTGCCACGAACCTTCCCACCTTGTTGTTTAGCCGGGACGCGAACAGATCCACATCCGGGGATCCCCATTTCGCACACAGCATTTGAAACACCTCCGAGTGCAGGGACCATTCCCCCTGGTCCAGGGTCTGGCAGCTCAGATAATAGGCCTGCCAGTTTTCCACACCCGGAATGTGAACTGTCGAAATTCCCGGGACGTGAGTCATGGCCCAAGACAGAATACTGGTCACTTCCTGGGCTGCCCGGGCACTCCTGGTGCTCCCTTGGTGATTGATGTAAGCCACCGCAGTGGCGTTGTCCGTCTGCACCCATACAGGGCGGCCCCGAAGACGATCCGACCAATGGAGCAGGCACATTCCAAGATGTTTATCAGTAGGGAGGATTCCTCCACCGACCAAGTGCCCTGGGCAGACAGGTTGCCCAGAACGCCACCCCAGCCCGACAGGCTGGCAACCGTGGTAATCACAGTCCACAGCAACGGCCGGAAGGATTTTCCCTCCGCTACGGCCGGAGACTGGAGCCACCACAGAATATCCAATCTGGTTTGGCGACTCAGAGACACCCGCAGATCAAAGGACTGGGGGAGCCTGTCCCATCTGGCCAGTATCTCCGCCTGGAAAGACCTCGTGTGAAACTGTGCAAACGGTATGGCTTAGAAGGCCGACACCATCAACCCCAGGGACCGCATACAGGTCCTGAGCGATGAGGATTCGTTGTCCCTGAGGGACCTCACCTCGTCCTGTAGGGTCCGGAGCTTGTCCTCCGGCAGAAACACCTTCGCTTGGGCGGAGTCCAGGACCATCCCCAGATACGGGAGACGAACCGAAGGAGACAATCTGAACGTTAATGGTCCATCCGAACTCCTGGAGCGTCTGAACCGTAGTGGACAGATCGCGCCGCAGGCTCTGACTGGCACTCGATCTTCACAGGAGATCGTCCAGATAACCCAAGACCGCAATGCCATGTGCCCGTAACAGGCCCAAAACAGGAGCCAACACTTTGGTAAACACCCTTGGAGCCAAAGAGAGACCGAAAGGTAACACCACAAACTGATAGTGTTCCTCCTCGATAGCGAATCGGAGGTACCTCTGATGACCCTTGAATATGGGGATGTGCAAATATGCATCCTTTAGGTCGATGGAGGCCAGGAAATCTCCCAGACTCAAGGAGGCCACCACCGAACTGAGGGATTCCATGTGGAACTTTTGAACGTGCACGAAGAAGTTCAGAGCTTTCAAGTCCAGAATCGGACGCACCTTGCCCTCCTTTCTGGTCACAGTGAACAGATTTGAATAAAATCCCAGAAATCTGTCCCGATGAGGCACCGGAACGACAACCCCCGGGTGAGGAGATCCTGCACCGCCCGATGAAGATCGAGCAACCGATCTGGGGTCAAAAGATGATTTGAGGGAAAGAATCTGTCCGCCGGGCGCAAAAAGAATTCGATCTTGAAGCCCGATCGAATGATTTCCTGAACCCACCTGTCCGGAATCCGGAGCAGCCAAGGTTGGAGGAAACCGCGCAGACGTCCCCCCCCTGAGACGGGTGAGGGCGCCCCTTCAGGCAGCCTTTTGCTTGCCCACCCAGGGCTTTCTCTGGCCACCCTGGCCCTTGAAGGGTTTCCCCTTGTCCTGTGCCTTGAAGGCACGAAAGGACCCCTGATTTGGTTTAAAGGAAGGGCCCCGCTTACCGCGGAAGAACTTACCCTTAGGATTCTGGGGTAGCAGAGTGCTCTTGCCCCCAGTGACACCTTTAACCAATTCATCCAGGGAATCCCCAAAAAGACGATTCCCTGTATAAGGGATGTCAGACACCCTCTTCCTGGAAGTCTGGTCAGCCGACCAGCTTTTTAACCAGATCAAACGACGGTTAAGTACCGCGACCCCCGATAGGCGAGCCGCCAAAGGGGCCTCATCCAAGGCCGCATTACACAGATATATGACCCCTTGGTAAATCTGGTCCACCATCTCCAAGGTAGTAGGGGGGGGCAGAATATCAGTCACGAGGGTGCGTTTGAGCATCTTAGCCCAATCTGCCACAGCCTGAGCCACCATGACGGAGGCGAAAATAGGTTTCAGCATGGAACCTGCCACCATATAGGAATGGCGGGCAAGGGATTCCAGCCTCCTATCCGTAGGGTCCCTGAAAACCGGGGAATCATCGGTGGGTACCAGAGTGGCCCTGTTCAATCTAGACACAGTGTGATCCACCTTAGGAGCCACAGTCCAGCGCGAATCCGTAGGAGACTTGAAAACGTTTTGGCACCACAAAATTGCGCTTCAAATTGCTGTCACGGAACCATGAACCAGACGTACAACAACAGATAAGTGAAAATAAGAAGGCTTTATTGAAAATCAAGCTGTAAAGCAAAAGTCCAAACGGAAGGCGAAACCGAGGCAGAGTCCTAGCGAAGCCAGAGGTCAGGAACCAGCAGGGTAGTCAGACGAAGCCAGGATCAGGAACCAGCAGGGTAGTCAGACGAAGCCAGGATCAGGAACCAGCAGGGTAGTCAGACGAAGCCAGGATCAGGGACCAGAAGCAGCAGCAGTCTTAGAAGCATGTGAACACAGGAGGACCAAGCAAGGAACTGAAGCCACAGACCTCCTATATATATGAGCTAGGCATCCAGCTCCTCCCAGTGGGAAGGAGGAGCCGCAGGGTGGGAGGCTACAAGAAACCCAGAAACCAAGATGGCCGCCAGCACATGTCAAACGAAGGAGAACAGCAAGAAAGTAAGACCATGACAGTACCTCCCCCTCAAGGGCCCCTCCTCCGCGGAGTAAAGAACGGTTTCTGAGGGAAGCGTGCGTGGAAGGCTCGGAGCAAGGCAGGAGCATGGACATCTGCGGAGGGAACCCAGGAACGCTCCTCTGGACCATAACCACGCCAATGAACCAAAAACTGCACCCGACCGCGGACCAGGCTTGAATCCAGGATATTGCTCACCTCATACTCCTCACGATTGCCCACTTGGACCGGACGGGGCAGAGGAACCGAGGAAGTGAAACGATTACACACCAGTGGCTTCAACAGGGAGACATGAAACACGTTGGAGATCCGCATGCCAGGAGGAAGCGCAAGGGCATAGGCTACCGGGTTTACCCTGCGAAGCACTCGGAAGGGACCAACAAAGCGAGGCGCCAGCTTGGGAGTGGGCACTCGAAGGTTGAGGTTGCGGGTGGACAACCATACACGGTCTCCGGCCTGGTAGGAAGGAGCAGGCGTTCGTCTGCGATCAGCCTGGAGTCTCTGGCGCTGCGCAGAAACCTCAAGGGACTTCTGGATCTGTACCCAAGAAGCACGTAGGATGGAAAGGTGATCCTCCACAGCCGGAATATCCTGGGGAGAGAATACCTCCGGTAACACGGCAGGTTGGAACCCATAATTGGCCATGAAGGGAGACGTCCCAGAGGAAGAGTTCACCGCCGTGTTCCTGGCAAACTCAGCCCAAGGCAGGAGGTCAACCCAATTGTCTTGGTGATCGGAGACATAGCAACGAAGGAATTGTTCCAAGGCCTGATTGGATCGTTCTGTGGCCCCATTGGACTGAGGGTGGTAGGCCGAGGAGAAGGAGAGATGAATCCCCAACTGGGAGCAAAAGGCGCGCCAGAACCTGGACACAAACTGACTCCCCCGATCCGACACAATCTCCTTGGGCAAACCGTGCAACCGGAAGACCTCCCTGGCAAAAATCGTGGCCAACTCCTGTGCAGAGGGTAACTTCTTGAGAGGAACACAGTGGCACATTTTGGAAAATCGATCCACAATCATGAGAATGACCGTATGGCCTCGGGATGCAGGGAGGTCCACAATGAAATCCATCCCCAGGTGTGACCATGGGCGCTTCCCGGTGGCTATGGGTTGCAGAAGGCCCAACGGAAGGTGCCGAGGGGACTTACTCTGGGCACAAACGGAGCATGCCGCTACATATGCGGCGATGTCGGAACGTAGGGAAGGCCACCAGAACAGACGTGAAACAGCCCAGGACAGCTGATTCTTTCCAGGATGCCCCGCGATCTTGGAGTTATAGTAGGTTCGCAACAACCGAGTGCGCAACTCCTCAGGCACAAAACATCTGCCTTTGGGTCTCTCAGAGGGAGCACCAGATTGAGCCGCCAAAATCTGCTCACCCAGGGGAGAGGTCAGGCTGGTGCGAATGGCGGCCAGGATCTGATTCGGAGGTATGACCGAAGTCGGAATCGACTCCTCCCTGGACAGGTCGGAGTACTGCAGTGATAAGGCATCCGCCCTGATGTTCTTGGAACCGGGTAGGTAGGAGACCACGTAATTAAAGCGTGACAAGAACAGAGCCCATCTGGCCTGACGTGGTGTCAATCTCTTGGCCTCAGAAAGGTAGGTCAGATTCTTGTGGTCCGTCAGAATGAGGACCGGAACCACCGAACCCTCGAGCAAGTGCCTCCATTCTTTAAGGGCCTGCACGATGGCCAATAACTCCCTGTCACCAATCTGATAGTTGCACTCCGCGGAAGACAGTTTCCGGGAGTAAAACCCACAAGGAAGCAGAGGACCCTCTGGTGTTCTACGCTGAGACAGAAGGGCGCCTACTCCCGTCTCAGACGCGTCCACCTCGAGGACAAAAGGCAACCCAGGGTTGGGATGCGACAGAATCGGAGCCGACACAAAGGCGGACTTTAGAGCCTCAAAAGCTTGGATGGCCTCGAGCGGCCAGACCTGGGAATTACTGCCCTTCCTGGTCAGATCCGTGAGAGGCTTGGCTAGCATGGAAAAGTCCCTGATGAACTTCCGATAATAATTGGCGAAGCCCAAAAAGCGCTGCAGGGAGCGAAGACCACTGGGCTGGGGCCACTGTAAGACAGCCGAAAACCTTCTCAGGATCCATGGAGAACCCCTCAGCGGAAATGATGTAACCTAAGAAGGTTACCTGGGATCGGTGAAATTCGCATTTCTCAAGCTTACCGAACAGCTTGTTCTCTCGTAACCGTTGCAACACTCGTCTGACATCCAGAATGTGGGTCTCCATGGATTCAGAATATACCAAGATGTCATCCAAATAGACCACCACACACTGCTGCAACAGGTCACGGAAAACATCGTTAATGAATTCCTGAAAGACTGCGGGCGCATTGCACAACCCAAAGGGCATAACCAAGGATTCATAATGACCGGTCCTGGTGTTAAACGCGGTCTTCCACTCATCGCCCGCCTTGATCCTTACGAGGTTATATGCCGCCCTCAGGTCGAGTTTGGTAAAGACCGTGGCCCCTTTAAGGCGATCGAACAGCTCGGAAATCAAGGGTATCGGGTAAGCGTTCTTGATCGTGATGCGATTGAGACCCCTGTAATCGATGCAAGGCCTCAACTCACCGCCCTTCTTTTTCACAAAGAAAAATCCAGCCCCTGCCGGGGACGAGGATTTGCGAATGTGTCCGCGTGAAAGCGCCTCCTTCACGTACTCCTCCATGGCCTCATTCTCCGCTACCGACAGTGGATAGACCTTGCCACGAGGAGGAACGGCACCAGGTTGTAACTCGATGGCACAATCGTATGGGCGGTGCGGAGGTAGGGCAACCGCGCGCACCTTATCGAATACATCCCGGTACTCCTCGTATTCAGGAGGCAACAGAGAGTCTGAGGAAGTACACAGCAACTTGACAGGCCCATGGATGCAACTAGCCCCACACTGCGGTGACCACGAGAGGATCTCGGCCGATCTCCAATCGAAAGTCGGATTATGCTTCTGGAGCCAGGGGTACCCCAAGACCACCGAGTAGTGTGGAGATGAAATAACCTGGAAGCAGACCGACTCTCTGTGAACGGCACCAATGGCTATCCCCACTGGAAGGGTCTCATGAGTCACGTGTGGCGGCAGAAGGGGTCTGCCGTCTATCGCCTCAAGAGCCAGTGGAGAACCTCGGGCCTGCAGAGGAATGGAATTGGCGGCAGCGAACACACTATCAATGAACAAACCACCAGCACCAGAGTCCACCAACGCCTGGGTCGTCACTGAGCCCCCGACCCAGGAGAGGACAACAGTGATCAGTGGTTTGTCAACACGGGAAACCGGGGACGAGGAGACTCCACCCAAGATCTGCCCCCGACAGGATCTCAGGTGCGAGCGTTTCCCGGACGGTTCGGACATGCCAACCGAAAATGCCCACCGAGACCACAGTACATGCATCGACCCTCGCGTCTTCGGAGTACCCTCTCCCCCTCGGACAGGCGAGCAAAGCCCAGCTGCATGGGTTCACCCCCAGCCAAGTCATCCCCAGGAGGCGTGGGAGGAGAGGGAGGCACGGGTGGGACAGCAAAGGTAGGCGCCAATCTGTTAGGAGGTCTCCGCAAACTCTCCTTAAAGGAAGGTCTCTCCCTGAGTCTGGTGTCAATCAAAATCAAGAAAGAAATAAGAGACTCGAGCTCCACTGGTAGGTCCTTAGCTGCAACCTCATCCTTCAAGGCATCCGAGAGACCATCAGAGAAAGCAGCGACCAGAGCCTCATTATTCCAGCCCACCTCTGCTGCCAGGGTACGAAACTCAATGGCGTATTCAGCTACGGATCGTGAACCCTGTCTGATGGACATAAGGAGCTTCGCAGCAGAGGCAGCACGAGCCGGCACATCGAATACCCTCCGAAGAGAAGCAACAAAACCGGAAAACTCGGCAACCACCGGATTGTTGTTCTCCCATAAAGGGCTGGCCCAGGCCAAGGCCTTGTCCGAGAGCAGCGAAATTAAGAAGCCCACCTTTGATCTCTCAGTAGGAAAGGCATGTGGCAGCAACTCGAAATAAATGCCCACCTGGTTAAGGAAACCTCGGCACTGAGTTGGCTCTCCCCCAAAGCGCTGTGGAAGGGGGGCAGAACCGGTCATACCCCGAAACACCGCAGGCGCAACAACAGGTGTCGGGGTAGACTCTGGCGCAACAACCGGAGCGGCAGTAGGAGCGGGCCCAGGAGCGACAACCGACCCATCGGCAATGGGAGAGAAATGAGCCGTGCGTTCAAGCAGGGTTTGCAACGCCACGGCGAACCGACCCAACAGGTGATCCTGCTGATCAAGTCTGGCAACCAGCATGGGTAGCGAGGATGGCCCTGTACCGTCAGAATTCATGGCTTGGTCCTAATGTCACGGAACCATGAACCAGACGTACAACAACAGATAAGTGAAAATAAGAAGGCTTTATTGAAAATCAAGCTGTAAAGCAAAAGTCCAAACGGAAGGCGAAACCGAGGCAGAGTCCTAGCGAAGCCAGAGGTCAGGAACCAGCAGGGTAGTCAGACGAAGCCAGGATCAGGAACCAGCAGGGTAGTCAGACGAAGCCAGTATCAGGAACCAGCAGGGTAGTCAGACGAAGCCAGGATCAGGGACCAGAAGCAGCAGCAGTCTTAGAAGCATGTGAACACAGGAGGGCCAAGCAAGGAACTGAAGCCACAGACCTCCTATATATATGAGCTAGGCATCCAGCTCCTCCCAGTGGGAAGGAGGAGCCGCAGGGTGGGAGGCTACAAGAAACCCAGAAACCAAGATGGCCGCCAGCACATGTCAAACGAAGGAGAACAGCAAGAAGGTAAGACCATGACAATTGCACCATTGTTCGTTTACAGTTTCGTGGAACTCAGCAGGGCAAGGGAACACCTGTGCCGCCTTACGGGATCTATGGGTACCAAAAGAGGACCGCTTGCCCGGAGGATTGGGCTCATCCTCCAAATGTAGTGTATCCTTAATAGCAGTAATCAGCGCAGCCATAGCTGTGCGATCCTCGGCCGTCCCAGGGGGGGAATCATTCCCCTCCTCATCCTCCCCATCAGACTGGGAAGAACGAGACCCCTCAAGGGGGACACTGTCTACAGCAACCATATCAGAATCTGAATCAGAAGAAAGAGAAAGCCTAGGCCTCTTCTTAGTATCCCAGTCAGCCATCAACAGATCTACTTTGGATGCTAAAGTCGCAAGTGCAGCAGGCAGAGCAGAAGATCCAGAGGAACCTGAATCCTCCACCAAGGCTGGGGGAAATTTGCTGTCCTGGGACTCCATCATTTTTTTTTTCAAGGTACTTGCCCTTTAAGCGCACAGCGATCCCACCGCAGTACCGCTATGAGGTCTATGCTAGCAGACCCCGCAAGTAGGAATGAGCTGACAGCCAGAGATATTCCCCACAAAAAGACAGTAAGACAGAACCCACAAGTGTTACCCACACCTGCCGATCTCCACTGCACAGAAAAGGGAAGTGATGTCACCGCAGGAGGCTGAACTAGGCAAAACAGGCTAAGGAAAAATGGTTGCCCATAGAAAGTAATGGGAGGCTCCGGGAATATGGCCGCCGACATGTGCACAGAAAGAACACATTGCCACACACAAGATGGCGCCGTAATGCGCCAAAACACACTACATTCATTGCTGCAGAAGCACCACAGTGAAGCCAGCAGCATGCCCACACCTAAAATGGCGGACCCGCATTTTTTAACCCCCGCAGCGGCCGCCGCACATGTCTGCACCCCAACTCACACATATAGTGGCACTCAGGAGAGGGACCCCACAACCCCCCACATAGCGTCCCAGACTCGGTAGAACCTCCGCAGGGATCAGGAGTAAGGGAGCCCCGAACGCACAGACAGGAGGGGGTATATACCACAGACACATCAGACTGCCATCCCCAGACAGAGGCCCCACACAGAACGTACTTACTGTACCCGATGGCATGGGTGCCTCTCATCGACGGGAAGCCTCCCACCCCAGGCGGTGGGGGTGGCGTCAGCCAAAAACGCAGGATGCTAGCAACGCACGGAACCGCGGTTGAGACGTCCAAACGAGGTGACTTTCATCCCTGAGGACAGGGACAGGTCGTTTGCGAGGCCAGGGCGTATGCATAGCCTACTAAACGCTCGATGGCAGGCTGGGACTCCATAAGGCCCTCTGTCCTGGGGCACCAGGACAACCAGTGCGACTCCCAGCTCCGCAACGCCGTCGTCATCCGAAGATCCGACTAACTAAACGCTGACAAATAAACAGCTAGTAGTGCAAAGAAAAAAACACATTTTCAGAAAATAAAATCATAAAATAGAAGAAAGGCTGAGACCGTAGCCCCAGCACAGGGAAGCCTATCTCACTCCTAACTAGGCAGAAGACAAACTGAGTTGGGATGGCTGATAGCAGGGGGGTATTGGACCAGTGGGACAGTCCCCATAGGTGTGTCTATGTAAATTACTTTGTTTTTAACAAGTCTTATGCCTAGCTTGCTCCTATGGATAAGAGGTCAATACCCATTGGTGAAGACTGAATGAGTGGGCGGCGACTGTCAGAGGACGTAAGAGAAAACTTGTTTTTCAATGAGTGGTCTAATGAGAACCTTTATATCTGTGTAGTGCCCTTCTTGAAGAACATTACTCTGAAATGCAGAATATGAAGTACATGGTTACTTTCCTCCAATGGGTCTTCAGGTTTCTAATTTTTTCTTTTTCATGCTGCAGCTCTAATTCATGTCACTGCTGCTCACTCCTCTGACACCCCCCCCCCCCCCCAATCCCCCTGTACATCAGAACTATTCACCTCCAATCTTTAGCGAGGGTGAGCTTTGTTCACTGGAGAGTTCTAGCTATGGCTCAGCATAGGCTGTACCTGACCTCTGCAGAGATACCACTGCTTCCACACAGATTGCAGGGGTACTTGTCTGCAGACAAATGTGCAAAGAAAGGATGTTGTGGGGAGGCTACGTCTGCTTTATAAACAAACATGAACAGTAAGGCTGTGCATACTTATCTTATTTACAGCATTTAATAGCAAGGTCCAACATCCAATGGTCACTTAACCACTTCTGGACCAGAAGGATTTGCACCCTTAATGACCAGGCCATTTTTTTCCCCAAATAGAGCTTTCTTTTGGTGGTATTTCATCACCTCTGCGGTTTTTATTTTTTGAGATATAAACAAAAAAAGAGAGAACATTTTGAGAAAAAAATTACATTTTCTACTTTTTCTTATAAAAAATATCCAATAAACTCATTTTTTGTCATACATTTAGGCCAAAATGTATTTAGCTACATGTCTTTGACAAACAAAATGTTCAATAAGCGTATTTTTATTGGTTTGCGCATCTACAAACTATGGTGTATATACTGGAATTTATGCAGCTTTTACTTTCTGACTGCAGTACAACCACCCCCCCCCCCCCCCCCAAATTACCCCTTTTTGAAAAGTAGACATCCAAAGGAATTTCCTGAGAGGCATGCTGAGCCCATTGAATAACACATTTTTTTGTCATAGGTGTTTATTTTTCTTTTGCATTACATTTTTATTGAAATTTTCAAAAATACAACAGTTAACAGTACAACAACAGGTCAAAGAGGCAATTAACTCTTAGAGTGAATACACAAGGGAATATTAGGGGTGTAATAGCAATTTTGTCGCAGGTGTTTAAAAAATTACTAAAAAAAAAAATTTTAGTCTCTTTACACAAAGTTGTCATTGAAATTATATATTACTCACACAAGCCATGGGTATATGTGGAATTACACCACAAAATACATCCTGCTGCTTCTCCCGAGTATGGGGACACCCCATGTGTGAGACTTTTTGGCAGTCTAGCCGCGTACAGAACACCGAAAACTAATCGCTGCCTTCAGACTTTCTAATGCCCCATACACACGTGCAGATTATCTGCAGACTTTTGTCTGCAGACTTACCTTTTCTATGTAGTGCAAGGGCCTGCCGGATTGCATACAAATTGAAAGTGTTTAGGTTTGACCTCATATTATATGGTTTTGGTAAGTCTGCAGACAAAAGTCTGCAGATAATCTGCACGTGTGTATGGGGCATAAGGGTATAAATTGTTGATTTCACTCCTCTCTACCTATCAGTTTCGGAGGCTATGAAATACCAAGACAGCACAACCCCCCCCCCCCCCAAATGACCCCTTTTCAGAAAGTAGACACCCTAAGCCATTTGCAGAGAGGCATGTTGAGTGTTTTGCAGATCTCACTTTTTGTCACAATGTTTTGAAAATTGAAAAAAGAAAAAAAATATTTTCCTTTTTTTTCTTCATTTTCCAAAATGAATGAGAACTGCAAAATACTCACCATGCATCTTAGCAAATACTCTGGAGTGTCTACTTTCCGAAAAGGGGTCATTTGGGGGGGGGGGGGGGGGGGTTGTGCTACCTTGGCATTTCATGGCCTTCAAAACTGTGATAGGTAGTGAGGAGTGAAATCAACAATTTACACCCTTAGAAAGCCTGAAGGCGGTGATTGGATTTCGGGGTCCTGTACGCGGCTAGACTGCCAAAAAGTCTCACACATGGGGTATCCCCATACTCAAGAGAAGCAGCAGAATGTATTTTGGGGTGTCATGGCATTTGTTAGCAATATATCATTTAGTGACAACTTTGTGTAAAAAAAAAAAAAAATGTGATTTTCCCAAAACTTGTGGCAAAATATAAAATATACCATGGACTCCCCATGCCCCTCAGTAAATAGCTTGGAGTGTCTACTTTGCAAAATGGGGGTCATTTGGGGGGGGTTTGTGCTATCTTGAAATTTCAGGGCCTCCGAAACTGGGATAGTGTAACGCTGAGCGCTCCGGTCCCTGCTTCTGGACCGGAGCGCTCGCGGCGTTCGTTCCAGATCCACTCACCTGTGCCCGCTCCGGCTCCCTCCTCCGCTCCCCGCTCACGTGGTTCCCGGCGCGTGCGCCCCTGCACCATAGGGCGCACGCGTGTCGGTTGTTTGAAATTTAAGGGGCCTGTGCACCAGTAATTGGTGCCTGGTCCAAACCTCCCTTCCTGTTTCCTGTGACCTGTTTCCTGTGACCTGTTTCCTGTTTCTTATATAAACCAACTTCCCCTTCCTGTCCTTGCCGGATCTTGTTGCCATAGTGCCCTGAGAAAGCGTTTTGTGTATTGCCCTGCCTGTGTATCTGACCTTCTGGCGTTGCCCCTGACTACGAACCATTGCCGCCTGCCCTGACCTTCTGCTACGTCTGACCTTGCCTTTGCCTTGTCCTACTGTACCATGCCTGTCTCAGCTGTCAGTGAGGTTGAGCCGCTACCGGAGGACACGACCTGGTTGCTACCGCCGCAGCAAGACCATCCAGCTTTGCGGCGGGCTCTGGTGAAAACCAGTAGCAACTTAGAACCGGTCCTCTGGTATGATCCACGCCATTCCCTCACTGACACAGAGGATCCACCCGTTGTGTCCTCACCTGCCGCCAGTCCGGATCCTGACAGTAGATCCGGCCATGGATCCCGCTGAGGTGCCGCTGCCTAGTCTCGCTGACCTCACTACTGTGGTTGCCCAGCAGTCCCAGCAGATTGCCCAACAAGGTCAACAGCTGTCGCAGTTGACCGCCATGATTCAACAGCTTCTGCCTCCACAGCCAGCTCCCGCATCTCCTCCTCTCTGAGATGACGCTGCTACCGCTAGAGTCCGCTTATCTCTCCCGGACAAGTTTGATGAGGACTCTAAGATGTGCCGGGGATTCTTGTCCCAATGTTCCCTGCACCTGGAGATGTTGTCAGACCAGTTTCCCACAGAACGGTCTAAGGTGGCGTTCGTGGTCAGTTTACTATCTGGGAAGGCCTTGGCCTGGGCCACGCTGCTCTGGGACCGCAACGATCCTGCCACTGCCTCCGTCCAGTCCTTCTTTTCTGAAGTCCGCAGTGTCTTCGAGGAACCTGCCCGTGCCTCGTCCGCGGAAACAGCCTTGCTAAACCTCGTCCAAGGAGACTCTACAGTGGGCGAATATGCTATACAGTTTCGCACTCTGGCCTCCGAATTGGCCTGGAACAATGAGGCTCTCTGCGCGACCTTTAAAAACGGTTTATCCAGCCATATCAAGGATTGTCTGGCCGCACGAGAGATACCTGCCTCCCTGTCTGAACTCATCCAGTTGGCTACTCTCATATATATGCGCTACATTGTAAGACGTCAGGAGCTCCGCCAGGAGAAAGATCTTGTTCGCATCAGGCGATACCCACGCCTGGCTCCTCTCTTCCAGCATCCTTTGCAGCCTGTTACTGTGCCTTCCGCCAAGGAGGCCATGCAAGTGGATCGGTCTCGCCTGACCCAGAAAGAGAGGACTCGCCGGAGGAACGAGAACTTATGTTTATACTGTGCGAGCTCTGAACACTTCTTAAAGGACTGTCCTCTTCGTCCTCAGCGTCAGGGAAACGCTCACACCTAGTGAACGTGGGAGAGGCGTCACTGGGTGTAAATTCTTCCTCTCCACGCCTGATTGTTCCAGTACGGATTTCTCCAGCCACTAAAGTCTCCTTCCCTGCGGAGGCCTTCTTGGACTCTGGTTCTGCAGGAAACTTCATTAAAGCCTCCTTCATCAACCGGTTTAGCATCCCTGTTACCCGTCTCATCAAGCACTTCTTTATTTCTACAGTTAACAGAGAGAATCTGAACTGCACCGTGCGTTACCGCACAGAACCCGTGCTCATGATCATAGGGGTTCTCCACCAAGAGACGATTGAATTTTTTGTTCTGCCTAACTGCACTTCTGACATCCTTCTTCCTACCCTCGACTGGACCTCTGGGGACATTAAATCATGGGGCCCTACCTGCCACACTCGTTGCCTCAAGTCGGTACCTACTAGACAAGTCTCCATCTCTTCTCCTTTGCTCGGCCTTCCTAAGGCCTATCAAGACTTTGCTGATGTCTTTTGCAAAAAACAGGCAGAGGTCTTACCACCACATAGACCCTACGACTGCCCCATTGACTTGCTTCCTGGTACCACACCACCCCGTGGCAGGATCTACCCTCTCTCCACTCCTGAAACCAAGGCCATTTCGGAGTACGTTCAGGAGAATCTCAAGAAAGGTTTCATCAGGAAGTCTTCTTCTCCTGCCGGAGCAGGATTCTTCTTTGTTGCCAAGAAGGATGGGTCACTACGCCCTTGTATTGATTACCGCGGTCTCAACAACATCACTGTAAAGAATCTCTACCCTCTGCCTCTCATCTCGGAGCTCTTTGACCGTCTGCGCGGAGCAAAGATCTTTACCAAGCTTGACCTCAGGGGCGCTTATAACCTCATCAGAATCCGTGAAGGAGATGAGTGGAAAACCGCTTTTAATACCAGAGATGGCCACTTCGAATACCTTGTCATGCCTTTTGGTCTTTGCAACGCCCCTGCAGTCTTTCAAGACTTTGTCAATGAGATCTTCCGGGACTTGTTGTATACCTGCGTAGTGGTCTATCTTGACGACATACTAATCTTCTCCTCCACTCTGGAGGAACAGCGTCTCCATGTTTGTCAAGTGCTCCAGCGTCTCAGTGTTAACCATCTCTACACCAAAATTGAAAAGTGCCTCTTTGAACGTAGCTGTCTTCCGTTTCTGGGATACCTAGTTTCTGGACAAGGTCTTAAAATGGACCCCGACAAGCTCTCCGCGGTCTTGGATTGGCCACGCCCCTCGGGACTTCGCTCTATCCAGCGCTTCCTCAGATTCGCCAATTACTACCGCCAGTTCATCCTCCACTTCTCCACTATCGTGGCGCCTATTGTGGCACTAACCAAGAAAGAAGCGAGTCCGAGATCCTGGCCTCCCCAAGCTGAAGAAGACTTTACTCGCCTTAAGACCGCCTTCGCCTCCGCTCCAGTCTTGACTAGGCCCGATCCTCTGAAACCGTTCTTCCTGGAGGTAGATGCCTCCTCAGTTGGAGCCGGAGCGGTCCTTCTTCAAAAGTCCGATAAAAGGAAAAAACTTTACCTGCGGCTTCTTCTCTAAAACTTTTTCTCCTCCAGAAATGAACTATGCTATTGGAGACCGTGAACTACTAGCCATTAAGTTGGCACTAGAGGAATGGAGACATCTCCTGGAAGGATCCCTTATCCTATCATTATCTACACTGACCACAAAAATCTGTCATACCTTCAGTCTGCCCAGCGCCTTAATCCTCGCCAGGCCAGGTGGTCATTGTTCTTTGCCCGATTCAATTTCCAGATCCACTTTCGTCCTGCTGACAAGAACATTAGGGCGGATGCCCTATCACGCTCCACTGATGCCTCCGAAGCTGAAACCGTTCCTCAACACATCATACCCCCTGAGTGTCTGATTTCAGCTGCCCCTGCTTCACTGGTACCAGTTCCTCCAGGAAAAACATATGTTCCTCCACGTCTTCGCCTCCAGACTCTCAAATGGGGCCACTTCTCCCACCTGGCGGGTCACGCTGGAATTAAAAAGACTATTCAACTAATCGCCAGACACTATTGGTGGCCTTCCTTTGAGGAAGATGTGACTGAGTTCGTTTGGGTCTGTACTGTCTGCGCACGTGACAAAACTCCTCGCCAGAGGCCTGTGGGTCTTCTCCTCCCTCTGCCAGTGCCCGAACAGCCTTGGTCCCACATAGCGATGGACTTCGTCACTGACCTTCCCGTATCCCATGGCAACACAGTCATATGGGTGGTCATTGACAGATTTTCTAAGATGGCACATTTTTCCCACTTCCTGGTCTCCCCTCTGCGCCACAGTTGGAGAAGCAATTCTTTTTGCACATATTCCGTCTCCATGGTCTTCCAACACATATCGTCTCTGATAGAGGCGTTCAGTTCATCTCAAAATTTTGGAGAGCACTCTGCACCCAATTAAAGATCAAATTGAATTTTTCTTCCGCCTACCACCCTCAGTCCAATGGGCAAGTGGAGAGGGTTAACCAGATCCTTGGTGACTATCTGCGACACTACGTCTCCTCCCGTCAGGACGATTGGGTCGACCTGTTGCCCTGGGCCGAATTCTCATACAACTTCAGAGACTGTGAGTCATCCACCAAATCTCCATTTTTTGTGGTGTACGGCCGTCACCCGCTGCCCCCCTCCCCATTCCCACTTCTTCTGGACTTCCTGCCGTTGATGAGTTGACCCTGGACTTCTCCTCCATCTGGAAAGAAACTCAAAAGTCGCTCACCCTGGCCTCTTCTCGCATGAAGAGACACGCAGATAAAAAAAGAACTCCTCCTGTCTTTGCCTCTGGTGACAGAGTGTGGCTCTCTGCCAAATACATCCGGTTTCAGGTCCCTAGCTACAAGCTGGGTCCGCGTTACCTTAGGCCTTTTAGAATCAAAAGCCAAATTAACGCTGTCTCTTACAAACTTCATCTTCCTCCCTCTCTCCGTATTCCTAACTCCTTTCATGTATCCCTTCTCAAACCCCTCATTCTTAACCGATTTTCCCCCAAGGTCACCGTTCCTGCTCCTGTCTCTGGGTCCTCTGACGTCTTCTCGGTAAAAGAGATCCTCGCCTCCAAGGTCGTCAGAGGTAAAAAAAAAAATTCTTGTTGACTGGGAGAATTGTGGTCCCGAAGAGAGGTCATGGGAGCCCGAGTCCAATATCCTCGACAAGGAGCTCATCCACAGGTTTCTGGGTACCAAAAAGAGGGGGAGACCAAAGGAGGGGTACTGTAACACTGAGCGCTCCGGTCCCTGCTTCTGGACCGGAGCACTCGCGGCGTTCGTTCCAGATCCACTCACCTGTGCCCGCTCCGGCTCCCTCCTCCGCTCCCCACTCACGTGGTTCCCGGCGCATGCACCCATGCACCATAGGGTGCGCGCGCGCCGGTTGTTTGAAATTTAAGGGGCCTGTGCACCAGTAATTGGTGCCTGGTCCAAACCTCCCTTCCTGTTTCCTGTGTCCTGTTTCCTGTGACCTGTTTCCTGTGACCTGTTTCCTGTGACCTGTTTCCTGTTTCTTATATAAACCAACTTCCCCTTCCTGTCCTTGCCGGATCTTGTTGCCTTAGTGCCCTGAGAAAGCGTTTGGTGTATTGCCCTGCCTGTGTATCTGACCTTCTGCCGTTGCCCCTGACTACGAACCATTGCCGCCTACCCTGACCTTCTGCTACGTCTGACCTTGCCTTTGCCTACTGTACCACGCCTGTCTCAGCTGTCAGTGAGGTTGAGCCGCTACCGGAGGACACGACCTGGTTGCTACCGCTGCAGCGAGACCATCCCGCTTTGCGGCGGGCTCTGGTGAAAACCAGTAGCAACTTAGAACCGGTCCTCTGGTACGGTCCACGCCATTCCCTCACTGACACAGAGGATCCACCCCTTGTGTCCTCACCTGCCGCCAGTCCGGATCCTGACAGATAGGTAGTAAAGCAAAATAAGCAATTTCGCCCTTAGAAAACCTGAAGGTGGTGATTGGTTTTCAGGGTCCCGTACACAGCTAGGCTCCCTAAAAGACTCACACATGGGGTATTCCTGTACTCAGGAGAAGCAGCAGAATGTATTTTGGGGTTTAATTTCACATATACCCATGGCATGTGTGAGCAATTTATCATTTAGTGACAACTTTGTGTAAAAAAAACAAAAACAAATGGTCATTTTTCAGAAACTTGTGGAAAAAGATACAGTAAAATATTCCATGGACTCAACATGCCTTCAGCAAATAGCTTTGGGTGTCTACTTTGCAAAAAGGGGTCATTTGGGGGGTGTTTGAACTGTCCTGGCATTTTATGTTCAATCTTAGCCACACATCACCCACTCTTCTAACCACTTAAAAACCAAGCCTTTTCTGTGACTTTATGTTTACATAAAACATTTATAAAGCCCTATAGAACAAAATGGTGGATTTTGCAATATTTTTTTGTCACACGGTATTTGCGCATATATTTTCCTAATGCAATTTTTGTAAAAAAAAAAAAAACACTTTTTTGAAATTTAATGCACAAATACACTATATGTTTCCTAATTGGTTGGTAAAATTTAAAGATGATCTTATGTCAAGTACATAGATACCAAGCATGACATGCTTTAAAATTGCGCACGCCAATGCAGTGGCAACAAACTATGCACATTTTTAAAAGCCTTTACAGGTTACCACTTTGAACTTATAGAGGAGGTCTACTGCAAGAATTACTGCCCTTGACCGGACGTTTGCGGCGATACCTCATATGCATGCTGCAATAGCTGTTTACATATTACACTAGACCAACGCTTGCGTGCGCCTTTGCGTGCAAACATAGGGGGGGCAGGGGTGCTTAAATTTTTTTTTATTATTTATTTATTTAGCTTTTTTATGCTATTTTGACACCTTCCCTTTAATTTTTTTTTCTATTTTTATTATCACAGGGAATTTAAATATCTCCTATGATAGCAATCTGTAGTGACAGGTACTCTTTTTTTTTAAAAAAATTGGGGTCTATATGACTCTAGATCTCTTCTCTGCCCTTAAAGCATCTGACCACGCCAGGATTGGTGTGATAAAATGCTTTCCCAATTTCCCAATGGCGCTGTTTATTTCTAGCGAAACAGAAGTCATGAAATGCTCGTAGCTTTCTGGTATCTTAGGCCATAGAAATGATTAGAGCCATTCTCGTCTCCAGTCAGCTCTATGGTTAGATGATGGATCCACCGGCTGCACTCTCGGGTTACCCGGTGGGACAGGAGAGCCAGAAAAAACCGTGGGGGGGGGGGGGGAAGTCCCCTCCCACTGCTTGTAAAAGCAGTCTAGCCGCAAATTATCCGCTAGGATCCCTTTTACATGTAAGCTGACCGCTGGCTGTAAAAACTATACCAAGATGATGCCTAAATCTGCAGGCATCATCCTGGTATAACCACTCAAATTCCAGCGACGTACCAGTACATTGCTAGTCATTGTTGGGCATATATTGTAGGGTTCTTTTTTTTCATGCAGCCTGTGGGCTGAACGAAAAAAAGAGAACCTAACAGATTCCTCCATTCACATCGATCGATGTGGATGAAAAAATCTCTGCCAGAAAATGTTTGGTATGCCCACCATTAGACCTCCCAACATCCACCCACTTCTAATGATGGGCATACATGATGAAAGCCATCACCTCCTACAGCGCTGCGATTGTAGATTTCCATATATGCTGAGAGAAAACGCTATTGCTGTCAGAATATATAAATCAGTGCAGCAGCTGATGGGCGTACCTGCAAGGCAAACAATGGTTTACAATAAAACAGTAAAATAAAACATTACATTATAATAGCATAGAATGTTGGTATCTGAAAAGTAAAAAATGGTTAACAATGAAACACAGTAACAATAAAACATTACATTACTTTTACTGTACTTTATAATATAGTGTTATACCTTTATTATAAAGTACAGTAAAAGTAGAAAGAGTAGAATAGAGTAAGAACAGACAATTAACACAATAAAATGACACTATTTTTGGCTTTTCTATTTTATTTTTTACACTTTTTTTTTTTTTTTTACACTTTTTTTTTGTAACTTTTTTAAAAAAAAATCTTTTTATTGGTATAAAACAACAAAAAACCAACAACATAATACAACAACAAAATTGGTGCATAAGATACAATGACTAGGCACTGAAAGGATGAGCAGAGCGCCGTCTCCCACCAGACTGACGCGGAGGTTCACAATGTTCACAACAGGCATACACAGAAGAGGCACATCTGGCATAAAATAATCAATACAACCCGGGAAGGCAGGGCGACAGGCCTAATGTCCGCCTCTCACTCTAAGCACGCAAGCAGTGCAGCCGAGGAGCCCTCCAGCCATCGTAGCCATACAAGGTCATATTTTTTCGGGCAGCCTCTGTGGGCGTATGTGTCCCGGTACAGGGGAATGACCCCGTCCACCAGGTTCCTCCACTGCTGAAGCGTGGGGGGAGCCTGTTGGCGCCAGTGTAGAGCTATATTTTTCAGGGCATAAAAGAGCAAAAGACGCGGTCCGCCACCCTGGGCACCAGGTCATCCAACAGCCCCAAGAGGCCAAGGCGGGGGGAGGGGTCCCGGTTTATATGCAAAACAGCAGAGGACACTGAAAAAATCTGGGACCAGTAGACAGTAAGCTTCGGGCACATCCAAAAAACATGGAAAAAATCTCCCGGAACATCCCCGCAGCGCCAGCACTCCCGGGACTGTGCAGGATAGATTCGGTGCAGACGGTGCGGAGTAAGATAAGCCCTGTGCACAATTTTAAATTGGATCAGGCGGTCACGCATGGAGACCAGAATCTTGAAGGGGGATTCCCAGATATGCAACCAGTCCACAGAGTCCAAGTCCGGGACATCCCGGGCCCAGCGAGAGTGGAGGCCCAGGAGCTCCGGAGAGGAGACCCGGAGAAGATGCCGGTGCAGCACCGAGACCGCCCGGGTAGAGCAGTCATACCTCAGGACCCGCTCCAGATCCGGCTGCACCAGCTGGAAACCCTCGGGGGGAAACTGGGCTTTGAAGGCGTGGGACAACTGTAGGTAGTGGAAGAAGTGCAAGGGTGGGACATTGCGGTAAGCGACCAGGTGTGTGAAGGACGGAAGGGTCAGGTCCGACGTAAGGTCCGAGACCTTTTTAACATTATATTTGGTCCACAGTACTGGATCGGGGAGACTATACAGGTGGGGCAGGGAGGGATTCTTCCACAGAGGGGCATTCGGGGAGGACGCGAAGCCCCTGGCGCCACACCCGGAGCGTCGTTCGCATGGAGGCAGTCAAGTCGTAAGGAGATCGTGGCGCCCGGAACAGGAGGAGGGACAGGGCCTCCATCGACCCCAACACCACAGCCTCCACCACCACTGCAGAGTTAGAGGCCTCCGGAGCCAACCACCAGACAGCCGTGACCAACTGAGAGGCCAAGAAATATTTGTGGCAATCGGGGAAAGCCAATCCCACCTGAGAGAGGGGGCGCATGAGGGTGGCGAGTTTGTATCTAGGAGGGTGGGGACCCCAGAGGAAACTGGAGAACAACCTATTAAGTGCAGTGAAAAAGGACTTCGGAATCCATTGAGGAGAGTGACGAAACAAGTAGGTCAACTTAGGAAGGAGTTCCATCTTGATTAAATTGACTTTGCCTAGCAGAGAAAGAGGGAGGTTCTCCCACGCCTTCAGCCTGACCTTAAGCGCAGCGACAGCCAGATCCAGATTCAGGGCAAGAAAATCGTCAGGGTCTCGCGATACTCGGACCCCAAGGTAAGTGAAACTATCCACCCACTGAAGAGAAACATCAGGCAAACACCCGCTCCTAGCCCCAAGGTCAATCGCCAGCAACAGGGATTTGGACCAATTAACCTTGAGCCCCGTCACCTCAGAAAAGGCATTCAGGATCCTGAGGGCACCCTCGAGGGATGGTCCAGCATCATTGAGAAACAGTAGGAGGTCATCCGTGTACAGGGCCACCCTCTCCTCCAGCCAAGCCACCCATAAGCCCCTGATATGTGGAGAGACCCGAAGGGCCTCCGCCATGGGTTCCATGGCTATGGTGAAGAGGGCCAAGGAGAGAGGACAGCCCTGCCACGTACCCAGAGATAGCGTAAACATAGAAGACAACCTACCACAAAGGCGAATGGCAGCCCTGGGGGAGGCGTATATAGTCTGCAACCAGCGAATGAACAGTAGCGGAAAGCCCATCCTCCTGAGTATCTCCCAGAGGAAAAGCCACTCCACCGAGTCGAACGCCTTCTCGATGTCGAGAGAGGCGACAACTCGGGAGCCAGCATTAGTGTGATTGGCCTGCAAATTAGTAAACAACCTGCGGAGGTTGATGTCCGTGGATCTATGGGCCATGGAACCGGTCTGGTCCTGGTCGACGACAGAGGGGAGCAGGGGTTGAAGTCTAGTCGCCAGCAACTTAGTGAGGATTTTTAGATCATTGTTTAGTAAAGCAATCGGCCGATAGGAGGCACACAATTTTGGGTCTTTAGGAGACTTGTGTATCAGGATTATGTGAGCCTGCACCATGGAAGGGGGTAGGGTCCCCTCCGCCAGACAATCATTAAACAGAGCGGCCAACAAGGGGGCCAACAGATCCAGATGGGCCCGATAAAATTCGATTGGAAGCCCATCCGGGCCGGGAGCCTTCCCCTTAGGGATAGAGCGGATCACCGCCTTCACCTCCTCCTCGGTGATCGGCTGGACCAGACCGGATCTTTCGTGATCAGACAACCATCCCAGAGCTATCGGATCCAGAAGAGGGTACAAATCCTCCGGAAGAAGGCTCGATGGGAGGGTTGTGGCATAGAGACGGGAATAGAAGGCCCTAAATTTGGACAAAATTTCATCAGAAGAGGTGATGGCCTCCCCCGCTGAAGAGGTAAGCTCGGGCACCAGGGTCAAAGGAGAGTCCTGTTGGGAAAGCTGAGCCAGCAGACGACCATTACGATCACCCTGTTCAAAACAGTGTTGTCGCGAATGATATAGGGACAGCCTGGTGAGCTGAGAGAGGTGAAGCTGGAGGTCCCGCCGGGACGTCTGGAGCCCCTCAAAGTTCAGGGCCGAGGGGTCCTGACCATATCGGACAGAAGCCGCCTCAGCTGCCGCTTCCAACACCACTGTGTCAGCGGCCAGCTGTGTGCGCACCGCTTTGATGGAAGAAATATAGTGGCCCCTGGTGAATGCCTTAAATGCATCCCACACCATGGCAGGGGAGGACGTGCCAGCATTAATGTCCCAATACTCCCGCAGGACCGGAGGGGCCTGTCGCGAGACATCCGGCTGGTCAATCCAGTGTGCGCCCAGGCGCCACATGGAACCGTCGCGAGCCAAACCAGATCGCAACGTGACCAGTAAGGGGCTGTGATCGGACAGACCACTGGGGAGATATGCCACCCCCTCCACCTCCGACAAGACAGACGGGCTAGCAAAGCCGAAGTCAATCCTGGAGGAGGTCTTGTGCGTGGCAGAGAAGCAGGAGTGCTCAGGGTGATTCCAACGCTAGGCCTCCCGGACCCCAACTGCCTCCGCCCAGTCGAGTAAATCACGAGAGAACACCTTGGGCGGCACTGGTCTGTCCAGGTCAGGGGAGAGGATGGCATTGAAATCCCCGACAATCAACAATTTAGCAGGGGCATAGAGGGAAATCTTTTCTAAGATAGTATAAAGAACTTCGGGCTTAAAAGACGGGGGCACATAGGGAACCCTTTGCGCCCGCTCGACCACGAACGTGGGTGGCATGGCAGGAAGGCCCAGCAGTGAAGGCAGGAATGTATCAGCGAACTCCGCCGGTCTAGAGCCCTCCGCTCGCTCTGGCAGGCCCAAGATGCGGATGTTATTGTGGCGGAGTCTGTTCTCCGTATCCATGGCTTTGTCCTGCAGAGCCTTAACTTGGATCTGAAGGGCATGAAGTTCCGTGGAGTCAGTAGAATCCTCCAGCTGAGAGATCTTCTCCTCAGCCTCCGTCACTCTGGAGCGGAATTTATCCAGGTCATGCCGTATCAAGCTGATGTCGGTGGCGAGATAATCCATTTTTGTGGTGAGTGTATCCTTGCATGCCTTTATGGCCTCCAGGATGTCTGTCGGGGAAGGATCCGAGGGGCCTCCAGAGCCCTGAGCGGTCTGAGTACCAGCAGACATCTTCGCCGGAGAAGACCTCGTGTCCAAGATGGCCGCCGCGGGACCCGAAGGCCTAGAGGAACTCCGGGATGATTTAGCAGGCCGCAGCTTCCCCGGTGAGAGCGGAGGAACCCGCGACGTGCCGCCAGTCTTCCTGGACCCCAGGGTGAGTGTTGAAGGGATGGAAGCGTAAAGGATGGATGCCGATGGAGAAGACAGGATGAGGACAGGAGCGGAGCTAGAGCCCGTGTGCGTCCGTGCAGCTTCACATCCCGGCCACGCCCCTTTTTTTGTAACTTTAAAATGTTCCAGGTTGGGGTCTCTCAAAATGCAATCGCCATCTAACATCTTTTGAGACCCTGTGTGTAAGTGTACCTTAGACTGTGCCATGCTGTACCCTATACTAAAAATCCACTAGTGTGTGGTAGCGAGGGAAACAGTCCCCGGTGCAGAGACCAGGTTGGCTAGGACAGGAGGGACAACAATAAGGGGTGTCACACCTATATCCGCTTTTTCGACAGACCCGACGATATCTTCTTTGGGGATGTCTTTGGGTAGTGGTACTCGGGAGGACATCCGAAAAATACCTCTCATGCAGCCGGCCACTGCATATGGGTTGTGAATTTGGGCCACAGCACCTTCTAGATACAGATTCTCTTCCTGGAATTTTAGGAAGGATCCACTTCTTCCTGACGCTTTGTATAGCAACTAAGCATTCAGCAGAGCCAATTGGAATAAGTATACAGACACTTTTTTGTACCAGCATCTGGCCTTGCGGACAATTAAGTATGGCGTCATCATCTGGTCATTGAAGTCCACCCCTCCCATGTTAAGGTTGTATTCGTGTACACAGAGGGGCTTCTCAACAACACCAGTCACCGTTGGAATTTGTACTGTCGTACCTGCATGAATGGAGGACAGAACGAAAATATTCAGTGTGTCCCTTCACTTCACTGCAAGCAACCTGTCAGACCTCAAGTAGGCTCTGTCCCCCCTCTAAGTCGGGTATCTACAAGCCTTTTGGGGAAGCCCTGGCGATTAGATCGCATGGTGCCACGTGCACCAATTGCAAATTCAGAAAGGGGACTTAAAAGTGGCACGCTTGTGTAGAAGTTGTCCACATATAAATGGTACCCCTTTCCAAATCAGGGTGACACCAAGTCCCAAACAATATTGCCGCTGCTCCCTATGTAAAAAGTGGTCACCTCCCCCACCTATAACTGGTCTTGACAGTAAGGAGCACTGGAAGGGCAAACGCAGATCAAAAAAGCAAGGGGGATTTCCAGTCACTACTTAACAACCAGCCAGCGACCAACCAAATTAACCTCTATAAAGTAGTGTTGCGCAGAATAAAAATCTATATGATAAATACTCTTAATAAATTATTGCATAAGCTGGTACAACCAATGCTATCCTTCCTCAATAAAAGTCTGGTGTGCAAATAGTAATCAATGTCAAATATAAAAAATATTGGTGAATAAAATTAATGTTATAAGTAATATAATAAATGGGATGCTCTCAATAAATCCTCTAAAAGCTTTCATATAAGTGAAAAGTGCATATGCTGTGCAATTTCCCTCAATACATAAAACCACAGTGATAAACCAATACTAATAAAAGCCTTTACAAATTATTCCTAAAATGACGTGCAAATATCCATAAATACAACCAATCTTACATATAGTGTCCAATGAAAAATAATTAAATATGGTAATATAGTGTCCAAAAGATAGATATAAAAAATCAAGTCCAAAGTGAATCTGTGCAAATAACAAAAACTTTTGCTGTGCTCAAAACCACCAGTAGGTGGCAGGTGCTCCCCAGACTTGTGAGTGACTGGGATGTCACAGATCCTACAAACGCTGTGCACCCCCCTTGTGAGTGGGCGCTCACCTCAGGAAAGATTAGACCAGGCACATCAATTGGGGCTCCTAAACAGGGATAGCCCTTCCCAGTGATATAATGGTCCGTGGCTCAGAGGTCCGCCCTTCTACTGAAGATCAGGTAAACTACTCCATCCACATCCTCTTACTCCAGCAAAGAGTGTCACCACAAGATATGCAAGAAATAAAATCTCCAAAAATCTCCGATATTTATAAAACTTATTGTACATATAATAACTTAGTCATCAAGTCCCCTTGTCACTCTGCTGCATGCGAAAATCCTGCGATTGTTGCATCTCAGCAACTCTAGAATGGGGTCGGGTACGCCTGACCTTAGCAGGGACCACTCTGTCATCATAGCTATCTGTCAGGGAGCCGCTGCTGTCTACAGGTTCGTATACTGACCCTGATTCTGCCAGTGAGGCTTCCCCATCGCTCTCATCTGACATGGTCAGTATCCTGTAGTCCTCTTCACTAGTGTACTGCCGTTAGGACATTTTGGCCACTAAACTTACAGGTACCCAGTGTGACTCACAGGTAAAAAAGCACCTGGTTGTCGAGGACTATTTGAATGGCTACAAAAAAAAAAACTGCTAGTGCTAGCAGAGATCAGGCCTGACTGCTAATGCTGCGGTTTTGTTTGTTGTGTTTTTGGAAGTGACAGTAAACTATTGATTGGGGGGCAGAGGGGCTAAACGCAGGTGTCGTGGCCAATCCTGCTAATGCTGCATTTTGGGAACACTAAACTATTGGGGACGCTAGTATAGTTCTGATCAGATCAAAGATATTGATCCGTTCAGACACTATACTAGTAATGTAGGTGTGTAGTGTGTGTATGTGTGTGTCACTGGCAATCAAAGGGTTAAATTATATTACTAAATATGCATTGGGGATCTGACGCTTTCCTAGATTGATGCTAACTAGCATTAATGCTAACTGATGTCACCTGTGACACCAATATAGTGATCGGAAAAAAGATCTGTACACTATAAAAGTGACACTGTGACAGGGCAATGAAGGGGTTAACTGGGGGTGATCAGGGGGTTAAATCTTTATTGGGGGGATGGCGGGTACCCTAAACCTATTTGGGACATAAACTAACGGTCGTGAATGCTAAATGAAGTCACAAGGCACACTATTACAGTAATCAGTAAAAAAGCTATATACTGTATATAGTATGCACTGTGACAGGGAGTGAAAAGGTTAACTGGGTGGTGATCAGGGAGTTAAATGTGCCTATGTCTAGTGGTGTGAGTGTAGAGATTGGTGTACTCCCAGTTAGCTGTTCTCTCCTCACAAGCTGGAACCGAAAAGGGCTCCACAAGGGGAGAGAGCAGAATTTCCTGTGCCTGTGTTTACAAAACACAGGCAAAGGACGGTCTGCCATTGGTCAGAACCGATCACCAGGTCCAGGCCAAAAATCATTGGCCTGGACCTGTTTTTTTGGTAAAAAAAAAAAAAAAAAAAAAGTTGCAATCAGCATATTTTGATTGGTTTGCGCAAATGTTATCGCGTCTACAAACTAGGGGAAAGATTTATGTCATTTTTATTTACTTATTCTTTACTAGTACACTAGCACTGGTGGCGGCGATCTGCGATTTTTAGTAGGACTGCGACAATGCGGTGGACAAAGCGGACCCCTGACATTTTTGACACTTTGGGGGTACCAGTTACATTACTACAGTAATCAGTGCTAAAAATATGCACTGTCACTGTAATAATGACACCGGCAGGAAAGGGGTTAACCTAGGGGTGATCACAGAGTTAACCGTGAGCCTAGGGGGTGCTTTCTAACTGTGTGGGGGAGGGGCTTGTGAAACAATCATAGAGACCTGTGTTTCTATATAGAAGGATCACAGGCGCACTGTGATCATTTCAGAGAGAACAACGGTCAGCTGTGTTTACAACGGGAGCGATTGTGATAGCCGCCGGTCCCATGCATTGGCATCCCGGATCGCGCCCGGGACCGTTCCCGCGAGCCGACGTACCCTTATTTTGGTTTGCGCAGCTGAGCCACCCTGCCACAGTAAATCTGTGGTGGGTGGACGGCAAGCTGTTAATAAAACACTGAAAACCTGCAAGTATCATAAAACACTGTATAAACCATAAGTATAAGAATGTGAAGGCGCTGATAAATGAAGTGTATCAAATAATTTGTGTGTTTTCCAACAAATTATAAAAAAATATATGTGATATTCAAGGTAAATCAAAATCTCAAGTAATCATTGGATAGAACAGAAAAAACATACAAAATAATCACAATAGTTGTGTACAGTGAAATAATTCTTAGTGTACAGTGCTCATCCAGGCATAGATAAACCATGTACCAAATAAATAGCCTGGTAAGGTGAGGTAGTTGTGCTGAATAAAGTGCATACAATACAATGTGAAATTAGATGAATAATTCTAAACAGAAAAAAACGGATAATTGATGTGAAGGGCCAGGTGCAATCCCCTGGTTTCTAATTTAGGTCTCTTTCACACAGTCCGCTCCGTCGGCGAACTCCGTTTATCTCAGCGGGCAATCGATCCGCCGATCCCCCGCTGAGCAGGAGAATGACAGTGCGGAGACACAGCTGTCAGAGCCACCGTGGTCCAACTACTTTACATGTGCCCATCATGATTTGGAAATTGGTAAGCAGCCGCCGGATTGTGTAAACACAGGAGGATTGCATGCAGCACCCAAGGGGTTAATTGTGTGGATCACCTTTACCTTTGATCGCAGCCAGAATTTTAGTGAACTTGTCCTAATATTTTTATTTTTTGCACGCTTAGTGGAATTTCCTTTTGACTTTTTCACTTCACTCAGAATTTATCACTTTATGATTTTTTCTAATTGTTTTAAAGGGGCAGGAATGTGTTATTAGACATGATCCTTTATGTTGTTTTTTGTCACATTTTAATTTTTGTATGACTATCTCCATTTATTCATCACTGTTTAGGAATTTTTACCTTGATTATTTTCACAATTACATTTACATATTACTGTCATTCCCTAGGTTTAGGAATTCAGGTGCTGCTTTTTTATCCCAGGTTTAGCGCATCAATACATTTACCAATTAAACATAGCACACTTATCTTCAAAAATCTTAATTACCAGCATACAGGAGCCAAGGCAAGAATGGCGACATCAGATGGATAACAAAATGGAAAATTGTATAAAATACTTACCGTAATTTTGCTTTCCTAACGCCAATACATGACAGCATACACACGAGATAGCTCCGCCCCTATATCCACCCATAGGACCTGTTTAAATCTATAAAAGCATGACTGAGAACAATCTCCCCATTCGAATAAAGCTTAATGATCAGAGGGAGGGATCATATGCTGCCATGTATTGGCGTCAGGAAAGGAAAATTACGCTAAGTATTTTATACAATTTTCCATTTTTCCTGATGCCAACATGGCAGCATACACATGATAAATAATGAGCTTTGAGAGGGAGGGTTTAATGCTATAAACTCAGTCTTTATTTAACAGTTAGACATAAATGCCTGAATAGTTTTTCTCCCAAACTCTACTGTAGTGAGAGCTGCCGGATCCACCCTGTAGTGCTTTAGGAATGTGTGGTGGGAAGACCAGCTTGCTGCTCTGTATACCGTCTCCACAGACACCCCTGTACATGCTGCCCAGGAAGAATATACTGCTCTAGTCAAATGAGCTCTTACCACCTCCGGAGGTGCCTTTCCAGCAGCTCTATATGTGTTATGAATAGTTTTGACTATCCATGATGATATTGTTCTGGCTGAGGCTTCCTTCCCCTTTAGTTTTCCTGAAGGTATGACAAAAAGCCTTTCAGATCGTCTGAAAGAGGCAGTTGCTTGTAGATAGGACTTTAGGACTTTGGGAATGTCCAGTTCTTGTAAGTTGGCCTCTGATTCCTCTGGGAATGCTGGAAGTACCCATTCATTAGTGAGGTGAAACATCGAGGCTACCTTAGGCACGAAGTGATCAAGTGGTCACAACACCACTCTATCTGGGAAGAAGGTCGTATATGGTTTCGCAGCTCCTAAGGCTTGGAACTCTGACACCCTCCCACCTGAGGTTATGGTGATAAAGAAAGCAGTCTTCAAGGTCATATTCCACAGTGAACAATCCTTTGTAGGGGCCCAAGGAGGGTTTGCCAAAAAATTGTGTATTATCGTCAAGTCCCATTGGGAAAACCTATTTCTTCTTGGAATGTGTAATTTGAGCACTGCTCTCATGAAGCGTTCCACCAGCAGATATGCCATCCATTTTTTCTGCTTAAAGGCAGAGATGGCCGAGATTTGGACTTTCAAGGAACTTAGGCTGAGACCCAGATCTAGTCCCATTTGTAGAAATGACAAAATTTGTGAGATGTTAGGGTTACTAGGTTCGAATTGACGACTGGTCACAAAGTTTGTGAACTTATCCCATATTCTGGTGTATATGGCATTTGTAGAGCCCTTTCTGGAGTTTTGCTATGTTCTTCTGACCTCTGGAGAACATCCTAAGTCCTGTAACCCTTGCCTTTCAACCTCCAAGCCGCTAGAGCCAGCCTGGATGGATTTGGATGTAGGATGTCTCCTTGAACCAGGAGAAGAGGAGTCACCGACAGCCTGATCAGAGGACATATGCTCAGGTCCATTGCCAGAGAGAACCACGAAACTTCAATATTAATGAAATTGGAGGGAAGGCATAAGCCAGCTGTGCCGTCCAAATATGAGTCAGGGCGTCCGTCCCTAGGGTGAGGATAATGAGAGAGGAAGTGGGCTACCTTGCAGTTGGTCGAGGAGGCAAATAGATCCAGCTGCAGGAGCTCCCACCAGAGGACAATCTGTTTGAATACCTCTGGGTGAAGAGCCCACTTGTTGGGATCCTTGAACTGTCTGGTGAGATCTGCTTCCGTGTTCTGACTGCCTGGTAGATATATTGCTCTCAGATCTGACAGGTGTTGTTGCGCCAATGTCATTATTGGATCTACCTCTGCTAGGAGGGATTGACTGTGTTCCTCCTCGTCTTTGGACGTACTGTATGATACTGCCGCCGCATTGTCCATACGTAACAGGACTGGATGTCCTCGTATGTAGGGTAGCAGGGCGGCTAAAGCCATAAAGGCTGCCCGAAGCTCCAGGATGCTGGAGACTAGACCCTGTGTTGGGAATTCCCATCTGCCTTGGATTTTGTGTAGTTCGCAGGTGGCTCCCCACCCTGCTGCGCTGGTGTCTGTAGTAACAGTGATCCAGTTTTGTGGACCTAATGGTCAGTGCCTTAATAGTGTCTCTGCATGCGTCCACCACAAGAGACTTTGGCTCATCTGGACACTGACTAATGGGTTGAGCTAGCCACAGTTTTCTCCACTGCGCTAGAAAACCCAACTGGAAGATTCTGAGTCTCCAGTGAGCCCATGGGAGCATCGAAATACATGATGACATGGTCCCCAACAGGCTCATGCATTGGGCTGCTGACATCACCGATGCTGCTAGTGCCTGCTGTACCTTTTCCCTTATTTTGGGGATTTTCTGTAAAAGGTAAGAAAACTGGCTTC
Source organism: Pelophylax lessonae (assembly GCF_965119305.1). NCBI lineage: Eukaryota > Metazoa > Chordata > Amphibia > Anura > Ranidae > Pelophylax > Pelophylax lessonae. The sequence continues at coordinate 9,053,209 of NC_138776.1, read as the reverse complement.
CTGAGTGTTGAATTGGGCCCCCAGGTAGACCATGTTCCATGTAGGTTCCAGGTGTTTTTTTTGTAAGTTTATTATCCAGCTGAATGCCCTTAAGGTGGTCAGAAGTAGATCTCTTTGTTGTTGCAAGAGATCTAGATTTTGGGCTACAAGAATGATATCATCCAGAAAATTATGGACTCTGAGCCCCTTCTCTCTGAGGGGTGCCAGAACTGCAATTAGCACCTTGGAAAAGGTCTACGGGCATGTTGATAGACCGAAGGGAAGGCATAAAAATTGGAAATGTCTCTCTCCTACCGCGAACCTGAGGAATTTAGGATATTCCTGGTGAATCGGGACGTGCAGGTAGGCATCGTTTAAATCCACTGAAATCATCCAGTCTCCTGGCTGAATAATCTAGATTATGGTATTGAGAGATTACATTTTGAATCTCTCTATTCTGATGAAATGGTTCAGCCTCTTGAGGTCTATCACTGGTCTGAAGCCTCCTGTCTTTCTCTGGACCAGAAACAGCGGAGAGAAGAATCCCATAAACCTTTGACAGGCAGGAACTGCTATAATTGCTTTCTGTTTTAGCAGGATATTGACATATTGACATATTCCTGAAGAGCCGCCAGTTTCGAGGGGGACTGGGATGTTTTGGTGGGAACAAATGAGTACTCAGGGGCTTGCCCTTTGAATGACCAATAGCCGTACCATGGACTGAACCCACTGGCCTTTGGAAATGGTCCTGCCAGATCTTGGCAAATCTGAGCAGTCTTGCCCCAACTGTTTCCTCTTGGACTGGCTTGGCATCAAAATGGCTTCTGGGTGCCAGGGGGAACCGTAGGGGCCTTATTCCTTTGTGTTCTCAAGAAGGTAGATTGAGTACCTCTCCAATTCCTCCTGGGGTTCCTATTATAACGATAGTTTCTGAAATACCGAAACCTATTCGAAATGGCCCTAGAGGGTAGTCCCCTTTGTCTTCTGGCCTTTCTGTCTTGGGAAAGAAGGCCGGATCTTCCGCTCGTAACCCTGGAGATGGCGGTCTCCAATTTCTTGCCAAATAAGGCTTTCCCGTCAAAGGGAAGTCTGCAGCAGTTCTGTTTAGATGACAGATCTGCTGCCCAAGGCTTCAGCCACAATGCCCTTTTTAGCTGTTACTGAGTTCAGCATCGCTCTGGAGGACCACCTGATGATATCTATGGCCGCCTCTCCGACAAAATCTGCAGAGAGTTTTATTTCGTCCAGAGCTTTGATAATTTGTTCCTTTGGTAGCTGGTGCTTGATGGTGCATTTTAAGTTCTGCGTCCATATCCATAGGGTGCTTGCCACTGACGTTAGTGCCACTGCCGGTTTGCAGGCACTACCTACTGCGAGGTAGGCTCTTTTCAAGTCTGTGTCTATTTGTCTGTCCAGGATATCCCAGAAGGAGGAGGAATCCTCTATTGGGAGAGTCACATTTTTAGCCAACCTAGTCACTGCTGCGTCCACAACTGGTGGGTTGGACAATGATGCCCCATCCTCTTCTGCGAGGGGGTATAATTTTTGAAGTCTGTTGGAAGAAGAGGGGATTTCCTTTCTCCCTTGTACCATTTTTTTTGGGGGGGGGGTTCTGGATCCTCCCATTCCAGTGCCACTTTAATGGCTTTAATAAATGGAGGCACTATAGAGAATTCAAATCCTGAGTCCTCTGGATCCTCCGCTGAAGAGGAGGTTGTTTCTTCTCCTTCTTCACGAGTGGACAGCTGTGTCGCTGAGCCTGGGGACTCCGCTTGCGAAGTCCGCTGAGCTGGTGATGTCCCTGAAGTGCCTGGCGCTTGATGCCTGAGTGACAGGGTCATGAGACGGTACGGGAACTACGTATTGTCTGCTCATCTCTGGTTGTCCCAGACAACTAGAAAATTCTGTCAGAGTCATGGATTACCCTCTTAAGTAGGGTTGAAACCTGCTGACTTTCAAATTTTGGGCCCTGGCCAGCTGCCTGAAGCAGTGACTGCAAATTTGTTTTCTCGACATTGGGTTGTCTCCGCATGACCAGCACTTGCCTTTTGGGTGTTGCGCCCTTTGCGGCAATGCTGTAGGTTTTCTCTTTTGAGAACAATTTTGTCCTCTAAATTGAGATCTGCCAGGACTTGAGGAATCGCTCTCTGTCCTGGAGAAGTCTTGATGATCCAGAGAGGTTTGGACCTCCAAAGCGGGATAGCGAGCGGCTGGGGCAGACAGATAAAAAGGCACGCTCATCAGGGCATAGGGCACTCTTTTTTCCCTCATCTTCTTACTTACCCGATGGTGGCTCTTACCTGATATGGTGGTGGTCCTGTGTGTGTGTGTGGCAGTAAGCTCATGTTGGTTGAAATACTGAAAGGTGCAAGGGAGGCTGCATGGTCATAGAAAGAGGAAAGTAAAGAGGGGAAGGAAACTAAAACCTCTATAGACATATACTTAAAGACAATATACTTAAAGACATAACTATATATCCCCCTAGATGTGTCTCATATATATATATATATATATATATATATATATATATATATATATACACACTGTGTATATATATATATATATATATATATATATATTGTGACAGGAAGTCAGGTAAATCTGTGGGTGTTGTCACAGACGGGAGATACATTTCCACCTTGTTTAGAAAATTCACAAATTACTATAGGGTGTCGGCTGCAGAGATAGCCAGAAAGGTGTAAGGAAGTTGAAAGAGCTTCAGCTATTCAGGATGAGGCAATTAAGGCCTCTATAAGTTATCCAGAGGATGACTACTGATTGCTGCCTCCTGAAGCTGTGTTCGTTGAGGAGAGCAGTCAGCTGAAAGACTTCTGAAGGTGAGGTGATGGACTTTTTCTGTGTGAAAAGAAAACAAATGGACTATTGGTTGTCTGCTGTATGACCAGCAGTGTCTGCCCAGCAGTAGGTTGGGACAGACTTCATAGGTAGGTTCCTGTGTGTGATGGTAGACGCCCACAGTGGCCAGGGTTTATTTTATGTTTGTTTTGATTTATGCTGTTTTGATGCTTGCACTTGTTTGAAGAAAATTGCAAGAATAAACCATAGACTGTTGTTTTCAACCGCTCCTCGGCTATCTCTCTGTGTAATGAACCCCCCCAAGGGGTCACTCTCACCCGCTACCGAGCTAACCCCTCACATATGGTGGAGGATGCGGGCATTGGGTAGAAGTGGAGATCCCTGCAAAGAAGTAAGTTCATCTGTTCTATGAACTGTGTCTGGTGCATGAGACTGCACAATCTGTGTGTGCAGGAGAGGAGATCCTCCAAGAGAGAGAAAAGCTACTTGCTTTAAAGAGACAGTGCTCTCAAATTTTTTGCTGGACTTTGAAAAAATTATTATGGAGTGACTGAAGATGGGGCGGTCAAAGCTCCTGAAAGAAGCAAAGATGGCTGAGATGAGAGACTGAATTCTATGGCTGGAGGGGATGTTACCGCCTGAACGAGCCCCATACATGCCTGAACAGAGTCTGCTGAGGAGAAAGGCTGTTGTCCCTAGCAACACTGGTGCAAATGGACCAGTTATGGAGATTCAGTGCTCTCAGATGGAAAGTAAACCCAAAATGGAAGAGATGCTGAAACAAATGGTTATAGCAAATGCAAAACAACAGCAGGCAAATGCAGATTTTCAGCGGAGCTTTGCAGCTCAAAAACAGGCTCACCTAGAGAGTATTGCAGGCCTGAAAAGGAGACAGCAGACCGAGGCTGGGAGTCAGGCCAGTAACATACCGACTTTTTGGAATGAGAAGATTTTAAGCACTGTTGGAGATTGTGTAGAGTGCAAGCATGCAAGCAAGTAGAGAGAAGCATGCACAAGCTGTTGAAGAGCTTTCAGTGGGAACAGACAAAATGGGAAAAAGGAAACTTGGAAAAGGCCAAACAAGCGCTTGAAAGTGAGCGTAATGAACTAGCCAATGAGGTGAAGGCTCTTATGCAGGGCAAAGGAGACTCTGAACACAAGAGAAAAAAAGTAGAGGCACAGCTACAGGAATTGCAAGTCAAAGTATCAGAAGGTGACCGATTTCGTGCTGAGCTGTCAGAGAAGGCAAACCGACTGCAGGTTGAGTTGGACAATGTCACAAGTCTGCTTTCTCAAGCAGACAGCAAATCTAGCAAATTTGCCAAAGATTTCTCTACCTTGGAATCACAGCTGCAAGACACTCAGGAACTCTTACAAGACGAGACACGTCAAAACCTGAGCTGTAGCACAAAACTCAAACAAATGGAAGATGAGAAAAATGGCTTCCTGGAACAATTAGAAGAGGAGGAGGAAGCAAAGAAAACCCTATCGAAGCAAGTCTCAACACTTCAAGCTCAGATAGCGGATATGAAAAAGCGAATGGAAGAAAGTGTTGGTTCATTAGAAAATGTTGAAGAGGTGAAAAAGAAACTGCAGAAAGACCTTGAAGCTGCTAATCAACGCTATGAGGAAAAGGCAGCTGCTTATGACAAGCTGGAGAAGACAAAGACAAGACTTCAGCAGGAACTGGATGAACTTAGTGTGGATCTTGATCACCAGCGTCAGATTGTGTCCAACCTGGAGAAGAAGCAAAAGAAGTTTGATCAGATGCTTGGTGAGGAGAAGACGGTGTCTGCAAAATATGCAGAAGAACGTGACCGTGCAGAAGTAGAGGCTCGTGAGAAAGAGACCAAAGCCCTGTTCTTGGCTTGCTCCTTGGAGGAAGCTCTAGAGCTTAAGGCTGAACTAGAAAGAGTTAACAAACAGCTGCGTACAGAGATGGAAGATTTGGTCAGCTCCAAGGATGATGTTGGGAAAAGCGTTCAGGAGCTAGAAAAGTCTAAGCGAGCCTTAGAACAGCAAGTAGAAGAGATGAAGACTCAGTTGGAAGAACTTTAAGAGGAATTACAGGCAACAGAGGATCTGTCCCAAAGATGGGATAGTTTGCCTGATGCAGTTTATAAAAGGATCAGTGTTTTGGGGTCTGTCCTGAGTGAGCATCAGAAATTTGAGGACATGTTTGAATCATCCCTCTGGATTAAACAGTTCCTTCAAAAACTTCAAGCACGGGAAAATGTATCATTAGAACTTCAGCCAGCAAAGGAGCTGTGTAAGAAAAGTGATGATCTCTCATTTCAGGCTGAAATTCTGGTGAAGAAGTCAAGTGATATAAAAAGCTTGGAGAAAAAAGCAAACACCACCTAATGGAGAAAACTAAGGCGGTTGATGAAAACGTGAAGCAGATTAATAAGTGCCTTTCCGAGAATATTACCAAAAGGGAACTGGTGAAAGACAGGTGGCAGAAGTTTGATCGTGATTTTGAGATGCATTCCATGTGGAGTTCAGATAAAGAAAAGGAACTAGGTGACCTTGAACGGTCAAATATTTCAGCAGATATGCAATTCAACCAAATCAAGGAAATACTAAAGGAGCTACAAGGGAAAAGTAATGCAATAACAGAAAGTACATTGAAGAAGCCTGTAGTAGACTGTGTTGGTGCAGTTCCATGCTTCTTCACTGATGCAGAGAGGAGGTCTGTAATGGATACCACACGGATCGCTGAACTCAACTGTCTATGGATAATTAATGAAACTACTGCAGTGGCACTTGCATATGGAATCTATAAACAAGAACTACCAGCACCAGAAGAAAAGCCAAGGATTGTGGTTTTTATGGACCTGGGACATGCTGCATATCAAGTCTCTGTGTGTGCATTTAACAAAGGAGAACTTAAAGTACTAGCTCCTGCCTTTGACCCATATGTTGGTGGAAGGAAATTTGATGATGTACTGGTTGGCTACTTCTGTGAAGAATTTGACAAGAAATATAAACTGGATATCAAATCAAATATTAGGCCTTTACTGCTACTCGCTCAGGAGTGCGAAAAGCTTAAGAAGTTGATGAGTGCAAATGCTTCAGATCTGTCTCTAAATATTTAATGTTTTATGAATGATATTGATGTCTCTGGAAAAATGAACAGGGCTCATTTTGAAGAAATGTGTGACAGCCTGTTGTCGCGAATTGAAGGCCCTCTGTGCAGCATCTAAGAGCAAGCCAAGCTCAAGAAAGAAGATCATTCCCTTTTACAACAAAGAGTCAATGATTGTGTACAGCTGTATGAAGAAGCAACTCAAGTCACAGAAAGACGTCAAGGATCCCTGTCCAAATTAGGAGACTTCTTAAAAATACATGCAGACTCTCTAGGAGTCCTTCAAACCTTAAAAGAAACAGTAGTGGGAGCAGTCAGCTTGAATCAAGACAAAACAGATCCACTAGAAAAATTACAGACATTACTTGGAACAAAGCTAAGTGAAGCAGAGGTTCTTGAAGCTTTGTGGAAATCATTTATTGATTGCAGAAAGAGGCGGCTTAAGACTGTTGAAGACATTAAAGTTAAGACTAGCACAATTGAGTTGCCTATTGATCACTATCCTCCATGGCGGATAGGACGGGATACGTTGAACTTGTTTTTGGGAAATGAGGGAAAGATGGTTATGCAGGACAAACTTGAGAAGGAGCGAAATGCCAAAAATGCAGTTGAAGAATGTGTATATGAGATGAGGGACAAGCTGTGTGGCATTTATGAGAAATTTGTCTGTGAAGATGACAGAAACAGTTTCATCCTGAAGCTTGAAGATACAGAGAATTGGCTATATGAAGATGGAGAGGATCAGCCAAAACAAGTGTATATAGACAAGCTTACAGACTTAAAGAAAGAGCCAACCCTACAAACATTTCAACAAAGGTTAACATTTGTTAATGAACTGGAGGAGGAAATTAACTCATATCAGCATGAAAGACAGTGGCTGATGGACGAAGCAAAGCAGATTGCTCAGAAGGATTTATCTCTGGCAGCTGAAGCAGACAAAGAATTGAATGGACTGAACATTACTTGGGAAGATACAAGGAGGCTTATCAGTGAGAGTCAAGAGCAGTGCCTGGCACATGCGTGCCTGGCAACCTGTGTCCCAACCCTAGGGTTGAAAAAGGGGGGGGGGGATATGTGACAGGAAGTCAGGTAAATCTGTGGGTGTTGTCACAGACAGGAGATACATTTCCACCTTGTTTAGAAAATTCACCAATTACTATAGGGTGTCGGCTGCAGAGGTAGCCAGAAAGGTGTAAGGACGTTGAAAGAGCTTCAGCTATTCAGGATGAGGCAATTAAGGCCTCTATACATTATCCAGAGGATGACTACTGATTGCTGCCTCCTGAAGCTGTGTGCGTTGAGGAGAGCAGTCAGCTGAAAGACTTCTGAAGGTGAGGTGATGGACTTTTTCTGTGTGAAAAGAAAACAAATGGACTATTGGTTGTCTGCTGTATGACCAGCAGTGTCTGTCCAGCAGTAGGTTGGGACAGACTCCATAGGTAGGTTCCGGTGTGTGAAGGTAGATGCCCACAGTGGCCAGGGTTTATTTTATGTTTGTTTTGATTTATGCTGTTTTGATGCTTGCACTTCTTTGAAGAAAATTGCAAGAATAAACCATAGACTGTTGCTTTCAACCACTCCTTGGCTATCTCTCTGTGTAACGAACCCCCCCAAGGGGTCACTCTCATATATATATATATATATATATATATATATATATATACACATACACACACATATACACACAAGCATACCTCTAGAAACTCCTCATATTCACACACACACACACACAGATATATACAGTCAGGTCCATAAATATAGGGACATCGACACAATTCTAATCTTTTTGGCTCTATACACCACCACAATGGATTTTAAATGAAACAAACAAGATGTGCTTTAACTGCAGACGTTAAGCTTTAATTTGAGGGTATTTACATCCCAATCAGGTGAACGGTGTAGGAATTACATCAGTTTGCATATGTGCCTCCCACTTTTTAAGGGACCAAAGGTAATGTGACAAATACACAATCAAAAATCAAACTTTCACTTTTTAATACTTGGTTGAAAATCCTTTGCAGTCAATTACAGCCTGAAGTCTGGAACGGATAGACATCACCAGATGCTGGGTTTCATCCCTGGTGATGCTCTGCCAGGCCTCCACTGCAACTGTCTTCAGTTCCTGCTTGTTTTTGGAGCATTTTCCCTTCAGTTTTGTCTTCAGCAAGTGAAATGCATGCTCAATCGGATTCAGGTCAGGTGATTGACTTGGCCATTGCATAGCATTCCACTTCTTTCCCTTAAAAAACTCTTTGGTTGCTTTCGCAGTATGCTTCGGGTCATTCTCCATCTGCACTGTGAAGCGCCATCCAATGAGTTCTGAAGCATTTGGGTGAATATGAGCACATAATACAAGAGAACCTGTTCCATTGACAGCCATACTTGCCCACGCCATGACACTACCACCATGCTTCACTGATGAGGTGGAATGCTTTGGATCATGAGCAGTTCCTTTCCTTCTCCATACTCTTCTCTTCCCATCACTCTGGTACAAGTTGATCTTGGTCTCATCTGTCCATAGGATGTTGTTCCAGAACTGTGAAGGCTTTTTTAGATGTTGTTTGGCAATCTCTAATCTGGCCTTCCTGTTTTTGAGGCTCACCAATGGTTTACATCTTGTGGTGAACCCTCTATATTCACTCTGGTGAAGTCTTCTCTTGATTGTTGGCACACATACACCTACCTCCTGGAGAGTGTTCTTGATCTGGCCAACTGTTGTGAAGGGTGTTTTCTTTACCAGGGAAAGAATTCTTCGGTCATCCACCACAGTTGTTTTCCGTGGTCTTCCGCGTCTTTTAGTGTTGCTGAGCTCACCGATGCGTTCTCTCTTTTTAAGGATGTTCCAAACAGTTGATTTGGCCACACCTAATGTTTTTGCTATCTCTCTGATGGGTTTGTTTTGTTCTTTCAGCCTAATGATGGCTTGCTTCACTGATAGTGACAGCTCTTTGGATCTCAGATTGAGAGTTGACAGCAACAGATTCCAAATGCAAATAGCACACTAGAAATTAACTCTGAACCTTTTATCTGCTGCTTGTAAATGGGATAATGAGGGAATAACACACACCTGGCCATGGAACAGCTGAGCAGCCAGTTGTCCCATTACTTTTGGTCCCCTAAAAAGTGGGAGGCACATATACAAACTGTTGTAATTCCTACACCTTTCATCTGATTTGGATGTAAATACCCTCAAATTAAAGATGAAGGTCTGCAGTTAAAGCACATCTTGTTTGTTTCATTTCAAATCCATTGTGGTGGTGTATAGAGCCAAAAAGATTAAAATTGTGTTGATGTGCCAATATTTATGGACCTGACTGTGATATATATATATATATATATATATATATATATATATATACACACACACACACACACACACACACACACACACATATACACACATACTGTATATATACATACATACCCATGTGTAAATCACATTAATACGCATACTGAACCCCCCCCTTATGCAGCCACATATATATATATATATATATATATATATATATATATATATATATATATATATAATCTAATCTAACTCTCTCTCTCTATATATATATATATATATATATATATATATATATATATATATATATATATATATATACACACACATATACACACACACACACAGCCCCACTCTATCCCAGCATTTTACATATACACCGTCCCTTTAACAATTTACAAACTATATAAACATTTCATAAAAGGAAATAGAATAGCGTATTTCATATATATATATATATATATATATATATATATATACATACATACATACATACACACACACACACACACACATATATACATATACACATACACACACTTTTTATTTTTATTTTTTGTTTTTTAACCCACATACACACACATCCACACATATTTATTCCTCTTAAATACCCCCCCCTTTTTTTTTTCCACTTACCTACAATGTAGAATTTGCCTGCGTTGCTTTGCCCCCAGCTGAAACTAATTCCTCCTTAATTTGGATGAGAGAAGTAATCTCTCAGGCTCCTGGCTCCCCACCCTTTTATTTTGTTATTTTTTTATTTTTAAACACTATGCAGTCAATATAATGAAAAAATGAGCATTTAGAACCAACTCATGACCTCATAACCTAGGAAACAAACAACAGAGAGAGCGAGAACGCAAAGAGAGAAAGAGATAAAATACATGCTGCCCCTGCTGCTGTAATCAGACTTTACCACATGGATACCACAAGAGGGAAACCAACTCTACAAAGAGAACTCCTCACCCCTGAAGACCACCAGAAGGGGTTTCCCACCTTGTCGGCGCCTTTAGCAGCCTAAGATGTGGAACTGCGACCTGGGAGAGGTTGAACCCAGATGGACTCAGACGCAGTCGGCAGGTAAGAGCATTCCTCTTGAATATAACGGTCTGTAGGTGTTGATCTTTTAAGGACAAAAAGGAGAATGGGGAGATTGTTCTCAGTCATGCTTTTATAGATTTAAACAGGTCCTGTAGGTGGATACAGGGGCGGAGCTATATCATGTGTATGCTGCCATGTTGGCGTCAGGAAATTAAAGCAGCCTAGCAGGATATACAGCAGCGTGAACTTTCATCCAGCACGGGCAGAGATTGGTGGGCAAGCCGGGGGGCATACGGCTGCAATGAAAGCGAGTGCAGCTTTAAAATCGAATCTCTGATGTCAGGGCCGATATGTAGGGTTCCGCCCCTTTGTCCTGTGCATAGAAAAAACAGCCAGTGTTTATACATTGCTGGCCAGGGAAGGTGGTGACAGGGGGCAGGATGAATTGTAACTACTGTATGGGCACCCACAGCAGTGTATAATAAACCTGTGTGGGTGCACATACAGTAGTTACAATTGGTCCTTCCCCCTGCCACCTTTTTCCCTGGCCAGCAATGAATAAACACTGGCTATTTTATGCACGGGACAAAGGGGCGGAGCCCCACATATCAGCCCCACCTATTCCTGACTTTTGAGCTTTGATTTGACAGCTGCACTCGCTCTCATTCACATTGTGGCCGTACGCCTTTGGTTTGCTCACTAATCCCTGGCTGTGCTGGATGGATGGTCACACTGCTGATATCTTGCTAGACTGTCAGCAATAGAGTAATGCGGGACAATGTCCCTGTATACCGGTCTGCAGGACAAAGATTGAAATGCAGTCCCGACCAATCCAGGACTGTTAGGAGATATGCTTATATATAAATTAGCCATAACAAGGAGCAGGCACACTTTTATCTAGTAGCAAGTAATCCCCGATTTGCATTATAATAAGATTCACCTGCCTTTTTGATATACAGGAAATAACATTTATAACTTTGTGTTGGAGCAGTTGTGTAAATGGTTTTATAGATTTATGGGATGTAATGAAGTTTTGATATGGTCACATTTATCGGGTGGAGTTATGATAGGTTCAGCTGTTTATGATCAGTATGGAGTGATATGGTGTACAATTATAAAGGACCGGGGTAATCCATGACTACAACATGTATTTAGTCTGAGTCCCCTTTACATATTTTGCTGTAGGTAATTTAGAAATATCTTTTTCTTACATCTGTTTTTAAGATATTCTGAGATTTTAGTTCTACCAAGACAGCATGAGGGTTGGTGTTCTCCAGGATGTAGGTCAGATCATCTCTGTAATACTCGTATATCCTCCTCAGTGATGGATCATCATACGCAGACAGCTGGCGGCGGAACTTATCGATCCCCTCTAGAAAAAGCACAAAGAAATACATTTTGTGTTTTATATGTAGCGCTATTTTAATCACTCTAGACAGCTACTGGGGTATGATGACGCCACCTGTGTAGTATTTAGGAGCAGAGTATATAATCTGTGTGATCAGGACAGGATTTATAGTAAGTGCCAGTGCCTCCACTCAATCAGGGCTTGTGATTAGCAAGTGAAATCCCAATTGAGAAAACATTTCCATATAGACAGTAATCCACACAGCAGAGTGTTTAAATGTCCATGTATTGAAGAAATAACATTTAGTGATCCATACAACATAAGATATTCTCCTCAGGAACATGAAATCATCAACAGTGTCTCTGTGTGTCTCAGTGAGGGGATGTTACAGCACTTACAGTCTCTGTTCTTTCAGCAGGACATTTCTGTGTCCCTCATTTCTCTCTTGTTTTCAGTCTCACCCAGCAATCCTTGCTCTGCCCTTTTTGATGACCTCATACTTCTTGCAGAGAAAGAAAGAAACACAGCAACCATATTGAAAAAGGGCAAAACAAACACTGCATAACAAGAATACACATTTGAAAGATGGGCAAAGAAATTATCACATCACTACATTCTCCTCCTGCTGAAAATCCTTCCGACCCGGCAAGGATATACACATAAAATAACAAGAAAAATTAACATCGTTGTCGCCTTCTGCAGACCACTTCTCCAGAAGCAATCTATTACAGAGCTAGCTGCAAAGAAAGTATGGCTAGTAACAAATAGGCATCATGCTAACCAGTCTAGAATGAGCTGCAATCATGTCCGTCAGAACATGAGGTTGTACATAGTTCTGTAAAGCATAGCAGGGTCTTCCCAAAGTGTCATAAGTAAACACTGGTGGAGGATGTCGAACACGATCTCCTCTCCTCAACCCCTCAGGCATAAATCCAGAGAACTCTGGGACAGCATTAGTGGGGAAACTTGGTGCTCCAACCATGCCTGGAACTGTAGGCACAAAATTTTGGACTGTTGGTTCAAAAGCAGGAGTATCTGGGTTCAAACCTCCCCTCTGAGGGAGGCCCCCATCAGTACTAGGTGAAGGAACCTGTACAGGAGACTCTGGTGGAGGTGTAAACCAGTCATTGTCATCACTCTGGTCTCCACTGTTGGCACAAGGCACATCATTAGAATCTGTAGCAATGTCAGATTGTGGCTCCTCATCAACAGTAGCAACTTGTGGTACCGGAAGCAAATGATTCCTATGCCAGGCTTTGATCCGACCCTCAAGTCCTCGAATCCTGTATACTGGAATCCTAGGCAGTTTTTCTACAACTTCAAACAACTCATTTCTCCAGAGATCAGCTAACTTATGTTTGGCTGAGGGTCCCAAATTGCGGAGAAACCCTTTATCACCAGGTTGTAAGTCTTTGTAACGAACTATGGAATCAAAACGCCTTTTATTGGCAGCATTTAATTTCGCAGCATTTTCCTCAGCCATCTGATAGGCCTCTTTCAAACTCTGTTTAAGTCGTGCCACATACTGATAGTGATTCCTCTGTTCCACTCCATCAGTAGACACGCCCAACTGAATGTCAATAGGGAGACGGGCTTCTCTCCCAAACATGAGAAAATAAGGAGAAAAGCCAGTGGATTCATGTCTGGTGCAATTGTAGGCATGTACCATAGCTCCCACATGTCGGCTCCAGGTCTGCTTAGCACCATTAGGGAGGGTACCCAACATGTTCAACAAGGTACGATTGAAACGTTTAGGGAGAGCATCACCCTCTTGATGATAAGGGGTGGTGCGGCTCTTGTTGATGTTAAGCCATGTTAACAGCTCTTTAATTAGGCGACTTTCAAAGTCCCGCCCCTGGTCAGAGTGAAGTCGATTTGGCAATCCATAGTGAACAAAAAACTTCTCCCACAGCACTTTGGCTACAGTTACTGCTTTCTGATCTTTGGTGGGATAGGCTTGAGCATAGCGAGTATAGTGATCAGTCACAATCAAAATATTTCCCACACCACTGCTGTCATTGTCAATACACAAAAAGTCCATGCACACTAAATTCATGGGACCAGAACTTTTCAAGTGTTCCATAGGAGCAGCTCGAGTAGGCAGAGTTTTCCGTTGCAGACATCTCATACAACGGCGGCAATAGTCCACAACAGCTTCCCTCATTCGTGGCCAAAAGAATCGGTCTTGGATTAATCCATAGGTTTTTTTCAACTCCTAGATGCCCATGTTGATCATGCAAACTTCTCAAAACAGAGTTTCTATAGACTTGAGGGAGCACTAGCTGTCTCCTTCCAGGATGATCATGAAACAAATGTACCCTGTATAAAAGTCCATCAATTATTTTGAGCTTCTCCCATTCCTTAAGATAGTAGGTACTCTGCTCAGGTAGGTATTTTCTCATGTAGGTAGGATCTTTCCGGAAAACAGACTCTCTGACATGTCTGATTATTGGATCTCTTTTTTGTAGAAGGATCATATCTTTCTTTTGCAGCTGGATGTTTTCTGGCACCCCTAAAGCAGTGGGGCAGCAATACATATTTGGAATACACTCTTCACCAGCTCCCAGGGAATCAATAGCTCGTAGGTCAGAGAAAACAATATTGTCTCCTTGTACAGCAGCTGTAGCACAATAGGCAGCCACAATAGGCCCAGGTACTTCCTCCCAGTCACTTTCTTCCAAGTTCATGGGTAATCCAGGGCGCCTAGAAAGAGCATCAGCCCCAATATTCTTGGGACCCGGCTTGTACTTGAGAGTGAATTGATAATTAGACAAAGCAGCAAGCCACCTATGACCAGTGGCATCTAGCTTAGCTGTAGTCAAAACATAAGTGAGGGGGTTGTTGTCAGTTCTCACCTCAAACTGAGTTCCATACAAGTAATCATGCAGCTTTGCAACAATAGCCCACTTCAGGGCAAGAAATTCCAGTTTATGAACAGGATAATTATTTTCTGCTGGGCTTAGACTGCGACTTATATAAGCAACAGGCCTTAGTCCTCCTGGGTACTCTTGATGTAAGACTCCTCCCAATCCATCATAGCTGGCATCCACATGCAGAATGTATGGCTTTTGTGGGTCTGCATAAGCCAACACTGGTGCTTCTGTAAGACTTTTCTTAAGCTGTAGAAAAGCTTCCTCACAAGCAGAAGTCCATCTCTCACTGAAAGGAGTTTTGCGGTTTGTGTCCATGCCAGGGGTTTCTTTAAGCAAGTCATTAAGAGGCCGAGCAGTCTTGGAATAGCCTCTAATGAATCGACGATAATAGCCACAAAATCCCAAGAAGGACCTCAGTTCTGTCAGATTTGTGGGACGGGGCCAGGTTACCACAGCCTCCACCTTAGCAGGATCAGTTGCTACCCCTTCTGCAGATACGATGTGACCCACAAAGTTTACTGAAGAACGAGCAAACTTACATTTGTCCAGTGAAAGTTTCAGACCTTCCTTCCTCAAACGATCTAGCACTTTAAACAGTCTCTGGTCATGCTCCTCCAGAGTGGAGCCAAAGACAATTATGTCATCAAGGTAGACGATACATTGAGTGGGACAAAGGTCTCCCAGGGTCCGATCCATTAGACGTTGAAAGGTTGCAGGTGCACCACTAATGCCCTGAGGCATGCAAACAAACTGGAAAAACCCCAGGGGGCAAATAAAAGCCGTCTTTTCTTGATCTTCCTCACTCATTGGGACCTGGTAATAACCAGATCTTAAGTCCATTACTGTGAACCATTTACTGCCTTGCAGGGCATCAAGAGCTTCCTCAATGCGAGGTAGCGTGTATTGATCTGGGACTGTTTGCCGATTTAGAGTCCTGTAGTCAACACATATTCGCACCCCACCATTTTTCTTTCTGACTACCACTATTGGGGATGCATACGGGCTTTTAGACTCAGCAATGATGTTTTCATCTTTCATTTTGTGCAAGCACTCTCGAACATCATCCAGATCTTTAAGAGGTATGCGCCTGGATCTTTCTCTAAATGGGGTGCTATCTGTTAGGCGAATACTGTGCTGAATACTTTTTGCACACCCAACATCCATGTCATCGGTAGAGAAAACATCATTGTATTCCATTAGCTGCTCTCCTAGTGCCTGTTGGTGTTCTGCAGGACTATCAGCATCATTAAAAGTGAAAGTCTAATTTGATTTCTTTCTCCTTGACTTTGGCAGTGTAGGAGCTAATGGTTTCCACTGGGTAACAATAGGCTACATAGAAACATAGAATGTGTGGGCAGATAAGAACCATTTGGCCCATCTAGTCTGCCCAATATATCTGAATCCTATGAATAGTCCCTGGCCCTATCTTATATGAAGGATAGCCTTATGCCTATCCCATGCATGCTTAAACTCCTTTCCAGGCTGGTATTATAACTGGGTGTGTGGTAATGTTTTGGACAGTAACAACATCCATTCTTGGACATTTTACACGATAGTCTTTCCTTTCTGGTACTATCTCCCAGCCATTCTTTACAGCCTCTTTTGTATCAGTCTCTAGCAAAAAGAAACTACCATTTGCACTTGGTGAAATTTCCACATAAACCCGCAACACTCTCACTCCCCCTGCTGGAAGCTTATGGGACGCCATGGATTTCCCACACACCCTCCAGGAAGATCAGGAGCAAAAGTTTGGCAGATATTTTGAAGTTCTGGAGCAACAGGCAGTGAAGGTAGGGGAGTTCCCCGTTGAGGCTGAAGAAACCGTATGAAAGCAGCCTCAACAGCTTCAACATTGGAACCCACAATCATAGGAGCATACTCATTACCCCCAGGGGGAGGGCTCACATAAGCAATAACTTTAAGTGGGGGATCCTCCTTGGCTATCACACCAGGAATGAGAAGCTCAACTTCTAGGCAACCATCCATAAAAACAGGATTTTCTCCCACACCATAAACAGGCAAAGTGTCCACAGGTTGCAAAGGGAGGTGGTTTAAGTGTGGCTGATAGAAGGGCCTGTATATGATCGTCAGCTGAGAACCAGTATCAAACAGAGCAGTAGTGGGTATATCATTAACAAATTGAAAGTACATCTGCGGCCTACCCCAGGTAGCTTGGTAAACGTTTGTTTTCTTGATCTTCCATGTTTTCTTTGGTACATATGTCCAGCTTTACTGTGAATTTCAGAACTGTCAGCAAGCAGTGGACACTGACGAACTGTGTGGTCTGCTTGTCCACAGCGGAAACATTTAATGTGGAAGAGAGGCTTATCACTGGAGGTTTTATCAGCAGATAGAGCTCTAGGCTGTGGGAGTCTACCCACTTCTTTGTTCTTAGCAACAGTCTCATTTGTGGGCTCCACCCCAGAATTCTGTTTAACTTTGCTCTTGGAAGGGGTACTATAAAGAATATCAGACTCCTGTCGCTTTACTTCAGTCATAGTTTCAGTGAAAGTAAAGTTCCTTTCTCTCAAAACAACTCTTAGAAATGGTGATATTGGGTGGTGTGGCAGTAACCCCTTTATTATTTGAGCAGTCCTTAATCTGTCAACATCTGTAGGAGAGATGACCTTGTCAGTGAGCAATCTCCCCAGTAGTACTTCTAGCCTCCTCACAAACACAGAAACATCCTCTCCCTCTTTATGCTTTGTCTGTTTAAAATCAGCAAGCATCTGATCAGGGTCACGGTGCAGTCCATAAGCATCTGTCAAAATATCAATATATTCTTGAGCACTGGTACTCACATGAGTCTCCTTGTAAGCTCTGATGATAATGGATGCTGGTGGTCTTAAACTTTCCATGATGCGCTGTTTTTTCTTTTCCTCTGAGCAGGTCCATTCCTCTATCACTTGCTGTGCAAAATCTCTCCACACCTCAAAGCTTTCTTCACCAGTGGGGACAGGTAGCACTCCTGAAAAAGCCTTTAATTTGCTATAAGAATCAGCATATAAATTCTGGGCAATGACTTCAGTGACTTTTAGCAGCAGATGCTCAATATTTGTTTCCTGCTTAACAGCCGCAGCAGTCAGCATTACAGTTTCTCCTGATGAAGCAGTTGTATTCAATGGTTCACACTTATCAGGCAGGGCTGGTAACTTCCGCCTTACTGGAGGTGAACTCACTGGAAATACTACAGCACAACCAATTTCTTCAGCCCCTTTCGGATATATACAAAAGGGCCCTTTAACTGGATTTAAATCCACCTCACTGAGACAGAGATAATGGGTATACAGTTCATAACTCTCATCTTCCTCCCTCTTATCCACAGGAGAGGCATACCGCAAGGTTTCATTTGCTTTTAGCGCCTCCTGCAGTTTGTGGACGCTCACACGGATAGGTACATATGAGATAGCAAATGTCCTTTTAGGTGACAGTCCCTCTTCCAGGACCCACCCTCACAGCTTCTGTAGATAATAATGACATGTTCGTTCCTTAATGTCCTGATCCAAGATTTTTATCTCAGCAGTGCCTCCAAATGTAGCACTATTTTAATCACTCTAGACGGCTACTGGGGTATGATGACGCCACCTGTGTAGTATTTAGGAGCAGAGTATATAATCTGTGTGATCAGGACAGGATTTATAGTAAGTGCCAGTGCCTCCACTCAATCAGGGCTTGTGATTAGCAAGTGAAATCCCAATTGAGAAAACATTTCCATATAGACAGTAATCCACACAGCAGAGTGTTTAAATGTCCATGTATTGAAGAAATAACATTTAGTGATCCATACAACATAAGATATTCTCCTCAGGAACATGAAATTATCAACAGTGTCTCTGTGTGTCTCAGTGAGGGGATGTTACAGCACTTACAGTCTCTGTTCTTTCAGCAGGAAATTTCTGTGTCCCTCATGTCTCTCTTGTTTTCAGTCTCACCCAGAAAACCTTGCTCTGCCCTTTTTGATGACCTCATACTTCTTGCAGAGAAAGAAACAGAGCAACCATATTGAAAAAGGGCAAAACAAACACTGCATAACAAGAATACACATTTGAAAGATGGGCAAAGAAATTATCACATCACTACATATAAATGATGTGAGTTAAGTTCAGCATGGACTTTTGTAAGTCTGGATAAATCCTCTGCAACTGGGCAAAGGAGTAATGGAGGTTAGAATCCCTATAAAAATCAATATAACAATAGCCCTGTGAATGGGGATTTATATTTGCGCATCCACACTAACTAGATTTAAACCCCTACTAAGAAAATTTGACTTTTAACTATTTAAAATGACTGACAATGTTTATGATGCCCTTTGTCATTCATCCAATTTTCTGTGAGCCCAGGGAGCCAAGGATCCACCCCCTGGGGAATGACATGGGACCTGTCAAGGAACAAGCCGGAGAAGACCTGCCCAAAGACCTGTCATGTTAGCCAACACCCAGTATGGCCACA
This sequence comes from Pelophylax lessonae, assembly GCF_965119305.1. Classification (NCBI taxonomy): domain Eukaryota; kingdom Metazoa; phylum Chordata; class Amphibia; order Anura; family Ranidae; genus Pelophylax; species Pelophylax lessonae. The sequence continues at coordinate 9,034,325 of NC_138776.1, read as the reverse complement.
CCCATGCACGCACACGTAATGAAAATGAATGGGCGAATGAACGTGCGCCGTGGCGCAAGCTGGTGCATCTCGGCGCACGCCACCTGCGCTAGATTCTTGCACCCTCTGGCCTTTAAAATAATTCCTGGTGCCTACCTGCTGCACCCACTTGCAAGACTCGCCTGTTGCTCCAGCTTACAGAAATTACCTGCTGTATCTGCTCTGCTGCACTTACCTTTGCAACCTGCTTCCTGTTATGTGCAGCCTGCACCACCTTCAGTTCTTCTGGGGTCCCACTGCTCACCTCATCTGGAATCCCCCTGCAGAGATATCTAAACACCAACATCTCTCATCAGTGGCAAAGCCGGAAATCCCTGCTTCTTTGGGCTTCATGTTCCCTGTTTCCACCTTCAAGGACACCTAGCACTCAGCCGCAAGGAGAGCCCTCTCTGCATTTCAGGTCCAGGGCCAGGTATATGACAGGACCCTGGTGTACTTTTGGGAGAATGCTGCAGGGAGTTCTCTGCATCATTCAGAACCTATACCACATGTAGCACCCTACAGGTAGGTGCTAGGTAAAATATATAGTGGACCTTGTCTGCCTAACAGCAGGGCTGTGATATGTTAGGTAGGGTGTCAGAGCTTCCAGATGTGCATCCTGAGGGGAGAAGTATCCCCACTGGCTCCTGTGAGAGGCTTCTCATAGGGCAGTGTGGGAAGCCCAATCAGGGGACACATCCCAGCTTGTAACTACCCCAGAAGGCAGATTAGGCTGCAAGGGATTCTGGGAGTGGGTATAAGTTTGGGGGGAAGTGCGTGGCACAGTGTCTTTGCAGGAGCAGAGTCCCAGGAAGGAGAGTGCAGCTGTCTCTCCTCCTGTCTGAGGAAGGTGGATCTTTTGGGGTGTTGCCTGAGAATCCAGAGAGTGCTGAGTTGAGCTGAGGGTATCCGGTGTGCCGAGAGCCTGCGGAGAGAGAGAGAGGGGTCCAGTCCCAGGAAAGCCTACACAGGTTGTGAGTACTGCGGATTGCCCCTAGGGTCTGCCTAGAGTCAGAGGGGACCACTCCGGAAGAGGTTCAGGGATCCAAGGTCAGCTAGCTGTAAAGGGGGTACCCAGGTTGAGGACCCTAAAGTGTAAAGGGGGTACATAGTCAGTGGACCCTGAAGAGTTCCAGGAGCAAAGGGGGCACCTGCAGTCTGGGCCCTGAATTGCATTGTGTGCGCCAGTTACCGTGTTAGCTATTTGGAGTTCTACAAAATACTACCTCAAGCTGTGCCAGGCGGGGGAAAAGTATTAAAAGACTTACACAGTGAAGCAGTGTCAGGAGTTCTACAGTTCTCAGTCTTAGATCTACTGGACTGTAAGTCGGGGATTCAACACTTCCTCTCTTTCACAGAGTGTTCTCAGAGTCAGTGAGCGTTGGCCGGCGCTGGCTAGCGTCAAGGAAGCGCCAACGGGCATTTTTCCAGGATCAAAGTCCCAATTGTAATTAGTTCAAGCCGAAAGGAGTATCCCACTCATTCCCTTCTCCCATCCCCTTAATTTATAATAAAAACCACAAACAAAGATGCCGGAGTTGTCACTGTTTCAATTATCACACCTGGGGACTCAGCTCACATGGGCTGGAGAGGATTCCGGTACTAACTACATCAGGCCACAGGCCTAGAAACCTTGCTACACACATATCACACAATCACCATGCTAAGTAACCACAAAAGTGTGCACCTCTACTTAAAGTGGAGTTACACCCAAAAGTGGGAGCTACACTTTGCTCCCCCCCCTCAGGTGCCACATTTGGCACCTTTCAGGAGGGAGGGGGGAACGGGCACCTGTTTCTGGAAGACTGTACCACGGCATCGTCACTCGGAAGTTCGGCTCCCCTCCTCCTTGCTCCGCCGTCGGGCTAGTTAGAAAGCACAGCGCGCTTCACGCATGCGCGCTAGGGAACTGGCTGTGAAGCCAAAAGGCTTCCCTGGCAGTTTTCCTAACCAATCTGGCTCGGCTGGGGTGCCGGAATCGTGGGATCCCTGGACAGGTAAGTGTCCTAATATTAAAAATCAGCAGCTACAGTATTTGTAGTTGCTGACTTTTAATTTTTTTTGTGGGGGTGGGGGGGTGGGGGTGGGCACGGTACTCCGCTTTTTTTTTAAGATCTGTTTTCTTTTTGCACAAGACAACACAGTATACATTGAGCATATAAGTAAATTGTTGAAACCCTCAGAAGATCACATCTCTGATATTGTGACAAGTATACATCTTCAATCAATAAAGGAGAGTGACAACGTTAACATAGATGGCACGTCTCCTTCCAGTCATCACAATAACATAAGAAATAGACATTTCAAAAATAAAAAACAGGGAAAGCAATGCTTAACATTGCATGATGCCATCAGCACTGTGTAATCAATATGAGAGAAGGCATGTTAATACAAGACTTAGGGGCTTGTGGAGTTTTTCAAAGCTGTAGAAGGCTCTGCCAGCCATTTAGCCCAAACCTTATTATATTTACAGGGGACATTCCCTGTTAGAATGAGTGTCTTTAAAAAGTGGCAAGCTGTTGCTGTTAGTACGCTACACGTTAGAGAATATTATTCTGAAGGAAGCATAACGAATTATTTTTAATCAATTAATTTCTTTTTAACAGCATATACCAATCATAGTGAATACAGACTACAATAGAGAATATATAAGTATTTTTTATTCACAAGACATGTATTCACAATAAATAGTTAGATTTGGGCAGTGGCGGTTCTACATTAAATTGCTCCCCGGGCAAGACTCCCTCCCGACGCCCCCCCCCCAAAAAATAACATGACAAAACTTCACATTTTGTACACACCACACGTTTTATTGTAGTAACTAGACATTAAGCCCGTTAAATTAACGGGCGCTAGAACATATGTGGTCAAAAATATGTATAAACAGACTTGTTCCAGTTAAGCGAGAGCCTCTGTCAGCTCTGCGTCCCTGTTGCCCTAGCAACGTCGAGGACATGCGCAGAGCTGACTGAGCGGCTCTCGCTTATCTCGTTCTTTTTTTCTAACAACGCGAGAGCCGCATGACGTAGCCAGCTCTGCGCATAGCGTCCCTGTTGCCCTAGCAGAGCTGACCAAGCGGCTCTCGCGTGACATCGCTCGCCCGCCGCCACTTGTAACACCCGCTGCCGCTTAGCAGTAAGTCCGGGCGAGCGCACATCCGCCGCGTGCCCGCGCACACCCGCCGCTTCAACAGTTTCGCCCGGTGTTCTATCAGATTTCCCTACCCCATCAGCTGTGGATTCGTCATGCAGCAGCTTGTACCTGCGTCACACGTCCTATTGGGCATGCGCAGAATAGGTAGGAAATTATGATAGCATCGTAAGGGGTCAGACAAAAGTCCTAGTGTGCATGCGCACCAACGGGTCGGGCAGCAGGATCTCTTATAACAAACATCCATCCAATCTCAATGGCACACACTGCGCTGACCTGACACTGCACCGACCCGACAATCCGATCCCCATGCCCCACACTGCGCCGACCCGACAATGAGACAGTTGGCGTGCGCATGTGGGTAGGGAATAGGATTGTCCGATCGGCGCAGTGTGTGCCATGGAGATGGGATGTATGTTTGTTATAAGAGATGGCGCTGCCTGATCCGTTGGTGCACATGCACCTGCTCATGCGCAGTAGGATTTGTGCCTCAGCCCTTACGATGTTATCAAAATTCCCTACCTATTCTGCCAATGTTCCCTCTAATTTTTTACTGTGCTGAGCAAGTAAAAAAATTTCTGTGCGCAAACCTTTAGACTGAGCAATGGGGGGGGGGGGGGGACGTCAATGCAGAGTGCCCACAGCGTTGCCCCCAATCGCAGAGTGCCCACAGCGATGTCCCCAATCGCAGAGTGCCCACAGCGATGCCCCCAATAGCAGAGTGCCCACAGCGATGCCCCCAATCGCAGAGTGCCCACAGCGATGCCCCCAATCGCAGAGTGCCCACAGCGATGTCCCCAGTCGCAGAGTGCCCACAGCGATGCCCCCAATAGCAGAGTGCCCACAGCGATGTCCCCAATCGCAGAGTGCCCACAGCGATGCCCCCAATCGCAGAGTGCCCACAGCGATGCCCCCAATCGCAGAGTGCCCACAGCGATGCCCCCAGTCGCAGAGTGCCCACAGCGATGTCCCCAATCGCAGAGTGCCCACAGCGATGCCCCCAATAGCAGAGTGCCCACAGCGATGCCCCCAATTGCAGAGTGCCCACAGCGATGCCCCCAATCAATGCAGAGAAGCCAGCGTCCCCCCCGTGCACTTACCTTCTCTTCCGTTCAGTCCCCGGCTTCCCGCGTCTCTTCAGTCCTCCCGGCGCCTCCTCCGGGTGTCCGTCATCCTGGGCGCCCCGTGCAGGCCTGATCCCGCCCCGTGCAGGCCTGATCCCCGGCCTCTCCTAAAGGCCGCGGGCCGGCCGCAGTCTCCGCACTCCGGGGGGTGGCAGTCTCCACAGATCGGAACGAAACCCCCAGCCAGGGCAGGTGTACTGCAGTACACCGACGGATGTTGAAAGGTGGGCGGGGATCTCCACCCAGCGCCGCCCAGTGTTCTCTGCGTCCCAAATCACAATGGCTGTCCGTGGTGCACATGCACAGTAGCGCATTTCCACGGACACAGGGAATGGACGCAGGGACACTGGGGTTTTATTAATATAGATACTATGTCATTCCGTAACAGACCAATTTTTGCAAAAAATAAATAAATAAACTGCTCATAACTTAAATATACTCTGTACAAACCAATATTATTTAAGAAAAAATATTTTAAATTATTAAGAATAATATACAAATAAAATATAGAATAAATCACACTAAAGAAAATTAAATTATTTCACTGCAGAATAGAAAACACAAACTGAAACTAAAATCTGACATTTCTGGCCTTTCTAGATACAAAGTCATCAATAATGGCATCATATGAGATATGCTCCCCTACTGAATGATTAATGCTTATGACAGCAAAGCCAGTGAGCCGTTCCTGAGACATGGTTGACCTCAGGTATGTCTTGATTAACTTCAGTTTGGAAAAGCTTCTCTCTGCTTGAGCCACAGTCACTGGCAGGGTAAGTGCAATCCTGAGAGCAGTCCAAAAGTTGGGGTAGATCTCAGATAGATCCTTATCGTGCATGAAAGTGATAAGCTCAAGGAGGCTCATGGTTTTTGATGGCAGGTGAGGGAAGTTCTTGATTTCCTGCAAAAGCTCTCTACTGTCCAAATCAGAATGCCCTTCGAAGTGCAATGTGGTACCTAGAGCATTGCACTGCTCTGCTAGCTCCTCATCTGCAAGACTAGGGAAATTTGTCAAAACCCCAAATTTGTTTTCCACATTTTCCAATGTGGTAAATCTCTCCGCGATGGCTGACAGGGCTGCATCAAGAACAACATTGAAGAATCCAATCTCCAACTTCCTAAGGGCATCACTGAAAGGCTCATCATGTAATTCATATGAGAAGTGGCGCTTTGTGGACCTCAGCATTTATTTTTTTCAAAACAGCTTCCACATTCATTTCTTCACAAATGTCTTTGGTCGCCATCTGTGCAGTCACAAAGCCACTTGCCCTGTAGCTCTGGAGACCTTGCTCAGTCTTCTTCAAAAGATTCACAGCTAGGTCGACATGCATATTTGGAGACTGCATGAGTTTACTGACATGCTGTATTGCAGATAGCATGTCATACCAAACAACCATGCAGATGCTGAAGCGGTACGACCCCACCTCCTCAGACAAAGACTGGGCCTCAGCCTTTATAGCAGAGTCTTTGGTGTTGTCTCTCACCTCAATTAAAGCCTCTCTCACGGCAGCTCCGTGGTACCTCATGGGCTCAACGCTCTTGACCTTGCTCTCCCACCTTGTTTCTGCCCACATCTTTAAGGTGATGCTCACATGGTTCTTCAGAATGGACCATCTTTGGGAGGAGGCTGAAAATAATGTGTAAAGCTTTTGCAGTACAACAAAATAGCTCATAGCATCCACAGATCCCTTAGCAGCATCACACACACAACTAAATTTAATGTATGCACCCCACAAGGCACAAACAGAGCTCTGGGATTCTTTTCTAAGAGCCTGGCTTGAACTCCCTTATTTTTGCCCTTCATGTTTGCCCCGTTGTCATATGATTGTCCTCTGCAGTCGTCAAAAGGAATTCCCAACTCCTCAAGTCTTGTCAGGATCATGGATGCCAAGTGCTTCCCTGTGGACTCCTCTGCCTTCAAAAATCCCATAAAATGTTCCCTGATATGGGGCTTCTCCATCAGTGACACCACTCTAATGACCACTGACAACTGTTCTATGTGGCTTATATCTGGAGTGCAGTCCAGAATTATTGAAAAAAAACTTTGCCTGTTTAATGTCATCCACTATATCAGATATGATTTTGCTGCTTAACAAATCAATCAGCTCATTCTGCACATGATGCCCTAGGTAGCTGTTGTGACTTGCTGTTCCTCTTTCTTTTATGGTTAAGGTGATCTTTCATAATGGGATCAAACTTGGCCATAAATTCGACCTCTTTGAGAAAATTCCCATTTGATGGTGTGAACAGTGTTTCTGTGTGTCCCCAGAGCCAAATTTCGAACCGCCAGCGACTGTACAATAGCAGTGAGACGTGTCAGCACTGCTCTCCATCTCACCCTCTCAGCCTCAAGTAGTGCCTCCTCCTGCTTATCAATAGTTTGTCCACTTCTTAACCTCACTGCCAGTTCCTTCCATGCTTTCATGCAATTGAGATGTTCTGTACTGTTTTCATGTGATGTGAGGTGAGTGCTCGCATGTTTCCAATTTGCCATTCCTGAAATTGTTAAATGAATGTTCCTCTTGGAAAACAATTTGCAGCAGAAGCAAAAGAGGCCGTTGTTCTTCATGGAATATATCAGCCAACTTCTTGCCATCTTTTCACCACTAACTAATGTCTTTTTAAAATATTGGTGATGGCAACTTCGTCCATCACTCTCATTCCTCTGGAAAACAAAGTCAGTTGGCAACCTACTTGGTCCTCTGTGAACCAGCTCAGTCCGAATCCTGTCAGTCAGAGGTGACTCAGGTGAGGGCCAGTTAGCAGGGTCAGTTGACAGAGGCTCCTCCTCAGCAGTGGGGCTGAGTGGGGGTTCAGCTCCAGACATTTCTATCAGACAACATAGTGGCACATTACTCAAAAAACAGAGCAGTGGAACATAACACATAGGCATATTCAGAAATGATCAAAAATGTTAAAATTACATTAAATTGTAGTTGTCTTGTTGTAGCCTAGGCATACCCCCTACACACACACACACACACACACACACACACACACACACACATGCAAAAACCCACCTGCAGGCTTATGCTGGGTAGAAGTAGAGGCAAAGATGTCTTCATCCTCAATATTAAATGTTTGTGGAGGCATATGACTTGCTGAGGACACAGATGGTAGCTCATCCTGAAGAGCAGAGTCCTGTGTAGTGGGGGAGGTAGGTGGCTCATCCTGACAAGTGGCAGAGGATGCCCCTAAAACAGGACGCAGTTGAAATTGACATCAAAAGACTGTTGGCTACAATATTACTCTTAAAAATTGCAAATTTAAATAAACATGCCCTAACATGTATACAATCTAATCTAATCTAAGGGAGGAACAATTAGCTCCTTGGTTAATTTACTGCCTCAAATTATATGCTTTGTCACGTAACAGAGTTATAGCAAATGGAAAATGTTTGTCTTTTACACTATCTACACATGTAAATTACACTGGCTATTTACAGTAGCCAACACAAACAATGGAAATAAAACGGAATTTTTGTAAAATCTTACCTGTAAAATTCCTTTCTCTGAGTCCTCCGACAGTCGCCGCCCACTTCATATTCATCACCAATGGGGTTATGTCCTCTATTCCGTAGGAGTAGCTAGGCAATAGAGTATGTTAGTACAAAGACTTTTAACATATCCCACCCCCAGGGGGTGGTCCCCTCAGTACATAACCCTCCACTTCCTGTATCCAACTCAGTTTCAGTGGAATAGCAGTAGAGAGTACATCAAAACCCCAAAAGAGGGGCGGGGGCGGCGACTGTCGGAGGACTCAGAGAAAGGAATTTTACAGGTAAGATTTTACAAAAATTCCGTTTTCTCTTACGTCCTCCGACAGTCGCCACCCACTTCATATTCATCACCAATGGGGATGTCCCAAAGCAGTGTAAACATGAGGGGTGGGAAGAACGCAGCCGCGCCCAAGGCAACGCCGTCTCCCCATCAGAGAAAGGAACCTTACCAAAGGAAGGAAACCAGTTGGGCATAAGAACAAAACACTCGCTCAACAGGAGCAAGAAAACCCAGGGAAAAAAACAAATATCCCAAAAAGCCAAAGAACCCGTAACAAGGGCTCTAGGAAACTGCCGCACTAAGAACCTTACGGCCAAAGGAAGCATCAGCCGATGCCTGAACATCTACTCTGTAGAATATCGTGAAAGTGTGTACGGTCGACCAAGTCGCCGCCTTACACACCTGGGCCACAGAGGCCCCATGACGACAGGCCCAAGACGTACTCAGAGATCTGGTAGAGTGCGCCTTCACATGTACAGGGGAAACTTTCCCCTTCAAAGCATAGGCCTGATCAATGGTCTGTCTGATCCATTTGGCGACTGTAGAAGCCGACGCCGCCATGCCCTTCCGAGGACCTTCCGGAAGGACAAACAAGGCATCCGACTTGCGAAAAGACTCAGTCGATTTGAGATAGACTCTAATCGCCCGGACAACATCCAAGGAGTGAAGCAACACCTCCGTCGGATGCTTCGGCATCGCTCAAAGCGAAGGTAGGACAACGTCCTCATTGAGATGAAAGTCCGAAACCCTTTTTGGAAGAAAAGAAGGGTTAGGTCGCAAGACCACCTTGTCCAAATGCACAACCAGATACGGAGACTTGCAGGACAAGGCTGCCAGCCCCGACACTCGACGAGCCGAGGTGATAGCCACCAAAAAGGCGACCTTCTTGGATAACAAAGACAGCGAGATCTCCCTGATCCTTTCAAAAGGAGCACGCTGCAATACTGATAGAACTAGATTCAAGTCCCAAGGGGGAAGAGGGTCCCTCCTAGGAGGGATCAGATGACGTACCCCCTGCACAAAAGTGCTAACCAAAGAACCAGATGCCACAGGCCGTTGAAAAAGAACGGCCAAAGCAGACACCTGACCCTTGATCGTGGCCAGCGCCAGACGCTGGTCAACACCCGTCTGAAGGAAGGGCAACACCCTAGACACCGAATAAGTGTCAGGAGAGAAACCCCTGGATTCGCACCAGGTAAAATACGCCATCCAAGTACGGTAATAAACCTTCCCCGAGGAAGACTTCCTCGCATTTATTAAGGTGTGAATGACCTCAGGGGAAAGACCCCTGTGCTTCAGGACCTCGGTTCCAACAGCCAGGCCGTCAAAGCCAGCGACTGTAAAGCAGGATGGAAGATCGGTCCTTGCGATAGAAGATCTTCTCGAAGAGGCAGACGCCACTGGGCGTCGATTGCCAGATTTACGAGGTCTGCGTACCAGGACCGGCGAGGCCAGTCCGATGCCACAAGAATCACCGTGGTCGGTTCCGCGAAGGAACCTGGACAGCAATTGAATCGGTGGGAACGCATACATCAGTTGGTACTGATGCCACGGGGCAACCAACGCGTCCGACGCGTCTGCCCGAGGATCGCGCGTCCTTGCCACGAACCGTGGTACTTTGTCGTTCAGACGAGACGCGAACAGGTCTACCTCCGGAAGACCCCACCTCGCGCACAACATCTGGAAGACAGCCGGGTGAAGGGACCATTCCCCCTGGTCCAGGGTCTGACGGCTCAGATAAACCGCCTGCCAAATTTCCACCCCCGGAATGTGAACTGCCGATATTGCCGGGACATGCGTCTCGCCCCAAGACAGAATCGCGGCCACTTCTCGAGCCGCCCGGGCACTCCTGGTGCCCCCTTGGTGATTGATGTAAGCCACCGCCGTGGCATTGTCCATCTGCACCCGAACCGGGTAGCCGTGAAGATTGTCCGTCCAACGACGAAGACAGAGGAGTATCGCTTGCAGTTCCAGAACGTTGATCGGAAGGGAGGATTCCTCCGTCGACCAAACACCCTGGGCGGACAGAACGCCCAGAACACCACCCCAGCCCGACAGGCTGGCGTCCGTGGTGATCACCGTCCACGAAAGGGGACGAAAAGACTTGCCCCCCGATACAGAGGGGGATTGAAGCCACCACAGAAGATCCCTTCTGGTCTGAGAACTCAATGACATCTGGAGATCCAGAGACTGCGGACGCCCGTCCCACTTGGACAATATCTCCGCCTGGAGATCCCGTGCGTGAAACTGGGCGAAGGGAATCGCCTCGAAAGCCGAGACCATCAATCCCAGACACCGCATGCACGTCTGAATGGACGAAGATTGAACGTCCCTGAGGGACCTGACTGCCTCCTGAAGAGCAGCGAGTTTTTCTTCCGGCAGGAAGACCTTCGCCTGGACAGAGTCCAGAATCATACCCAGGTAAGAAATCCGAACCGATGGGCACAATGTCGACTTTGGAAAATTGATCGTCCAACCAAACTCCTGCAGAGTCTGCAACGTGACGGACAGATCCTTCTGGTTCGGTCTGCGACCAGCCAGAGTCTGGAGAATATCGTCCAGATACCCCAGAACCGAAATGCCCTGGGCCCTCAACAAAGCCAGAACCGGTGCCAGCACTTTGGTGAACACCCTCGGAGCCGAGGCGAGACCAAAAGGCAACGCCACAAATTGGTAATGATCTTCCGCTATGGCGAATCGAAGGTACCTCTGGTGACCCTCGAAAATCGGGATGTGAAGATACGCATCCTTCAAGTCGATGGAAGCCATGAACTCCCCCGGAACCAGGGCAGCCACCACCGACCGCATGCGGAACATGCGCACCCGCACAAAGCGGTTCAGCGCCTTCAAGTCCAGAATCGGACGCACCTTGCCCTCCTTCCTGGGCATGGCGAGCAGATTGGAATAGAACCCTCGAAATCTGTCCCGATGAGGCAGCGGGACCACCACTCCTTGAGCCCTCAGGTCCTGCACCGCTAGATGCAGGTCCCGCAAACGCTCCGGGGATAACAGAAGACTTGAGGGAAAAAATCTGCTCTCCGGCTGAGAGAGAAACTCGATCTAGTAGCCAGATCGAACGATTTCCTGTGAATTGGGTGAGGGCGCCCCTTCAGGCCGCACTGTTGTGGGCCGCAGAACCGGATTGGCCGGACTTCTGCTTACCTGCCCACGGCTTCTTGCGGGAGCCTTGACCCTTGGACGGCTTGCCCCAAAGTGTGACCGAAAGGCACGAAAGGACCCCTGAGGGGGCCGAAAGAAAGCATTCTTTCTTCCCGGAGCCGTCTTAGTCTTGTGGGATTGAGGTAAGAGCGTGCCCTTACCCCCCGTGACCCCTTTAATTAGGGCATCCAGGGATCCGCCAAAAAGGCGAGAACCATCAAAAGGCAGAGTGGCCAAGGTCTTACGTGAAGAATGATCCACAGACCAACACTTCAACCAAACCAGGCGGCGAGATAACACCGCCACACTGTGTACACGTGCAGCCAACGGAACCATATCCAGGTCCGCATCACACAAATACATGACACCCTGGTGGATTTGATCCACCATATCCAAAGTTGCCTGGGGGGCAGAACCAGCCACCAGGACACGCCTAGGCACCTGCGTCCAGCTCGCGACCGCCTGGGCCGCCATAAGTGAAGCAAATAAAGCCTTCAACATAGAACCCATAATAGAATAGGTACGACGGGCAAGGGACTCCATCCTCTTGTCCGTGGCATCCCGGAACACCGGGGTGTCTTCAGCAGGAATCGCAGTGGACTTGTTCAAAACTGCTAACGCATGGTCCACCGGAGGTGGGACACACCAACGCCCATCAGTAGCGGGCGTAAAAGGATAGCGCAGCTTAAACCTACTTGGTACAGCAAAAGGTTTGCGTATATTACGCCATCGTTCTTTCACAGCGCGCTGAAAATCATCAGTGCAGGGAAACATCCGCGATGATTTGCGCCTTTTCTGCGTCCCATAAGCCGCCAAGGCAGCTGGAGGACATGTTTCCTCCTCCAAACGCAGAGTTTGCTTGATAGAAGCAACCAATTCATCCATGAGTGCAAGCTCTTCAGACGAGCCAGGGGGAGAATTATCAACCCCCTCTACCTCAGCCTCCATTTCTGACCCTATAAGGTCCAGGGAGGAACGAGACCCCGATAAGGAGATCTCTGCCACAGCAGCCCCAGTACCATCACCCTCTGAATCAGAGGAAATTGAAACTCTGGGCCTTTTAGAGGATTGAGCAGCCACCAGCATTTGCACCTGAGTCGCAAGGCTAGCCACAATCGCAGCCAAATCCCCCCCGGGGGGGGGAAACCGCAGTCCCCTGGCTTCCCACTAAATTGGCAGGAAACTAGCATTCCTGAGAATCCATGCCCCTGTAGTAGCAAAAATAAATGGGTGACCGCCCCTTTAAGAGAGCGCTGCGATCGTAGCCCACTCACACTAAGCACCCCACACAAGGGACCCCCACAGGGACAAGTATACCAAGGCAGGATACAGGGAATAGAGAGAAACGAACCTGGAGAGATCGGTGCTGCTGCTGCTGCTGTTGCTGCCTGCGGTGCTCCTGAAGGAAAGGAAGTGCTGGCATACAGGGCGCTCTATTAAAGCCTATGGAGGCTACAAGAAAATGGCCGCCATGCATGTAAAACATGCGGCCGGAGCGATCGCAGCCAAAATGGCGCCGTCTTGGCGCCGAAACTGCCGCTCCCACACCCCATGAGGGTGAAGTAAAACACACCATCTGCCCAAAAAAGGAACATGGTAAACCGCCGCAGCGGCGCTGTAATGTGCCCCAAGCATGAAAAACTCAAGCCCCACAGCACACAGCCGTTCACACAGACAGAAAACTGACACAGAGTGCAGCCAGCCCCCCCTCCTGCAGCCCACAGCATGCAATGTGAGAGATAGGGAAAACGTAATAGGGTGAACACAGGGCAAGGTACACAGTCCCAGACTGACACCCCCCAGACAGACAGGTCCCCACATAAATGCACTTACCTCACACATGGCGTGGGGGACCCGCACAGGCGAACAAACCGCTGCACATGAGGCAGGGAGAGTCGCATCCAGGACGCATCAGAAGGTGGGTTGAGAAACCGCACAGCGTCCGGTGAGGTAGCCACCTCACCTAGCATCCCTGCACGGAACAGGGATGGGTCGTTCAGAAAACTCAGGAGCGATACCTGACTGAACGCTCGATGGCGGGCTGAGAAACCACTGACCCACAGCCTGCTACCAGGGGGGTCAGCCCGAGACGCAGCCCGCATGATCCTCTTCTTCCGAAGAACTAACCAACGCTGGTAAAATAACAGCTAACAAGAAAGAGAGAAAAAACTCAAATAAAATCCAAAGAAAGGAAAGAGAGCTGAGACAAGGTGCCCCAGCACAGAAACTTCCAGCTACTCCTGACAGCTAGACAAATGAAACTGAGTTGGATACAGGAAGTGGAGGGTTATGTACTGAGGGGACCACCCCCTGGGGGTGGGATATGTTAAAAGTCTTTGTACTAACATATTCTATTGCCTAGCTACTCCTACGGAATAGAGGACATAACCCCATTGGTGATGAATATGAAGTGGGCGGCGACTGTCGGAGGACGTAAGAGAAATAATAACTGTACTTGCAACAGTTTTGTTGCAAAGCATAATTTTGTGGTTAAATTTAATTAGATCTCATGTTGTATACACTGCTGAAAAAACAATAGAACCCTGCCTAAAAATAACAGAAAATGTAATGGATTTAATGGTTATAATGGGAATTGTATTAGTTTTAATGGTAAGTATAACAGTGTCTGCTGGTATATGATGGATTCTATTGGTGGGTGGGATGGTGAATCCTATTGGAAAAGTTCCCAAAACACACTACAATAAGGAATTTTGTAATAGTTTTACTGGAAAAAAGTTAATGGTTCACAATGGTATTTAATAGAAACCATTAGAATTTCCGTGATGGTTTGTATATTAGGCTTTTACTGTGTTTTTTCTTTTTTTTTTAGCAAGGTAAGCATAGCATGCATCATAAGCAAGAAGGACAACAACAAACCTAAGAGTTAACGTTAGACCACTAATTAACACAATGACATGAATACCTTAATCATACAGAGAGAATGTTGTTGCATACCTTTATCTTTTGCCCGTTTCTCCTCATCTTCTTTTCTTTTTTTCCTAAATTGGGCACCTGACAGCTCTGGGGGTTTTTTGATCCCTATCTGCCTGTTGTATAGTATGGGGTTTGCCACTGACCCCCCAAACATGTTATACTCCCAAATATCCAATTGGACCTATTCTTTCCCCCCCCCCCCCCTGCTTTAACCTCTAACCCCTCACGTTTAATTTCAACTTAACGGTCAATTCATCAGCATCACTGTCCCCTTTTGATCTTCCCCCTACTTTTCTCATGCATTCCTTCAGGAACTCCTTACTAGACATAGGGTCATGACCAGTGGTGGGATTCAGCCGGTTCGCACCGGTTCCATAGAACCGGTTGCTAACTTTCTGCAAGTTCGCAGAACCGGCTGAATCCCTCTGCGCGTCTGAGGAAGCGCAGGACAATTGAATGTCCCGCGCTCGGACAGACGTGGCGGCCGGGGGGCGGAGCAGTGCGCTCCTCCCTGCCCATTCTGTGACAATAGCGAATGAGAATTAGCTATTGTCACATGATCCTCCTCCTGGCCAATCAGGGAGCGGGTCCTCCCGCTTCCTGATTGGCCGAAAGGCAAACACCGTGCCATTGGACGAGGAGGAGGCGCCGCGGGAGGACTCGGAGACGCGGGGAGCCGACTGCGAGACCGTCCATGAGGTAAGTGCATGGGTCTCGCGGGGGGGGGATCGCTGGCACTCTGCAATTGGGGGCAATACTCTGGCTGGCGCTCTGCAATTGGGGGCAATGTTGTGGCTGGCACTCTGCAATTGGGGGCAATGTTGTGGCTGGCACTCTGCAATTGGGGGCAATGTTGTGGCTGGCACTCTGAAATTGGGGGCAATACTCTGGCTGGCACTCTGCAATTGGGGGCAATGTTGTGGCTGGCGCTCTGCAATTGGGGGCAATGTTGTGGCTGGCACTCTGCAATTTGGGGCAATGTTGTGGCTGGCACTCTGCAATTGGGGGCAATACTCTGACTGGCACTCTGCAATTGGGGGCAATGTTGTGGCTGGCGCTCTGCAATTGGGGGCAATGTTGTGGCTGGCACTCTGCAATTGGGGGCAATGTTGTGGCTGGCACTCTGCAATTGGGGGCAATACTCTGACTGGCACTCTGCAATTGGGGGCAATGTTGTGGCTGGCACTCTGCAATTTGGGGCAATGCTGTGGCTGGCACTCTGCAATTTGGGGCAATGCTGTGGCTGGCACTCTGCAATTGGGGGCAATGCTGTGGCTGGCACTCTGCAATTGGGGGCAATGCTGGGGCTGGCACTCTGCAATCATTGGGGGCAATGCTGTGGCTGGCACTCTGCAATCATTGGGGGCAATGCTGTGGCTGGCACTCTGCAATCATTGGGGGCAATGCTGTGGCTGGCACTCTGCAATCATTGGGGGCAATGCTGTGGCTGGCACTCTGCAATCATTGGGGGCAATGCTGTGGCTGGCACTCTGCAATCATTGGGGGCAATGCTGTGGCTGGCACTCTGCAATCATTGGGGGCAATGCTGTGGCTGGCACTCTGCAATCATTGGGGGCAATGCTGTGGCTGGCACTCTGCAATCATTGGGGGCAATGCTGTGGCTGGCACTCTGCAATCATTGGGGGCAATGCTGTGGCTGGCACTCTGCAATCATTGGGGGCAATGCTGTGGCTGGCACTCTGCAATCATTGGGGGCAATGCTGTGGCTGGCACTCTGCAATCATTGGGGGCATGTACACTGGTCACTGCATTGAAAGGGGGCACGCTGGTCTCTCTGCATTGAAAGGGGGCACTCTGGTCACTGTGCATTCAAGGGGGCATGTACACTGGTCACTGTGCATTAAAAGGGGGCACACTGGTCACTGTGCATTGAAAGGGGGGCACGCTGGTCTCTCTGCATTGAAAGGGGGGCACGCTGGTCTCTCTGCATTGAAAGGGGGAACGCTGGTCACTGTGCATTGAAAGGGGGCACGCTGGTCATTCTGCTGGGAAAGTCGGAACTGGTTACTAAAATTTTTGAATCCCACCACTGGTCATGACTGACATTACCATCACGACACTGTCATCCCATAATAGATGAGTAATGCTCTGAAGCAATGTCCCCAATGAGAAGTCAAATGTAGCCAGAAAACTGGCAACCCCTGCCTTTAATCCGATCAAGATCCAGGCCTACATCCCTGGCAAACCCTGCTCCTTGGCTTTCTGCCACTCCGTATATACCCATGTTTCAATATATTATATACTGCTGTTAATACTATTGGTTAGTTCACATGTATTACCATGGACATGGATCGTGTATTCATGACATTATTATTTTCGGATTGTACCATTTATATTCAAAGCATATCTTCTGTAACCTTGTGTGGCTTATGAAGTTGACCCCCAGAACACCCGGCACAGAAAGCCCCTGCTATCGTTCCAACATGACAGCAGGGGCACACTGATGCGATGAGGCTACAGACTATCATGGCCCCTCCCACACCCATGGGAGCTCGCACACTTCTCCGTGTCGGCGGCCGTGCTGGTATCCTAGATGACGTAGGTAAGGTGCGCGCGCAGTCCGCGCACGCGCCCTACACACCCACGTCAGCTGAAAGGAATCAGCTGGAGAGACATGCGGCGCGATCTGCGCAGGCGCGTCCCTCATAAATAGGCCAGGGAGCATCGGACCGTCTCATTCTCACTGATCCAGAGAGGTGAGAGGTCCGAGTGAAGCCAGCGCTGACCTGCCGTAAGTACCAGCATATCTGCCTGCAGAACACAAACTACATGTGAGTCCCTGCCCTGACCAACAGTCAGCATCTCAACTAACGTGAGTCTCTGCCCTGACAAATGCCAGCATTTCAATGTGAATCTCTGCCCTGATTTAATGCCAACATTTTAATGCGAGTCCTTGCCCTGATTAATGCCAGCATTTCAATCCATACAAGTCTCTGCCATGTCAGCACTTTAATCCTACTGTCACTAATAAGTATCTTACAGTTACTTTAACACCATCAATCCTGGCCCTGACAACTGCCAGCATTTCAAGAGTCTGGCCATCCTCAGAAATGCATCCCTTGGAGGCCCCCCCCCTCTGGATATTGGTCCCTATACCCAGAATTGCTAAGTCATCCACCATCCATTAGTGCATAACAAGCTTCCTGAAAGCCTGATTTACTGCCATTGGCAATACAGCAAGCCAGAAGCAACTGGCTCTCAATTTCCATACTCAGGAATGCACCTATAAGGCCCTATGCCACATAGAAAGACCCCATTAACAGTGCGTGACACAGTACATCATATTGTACAACTATTTACCCAATATAGTATATTATGGCCACACCTGCAGCTTGGGGTACATTTATTATTATATATATATTTTATACCTCATAATTTTGGGGATACCTACATATACCTCCCCCTGCTACAATTAACGGCTGTCATTTTTAGTGACCCAAGCGACCCGATCTAGGATTGTACCTTAGGAAGGACGCACCACTGTGACCAACCGGGGCGCGCAATCCCAAGGTTACACCTGCGGACATAGGCACGGAGTGGATTACACACATTAAAATTCCACGTTAAAGGAACCATCAAGGTATACATTGAGACAGGGCTCAGACACGATTTATGCATATGCATGCTCACTTCCAGAATTGTAAATACATTTATATACCGCCACTCCAGGCTGGATACACAATAACTCCAATCTGGAGTAAACCACACAGCAGACATCAAGAGCATTATTCGGATGGGACCACCTGACGTTCTATCCAGCCATCAGGGGTGCCTAGAACCTACGACATAGTCCGTAAATTCAACCCCATGCAATATATACATTATTTTTTCAAGATGAACATATTTCATTGAACCTGGTAATACTTTGCAGATCACACGGCTCGCGCTCTCATTGTTTTGAAGGGATCAACTTCACCACTCTTGGCAAAACAAGAATGTATGTACCTATGTGTTTCAGTAAATACCACAGTTTTAAAAATGGTTTTTACCAATTGATAACTAAGATTATTTATATGACCATTACAGAAACACTATGTGACTCATACCCTTGAAAAAGGCTCCAGGACTGAGCCGAAACGCATCGGGACGCAACACAGAGGAAAACTCTCTAGCCTCTGAGAGAAGCTTCCCATATAAAGTCACAATTATCACAATTGTCACTCCTTTACTTTTATCACTTCCTTACACTCAGGGGCCTACAACCCCTCACATTATGTTTTGTACTGTATATAAAATGACAATTATACAGTAAACAACCTTTTTTCTTTTTACTATCTGCATTTTTGTCTTACTTCATGCTACATTGCCCATAAAGTCCCCCAATCTTTTTAGGCCTGAGGTACCTACCCCATACACGGGGACCTGACAGCTTTGGCCTTTTTCTCTCCATCGCTGTGTTTCCTAATGCCTCGTACACACCCATCGATTATTGGCCGGGAATTTTCGGCCAACGTCCGATCAGCCGATTTTCAGCTTGTTAGCATGATGCTTCGACAACCGACTCCGACTTTTCGGCCGAAAAAAATCTGGTGTGCAGGCTATAAAATTTTTGTTGGCCGTCAACACAACGGCCGATTTTCCGTCAGTCAGTACAGATTTCGGCAGACAAAAATCTTATGAGCAAGACTGGGCATGCTCAGAGAAGAAAAAACACATGGAAAGTAAACCAGCACATGACATCACTTCGGAAGTAGATTTTTGTTGGCCGAGAAAATTCGTGTGCAATCTAGGCACATTCCAACCAACAAAACACCACTCTGGACAAAAGTCGGACGATCGGTCGGCCGATAATCGTTGCGTGTGTACGAGGCATTAGTAATCGGCAATCAACAGATTTCCCATCCCCCAACGCTGTCACTCACGACCAGAAGTCAAGACTAAACCAATTCACCTCCACATCATAATAGTTTTATTACCTATTTTTATTAGCCATTTCACGCAATTAAATAAATAAAAAAAAATGTGCAAATTATTGGTCTGTGTTTAAAATATTTTGAATGAAATGTGTGTTATTTGTAAGAAAGTCAGGTGTGTCACTGACATAGTTTAGCCCCCCTCCTTGTCCACTTCATTTGGGAGAGGTGAACTGTACTCTGCGCCTCCCTCCCCGCCCCTCATCCCCTCGCTCAGCTTCTGTGCGGCTCCTTCAGCAGCAGGGGCGGCGCAGGTATCATAGATAATAGAAAACCGCTTAGCGCAGGGCTTGACAAATTTTCCTGAAATCTAGGAGCCAGCTAAAAAAGTTAGGAGCCAGTTTTTTTTTTGTTTTTTTTTTTAAACTAACAACCAAGCTTTATTTAATAAAACGGATACTAAATTTACACATAAATAGGACTAGAACCCCACTCTCCTCTATAGCGCAATTGGATGGAAACAGACTGTCTGTCTCTTTCCATCCGATGCCATCTGATCCGATCCACGGGATGGATAGAAAATAGAACCACCATCCGTCTGTTTTTGGCGGGCAGGGTCAGATGGCGGCAGATTACTGCTCCATAGAGGAGACAGAACGGTCCGATCAGGTCTGCCTGAAAAACTGACAGGCGGACCTGATCAGACAGCCCGTGTGAAAGGGGCCTTCGGCTGTGGCACGGCGATGAGGAAAAAAAAAAAAAAAAAGATATATATATATATATATATATATATATATATAATTTTTTTTTTTTTAATAAGAATTGAAAAAAAAAAAAAAAAGAAAACATTTTTTTTTTTTTTAATAATTAAAAAAAAAAAGAAAAAAAATTATTTATTTTTTTTACATTTAAAAAATAAATTAATAATAACCACACTTCCTGTCCACTTACCTTTAAGCAAAGGTAACTGGACAGAGAGATGAAGCCTTAAAAAAATTCCCTCTCTTCTCCTCTTTGGCATTGAGAACATGCATTACTCCCGGCCACCACAAGAGGGCGCCAGTTCCCCTAGCTTCTCATCTCACAGAAGAAGGCCGAAAAGCCGGGGACTAAATTTTTGGACGCCGCGGAAGTCCGTGAACTCAAAGAGGAGGTGGGGGGCGCAAAAGGGACAGGACACATCCTACAGGGCACCCCAGGCGCCAGGTCGCTAATTCTAGTCGCAAATGCGACCTGGCGCCCGGGATTTGTCGAGGCCTGGCTTAGCGGCACAGATGATTTTTTTTCCTCCAAGTTCGTGTGCCGCCCCCCACGTGTCATGAAAAAATGCCGCCCCAGGCGGCTGCCCCATTCGCCCATGCCTAAAACCGCCACTGGTAAGGGAAGTACATTTTGTTTGACAATCCATATCTGGCTTGCATCTGGGCAAACGGGAGCAACCTGCCATTGCCTAAAATGTGACGAAGGTGAGTAACACCATATGTTAGCCACCGGGCTGCACACTGCAGCTTTGCCAGTTCCGGGTAAGTATTGTTATTCCAGATTGTAACTAGTAAAACCCTGACACTCTTTGTAGTTGTTTTGCTTTGAACCAAATCTTATATAGTAGCCTATACGTGAGGTACCTATTGTTGGACTTTAAGAAGAGCTGGACTTCAAGGGCTTCCAGGAGAGCCTGAGCTTCTACACAGTGCAACACCATAGCTAATGTGGAATCCGTGCGTGTTTCCCCCTCAGCAGATACATCATTCATGCTGTTTAGCAGCTGCTGCAGCTGGGCTGCCACATAGTACAGCCAGGGGTTCGGGAAAGCTAGGCACCCAGTATTCTTAGACCTCTGGAGTTGCTCCAGGCCTCCAGCCTGACTCTAGCAGGACCCTATTTCCATAGTAGCGAGCAAAATATAGAATTTACCTTTCTAAATATTTTAAGGGGTATAACCAATGGAGGAAATAGAGCAGCTGGGGCATTAATATCATTTTTGCTACATTTGCGCTACCCGCCACTAACAGCAGTAGTTTAGACCCAATGTGATGTAGCCTGGTCGCAAGTTCCTACTGAAGTTATTCAGACTGCTTGTTCTGTTATTAAAGTTTCTACAAAACAGTGAACCGTTGAATTATGGGAGTCGTAGTTCTGGGAGGAGTGAAGACTATGGATCGTCTGTGTGACTGAACTATCTCTCAGGGAGCATTGGGACTCGCAGGGGCAGTTGGGAGTGTCTTTATAAAGGGGGGCGGGACCAAGATTCGGTTTCTTGCCTTTAGGACAGCGCGCTGTGAGGAGGGAAAGAGCTGCTGCGGAGCGCATAGAAGGATAGGCCAGAGGCCTAGTGAACAGAAACCGGAAAGAGAAAGAGAGGTGTGCGGACGGATCTCGGTGGTTGACCAAGCGGAGGGACGCTCAGAGAGGCTGCGAGTACTTCTGAGGAGAGCGGGACACTGGCGGTGTGGACCGCGGGACACAGAGCTCATCATATTGGGTGAGAGAGATCCGATTTAAAGTATTTACTTTACTACTAGACTGAGCCAGTGCAGGACTGCAAACAGGCCCGGACTGGGACAAAAAATAGGCCCGGGCATTTTGGACTGAGCAGCCCGCGAGGGGGGGGGGGGGGCGTGGCGGGGCGTGGCGTGGCGTTCGTCGGGATGGTTGATGACAGGATTTAATGTTCCAGGATGTGTGGATTTGATTACGGTACCTTTTTTAGTTTAATCTTCAATTTAGATCAGAGCTGCCATATGATGCTGTTTATTTTGTCTTACTTTAAATCCTCTTTTGATGGTTGAGTCCTAAAAATAGTATGAAGCAGATCAGTCCCAATTCCTGCACCTTCACACATCAAATCACCCCAATTCCTGCACTATCATACCTTAGTTCACCCCAATTCCTGCACCTTCACACCTCAGATCAGCCCCTGGTAGGCTGGCACTGGCAGCAACAATTTTATTCAAATCTGGATTTATTCTGCAAATAGGCTGACCTGGCACTGGCAGGCATAGTACTATGCCTGGCTGCCAGTGCCAGACAATTGCAGAAGAAATCCTGATTTATTTGAATAAAATTGTTGCTGCCAGTGCCAGTCCAGCCTATCTGCAAAAGAAATCCCTAAGTAGAAGTCACTCCTCTCTCCAGTCCTCCACTTACCTTAGGTGTGCTGTGCGGTGTGGCTGCAGAGTGTTCCCGCTGGACATAGTACAGGAGATGGTCAGAGACTGCAAACATGATACAAGAGATGGTCAGAGACTGCAAACATGATACAAGAGATGGTCAGAGACTGAGGACATGATACAGGAGATGGTCAGAGACTGAGGACATGATACAGGAGATGGTCAGAGACTGAGGACATGATACAGGAGATGGTCAGAGACTGAGGACATGATACATGAGATGGTCAGAGACTGAGGACATGATACATGAGATGGTCAGAGACTGAGGACATGATACATGAGATGGTCAGAGACTGAGGACATGATACATGAGATGGTCAGAGACTGAGGACATGATACATGAGATGGTCAGAGACTGAGGACATGATACATGAGATGGTCAGAGACTGAGGACATGATACATGAGATGGTCAGAGACTGAGGACATGATACATGAGATGGTCAGAGACTGAGGACATGATACATGAGATGGTCAGAGACTGAGGACATGATACATGAGATGGTCAGAGACTGAGGACATGATACATGAGATGGTCAGAGACTGAGGACATGATACATGAGATGGTCAGAGACTGAGGACATGATACATGAGATGGTCAGAGACTGAGGACATGATACATGAGATGGTCAGAGACTGAGGACATGATACATGAGATGGTCAGAGACTGAGGACATGATACATGAGATGGTCAGAGACTGAGGACATGATACATGAGATGGTCAGAGACTGAGGACATGATAGAGGAGATGGTCAGAGACTGAGGACATGATAGAGGAGATGGTCAGAGACTGAGGACATGATAGAGGAAATGGTCAGAGACTGCCGACATGATACAGGAGATGGCCAGAGACTGCCGACATGATACAGGAGATGGTCAGAGACTGCCGACATGATACAGGAGATGGCCAGAGACTGCCGACATGATACAGGAGATGGCCAGAGACTGCCGACACGATACAGGAGATGGCCAGAGACTGCCGACACGATACAGGAGATGGTCAGAGACTGCCGACACGATACAGGAGATGGTCAGAGACTGCCGACACGATACAGGAGATGGTCAGAGACTGCCGACACGATACAGGAGATGGTCAGAGACTGCCGACACGATACAGGAGATGGTCAGAGACTGCCGACACGATACAGGAGATGGTCAGAGACTGCCGACATGATACAGGAGATGGTCAGAGACTGCCGACATGATACAGGAGATGGTCAGAGACTGCCGAAACGATACAGGAGATGGTCAGAGACTGCCGACACGATACAGGAGATGGCCAGAGACTGCCGACATGATACAGGAGATGGCCAGAGACTGAGGACGTGATACAGGAGATGGCCAGAGACTGAGGACATGATACAGGAGATGGCCAGAGACTGCCGACATGATACAGGAGATGGCCAGAGACTGCCGACATGATACAGGAGATGGCCAGAGACTGCCGACATGATACAGGAGATGGTCAGAGACTGCGGACGTGATACAGGAGATGGCCAGAGACTGAGGACATGATACAGGAGATGGTCAGAGACTGCGGACATGATACAGGAGATGGTCAGAGACTGCGGACATGATAGAGGAGATGGTCAGAGACTGCGGACATGATACCTGAGAGACTGCAGATGTGATACAAGAGAAGGTCAGAAACTGCAGACATGACAGAAGATAGGACACTAGGGGGGCCGGAGAGCACAGGGAAAGCAGATAGCACTGGAGGAGCTGAAGGGCAAGGGGGGGGGGGGACTGGAGAGAAGTAAGGAAGGCGCAGGGTGTGGATAGCACTGGGGGGGGGGCAGGGAAAACCAGGGGGTTAGGGAGCACAGGGTAGGGGGACTGGAGAGCACTGGGGGGGGAACTGGAAATCACTTGGCCAGGGAGCACAGGGGGGTGGAGAGCATTAGGGGAGCCAGAAAGCATAGGGGGAGATCAAAAGCACTGTGGGGACTTGAAGAGCAGGGGGGGGACTTGAAGAGCAGGGGGGGGGACTTGAAGAGCAGGGGGGGGGACTTGAAGAGCAGGGGGGGGCTGAAGAGCAGGGGGGGGCTGAAGAGCACAAGGGGGGGCTAAGAGCAGGGGGGAGGGTTAAGATCACTGGGGGGGGCAGTAAAATAAGTTGAATAGGAGGGGGATGGGACAGCTCAGCTGCATATAGAGAAATTGATATTTCTCCTGCAGCCGCAGAATGCCTGCAGAGGGGAGGAGGAGAGTCAGGCATCCATCCAGCGGCAGCAGGAGGAGGAAGAGGGAAACATCAAATCCTCTATATGAAGCCGCCCCATCCCCCTCCTATTCAGTAGCAGACAGTACACACGGCCGGTGACACCAGGGCTGCACAGCACTGAAGACACTGGCGTCGCGAGGAGCCGCGCTTACCTTCTCTCTCCGGCCTGTCGCCGCCCCCGCAAGCAGCCCGGAGTCAGAGTGAAGGAGCTGCCATCTGCAGCTGATTGCTTCCATGGCCGATCCTGCGAGTGCGGGCTGTGCTGCTGGCCGCGCCGGGCAGGACACCGGCTGCGGCGGGAAGGAACACACATACGAACTTCTCTTCACTTCCGGCTCCCTAGCCAATCAGCCTCCTGCTCAGGGGGGTGTGACTCACAGCAGAAGGCTGATTGGCCGCGGAGCCGGTGTAGCTGGCAAGAACACCGGCCGCGGCCGCCGCAGTGAGGGAAAATGACAGTCTGGCTTCTTTACATTCTACTGTCTGTGAGGAGTCGGACTAAGTGAGAGCGGGCGCCGCGGCCCACCGGGATTATGCCCGGTCCGCCCGATGGTCAGTCCGGCCCTGACTGCAAAGCAGTTCTAGCAGAAGGACACACTAGTACTAACGGTCGCCACAGGACGCTGCAGTGCTGAATAGTGCATGGCGGATCAGAAGGCTTTACCCATTTTCTTCAGTTCTAGATTGGCTACCAGCTGTGGAGTGCAGGAACCTATCTCCTCCCTTTTTGTTTGAATTACAGTTAATGGTTACTCCTATGGTGGGCTACAGTTAATTACCTTTTCCGTGGATTACAAATACTTTCCCTGGATTGGTTAAGGATACCTTTGCCGGCGAAGACTTGCAAGGCCTTGCTCATTCAGGAGACTCTTGCAATCGAATGTAAAGAGGGCTCCCTATAGTATACAGAGTGCACTCTGATATATATAGCCTAGCGTCAGAATACTAGAGTCACTGAGATAAGTTAGTAGTATTTTGGAACTACACTTGATTACTGGAAAGCTTTGATTTCGTGGTCACTCTCTCATTACACTTGAGGAATAATGTATTGATAGATTACTCATACAATAATCCTCCATTGTATAGCAATATATACTGTATATGTTGGGATTGTTCTTTTAGATCCTGAGTGCTGAATCTCATCCAGTTCTAGGTTGGGGATTCAGGATCTCTTTTACCATTGATCTTTTTGTATTGAATGTTATATTGAAACGGTTTGTGCATTTAACTAAACGCAAGTTAAAGATAAGTTAATCTGATTCTTTACTGCAATCTGGTAGTGTCTAATCATTCAAAATGTCAGAACCGATAGTGTCAAGTGGGTGGGACAACACTCAGGGCAACTGAAGTGAGGAGGATATGTGTGTACTCAGCCACTCCCCAGGGGGCAGGGCTACATTTGGGGGCTCGTTCAGGATCCTCGGTGCCACTTCAGCCCTGAATGTCCTCCCCCAGGGACCAGTCATGGGAGAAGCTATGAGCCTGACTCTTGCCCGGTGCTGGGCACAGTCCCAAGGAGCTAGTCTGGACCAAAGTGTAGTCTTGGAGGTAACCGAGAGCGAATGCACAAAAGCCGAAATTAGACGGTGAGTGCGGGCCTTAGCCCCAGATCAAGCAGTTTATATCCTGGATGCTCGGGCTGATTATGGCCTAAACATGGTTCAAGCACTCGTTGAATGGAGGGAAGATGTGTCCGAAGCATTCCAGACAGAAGAAGTGATGCTGGATGAGAAGGTTCCGGCCAAGGTGTTCTTTCCCTCAAAGAAGAAGGAGAATCAGGAAGGAAAATCACCCTCCCCTCCCGCCAGCCCCTGTCCGAGACCCAGCTCTATGAATAAGGAGGGGGATAAAGCAGCCATACCCCCTGCCTCCTTCTATGCCGATATGAGTAGATTGGTGGACAGCTTGGTCTTAAATGGAGCAAGTGGGGCTGGGCAGAACTACTGCAAGTTATGCTTCTTCTCTGAGCAGTTACCTACTCCTATAGGAGAAGAGGACTTTGAAAGTTGGATGAGCCAGGCCACTCAGGCAGAGGATGAGTGGAGCGTATCTGAATCGGTGAAGAGACAGAGGCTGAGTGAGAGCCAGAGAGGCCCTCTCTGAAGTGATTCGGAATCTGCGGATGGGAGATAAGAACTGCACAGCTGATGATTATTTGGAAGCCCTCTTTGATGTATTTGGGTGGGTGGAAAAGACTACTGAACTGTTGTACAAATTTAACCAAACTCATCAACAGAGAGGGGAGAAACTGTCCGAATACATCTCCTGGGTCAATAAGATGCTGCACCAGATTCTTTTGAAGAAAGGCATTGACCCTAAAGAGGCCGATTGGACCGGGTGTTACAAGGGGCTAAGCCCAATCATCCCATTGTCCTGAAGCTGTTGTTGAAGGGAGTCAAGGACACCCCCACCTACCCTAAAGTGATGCGGGAGGTGAGGGAGGACGAAGCCTTGTTGGAAGAGAAGAGCCAAGGGGTAAAGGAGCTGCTAAACAATGAAGGAAAAAGGGAGAGAGCTACAACCCGGTTAGTGAGGGTGGAAAATAACCTCTTGGAAGATGAAAGTGAGGTGGAATTGGAGGTGATTCACCAGGAAGATACCGTAGAAAAGAAGAAATCAGAGGATGGCTCACCCTCTGCAGATTTGGTGCTTCAGGTGGTTCAGGCACAGACCCAGATGTGCCAGACTCTTATGCAAGTGATGGAGGCCCAAGGGAAGGTCCCTGAGACATGGAGAACTTTTAAGGGGTCTAACCTTTTCCCTTCCCGAGAGAGAGGATGTTTTACCTGTGGAGAGATGGGACACTTTCAGGGCCAGTGCCCAGGACAGGGCCTCAGCCCTGAAGTAATGGAAGAATTATTGAAAGCCTTACAGAAATTATTTTCCACCAAGAAGGCGGAAAACTTCAGGGGACCTCAGTGAAGGAGCCAATTGAGAGTCCCTCTAAAAGCCTGAGCTCCAGTAATCATGATAATGATCACGGTCACTGCGGCGCAGGGTTTGCTACCCCGTCCCTTCCCAATGCCTCCGTACCTTTGTGGGGACTACCTGAGTTTGGCAGAGAGACACAGGGGGTTAGTACTTCCACTCCAGTTCAAGAGAGGGTATGGAGAACTCCAAGAACCAACTCGGTTAAGGTAGAGACCATAGAATTTCCTCAAGACACTGAACACTGGAGGGTGAGAGAGAGGATGTTTTACCTGTGGAGAGATGGGACACTTTCAGGGCCAGTGCCCAGGACAGGGCCTCAGCCCTGAAGTAATGGAAGAATTATTGAAAGCCTTACAGAAATTATTTTCCACCAAGAAGGCGGAAAACTTCAGGGGACCTCAGTGAAGGAGCCAATTGAGAGTCCCTCTAAAAGCCTGAGCTCCAGTAATCATGATAATGATCACGGTCACTGCGGGGCAGGGTTTGCTACCCCGTCCCTTCCCAATGCCTCCGTACCTTTGTGGGGACTACCTGAGTTTGGCAGAGAGACACAGGGGGTTAGTACTTCCACTCCAGTTCAAGAGAGGGTATGGAGAACTCCAAGAACCAACTCGGTTAAGGTAGAGACCATAGAATTTCCTCAAGACACTGAACACTGGAGGGTGAGAGACCCCAATATCAAGGTCCGTCGGAGGTTATTTCAGTCCACAAAAGAAGCGTGCCCAAGAAGTTTGTGGGGCCGTCTTCTGTGGTGCCGCTTCAAGTGGAAGGCATCTATACCAAGGCCTTGTTAGACACAGGTGCACAAGTAACATTACTCTATTGAGATTTCTATCGGAAGCATTTGAAACATATCCCTTTGTGCAAGTTGGAGGAGTTAGAAATCTGGTGTTTGGGCCTCGAAAAATTCCCCTATGACGGGTACATTCCCGTTAAGATCTCTTTTCAGCTCGTGATAGGGGCGAAGATGGAGGTGTTTGACACCCTAGCTGTGGTGTGCCCACGACCCCCGGGTGCCAAACAGAACTCGCTGATCATTGGCACCAACACAGACTTGGTCCGAAGAATGCTCACTCCCTTAGCAGCCAAGGGTTCATCGGAGGAAGAGGTACATCCTAAGTTGAGGCAAGCCTTTCAACGAGTATTGCAAGAACAGAAGACCCCTGTTGAAGAAGTGGGGAAGCTCTGGAGGTTGGACACCAGAGAACAGGTGTTACAGCCAGGAGAGAGGACCTGAATGAAGGCTGTGGTGAAGCTGTTCTAGGACCAGCCAGGCCCCTTTGTGATGGTGGA
Organism: Pelophylax lessonae; assembly: GCF_965119305.1. Taxonomy (NCBI): domain Eukaryota; kingdom Metazoa; phylum Chordata; class Amphibia; order Anura; family Ranidae; genus Pelophylax; species Pelophylax lessonae. The sequence continues at coordinate 9,005,670 of NC_138776.1, read as the reverse complement.
GGGGGGCCCTGTTAGCAGAAGACAGCGGGATCGAGTTCCCCGAAGTAGTCCCAACAAAAGTTCTACGGGAGAACAGTGGGAAGATTCCTGTAAGTGTCCAGAATGTCACGACCCAACCTGTCCATCTGAAGCCTAGGATGGTGTTGGGGCATGGGAGTGCTGCCTCACCGTTAACTCCGTCAGAATTGAAGGAAGAGGGAGATAAGCTGAGAGAGTCAGAAGATACTTCTCCTTGACGCCCGGCTGTTCCCTTCAAGTGGGGGGAGCAGGTGAAGACAATTGTCTCAATGGGAGAAGCTGTTCTCTAAAAATGATTATGATGTGGGTTGTGCTAAGAGTGCCCACCATCGAATTTGCCTCAGTGAGGACAAAACCTTTAGAGAAAGCGCTCGGAGGATACCACTGAGTGACTTGGAGGATCTTCGGGAACAATTGGCTGAGCTGAAGAGATCAGGTGTCATACGGGAGTCCCGCAGCCCTTATGATACACCCATAGTGGTGGTTCACAAGAAGAATGGGACTATCAGAATGTGCATTGATTATCACACTCTGAATCGCAGGACTTTCCTGATCAGTACACTACCCCTCAGATAGAAGATGCTCTGCAGTGCCTGTCTGGGGCCAAATGGTTTAGTGTACTAGACCTGAAAAGTGGATATTATCAAATACCAATGCACCCAGATGATGGGAGAAAAGACTGCATTCATCAGCCCCTTGGGGTTTTCCAAGTTCAATCGTATGCCACAAGGGCTGGCAGGAGCTCCAGCAACCTTTCAGCGGCTCATGGAGAACACTGTGGCTGACATGCATCTGATTGAGGTCCTTGAGTACCTAGACAACATTATTGTCTTAGGAAGACATTGGAGGAGCATGAAGCCCGCCTGGAGAAGCTATTTCAGAGGCTCTATGAGGAAGGGTTAGTTATCCCTAGAAAAATGTCAGTTCTACCAGACGTCTGTTACAATACTTGGGTCATGTGGTGTCTGCAGCCGGAGTGTCCACTGACCCAAAGAAATTGGAAGCTGTCACTACCTGGCCAAAGTCTACTAATGTGACTGAATTGAGATCCTTTTTGTGATTTTGCTCTTACTATATAGGAGGTTTGTGAAGAACTTTTCACAGATAGCCAAACCCTTGAATGAACTGCTGAAGAAAGAGACGGAGGAAGAGGGTTTGCCTTCCCAGAAGGCTGAGATGTACAAGAAGGTACCCAGAGGGTCCAAAGAATCCATTCAAGCTCAGTGGAACACCAAATGTGAACAGGCCTTCTGGAAGCTAAAGGAGAATCTCACCAAAGCTCCTGTCTTGGCCTATGCAGACCCGGCTAAGCCATACGAGTTACATGTGGATGCAAGTAGAGATGGACTGGGGGGGGTTATTATATCAAGAAGCCGAAGGGAGGCTGCACCCCATTGCCTACATCAGTCCCAGTTTGTCCCCATCTGAGAAACATTACCCCATTCACAAACTGGAATTTCTGGCTCTTAAGTGGGCTGTGGTAGATAAGTTGAGAGACTATCTCTATGGAGCATACTTCATGGTCACGACTGACAATAACCCATTGACTTACCTACTGACCACGGCCAAGTTGGATGCTACTGGCAGCTCTTTCGGAATTCCAATTCAGTTTGAAATACCGGCCTGGGAAAGGAAATTTGGATGCATTGTCTAGATGCCCACATCCTGCTGCCAGAAGAGAACGTGAATGGGTACACCTAACCTCGGAAGGAGTGCAAGCCACCTGTGCAGGGATAGATTACCGACTAAAAGGAGCCATGGGAGCTGAGGCTTTCTCCTTCGAGGGTGCCCCGATGCTACTGTGATTTGACTCAAGTAAGAAGTGAAGAACTTCCTCAACTGTCCAAAGAGGATACAAGAAAAGCTCAAGGAGAAGATCCTTTGGGAGCAGTAGTGCAGAGGGCCCTGAAGACAAATAATCCCAATATCCTGATGGAGAATTCTATTGTGGGGGCCAAAGTGGTCCATCGGGACTAGGAGAGGTTGAAGATGAAGGATGGAGTTGTTTATCGAATGAAATCTGTGGAAGATTTGGATGGAGTGTGTCAGCTGTTATTAACAGAGAAATACCGGTTGACCGCTCTAGCAGCTTTACATGATTCCCATGGCCATTTGGGACCTGACCGGACTTTTCAGCTAGTGAGAGACAAATTTTACTGCCCGTTTATGAGAAAAGAAGTGGAGGCTTATTGCCATTCCTGTATTCGATGTGTTGAAAGGAAAACATTACCTCGCAGAGCTGCTGCTATGGGTCACCTACAGAGTCACTGTCCCATGGAGCTGGTGTGTATTGACTTCCTGTGTCTAAAACCTGATTTAGGTGGGCATAGTAACATTGTAGTTGTGACCGACCATTTCACCAGATATGCTCAGGCTTTTCCTACTCTGGACCAGAAGGCTAGAACCGTAGCCAAAGTTCTAGTTGAGAAGTTCTTTGTCCACTATGGCCTACCCCAATGGCTACATTCCGACCAAGGTCGAGATTTTCAAAGTAAACTGATTACGAGACCACTCCCTATCACCCTCAGGGAGACCCTCAGCCGGAGAGCTTCAATCAGACTTTGCTGAACATGTTAGGGACGTTGCCTCATGACAAGAAGCAAAAGTGGAGCGAATATGTTCCAGTGTTGGTACATGCTTAGTACCGTTAAGGACTCTGGATTTTCACCTTACTTATTAATGTTTGGAAGAGAGGCCCATCTACCTGTAGACTTAGCTTTTAGGACTTCAATAGATCATACCTCACAAGCTTCCTACAAGAGCTATATTGATAGACTTAGGCGGAACTTGAAGCTGGCTCGCGAGAAAGCTATGGAGGCCTCTGCTAGCCGAGAACAACGGAATAAGAAAAGTTTTGACCTGAAGGTGAGAGTACAAGATCTACAGCCAGGAGATAAAAATGCTCTTGAGAAATCTGGGGGTGCCTGGGAAGTATAAATTAGCTGATCGTTGGTGCCCACAACCTTTCATTGTCCATAAGAAGCTTCCTGGATGGCCTGTCTATTAAATTCATCCAGAGGGTAAAGTGGGACCTCTTAAAGCATGGCATAAAAATCATTTGTTACCCATTGCTGACATAGCTAGGACATCTATGGAGTGGACAAAGGAAGAAGATACTCCCAGAGCCCCTAGGTTGCAGCCTCGGTCTTTACAGGATCCTCAGACTTCTAGTTTGTTGGAAGAGGAGGAAGATAGCGAAGATGAGGGAGTTATCTTTGATTGGTGGTGGCCATCCCTTGAGAAAGATTCCTCTTCTGAGATGTCTCCACCAGTCATTGATTGGCCTTCTGCCCCTCTCCCTGAGTGTAAATTCAGTCAGGGGCCCAGTGTACCGGTAACTGAAGTGGGATCTAAGCCTTTGGAAGAGGATATAGTAGCAATTCCTGAAAGCCAGCCACCTAGTGGGGACATTTCTGGTGATTCCCATTCCCCGGAGGAAGAAGCACCTGTTGATGGAGACCTAAGTTCTTCCCCAGTTGAATCAACAAAGACTCCGATTGGAAGCCCGGCTTTAGAGGTGCCTAACTCCATGGAAGAAGTAAGTCTCTCTGAAGACACTCAGGGATCATCCATGAGCCATGATTTGCAAGTGACAGAGGACAACTCTGAGTCTGACAGTGGAATATTATCTAGGTTGCGACGAGAGATACATCCCCCTAAAAGACTGATTTATAGTGCATTGGGAGAAAGTTCTGAAGAACAAATTGCAACAGCTCAATGATCTATGTCCACAATTGCCTCTCTTGATGAAGATTCTAATGAAGAGAGTTCTATTCCACCCACTGACACTATCAGGTTGGCCATTGATCTTTTGTTGGCCTTTTGCGAGAGTGACCCAAATTTGTCCCATGACTTGTATAATAAGTTGCTAGACAGTGCTTTTATTAGCCAGTTTTCAGTTTCCTATGAACTCTACATTAGATCGTTAAATTAAAACTTTTTGCAACGGAGTAACCTCTTTCCCGAAGACTTTTATTATCTTCGGGACCAAAGATGTTCAAGTGGGGGGGAGGATGTAGCCTGGTCGCAAGTTCATACTGAAGTTATTCAGGCTGCTTGTTCTGTTATTAAAGTTTCTACAAAACAGTGAACCGTTGAATTATGGGAGATGTAGTTCTGGGAGGAGTGAAGACTATGGATCGTCTGTGTGACTGAACTATCTCCCAGGGATAATTGGGACTCGCAGGGGCAGTTGGGAGTGTCTTTATAAAGCGTGCGGGACCAAGATTCTGTCTCTTGCCTCGAGGACAGCACGCTGTGAGGAGGGAAAGAGCTGCTATGGAGCGCAGAGAAGGATAGGCCGGAGGCCTAGTGAACAGACACCAGAAAGAAAGCGGTGTGCGGACAGATCTTGGTGGTTGACCGAGCAGAGGGACGCTCAGAGAGGCTGCGAGTACTTCTGAGGAGTGCGGGGCGCTGGTGGTGTGGACCGTGGGACACAGAGCTCATCATATTGGGTGAGAGAGATCCGATTTTAAGTATTTACTTTACTACTACTTACTTGGGATTGTTCTTTTAGATCCTGAGTGCTGAATCTCATCCAGTTCTAGGTTGGGGATTCAGGATCTCATTTACCATTGATCTTTTTATATTGAATGTTATATTGAAACTGTTTGTGCATTTTACTAAATGCAAGTTAAAGATAAGTTAATCTGATTCTTTACCGCAATCTGGTAGTGTCTAATCATTCAAAATGTCAGAACCAATAGTGTTCAGTGGCTTAGACAACACTCAGGGCAACCAAAGTGAAGAGGATATGTGTGTACTCAGCCACTCCCCAGGGGGCAGGGCTACATTTACCTTATCCCTAAATCGTTACTGCAAGGGAAATATGTTCAAACACCAATAGTCCACAATGTCAGCAGAGACTATGATTCCCAAATATCTGAACTGCCCCACTATAGACACTGGGCAGAAAGAACATAACTGGGGGTCAAGAGCTCCATCCAGTGGCAACAGGGCTGACTTGGTTCAGTTAATAGTCAACTGAACTGAACTAAATAAAAGTATCACTGAATAAATGCAAAATTCAGTGACTATATCCATTACAGCTTTCAAAGAGGGGCCCGTGTTTCCAATCAAAAGCAGCATGTCGTCTGCATACAACATCATCTTTTTATGGAGTGCACGATATTTAAAACCCTCAACCAGAGAGCTGGTCCTAATTTTAGCCGCCAGGAGTTGTATTGCAAGGGCAAATAGGAGAGAGGGCACCCCTGCCTTGTACCCCTACCCAGGAAAATACCTATGAGGTCCCGTCAACCTCCCGGATAGCAGCCTGGGGATTATGAAACAATAAACTGACCCATGCAATAAATTGTTCTCCAAAGCCAAATCTTTCCAGCACTGCCCACAAATAACACCACTTCATGCTATCAAAGGCTTTGTTTGCATCCAGCGACAAAAGCATGCTCACCCCTCCATTATCAGCTGGTGTTTGCATATTTATATAAAGTCATCTGAGGTTGAAAGCAGTGGAAGAGTGGCATTAAGCCAGCTTGGTCTGCATGAACAATATCAGCAATTACTTTGTTAAAGCGGAGTTCAGGCCACAAAATCAACATAATCGATTTTGGGTCATCCGCTTGCTATTGGTCACCTAAAAAAGAAATGGATAGTTACAATTTTTTTTTGTTTACTTACCTTGTTATTGAAGAAAAATATACTCACCTTTCTTCCACTTCCTCCCTCTGCAGCCGCGGCCCGCACCGTCACTTCCTCTTTGCATTGATTCGTGGGAGCTGAACGTCATCGCTCCCAGGAATCAATGCGCCAGCTCGTCACTTCCGGTGCGGCGCCTCATTCCCTGCTAAACAGCTTCTGGGCATGCCCAAAAGCTGTGGAGGGATGACGCGCCCGCACCGGAAGGGACTAACTGGGCCGGTGCAGGAGCATTCTGGGAGAAGAGGACACGGAAGAGGACGCAGAAGAGGACGCACTGGCTTCAGCTGCCCACATCTGAGATGGCAGCGCTGGAGAAGAAATTTTCAAGGTAAGTATTTCTTCTAAAAGGTAAGTGCGACCCGGGACAGTTCAGAGGCTATCCATTGTGGAATGTACTAGCCCTGACTGTCCCGGGGGTATTTTTAATGAAAAAAAAATGTTGTGGCCGGAACTCCGCTTTAAGTCTCCAAGCCTGTACTTTAGCCAAAATGTTTATGTCAGCATGTAACAATGAAATAGGTCTATAGGAATTAGGCTCCATAGCTGGCTTATCAGGCTTCAAAAGCAAAATACTAGCCCTGTTCATGGAAGGCGGTAACCGTCCATGCTCATTGGCCAGGCCTCGTTGAATACTTTCAACAGCTTAGGTAAAAGGATATCAGCGTGTTGTTGGAATACCTCCATTGGCAGTCCATCATCCTCAGGTGCTTTGGAGTTGGGAAAAGAGCTAATCGCCTCCCGAATCTCCTCTAACATTAGAGGAGCATCCAGACTTGCTCTATAAGCATCTAACAGGGTGGGTATATTGATAGACTGTAAAACACTTGATAGGGCCTCTGGGTTATAGGAGACCTTAGAGGCATAGAGATCCGAGTAGAATTTTACTAGTTCTGCCATAACCGTTTCTGGGGAGTTGGCATAGCCCCCTGTAGAAAGCTTTAGTGCACCAATCACCGGAGGCACTGGGCGTACATTAATTTTTTTTGCAAGCAGACGACCAGTCTGTTCCCCCCTATTCATAAAAAGTTACCTTGGAAAAGAAAATTTTTTACGGCTTTGGAGTTAACCACATCTGAACCCCCTTAATGACGAGGCAATTTTTTGCAATTCGGCACTGCGTTACTTTAATGGACAATTACGCGTTGTGCAACGCTGTACCCAAATAAAATGTCCTTTTCTTCCCACATATAGAGCTTTCTTTTGGTGGTATTTAATCACCTCTGCTATTTTTATTTTGTGCTATAAACAAAAAAAAGAGCGATAATTCTTAAAAAAAAAAAAAAAACAATATTTTTCACTTTCTGCTATATAACATTCCCAATAATAAAAAACAAATTAAATGTTTTCATAATTTTAGGCCAAATTGTATTCGGATTATGTAATGTAATTGTATTTGGTAATGGGGGGGGGGAGATTTATGTCCATTTTATTTATTTATTTTTACTAGTAATGGTGGCAATCAACGATTTTTAGCAAGACTGCGACATTGCGGCGGACAGATCGGACCCCTAACTGACATTTTTGGGGGGACCAGTGACATTACTACAGTAATCAGTGCTAAAAATATGCACTGTTACTGTAATAATGACACTGGCAGGGAAGGAGTTAACCCAGGGGTGATCAAAGGTTTAAATGTATGCCTAGGAGGTGTTTTCTAACTGTGAGGGGGATGGGATTATGCAAGCAACACAGAGACCTGTGAATCTACATAGGAGGAACACAGGTTCTCTGTACTGATTCCAGAGAGAACAATGGTCTGCCCCCACGGATCACTGTACAGGTACGCTGATTCGCGCAGCCGGACCAGGCTGCTGCAGTTTATATGTGGCAGGCGGTCGGCAAGCGGTTAATCCATTGTGTCAGGGCACCCTGTGCAGCGAGCCAAGCTGACTGGGCCTTGTCTATGAAATATACACCCTCTCCCTTTCCTGGACATGCTGAGTAAGAAGTTTTTCATGCTTTTTAGATTGTCTTTATACTATTAACTGTGGATGTGAAGATTCCATGAATATAGCATTTAACCACTTAAGCCCCGGAAGATTTTACCCCCTTCCTGACCAGGGGGTATTTTACGATTCGGGAATGCGTGAATTTAACGGACAATTGCGCGGTCGTGCGAAGCTGTACCTAAACAAATTTCACGTCCTTTTTTTCCCACAAACAGAGCTTTCTTTTGGTGGTATTTGATCACCTGTGCGATTTTTTGATCATGCGCTATAAACAAAAAAAAGCGTCAATTTTGCAAAAATAACAATATTTTTCACATTTTTTATATGAAATTCCACCCAATAAAAATTTAAAAATCAAAAATTTTTAACATTTTTGGCCAATTTGTTTTATGCTACATATGTTTGGTAAAAAAATAAAAAAAATCGCAAAAAGCGTATTTTGATTGGTTTGCGCAAAAGTTATCGCGTTTACTAACAAAGGGAAAGATTTTTGTCATTTTTGTTGTTTTTTTTTTTTTTAACGCTTAATGGCGGCGATCTGCGATTTTTTTTGCGGGTCTGCGACATTGGGGCGGACAGATCGGACCCTTGACTGACATTTTTGACACTTTTGGGGTTACCAGTGACATTACTGCAGTAATCAGTGCTATACTAATGCGCTGTAAAAATGACACTGGTAGTGAAGGGGTTAACTTTTTTTAAGAGGGAGGGGCTGTGTGTGTCCCTAGGGGCGTGTCTCTAACTGTGATTGGCTGTGGCTTGAGGTGTAGGAACAATGATCAACGGTCCTACATAGTAGAACCGTATGATCACTATTCCTACACAGGGGAGAATGACAGGCGGCTTGTTTACATCAGCCGTCTGCCTTTCTCCTGCTGTCACGGACGATTGTGAGTGAGCGGAGGACATCGGGTCCGCTGATCACACGCCCGGGGGGGTCCGTGACCACGCAGGAGCGCGCTCGCTCCCCAGAGCCTCACAGGCTAGTGACGTACCGGTACATCACTTTGCCTGTGAGGGGCTGACCGCCGCAGTATATGTCGGCAAGTGGTTAAAAGCAACACTCTTCAGTAGGTTATCAGTATAGAGCTCATTATTCTCTAAGAAACTAACCATGTTTTGTCCAATCCCAGTGCTCTCAGGTATCAGTTTCAGCCAAAAAGTACTTAAAAGCCACGGAGCTCTAGGAAGGGTCGGGATAGGTCTATCTGTAACCCAGCATATTAAAGGTGAGTGGTCAGACACCCCTCTAAGAGCATACAGTATTTTTGAAACCAGACCAATCAATCAAGCTGACCCAAGACAAATATCTATACGGGACAGTGACCCATATGTCTTAGAATAACAGGAGAATTGGACAGTTACAGGGTATTTTTTCTCTCCATACATCCCCCCATTTTACCTCTTCCATAAAACATAACAGTGGGCTGCCTCGTTGTGAGGAACCTAAATTTAGGAGGGGGGATGTCTGTCTACGACAGGATTTAGGACATTATTAAAATCACCTAGGACAGGGGTGTCAAACACGATTTAATCGCGGGCCACATTAGCAATATGGTTGCCTTCAAAGGGCCGCTTGTATCTGGGTCACGATACATACAGAGTGCAAGGTTCAGGAGTGTGTTACTTACAGAGTGCAGAGTTCATGGGTGAGTGCAGAGTTCATGGGTGTGCTATGTACAGAGTGCAGAGTTCAGGGGTGCGCTATGTACAGAATGCAGAGTTCAGGGGTGCGCTACGTACACAATGAAGGGTTCAGGGGGTGTGCTATGTACAGAGTGCAGAGTTTAGGAGTGCGCTACATATAGAGTGCAGACTTCAAGGGTGCGCTATGTACACAGTGCAGAGTTTAGGAGTGTGCTACGTGCAGAGTTCAGGGGTGCCCTATGTACAGATTACAAAGTTCAGGGGTGCGCTGTGTAGAGAGTGCAGAGCTCAGGGGTGTGCACTATTTACAGAGTGTAGGATTCAGGAGTATGCTATGCACATTGGGCAACATCTCTTCCACCACTCTCCTCCCATCCCTCCACCTCTGCACACATCTGCCTCCAACCCCCCCCCCCCCAAAGCTTTCTCACATTTATACTCTATCCCACCTTCCTACTAAGCCCAGCCTTGGTACCTCCCCGCGGCTCCCTCCCTGCATATTGGGCTATAGTCAGTATCTCCTTATGTAGGCAGATCTGTGTGTTCAACTCCAGTGCCAGTATTCAGTTTTGCCCTTTATGTGTTATTTTGCTATCCAAATCATCAGATCAACAGCATTCACACTTATATGTAAGATGTGCAAAGGCTTTTACAACATACCCTCTCTTCATTGTCACTATTGGATAAAGCAAGTCCCCAAAAGCCCAGCCTCAGGATGCAGCGCCCCTGGATGGAAAAGAAACACAGCCACCAGAGCTGTTAGGAACCTCCTTCACTGACAGCTATGCTGGACTGGCCGCACATGCGCTAAGCTCACAAAGCCGGCACCGCTGAAGGGACTGAGGAGGAGAGAGAGCATGGGAAATGTTTACATTTGTTGCCTAGGAGACTGACGTGCATGCACCCAGCTCACACAAAGCCGGCACCGCTTGCGGGACTGAAGGGAATAGAGCCGGAAATGTTTACTCTTGTTGCCTGGGAGACCTGACGTGATAGCAGAAGGAACAGTGATGGAAACACTTGGATGGCGGCTGGCCGATGCGCGGGCCACTTGACAAGGCCTGGCCCGCGGGCCTTGCATTTGACACCCGTGACCTAGGACAAAGATTGGAATATCAGACTTATCTAAAGTGAAGACCAGCAGGTCCTGCAGCACTGAAATGATAGACCTACATCGCTGGACTCCTCCCCTTGTCGATAGCGCGCGCGCGCCGCCAGAGGCTCACTCCCACTATATTCAGACACAGCGGGAGTCAGGCCAGGGGAGGAGAGGCGGTGATCACCGCCGCTCTTCCCCGATCGTCGGGGATCGAGTGAGGAATTCCACCCACTTGTGTAACCCTCCTCTTATGTTAGAATTCCGTTACTATCCATGATAGCATACCTCTCATTTTCAAATTTAAAAAATGGTAAAATAAAGTCAGCAACTCTGAAATGAATTTGGCCTATGTTTCTTCACTTTATTTAGAGAAGCAGACAAGCAGGAAAAGAGAGAGGCCCCTCCCTAACTACAGCTCACAGGGTTGAGAGGGGATTGGCTGTCACTGTTACTAAGCAGAGAGAGTGTTTATGATTTCAGTTTTGGCACTTATTAGTGTCCTAAAATCCTATATCATGACTGGGTCAGAATTGACCCTAACACCATGAACGTCTTAATTTTCACCACAGTATTTTATAATTTAGTGAAAAGGATTAATTTTCTATTACATTGTTTAAATAGAGGTTCCTGACAAAGTAAAAAAATTTTGATGCAATCAACAAATTTATGTGATACTTATAGACATTCAAAACCTGAAAACGGGTCAGTTTTGACCCTAACACAAGAGGAGGGGTAAACAAAGCGGGCGAATCTCCTATGTGACAGGCAGGGACAGATTACAAGATTCAGCATAGCTGAACCTGCAATCTGTGTCTGTGTCACACAATCCCCTCCCCCCATAGACATCAGTAAGCACCAGGCATACATTTAACCCCTTGATCACCCATAAAGTTAACCCCTTTCCTGCCAGTGTCATTATTACAGTAACAGTGCAAATTTATAGCACTGATTACTGTAGTAATGTCACTGGTACCCCCAAAAGTGTCAAAAATGGCAGTTAGGGGTCCGATCTGTCCGCCGCAATGTCGCAGTCCCACAAAAAAAAAAAATCGCAGATCGCCGCCATTACTAGTTAAAAAAAAAAAACAACAATAAAAATGACATAAATCTTTCCCGTAGTTAGTAGCTGTGATAACTTTTGCGTAAACCAATCAAAATACGCTTATGGCACTTTTCCACTGCAAGTACCGGCTAGTACCGGCTCGGCTCTACTCGGCCCTGCTTGGCCCGGTTTGCTTTTCCACTGCGGTACCGCATGGTATAGTGTCGGAACGGTTCGGTACGGTACGGTATAGGTTTGCTTTTCCATTAAAGTAGTACTAAAGTTAAGTGGGTGGGATAACAACGGGGTGGGTGTGATTCTCTGACCAATCAGTGGCTAGTAGTGACTGCATGCAAAGGATTGTGGGATATGGTACCAGTTTGGTACCTGTTGGAACCACAATCGAGTAGGTACTGTTTTTTCAGAGCCGTACCGTACCGTTCGGTTCCATGCAGTGGAAAAGCAAACCTATACCGTACCGTACCGAACCGTTCCGATCCTATACCATGCGGTACCGCAGTGGAAAAGCACAAAAGCGTGCCGAACCGGTACGGTTCCATGCAGTGGAAAAGCGCCATTATTGTGATTTTTTGGGGGGAATTTCATCTAAAAAAAAAATGTGAAAAATATTGTTATTTTTTGAAAATTGTCGCTCTTTTTTTGTTTAGAGCGCAAAAAGTAAAAATCGCACAGGTGATCAAATACCACCAAAAGAAAGCTCTATTTGTGGGGAAAAATACATTTTGACCTAAATATATGACAAAAATTGAATATATTGGATATTTTTTAACTGTCAAAGTAGAAAATGTCAATTATTTCGCAAAATTTTCGCTCTTTTTTTATTAATATCGCAAAAAATGAAAAGCACAGAGGTGATCAAATGCCACCAAAAGAAAGCTCTGTTTGTGGGAAAAAAAGGACGTAAATTTTGTTTGGGTACGACGTTGCATGACCGCGCAATTGTCAGTTAAAGTCGCACAGTGCCAAGTTGCAAAAAGTGGCCTGTACGTAAGACCGCAAAATCCTCCGGTGGTAAAGTGGTTAAAGAGAACAAATTTCAATATAAAAATACGCATCGCCCCTCCGAATCAGATAACGCGGCTAGTTCATGAAAATCCAGAGTTTTGTGTAAAAGGACACACACCCCTCTGGAGTATGAAGTATGCGTGGCATGATATATCTTTTGTGCCCTGGGGTACTTTACACAGCTAAGAGTCTATGGTGTGAGATGGGTCTCTTGGAGGCCTATTATTGCAGAATGGCACTTATGGAGGACCGTACTCACCATCACCCTCTTTACAGGATTGTGTAGTCCCCTAACGTTCCAGGTAACCAGAGGTATGGCCGTCATGTGACTAATGATAGGATCTTATGTAATGTGGTAAGTGAGATGCATCTGCATCTTATACTACTAAAGTACCTGCTTAGGCCTAGTAAGTATTGTAGATGAAGAAGATAGCTCCGGAAGAGCAGAAAACAAAAAGTTTCATGAAAAATACCAAAGATTAACTCAGGAAAAACCCGGCCGAGAGGGTTGAGAGACCATTCTTCCCAGCAATGGGCATCAATTAAACAAAACTATAACTTGTAGTGGTGCCTTTCAGGCAAAACTTTCCAACAGATAACACCTATCAGGTGCGTTCGCTTTTGATGGTGAGGCATCTGGCAGAAAGCTTTTCACAATTCTTTTTTTGTTTTTAATACCTTTTTAGAACTATTTTTAATTTTTTTTTATTTATTTAACTTTATTACTATCACAAGGGGATAACAAACCACCACGTGATAGCATTAAGTAGGTGACAGGTACTCTTAATGGAGACAGAGGGCTAACCAAGCACAGATTTGATTAGTTAGCGGCTTCCCTGGCTGAACAACAGCTCTGAAACTGGATGTGATGAAATCATCATTACTTCTGGCCTCATTCACTGCAGAGGAGATTGAGGACTAGAAGTTCCTTGTTCTCCTCCCACTTGCCATCCTCTGTAAGATATGTTTTATTTTATATATATATACACTGTGTATACACACACACACATGTATATATGGTCCTGGGCTTCTAGTAAGAGTGGAAAAGCTTAGTAACCATGGAGGGGGGTGACAGCAGGGGGGGGGGGGACCACACCACCATCTCTGTGAAACTGATCAGGTGGCTATATAGATACCGGATTCATTTCCACTTTACAGATGCCATCCAGCTGAAGAAAATAAGAACACGTCTGCGGCTGCTACGGCAGTCATAAATGTGTGCTGAGCCTATTACTTTCTGGATGTATTATGTATATTCAAAGAGCTGAAGTAGTTAAAGTTGGAGGTACAGTGGGTACGGAAAGTATTCAGACCCCCTTAAATTTTTCACTCTTTGTTATATTGCAGCCATTTGCTAAAATCATTTAAGTTCATTCTTCTTCCTCATGAATGTACACATAGCACCCCATACTGACAGAAAAACACAGAATTGTTGACATTGTTGCAGATTTATTAAAAAAGAAAAACTGAAATATCACATGGTCCTAAGTATTCAGACCCTTTGCTCAGTATTTAGTAGAAGCCCCCTTTTGATCTAATACAGCCAGGAGTCTTTTTGGGAAAGATGCAACAAGTCTTTCACACCTGGATTTGGGGATCCTCTGCCATTCCTCCTTGCAGATCCTCTCCAGTTCTGTCAGGTTGGATGGTAAACGTTGGTGGACAGCCATTTTTAGGTCTCTCCAGAGATGCTCAATTGGGTTTAAGTCAGGGCTCTGGCTGGGCCATTCAAGAACAGTCACGGAGTTGTTGTGAAGCCACTCCTTCGTTATTTTAGCTGTGTGCTTAGGGTCATTGTCTTGTTGGAAGGTAAACCTTTGGCCCAGTCTGAGGTCCAGAGCACTCTGGAGAAGGTTTTTGTCCAGGATATCCCTGTACTTGGCCGCATTCATCTTTCCCTCGATTGCAACCAGTTGTCCTGTCCCTGCAGCTGAAAAACACCCCCACAGCATGATGCTGCCACCACCATGCTTCACTGTTGGGACTTTATTGGACAGGTGATGAGCAGTGCCTTGTTTTCTCCACACATACCGCTTAGAATTAAGGCCAAAAAGTTCTATTTTGGTCTCATCAGACCAGAGAATCTTATTTCTCACCATCTTGGAGTCCTTCAGGTGTTTTTTAGCAAACTCCATACGGGCTTTCATGTGTCTTACACTGAGGAGAGGCTTCCGTCGGGCCACTCTGCCATAAAGCCCCGACTGGTGGAGGGCTGCAGTGATGGTTGACTTTCTACAACTTTCTCCCATCTCCTGACTGCATCTCTGGAGCTCAGCCACAGTGATCTTTGGGTTCTTCTTTACCTCTCTCACCAAGGCTCTTCTCCCCCGATAGCTCAGTTTGGCCGGAAGGCCAGCTCTAGGAAGTGTTCTGGTCGTCCCAAACGTCTTCCATTTTAAGGATTATGGAGGCCACTGTGCTCTTAGGAACCTTAAGTGCAGCAGAAATCTTTTTGTAACCTTGGTCAGATCTGTGCCTTGCCACAATTCTGTCTCTGAGCTCTTCAGGCAGTTCCTTTGACCTCATGATTCTCATTTGCTCTGACATGCATTGTGATCTGGAAGGTCTTATATAGACAGGTGTGTGGCTTTCCTAATCAAGTCCAATCAGTATAATCAAACACAGCTGGACTCAAATGAAGGTGTAGAACCATCTCAAGGATGATCAGAAGAAATGGAAAGCACCTGAGTTAAATATATGAGTGTCACAGCAAAGGGTCTGAATACTTAGGACCATGTGATATTTCAGTTTTTATTTTTTAATAAATCTGCAACAATGTCAACAACTCTGTGTTTTTCTGTCAGTATGGGGAGCTATGTGTACATTCATGAGGAAGAAGAATGAACTTAAATGATTTTAGCAAATGGCTGCAATATAACAAAGAGTGAAAAATTTAAGGGGGTCTGAATACTTTCCGTACCCACTGTAAGTATGTCACATTTTATGGTGAGTTACATGATGTAAGCCTTGGTGACCAATCATATTGTCGGCTGACAGTCGGAAGGTGGTGCTGTGCTGCGGTGGATAAAGCGCGGGATCAGAGGATCAGAGGCAGCTGAGCGTGTGCGTGGAGTGGAGCGTGTGTGAGGGAAGGAGTGAGTGAGAGCCGAGCAACTGAGCCGAGAATACAGTGAGTAAATACTGTGAGTGTGCGGTAGTACAGTACCCCCCCCCCCCCAGAAGAGCGAGCGGCAAGAACCAGGACCCCCTACTGAGTCAGAGAGAGAGCACCCCTCCCCCACACACACACACACAGAGAGGCAGCGGGGAGCGGGAGTGGAGGAGAGACCACATCATACCCCACTAGGTGACTGACAAGACCAGGAAGTGACAGAGGAGGGAGCAGAAGACTGACTGAGCGAGGAGAGAGGGAGGAATAGCTGACAAGGACTGCAAGTGTCGGCCACAGGAGCACAGGGATACACACTTGGTAAGTAAAGACTGTGACATGACTGTGATAGAAGACTGTGACTGAGGGTGAGGTGTAGTACTTGTCAGTGGGTACTGTGTGGCTGAGTGTCAGTGAGCACAAGTGAGTGATAGTGACTGCGTGAGTGTCAGTGAGTGATAGTGACTGCGTGAGTGTCAGTGAGTGATAGTGACTGCATGAGTGAGGGTGAGGAAGTAGAGTTAGGATGCTAGACAACAGTGACAGAGGACAGACCTAAATTACTGAATCCCCCATTAGATTAGTAGGTACAATGCCCGGCGGGTGTGGAGATGCGATTCGGTATACATCTTGTGGCATGTATACGTTCCTCAATCAGGTGATCAGGCGATCGAGGGCGAATACAGCTGCACAAAATGTAGGCAGATTGCTTCCCTGGAAGCTCAGGTCCTGAATCTAGGGAAGCAACTGGCAACACCGAGAAGAATCTCCATACTGAAGGAGAGCTGGGAGCGTACCCGTCAGGTGCAGGCAGGGGCCTGCACAGAGGAGGGTGGAGATACAAGGGTGCAGGCATCAGAGCAGAATAGATGGGTGACAGCAGGGATAGAAGGGAACAAGGCAAGGAGGCCGGTCCTGGGCTGGAGCACCCCAATAAATACGCCCTGTTGTGTGATGTTGGGGAAACCAGTAAAGGCCCGTACACACGTACCGATCGTCGGCATACAAACGTCGGCGGACGAAGGATCTGCCGATTGTACGCGTGTTAGTATGGTGCCTCCGACAGATGTCTGCGCACAATCCGCGGACAAAAGTCTTTCTTGCAAACATGAAAATTTTTGTCTGCGGACACCAGAACGGACGATTGTTCGCCTGTCAGTACACAATTCGGCCGACACACAGCTACAAATCCCAACACGCATGATCAAACCAAATGAGTTCCCGGAAGAATTTTCTCTAGTAAACTCAACATTTTATTCAGAAAGAACTTTCGGCTCGCGGCAGTCCAAGAAATAGGTGAAATGCGGAGCACATGCTCATCTTGATAAATGTGAGAAGAAGGAAGATGCTGCTCATAATGCCATACTTTTCTAATAAAAAGGCATGTGTTCTGTTATGATGAAGATAATGTTTGTCTATTCTATCTGTTCTATCAAATTTTATAATTAAATAATTTGAACTCTTCACCATTATTTTTGTATTTTCACACCAAAGATCTAACTATTGATATGACCCTTTATTCTTGTATGAATTAATGTCTAAAACATATTTTTCAGGTTATGCACAATATTAAACATGTTAACAAATTCAGATAGGCCATTTTTTATTTTCATTTTCTTTATTTTTTGTATCTCAGCAAAAAAAACCAAAGAAAACATCAATACTTTCCGTATAACTAAACATAAAAAAGGTCCATTTGGACAAAATTAAAATAGAAACTGGCAAACAGGGGTAAAATAAATAATAGGGGGTTACAAAAATTAAAGTTGCTGGTAACTGTAATCAGGTTGCCATGAGGGCAGGTTTGGATCCTGCTGGCCATATTGCCACTGGCCATGTGGCATTTGGCGAGGTGGTGGGTGTTGTGGAGGTGGAGGTGGAGGTGGAGGGCACGGGTGCTCCTGGCATGCATGGCTGTGCTCATTAAGGATCCCGTTTTCAGCCTTTTGCAGCACATCGAGGATAATTTTTCTGGCATACTGACACTGCCTGAGGTCCACCTTATCCAAAATTTTTGCCGTCATGTTGCCGAAGGACTCATTGGCCTCCGGTTTCCGACGTAGGGCTATGGTGGCCTCCTGGATAAATTCGTCTGTGATATCATCCACGTGCTTCCTCTTTTGCCTCCGTTTGGCAGGAGGAGGTGGTGGTGGAAATAGTTCCACAGGCTCCTCAGGCTCCGCAGGCTCCCCAGGCTCCTGGCTGCAGCCTGGCTCCTCCTCAGTGACACTTCCCTGTTGATGAAATGAACAATTGATTAGAATGTTATAGTGTATATAAAAAGTCATGTTTGTTATATTATTGTGAACAAATAGCAGACTTTACATACAGTGGCGTATCTAGGGTCTCCAGTGCCCTTGTTGAGGAGCTGTATTTGGCAACAACCCCCCCCCCCCAAGATCAATGTAAAACTGTAACCCACCCCCCCAAAAAAAAATTAAAGGGCATTAAAAGTTTCTAATTTGCCCCTTGTTTGCCCAGTGTAGAGCTCTCTAGTGGGCAATCATTGTCTCAGGTGTGAAAAAGAAAGAGAGGGTTGAGAGCTAGAGAGAGGGAGAGAAAGAGGGGGTGTGAGAGAGAGAGGAGGGGGTTGCAGAGAGAGAGGGGCCTGAACTTGCAGAGGGCTTGATGTAGGGCATTGAGGGTGAAGCAGTGCAGGGAAACAGGAATAAGGAAGCCACCTGCCTTGCTGACCCAGAGTGAGAGACCAGAGACATGGAAGCAAGGATGGATGGATCATTTGCAGGAGCTGTTAGTTTTGTATTAAAAAAGGTTGAGCCAGAGGAATGCTGAGGCTACAGCAGTGTTTGTAAGACCAGAGGTGTGCTGGGGATGCAGCAGTGTTTGTAAGACCAGAGGTGTGCTGGGGATGCAGTGAGAGGCAGTCTCAGGCTCCTGGTCTTTTGGCTCAGCTGCTCTCAATGTTTTACACCTGCATGAAGCAGCTCTCAATGTTTTACACCTGCATGAATCCGCCTGCAAACTGGGGGTTCTGGGGTGTGCAGGCTGAGTGGATTGTTAAAATAAACAATAAAACAATGCCAATGTTTTTGTGACCCACCCCCCTTGGCCTGCGCCCCTGGCGGTTGCCTGTCATGCCAACCCCTTGCTATGCCCGTTTACATAAAGGGTCAATTATGGTTTAGCTTATAATTTTGTTACATGATTACATTTTAGCAGACAATATATTGTGAAATGCCATACCTGAGTAAAACTCTCCTCCAGGAAATCCTCATCCTGGCTTGGATCAAAGACACTGAGCCCTCTGCCGATGTAGAAGGCAGTGTTGAAATTGACGGCCTGGATTCCATGGTGTCTGCCAGGAATCGCATGTTATCATAGTACCACAGCCGTGGTACATATACATTCCGTGCACCTGCTCCAGACTGGGTGGACTCCTCTATTTTTTTTAACTCCCGCCTGTAGGCAGTGCGAATACTGTTTATTTTTTTGCGTATATAATTAAAATTTGCCCCAGGACAGACGGGCTTGTAGAAGGCCACCAAATGTTCCATGGCCTGTTTTTTGAGTTTTTTATTTTTATAATCTGCGGACTTCACTTGCCACAAACACGGCAGTTGCCTGAACTCATCAATAAAACTTATGAGAAAGTTGTGGCTGGTGTAATTGTCCACCATATTGCAGGACAGTATATGCCTGCAAGACACAAAACAACACAAAACATATTAAAAGAGCATGTATTTTGGCACATAATAAAGATATTCCTAATAAAAGCTGTATAGGGCCCAAAACACACACTTTCTATTAAAAGAGTCGTACCTTTGTTTGTGGGGAAAAGTCGTGATTCGCCGCTCGATCGTGCTCCAACTCTCGATATGTCCGCTAGCGAATCGTCGGCCGAACGATCTGGCGTCCTTTAAATACAGCGCAGGCGTCAACTCCTCCTCCAGTGGTGGGCTTGTGCAGGGGTGTGTACGTGCCGAAGATCAGGCCTACATGCGACACTCACACCTGAAGCAGTGGAAAAATCTTGTAATCAAGAATAATGTCTCAACAATCTGGGAGCTCAATTAGTGTGGGTCGAAGTGATTGGGCCACCCGAAAATCAAGGGCTACACCCATGTCAAAGCCAGAAATGGTGGAGATGGTCTCCATTTTAGAAAAAATGGACTATGATGGCAAGTTGGCAAATTACGATCGGCCCAATGCCAGGAAAGATGGCATCATGGATAAGGTGGTGGCCTGTTTGGTAAAAAAATTCGGTGTGGAGCGATCGAAAGATCAGATTCGGAAACGGTGGTCTGACCTGAAACACCGTGAGCAGGATCAGCTTTCCCAAATCCATCGGATTTTGAAAAAAAGTAAGTTTTTTTTTTTTTTTTAATCATGCAATATGTTTTTTATAATTTGGTGTATGTTGTATTAACATGTCTAGATTATAATGTCTATGTAAAAAGTTAGATTACTCATTTTAGTTGTCATGTCGTGATTTGATCGATCTATTGTTGATGTTTTAGTATATGACATTAAAAGTCAGGAAGCCATAGTTAAAAATATATGTATTGTGTTGCAACGAACGTTCTTTCCTGCACGAATCTTCTCAGCAAACATTCCTATTAATCACAGATTATTATTCAAACCTTTAAATAGGAGAAAAACGTAAACTCCGTGCCAAACAATGGGAAAGGAGGAGGAGAGGTTTGGCAGCTCCATCGGCAGTTGTGGAAGAAGAGGAGGACATGGGCCCAGATGGTGGCACAGATTCGACTAAAGGTAATTGGTTCCTATGCACTGTCAAACATTAATGTACCATATTTTTCGTAGATAACCATGTACATGTCTTCATATTTGTTACTAAAAGAGCTATCAAGCAGGGCACCATGTCCTAACAAATGTACCTCTTGTGACTTTTATGATATGGCCAATGTTTTGTATTATGTAGATGAAGACATTATGCCTGAGGTGATTCTGGTGGAGCCAACAAGTGACCAGACACCAGAGCAACAAGAAGGTTGGTAGTCACAGATTTTTGTGTAGTGGGATCATAGAAATATGTGTATTTGCAATGATTGTTTAACCTTATATTCTTGTATTCCCTTACAAATTTACCTTGCAGATGTTGCATCATGCCAGGATGTGGCATCCCCAGCCATGTCAGAACCCCGATCTCCTGGCAACTTGGCAAGCAGCGTGGAAGCCACTTCCGAAACTGTGGAGGAACCAGGACCAAGTGTCCAAGAGCCAATTGTGTGCCCACGTAGGTTTTTTCAGAATGATTTTTATCAGTGTTATTTTTAGCCTCCAATTTACAACACTAGTTCCCTATGGGAGCCTCTTTATTTGAATGGAAGTCGCACCGTAAGTCGGATCAGGATGCTCTGACTTGCTGGGCCACTTGCGTTGTGAAGATTTTTGAGGGGGAACTACACCAAAAAATTGAAGAACCCACCGTGGGTGTCCCCCCAAGTTCACAACCAGGCCTTTTGTGTGTGGTATTGAGTTTGAGGGTATGCCCACAACAAAAAGACAGCGTGGGTTACCCCCAAAACCCCTACCAGACCCTTATACAAGCATGCAGCCTGTCAGGCCAGGAAAGAGAACGAGCAAGCGGAACAAACACCCCCTGGACCACAGCAGGACACATGCCCTCAACATGGGGGGGTTTTGTTGCTTTGGGCCAGGGGGCCTCTGCACCGCACACCCAAAAGCACCTTACTCCCATGTAGAGGAGGACAAGAGCCTCATCCCCACAACCCTGTCTGGTGGTTTTGGGGGGTCATGCGGCCAGGGGGTTCCTAGGACTTTGGAAGCAACCTTCAACAAAGGGTGGCCCCCAGATCCCGGACACCAATCACTGTGTGAATGGGTATGGGGTACATAGTACCCCTACACATTAACCACATAAATGGAAGTGTATGTGAATAACGACAGGAGACGTTTATGAAATGTTCTTAAATATCTTCATCCGGTCTTCTCCACTCTGCTCTTTGGATCTTCTCCTCTCCACTCTTCTGCTGTGCAATCTTCTGCTCTTATGTTGTCTGCTCTTTTGCCTTAGGTTCTGCTTCTTCCTCCTGTCCTCATCTGATGCTGTTGCCGTGCATTCTGCCCGTCTCTGGTCTCTGCAGCTTAATATATATACATTACGACCATGCCCTCACAATGACGTCATCATGCGTTCACACCCCTAATGAATATATAGTAAGCTCAGGAGACCGGCAGAATCATTAGCAACAGGATCAGAGGAGGACAGGAGGAAGAAGAAGAGCCTAGGGCAAAAGAGCATAAGAACAGGGTAGGTATTAACTCGAGAGTAATTAAAAATAACCTGGACACCAAATGTTTCTCGATTATGACCTCATGTAGGTGATTCACATTGACTCAGTTGTATATTTTTTTACAGATCATGATTTACCTACTTGCACTTTAGCAAAACTAACCCGTGAGGCACTCCAATGTTGCTCAGACCTCGAGCAAATCAAGGAAACAGCAACGGCATTGCAATCAAAAATGCAAGATTTTGTCGACATGATTGCCAAATTTTAAAAAGTTTTTTTTTATGTTTTTATTGGTTCCTTTTCTTACAAAAGTTTTGTAATATTTTATGATATTTTGATGGCACTCAGTTGTTAAGAGTGTACCCACGTTTGGGAAAAAAAAATGAAAACACACTAACCCTAACCCTAACCCTAACCCTGTGAATGTTTTTAAAAAAAAAATTTGTACATTCAACAATGTGTGTTCCATTCTTTATTTGACTTTCCTTGGGGGGTCGAGATCTAAAGCTGTGTAAAGAAGCATTACATGTATGATGGCTGTCCTATTCCGATATTTACATGTTAATGACAGCATTTTGGACACTGCCATATGCGAGTTGCTGGAGGTGGCAATGAAATGTTAAAGATCCCAACCGTTTATACGCATATCACAGTGCGATCTGACATTTCATACAGGATTGGATCATACAAGTGTGAACGACTGTGCAATCCTATCCTGATGCAGCTGAATAAATGCATCATGTGCGACCTTTGTGCGAGTGTTGTGCGAATTGAGACATACACTTTGTATGGCTACATTCACACTGAACACGCACACAAGTCGCACATGACCCTTTATTTCTGATGTATCAGGATTGGATGGCACAGTTCTTCAGACTTGTGTAATACAATCCTGTGGAAAAAGTAAGTGTCGGGTCACCCTTATGCGATGCAGGAAGGATGCAAAGTCGCAGACTTCCCGCATTGCATAAGTTTGACTCAACACTCAAGGTACTAGCAGTCCTAGTATTCAATATGGCATTGATATTGGCAGTAGAAATCAGTGTAGGGAGATCAGTGTAATCTATAGTGTATTGCTTTTTCGTTGCTCTAGTTCACTTTCCATTACTTATATATATATAACACTTTGAGATGAACAATGATCAAGTTTCACATAACACTGACATATCCTAACATTGGTGGGCAGTGAGAAGGATGTAATAAATGAACACAACATAACAGGTGTAGGTACATTGTTAATACCCTAATGTATTATATTAAATATATAGTATGGGCAACTTCTGGACAAGAACCACCAATGTAAGGTGACATTAGATGAACCTTGGGTGTGACCTAGTTCTCAATGTGACAGGGTTTGTGTACATTTTGTGGGGTGCAGAAGGCCCTTGTATTTACACCACTGGCTCAAAAATAACACATGGCCATCATCACTTTGGATCAGCTGGTGAGAGACTACAGTCAAGAAACACACTGATGAATGTATTAACCCTTCCAAAGTCACACATATATAACACATGATTAACCCTAATAATTGTGTTTGGCATATGTGCCCAAATGATTAGAATCCACAATACAGAATCATTGCAATTTTTTTTCTATGTGTGGAAAAATAAGATATCTCTGACATTTATCTTGTGTGTCCAATCTTTAACAAGATTAATGGGTGTGTGACAGTGATTGCTGCCAGGACACAGCTCCTCTCCCCACGAAATAGTCCAGATATTCCTGGCGGATCTGACGGGCCCTGTGTGATGCCAATGCTGACCGTCCAACTTCCATTGACGTCATGGACTCCACTTGGTTAGAAGGTTGGGCCTCTCCACTTGTACCTGGCATAGCAGGGTCAGTATCCAGTTGCTGCAATACATAATTTTGTGCATTCCTGCGTAGGAAGTTGTGCAAAATGCAGCAACACAAGACCACATTATCCACTTTGTACAGTGCCAGGTTTATGGACGTCAGGAATATCCGGAACCGGTTGGCCATTATCCCGAAGGCATTCTCCACAACTCTGCGAGCTCTGGACAACCGGTAGTTGTAAATCCTTTGGTCGGGGGTGAGGTTCCTCTGAGGGTAGGGCTTCATGAGATGCTCCCCAAGCGCAAAAGCCTCATCTGCGATAAACACAAAGCTCATACCCTCAACAGTTTGCTCCCTGGATGGCAGGTTCAGAGTGCCGTTCTTTAGACGACGAGCGAACTCCGTCTGATCAATAACTCCCCCATCCGAATTGCGGCCATTTTTGCCAATATCCAAATAAATAAACTCATAGTTTGCATTAACTATGGCTAGCATGACTATACTAAAAAAACCTTTATAATTATAATAAAATGTGCCGGAATTCGGAGGGGGGACAATGCGGACGTGCTTCCCATCAATAGCACCCCCACAATTGGGAAAATTCCACTTCTCCAGAAATTGATCAGAAATCTCCAGCCATTGCTCTGCGTTTGAAGGAAACTGTGGGGAAAAAAAAAAAAAAAAATTAGTGCTTGAGCACATCACATTATGAATTACACACACAGTTGTCTGTTAAATGCTTATGCAACTTGCTAAAAAAATAAACAACAGGAAGGCAAAGGTTTGGATATGGGGATGTAATATCTACATACATTTATTTTCAACCTCCTATTGTTCTTATATTGTAAAGGGCCATACACACTAGAAGATTCTCTGAAGACTTTTTCGTGCAGATTTCCCTTTTCTATGTAGTGCAAGGGCCTACCAGATTGCATAGGATTTGAAAGTGTTTGTTGGACCTCATATTATTTGGTTTTGGTAAATCGGAAGGATAAATTGTTCTGACAATCTTCTAGTGTGTATGGCCCATTATACTCACCAGCTAGAGCTGAGATTTACAAACTACGGCCATCCAGCTGTTGCAGAACTACACATCCCATGAGGCCTTGTAATTCTCTGACATTCACAGACATGACTAGGCATGATGGAAATTGAAGTTCGTGAACAACTGGTGGGCCATAGTTTGAAGACCTCTGAACTTGAGCTTTGGTATATGCTGACTTGGAGATTTAGCATGTGGGTGGGGGATGGGTAAGTAAAACTGGGCATTTATACATCAATAAGGGCTTGTGGTCAGTGAAGGTTTTAACATCATTACATAAACATACAGAATCATAGGTGGGAATGGATGGACTGATGTATTTTAGATAAATCATTAACTAGGTACTAAAACATTGGCCAAGGAATAATTGTTTGAGGGAAAGCAATAAAATTAGATAAATTCGACATACTGTTAACAGGCAATGCGTTTAGGGACACATAGGAGAGAATGGTGGGGTGGTTAGTGGGTAATTTTACAAATGGTTAAAGATAATCTACATCTTTACTACTATGTGCATGCGGACAGAGGGTAGTTTACAAATAATGGCCTGTGTCAATTGCTGTACATCCAAAAACATCATAATTCGGGTGAAACTAGTAATACATGTAATGTAATGTAAAAAATCAAACATACCTTGATATAGTCCTTCTGCAAGACCTTGATGATGGCAGAGCAGGTCTCAGGGATGATGATACCAAGAGCTTGGGGGGAGATGCCTGTGGTGAACTTCAGATCCTGCAGGCTTCTCCCTGTTGCAAGATACCTCAACGTCGCAATTAACCTTTGCTCAGGAGTAATTGCAAGCCGCATACAAGTATCCTGCTTCAGAATATAGGGGGACACCAGGGCAAGAAGACGGTAAAAGATGGGATCCGTCATCCTCAAATAATTCCTGAAGTCATCAGGATTATTTTCCTGGAGCTCCCTCAGCAAGGACATATGAGAAAATTGATCACGGTTAAGCAACCAATTTTTCGTCCAGGAGGTCCGCTTCTTCTTCCTATTGCTCGTACGTCGTCTCAGAGCCAAAACTCCAACACTAACGACAGCAACGGACGAATTCACGGTCGCCATAATAAATTCTCGAACGATGTCTCGGAAAATAGCGAAATGTCGTCAACCAAACAAATGCTACCGAAATCAGCGCGAGATGCCCAGAAGGGTCACGGCCAAACACTCACTTCCTCTTTTGTAGCGGCGAACGTGCGTGGAACGTAGTGACGTCATTTTCTGTCGGCAGACAAATGTCCTGGGCAAGTTTTGAGCACTTTTCAACAGACAAACAACAAACACACCAGCCGCGAACATTTGTAGGACGTTCTGTCGGCCGACGATCGGTACGTGTGTACGGGGCTTTAGGGTCCAGCATTGCTGGAGCAGAGCGACGCCCCTAGCTGCCAGGGAAAGAACTCCTCCAGTGAGGGCAGGAGAAAGGGAAAGGAAAGACAGGTTCTGGTGGTAGGGAACTCAATTATTAGAAGGACAGACAGGGCAATTTCACAAAGACCGTAAGTGCTGAACTGTCTGTTGTTTACCGGGCGCTCAGGTTCGGCACATCACGGTTTGGATAGACAGATTACTGGGTGGGGCTGGGGAAGACTCAGCTTTCATGGTACACATGGGTACCAATGACATAGGCAGAGGGAGATGGAGAGTCCTTAAAAACGATTTCAGGGACTTTAGGAGCCAAGTTGAGGAGTAGGACCTCCAAGGTAGTATTTTCACAAATACTACATGTACCTGGAGCCACACCAGAGAGGCAGGGAGAGATTTGGGAAGTAAACAAGTGGCTGAGGAGCTGGTGTAGTAAGGAGGGTTTCGGGTTCCTGGAGAACGGTGTGGACTTCCGGCTCTTTAGTAGGGACGGATTTCACCTAAATTGGGAGGGTGCAACCGTACTGGGTGAGAAGATGGCCAACAAGTTAGAGGGCTTTTAAACTAGGTGATGGGGGGAGGGTTGTAGAATTAGCCAGCAGCGAGAAAGGTTCAGTAGGCACAAATAGGGACATTAGCGGTAGGGTGTTCAGAGTTCCTAAATCCAAGGTGGGTACGAGGAAAAACAGCAGCCTAAAAACATCAAACGAGGATATAGTATGCAAACGGACAAAATTACGAGCTTTGTATACCAATGCTAGAAGCCTGGCCAACAAGATGGCAGAGCTGGAGCTGCTGATGTATGAGGAGGACTTAGATTTTGGGGGGATAACAGAGACTTGGTTCGACAGCTCTCATGATTGGCTGGCGACCATTCAGGGGTATTCCCTTTATTGCAGAGATAGAGAAGGTAAAAAAGGGGGAGGGGTATGTCTGTAGATTAAAAACAGTGTACAGGTAAATAGGAGGGATGATATTAATAATGGAGCTATGGACGAGGTAGAATCCCTATGGGTAGAACTTCAAAGGGAAGGCACTATGGGGAAAGTAATATTGGGTGAATGCTATAGGCCCCCCAACCAGAGGGAGGAGGGGGAGGTGGACCTCCTTTCACAGACTGGAGTGGCAGCAAGGATGGGAAATGTCATTATAATGGGTGACTTTAATTATCCAGATATAGACTGGGTAGAAGGAACCACGCATTCATCCAAGGCTCGAGAGTTCCTAAATGTTTTGCAGGACAATTTTATGGGTCAGATAGTGAACGCACCGACAATAAACAATGCGGTACTTGGCCTACTGATTGCCAACAATACAGACCTGCTCATGGATATAGAAATACGGTGCAACTTAGTAAACAGCGACCATAGGTCAATTTGTTTCAGTATTAATCACAGTAATAGGAAACACAAGGGTAATATAAGGACACTGAATTTCAAAAGAGCCAACTTCCCAAAACTGCGCTCGCTGCTAGAAAATATCAAATGGGATAGAACCCTGGGAACAAAGAACACAGAGGAAAAATGGGAGTGCTTCAAGAGCATACTAAACAAAGGGATTGACCAGTGTATTCCAAAGGGAAATAAATTTAAAAGAGCAAAACTAAACCCTGGGTGGCTAAACTCCAACATTAAAATGCATATTAGTGCTAAAGAAAAGGCCTTCAAAAAATACAAGACTGAGGGGTCATTGGCAGCATTTAAGCATTACAAAGAGTGTAATAAGAAATGTAAAGACGAAATCAGGGCAGCTAAAATAGAACACGAGAGACATATAGCGGAAGAGAGTAAAAAAAAACCCCAAGAAATTCTTTAAGTATATAAACAGTAAGAAAGCGAGGCCAGAACACATTGGCCCCATAAAAAACGACAAAGGGAATCTGGCTACAGAAAACAGAGAGAAGGTGAAAGTGTTAAATAATTTCTTCTCTTCAGTCTTCACAAAGGAATTGGGGGGCTACACGAACCCAGCTTGTAATGCTAATTTAAATAATACACCTCAGGAAATACCGCCATGCCTAACAGAAGATAGACTTAGAACTAAACTAGAGAAACCTAACATAAATAAATCACCGGGACCGGATGGCTTGCACCCGAGGGTTCTTAAGGAGTTCAGCCAGGTGATTGCCAGACCATTATTCATGATCTTTAAGGATAGTCTACAGAAGGGTATGGTGCCAGCTGATTTGAAAAAAGCCAACGTGGTACCAATATATAAAAAGGGTCTGAGATATATCTCGGGTAACTATAGACCTGTCAGCCCAACATCTGTAGTCTGCAAGATTTTGGAGGGGATGTTAAGAGACCACATACAAGACTTTAGTAATAAAAACAATGTTATTAGTAATCAGCATGGACTCATGAAAAATGGTTCTTGCCAAACCAATCTATTAACCTTCTACGATGAAGTGAGCTGCCACCTAGATAAAGGAAGGCCTGTAGATGTGGTGTATCTGGATAAAGGTAAGCCTGTGGATGTGGTGTATCTGGACTTTGCAAAGGCATTTGACACCGTTCCCCACAAACGCTTACTGTACAAACTAAGAAGGGTAGGTATGGACCATAGGGTGAGTACCTGGATAGAGAACTGGCTCCAGGGGCAGAGTCCAGAGGGTGGTGATAAATGGGGAATACTTGGATTGGGCGGGTGTGCAAAGTGGGGTCCCCAAAGGTTCTGTCCTGGGACCAATACTGTTTATTTTATTCATAAATGACCTAGAGGAGGGGATATCCAGCACAATTTCTGTATTTTTGCAAATGATACTAAATTAGGCATGCCAATATCTTCTATGCAGGATGTGGAAACCTTACAAGCGGACCTGAACAAAATAACGGGGTGGACAACTACATGGCAGATGAGGTTTAATGTTGAAAAATGTAAAGTAATGCACTTGGGCGTCAGAAACACGTTAGCGAGCTACTCACTAGGGGGGAACCTCTGGGGGAATCTAAGATGGAAAAGGACTTGGGGGTACTGGTGGACAAAAAGCTTGGCAGTGGCATGCAATGCCAAGCTGCTGCAAGCAAAGCCAACAAAATACTGGCATGTATAAAAAAGGGGATTCACTCCAGAAATAAAGAGATTATTCTCCCTCTCTACAAGACTCTGGTCCGGCCACATCTGGAGTATTCCGTCCAGTTCTAGGCACCGGTCCTCAGGAAGGATGTGCTGGAACTGGAAAGAGTCCAGAAAAGGGCAACAAAAATAATTAGGGGAATGGAGGACATCGGCTATGAGGAAAGACTACAAGCACTGAACTTATTCTCTCTGGAGAAGAGACGATTGAGGGTTGATATGATATCAATGTACAAATACTGTACTGGTGACCATAGCATAAGGAACAAACTTTTCAGAGAAAGGGAATAAAATAAGACACATGGCCACTCACTAAAGCTAGAGGAAAAACGGTTTAACCTTAAAATACGTAAAGGGTTCTTTACTGTCAGAGCAGTAAGGATGTGGAATTCTCTTCCACAAGCAGTGGTATCAGCAGGGAGCATCGATAGTTTCAAAAAACTATTAGATGGGCACCTTAAAGACCACCACATACAGGGGTATACAATGTACAACATACAGGGGTATACAATGTACAACATACAGGGGGTATACAATGTACAACATACAGGGGTATACAATGTACAACATACACGGGTATACAATGTACAACATACAGGGGTATACAATGTACAACATACAGGGGAATACAATGTACAACATACAGGGGTATACAATGTACAACATACAGGGGTATATAATGTACAACATACAGGGTTATACAATGTACAACATACAGGCGTATACAATGTACGGTTAACAGCAAACGCACACACACATCATAGGTTGAACTGGATGGACTGATGTATTTTTTCAACCTCACAAACTATGTAACTATATTGTATCCTATATGGTGCTATTGTTCAATGTGTTAAAAAAAGGGCCTGTGAGCTTCAATTCTTTGAATTCTTCTATTATAATTGACTGCCTGGCTTTGAATGTTTGTTTTTTCAACCTCATTGCACCTCTGTGGATATAATCTATAAACTATTATAAATAGCAACGAAAAAATATAAAATTACATTGCAAGAAATATTTAACAAGTTAATACATGGATGAATAGATGTACAGTATTCAGTATTTGATGATCCATAAAACTAATCATATTTCCCTAAAACTGATTACATAAATAAAAGACAAACAGTTATTGATCTGATTACCGGGAATGGGGGCTTCTCTCCGTCTAGAAAACAACCCTTTTAAAGTTCTTCTCAAGCTCTTCGCCATCTTTTTTCTCGCTTTTAGTTCTTCAACATCTGAATCCCAGTCATGTCACAGAACACCTAGACACAGAGATACATTATGGTTACTATGTTGTCCAGATCCCCCAGATGTAAGGTTTCTGAGGCAGTTTCCCCAATCCATCCCCCCTCAAACAGGATCTTTTCCCTTAGGCTGCATTCATATACAGTATATGAGGGGCCGGGTTCTGTGCGGAGTCTGGTACGGTTTTCATTCAGCAGTCCAGGTGCAGATTTGACACTTAAATCGCACCTTAACTGGACTGAAAAATGCACTGGACCCTTTTTTAATTTGCACCACAACTGGCCCGTATATACTGTATGTGAACAAGCTCCATTCAAAAGTTGGTTTGGTTCACGTTATGCGAATAGAATGCGGTTCAAAACACATCTGATTTGCATAGATGCAAACCAAGCCTAAGGCGAATTCAGTGTCACTAACAAGCGTGGCTCCTCTCCCTACCCTAGCCACTTGCAAATGCATGCCCGGTGGAGCAGGGGAGTGCTATTTATTAGTACAGCCTACTCCAAAGATGGCTTCCAAATGTCACCCAGTGTTGCAGTGTCTATTCGGACCATCGCTGCCCTGGTGACACCTATGGGGTCTGAAGAGGAGACATGTTTCCCCCAGCCTCCCTTCCATCTGTACGGTGGTAAGCAATACAGTGAAACATACAGAATGGAGGATAAACGGCACCTGCATACAATGAGATTAGCCTACCAAATGCCCGAGCCCCAATATAGCTAGATATCACTTGTAGGGCAGATCTAGGGTGGATAAATGGGCTACAATAGTGAACACAATAAACCAGGCTTGCATGTGGCCAATTTCTTTTAACTGCATACTCGGCTTTTGGACCGCATAGAAACTGGCCAATCAAAATGGATCACTAAAATTTTATACACATCAATATATGCATATATTTTATGCACCTATAGAGGTGACTCCAAGCTATTCAGTGATTGAACCACAGATGAGCTTCCAAATGTGAAAATCATAATCAGGTACCACTCCTTATGCTGCAATATACAGTGTGTGTATACTGTATATAAACTCTTCTGGGAAGGCTGTCCACAAGGTTTAGGAGTGTGTCTATGGGAATGTTTCACCATTCTTCCAGAAGCCCATTTGAGAGCTCAGGCACTGATGTTGGACGAGAAGGCCTGGCTCTCAGAACGCCTTTCGGATTAATTAGAGCAGAGACTATTGGGTTGAGGTCAGGACTTAGTGTTAGCATACAAGGTTTGTATTAGAATCAGCAACAAATACTATATGTCATTGTTGTGTGCCTATTACATTGTATGACCACTGGATGGCAGTGTTACATTTGTGAGTTCATGTTTTGTCTATGCCTCAAAGAGTAATAAAGAAGAGTTCCTGCTCAGAACAGGAAGCAGTGTTCAGTGAAACAACAGACTGTCTGCTCTGTGCATTGTTTTAGCCCCAAAAGGTTATATCTAACAGGTTATGGGCCCAGGACATGTTACAGAAGCCCAGGATATAATACAGATTACCCCTGGATATAGCCAGATACAGTGAGCTAAAGCAAGTAAGTGCAGGAGACAGCAACAGAAAGCCAAACAGCAGAAATGGCTGCTGCCATCCCCTCAGCAAAGTTCTCCATTGCAAATCTGACAAATCAGAACTACCAATCTTGGAAATTCAAGATGAAAATGCTGCTTATAAGAGAAGGTACGTGGAAATGTATAAATGAATCAAGACCTGCACAGCCCGCAGAGGAGTGGTTAGACAGAGATCAGAAAGCACAGAGCACAATCTCCCTGTGCATAGATGATGATCAAATCATACATATATGTAACTGTCAGACTGCTAAAGACATGTGGGAAGAGTTACAGAAAGCACATGAAAGAGTTAATCTCAGCAATAAACTGTATTTAATCAGAAAGCTTTATCAGACTAAGCTACAGAAAGACCAGGACATGCAGGACTATATAAGACAGACCTTAGAGATGGTGGAGAGACTGAGAGGGATTGGAGAAGAGATAAAAGATTTCCATGTTGCAGCGCTGTTATTAAGTGGACTTCCTGAAAGTTATGAGACACTTGTCACAGCACTAGATGCACGTCCAGATGATGATCTGACACTGGAATATGTTAAAGGCAAGCTTGTGGATGAATACAAGCGCAAAACTCAAAGCATGAGTAATGTGAGTGTGTGTTCAGAGACAGCTTTAAAGACAAAATTCAAAAATAAACACAGTAACGTGCAGCCAGAAAAGCGGGAATGCTTTGTGTGCAAGAAACCAGGACACCTAAAAGCAGATTGTAGAATCTGGAAAGCTAGAATGCAAAAACAAAGTGCATTGCAACAAGCTAAGAATGTCATAGAAACAAAGGAGTATGCATTCGGATCCAAAAATGGTGTCACCTCTGTGCAAGCATGGTGTGTGGACTCAGGTGCTACAAGTCACATGACAAATGACCGAAGTTTCTGCACTCAGCTTGATGAAAGCAAAACAGAAGGGATAACTACAGCTAATGGACAATTTATGAAATCAGTGGGAATAGGAGATGGCTTTCTATACTGTCCTATCTCTCCAGATATCACTAAAAAGATCCATATGAGGAATGTTCTGTATGTGCCAGATTTTGAAAGCAACCTTTTGTCAGTAAAGAAACTCACTAACCAAGGCAATGTAGTCACATTTCAGGGTGACAGTTGTATCATAACAAAAGGGGATTGCTTGCTTGCAAAGGCTAACATCATAGATGAACTCTATCAGCTGAACTGCAGTGAAATGGTTAAAATAGCCAAAGAGGATAACCATTCAAACTGCATCCACACTTGGCACAGACGATTGGGGCACAGAAATTCTGATACAATAAAGAAAATAGTTGAGAATAACTATGCAAGTGGTATTAAGATTAATCCATGTGATCACATAATGATTTGTACCAGCTGTATTAAAGGAAAAATGGCAAGGACACCTTTTCCCAAGCAGACCAACAGCAAATCCCAAAAACCTCTGGACTTAATACATTCAGATCTTTGTGGTCCAATGAAAACTATGACTCCAGGAAAGAAAAAGTACTTCCTGACCTTCATTGATGATTACTCCAGGTATACCACAGTATTTCTACTTCACAATAAAGATGAAGTGCCAGAGAAATTAGAAGAGTATCTCGCTCAAGTAAATAATATTTTTGGCGGAATGCCCAGAGTACTACGAACAGATAATGGCTCAGAATATACAAGTGGTAAAACACAAGCCATTCTCAGGAAGCATGGAATTATGTTCCAGACAACAGTTCCATATAACCCAGAGCAAAATGGAGTTGCAGAGAGAATGAACCGCACACTGTGTGAAAGTGGGAGGAGCATGCTATTTGATGCTGATATGCCAACTACATACTGGGAAGAAGCTATCACAACTGCATGTTATCTTCAAAATCGTTTGCCGGGAAAAGCAACAACAAAAACTCCATATGAACTGTGGAACAAAAGGAAACCAGATTTAAGACACATCAGAATTTTTGGAAGTAAAGCCTATGTACACATTCCAAAAGAAAAACGTACAAAATGGGATGCATGTGCAAAAGAAGGTGTACTTGTGGGGTACAGTGAATCTCAAAAAGGATACAGGATTTTACATCAAGACACGAACAAAGTAACAGTCAGCAGAAGTGTGATTATTGATGAAAGTTCTGTGTGCTCAAAGTTTGAACAACAGACTCAAACTTTTCAAACTGAGAAAGAATCAACATCAGTCACTCAAGAAAATAAGGAAAGTGATACAGAAATAGAAATAACTGCAGAAGAATCAAAACCTGAAATTGAACCAGAAATACCTTCAGTCAGAAAATCAACCAGAATCAATAAAGGTGTTCCAGCTGAACGTTTATCTTACATAGCTCGCAGAGCTGTTCAAACTGAACCAGGTTCATGGAAAGAGATGCAGAAACTGCCAATGCATGAGAAACAAGTATGGTATAAAGCCGCTGATGAAGAAATGACATCACTCAAAGATCTCCAGACATGGACACTTTCAGAGCTACCTCAAGGTAAACATGCCATAGGATGTAAATGGGTTTTTAAAACCAAATGTAACCCTGAAGGGAAAGTCTGTCGGTACAAGGCAAGGCTGGTTGCTAAAGGTTACTCACAGAAGTTCGGTGAGGACTATGATGCTACTTTTGCTCCAGTTGCTAAACAAAGTACTTTCAGAACACTAATGACAGTGGCTGCCATGCGTACAATGATTGTGAAACATCACGATATTAAGACAGCTTTTCTTAATAGTGATATTGAAGAAGAAATTTACATGTCACAGCCAGAAGGATATTTGAAAAAGGGACAAGAACATCTTGTCTGCAAGTTGAATAAATCTCTTTATGGCCTTAAACAATCAGCTCGAGCATGGAACCTGAAGATTAATCAAGTTCTACTAAATGAAGGATTTACAAGAAGTAAAGCTGATCCGTGCCTATATGCTAAACAAGTAGACACTGAGTGGATGTATCTGCTAATTTATGTAGATGACCTGATCATTGCTCACAAAAACAACAATGAAATTGCAAAGTTAACAGGAGTACTCAACGAGCACTTTGAAACTAAAGACCTAGGTGAAGTGACATATTATCTTGGAATTGACATCCAGCGTGAGAAAGATGGAAGTTTCCTGTTGAATCAGAGTGCAAAAATTGAATCTATTCTTCAGCAATTCAACATGACAGAGGCGAAAGGAGCAAGCACACCTATGGATACAGTCTATCCAAAGTTAGAAGGAGAAGATGATCTTCTCACATCCAATGAACAATACAGACAAGCAGTGGGGGCACTTCTCTACATTGCAACCACTACACGTCCAGACATTGCAGCCAGCATGTCTCTTCTTTGCAGGCGAGTTGATAAACCACGTCAAAGAGACTGGAATGCGATCAAAAGAGTTATGAGATATCTGAAACAGACAAAAGACTTAAATTTGAAACTGTCAGCAAGTGGTGATTTAAACCTCGTGGGATATGTGGACTCCGATTGGGCAGGTGATCACAGCACACGCAAATCCACAAGTGGTTACTTATTAAAATTAGGAGACAGTCCTATATCATGGTCCAGCAAGAAACAGATGTCAGTGGCATTGTCCTCTACAGAAGCTGAATACATATCTGCAGCTTATGCCAGTCAAGAAGTTGTGTGGTTACAGCAATTACTCAAGGATCTTGGAGAAGCAACATCAGAACCTACCGTCTTATTTGAGGACAATCAGGCTTGCATTAAGCTTGCAACAAGTGAGAAAATTAATGGAAGAACCAAGCACATCGATGTCAGACATCATTACATTCATGACTTAGTTGATCAGAAAGTGATTGTACTTGTGTATTGTGAGTCGGAAAAAATGATTGCTGATGCTTTGACAAAGCCACTAGCTAGAACCAGATTTGTGGATCTTAGATCAGAAATGGGATTGACATAGATAGTAGTTGTTGAGTGGGGGTGTTAGCATACAAGGTTTGTATTAGAATCAGCAACAAATACTATATGTCATTGTTGTGTGCCTATTACATTGTATGACCACTGGATGGCAGTGTTACATTTGTGAGTTCATGTTTTGTCTATGCCTCAAAGAGTAATAAAGAAGAGTTCCTGCTCAGAACAGGAAGCAGTGTTCAGTGAAACAACAGACTGTCTGCTCTATGCATTGTTTTAGCCCCAAAAGGTTATATCTAACACTTAGTGCAGGCCAGTCAAGTTCCCAGAAGAGTTGAAGCTGTTATAGCTGGGCCAACTCAATACTAAATCCTACGGACTTAAGCCCCGTACACACGTACCGATTGTCGGCCGCAAATATTCAGCCGACGACCGATCGGCCGATTGTAGGCTTGTTAGTATGATGCTTCCGACAGCCGACAGCGCATTTTCGGCCGAACAGAATCTGTCGTGCAGTCATTAAAACTTTTGTTGGCCAACACCAGAACGGACGATTGTTCGCCAGTCAGTACAGATTTCGTCCGACAGACAGCAGTTTTGCAAGACTGGGCATGCTCAGAAAAGAAAAAAGACAAGGAAAGTTAACCATCACATGACATCACTTCTGCAGTCGGCTGTTGTTAGCTGACAAAATTCGTGTGCAGTCTTTTGCCGACAGGACAGCCCTGGACAAAAGACGGCCGATCAGTACGTGTGTACGAGGCTTAAGACTGGTTGCTATTTAATGTGCGTGCAAAGGCGGGTGTCCCAATACTTTTGACTATATATATATATATATATATATATATATATATATATACACACACACACACACATACATATACACACACACACAAACACAGCTCAAAAAAATTAAAGGAACACTTTTTAATCAGAGTATAGCATCAAATCAATTAATCTTCTGGGATACTGCTCTGGTCAGTTAAGTAGCAGAGGGGGTTGTTAATCAGTTTCAGCTGCTTTGGTGTTAATGAAATTAATAAAAGGTGCACTAGATGGGCAACACTGAGACATCCTCCAAAACAGGAATGGTTTTACAGGTGGAGGCCACAGACATTTTTTTCCCTACTCATCTTTTCTGAGTGTTTGTCACTAGTTTTGCATTTGGCTGCGGTCAGGGTCACTACTGGTAGCATGAGGCCATACCTGGACCCTATAGAGGTTGCACAGACAGCCCAACTCCTCCAGGATGGCACAGCCATACATGCCATTGCCAGAAGGTTTGCTGTGTCTCCCAGCACAGTCTCAGGAGCATGGAGGAGATTCCAGGAGACAGGCAGTTACTCTAGGAGAGCTGGACAGGGCCGTAGAAGGTCCTTAACCCATCAGCAGGATCGGTATCTGCTCCTTTGTGCAAGGAGGAACAGGATGAGCACTGCCAGAGCCCTACAAAATGACCTCCAGCAGCCACTGGTGTGAATGTCTCTGACCAAACAATCAGAAACAGACTTCATGAGGGTGGCCTGAGGGCCCGATGTCCTCTGGTGGGCTCTGTGCTCACTGCCCGGCCCCATGGAGCTCGATTGGCATTTGCCATTGTACACCAGAATTGGCAGATCCACCACTGGCACCCTGTGCTTTTCACAGATGAGAGCAGGGTCACCCTGAGGACATGTGACAGATGTGGAAAGGTCTGGAGAAGCCATGGAGAACATTATGCTGCCTGTAACATCGTTCAGCATGACCGGTTTGGTGGTGGGTCAGGGATGGTCTGGGGAGGCAAATCCATGGAGGGACTCACAGATCTCTACAGGCAATACAATGCCACCCTGACTGCCATTAGGTATCGGGATGAAATCCTTGGACCCATTGTCAGACCCTACGCTGGTGCAATAGGTCCTTGGTTTCTCCTGGTGCACAGCAATGCCCAGCCTCATGTGGCGAGAATATGCAGCCAGTTCCTGGAGGATAAAGAAATTGATACCATTGAATGCCCCCCACGCTCGCCTGACCTAAATAGAACACCTCTGGGACATTATGTTTCAGTCCATCCCGCGCCGTCAGGCTACACCTCAGTCTGTTCAGGAGCTCAGTGATGCCCTGGTCCAGATCTGAGAGGAAATACCCCAGAACACCATCTAGTGTCTCAATAGGAGCATTCCCCAACGTTGTCAGGCATGTATACAAACACGTCGGGGCCATACAAAATACAGAGTACCAATCTGAGTTTCTGCAATGAAATTTCAGTAAAATGGACGAGCCTGCTGCATCATTCTTTCACTTTGATTTTCAGGAGGTTTTGAATTCAGCCCTCTGCAGGGTGATACATTTCATTTTTATCCAACGATGTGGCATCCTTTTATTCCTAACACATTACCCACTCCATACCAGTATAGATCCTAACATATTACCTAGTCCATACCAGTATAGATCCTAACACATTACCCAGTCCATACCAGTATAGATCCTAACACATTACCCAGTCCATACCAGTATAGATCCTAACACATTACCCAGTCCATACCAGTATAGATCCTAACACATTACCCAGTCCATACCAGTATAGATCCTAACACATTACCCAATCCATACAGTGTAGATACAATATAAAAACCGATTAGGGCCTTAATGGCTTACTAATCATCTAGTAGCACATACAGCGGAACTCATGAAATATGGTTCTTTACAGTTACATTACTGTTAAACATGTGTTTTTACTATAACATCTTTGTTTCATACAGAACTTTTCTACATATTCACAAGTAGGCTCCAGATGAAGCCTCTCTCGAGGCGAAACATGTTGAGCATTTGAAATATTACCGAGCATTTGAAACATTACTCTTTGTCATCATTTTTCTGACTTCGTGTTCGACTGTGCCTGCCATTGGATTGACCTCTGACAGGATCTCCGCTATTCATCCATTATCCTTGTCATGTTTAACAGTAATGTAACTGTAAAGAAGCATATTTCATGAGTTCCGCTGTATGTGCTACTAGATGATTAGTAAGCCATTAAGGCCCTAATCGGTTTTTATATTGTATGGTTTTTATATTGTATCTTTTCATTATGTATGTCTTGTTCCTTTTTTTCGTTTTTGTCTGTGAAAATTGAATAAATATTATATTTTAATCTACGGTATGTGCCTAGAAAATCCTTTCTTCCCAATCCTCCATGTTCTTTAAAGTCGCACAGTGCACAAGTTGCAAAAAGTGGCCTGGACGTAAAGCAGGAAAATCCTCTGGCGGTAAAGTGGTTAATCTAAAAGAAAGTAAAAAATTAATATAGCTATGTCTTCCTGGGCAGGGGGTTCTCACCATTAATATGAAGAAAACATTTCTCAGTCTCCTGGCAGCTTTACTGCTCAGATTTCTACCTTTTGGTCCTCCTGACCATCAAACATGTCCCAGTGTTTGTACACAGATGCTGTACCTCAGCTCTGTGCTTTCCTTGCAGCTCCCTGCTGCTCTGTCCCTCATGGACTCTCTCTCAGGCTCGGGTCTGATCTGATCTGGACAGCATTGTGCAGACTGCACCTCTCTCTGCCCCCTTCACACACTGACCCCCTTGGAAGGGTGGGGCACTGAGCTCTGATCCTGGCTCTCAGATGAAGGCAGCCCACACCTCCATCATTAGTGGACTTGTTTCCTTCAAAATCTGTCTACACTGCCTCATCACACAGTGACATGGGCTCACCCTGCCTGTATTCCCCTCCTTCATTATCACTGGAGGGAGAAACACAGCACTTCACCCTGGCACCTGTGTGCCACCTATCAGCAACAGGGGTTCCATCTTAGAAGAAAAGAAAAAGGAGGCGCAAACACCGAGTGCATTACCCGGGGTCACCCTAAAAAATGTTTTAATAAAATGCCAAATGCATACTCACAGACAAGAAGAATGATAAAATCGAATTACAAGAATCCACCACACATGGAATGGAACATGTCCTTGTGGATAGGACCGCTAACGCGTTTCGGGAGTCAAGCTCCCTTCATCAGAGCTGCTCATGTCAGCAGCAGACCCAAATAAATACTAACATCAATTGAACCGGTTCCTCCCGCCTCCTATGGGCGGTGGGCGGGACCTTCCAGTACACAGACCATCCCTCTGTCCTCATCCACCTCAATAATAAAACAAATGGCCTATAGTCAATGGCCGGAGAAAACCAGAGAGAAGCCCAATTCTATATCACAATAAAATATCTGCATACAAAGCACCATGTGGGGTCATTAGAGCCTGGGAGTCAGGGGGATGGGCAGTGTGTATTACCCAGCCATGTTCTTCCCTATGGCACTCTATGCCTGCTGACAAAACATCAGAGCCCTCAGCCCCCACACACATCAGAGTCCTCAGCCCCCACACACATCAGAGTCCTCAGCCCCCACACACATCAGAGTCCTCAGCCCCCACACACACATCAGAGCCCTCATCCCCCACACACATCAGAGTCCTCATCCCCCACACACATCAGAGTCCTCAGCCTCCACACACATCAGAGTCCTCAACCCCCACACACATCAGAGTCCTCAGCCCCCACACACATCAGAGCCCTCAGCCCCCACACACATCAGAGTCCTCAGCCCCCACACACACATCAGAGCCCTCATCCCCCACACACATCAGAGTCCTCATCCCCCACACACATCAGAGTCCTCAGCCTCCACACACATCAGAGTCCTCAGCCTCCACACACATCAGAGTCCTCAGCCTCCACACACATCGGAGTCCTCAGCCTCCACACACATCAGAGTCCTCTTCTTTGTAGTACTCAGTGTCTCTCCCCCTTCCTACAGTACATCTTCCCTACCTCACACAGACAGGAGGAGGCATAGCAGGTCTGAATGGAGGAAGGAAGCTGCAAGATGGTGATTGGTTGCTTAGATTGCAATCCATCTTGGAAACCAATCACTG
The DNA here is from genome assembly GCF_965119305.1 of Pelophylax lessonae. Taxonomy (NCBI): domain Eukaryota; kingdom Metazoa; phylum Chordata; class Amphibia; order Anura; family Ranidae; genus Pelophylax; species Pelophylax lessonae. The sequence continues at coordinate 8,965,067 of NC_138776.1, read as the reverse complement.
GCTTGTTTACCTCAGGTAGTATAAAATAATAAAGTGAAGTCAGCGCTGGAAGATCCTCTACTAGCAGCTTGCAAACAGTGTGAATATACAAACACTAAAAACATGTGAAAAAATATAGGTTGCAGCGCTTAGAACATAAAACAGTGACAAATATATATGTGCATATACTGTATATACAGGTAGGTGCAAAAAGTATATTGATAAATATATTACAGTAATGAACTCAGTCCATATAAAACTTTAAATAAGTCCACAGAAGTTAATATTCAGTGCCAATATGAAATAATCGATCCTCCACCAGTGATTCTTCACCCAAAAGCAGGAATGCGCACTCACCAGACCGATTTGCTGCCTTGTTAGGACAGCTACTGCGTTTAACCACTTGCCTACAGTGCACTTTCACCCCCTTCCTGCCCAGACCGATTTTCAGCTTTCAGCGCTCTCACATTTTGACTGAGAATTACTCAGTCATGCAACACTGTACCCATACAAAAATTGTGTCCTTTTTTTCACACAAATAGAGCTTTCTTTTGATGGTATTTGATCAATACTGGGTTTTTTATTTTTTGTGCTATAAATAAAAAAAGACTGAAAATATTGTGAAAAAACGCATTTTTCTTTGTTTCTGTCATAAAATTTTGCAAATTAGTAATTTTTCTTCACAAATTTTGGCCAAAATTTATACTGCTACTTATCTTTGGTAAAAATAACCCAAGTAAGTGTATATTATTTGGTCTTTGTGAAAGTTATAGAGTCCACAAGCTATGGTGCGAATCATTGAAAATTGATCACACTTGATCACACCTGATGTACTGAAGGCCTATCTCATTTCTTGAGACACTAAAAAGTCAGGAAAGTACAAATACCCCCCAAATGACCCCTTTTTGGAAAGTAGACATTCCAAGGTATTTAATAAGGGGCATGGTGAGTTTTTTGAAGTTGTAATTTTTTCCCACAATGCTTTGCAAAATGAAGATTTTTATTTTTTTTTTTATTTTTTTTTACAAATTGCCGTATTAACAGGTTATTTCTCTCACACAGCACATGTATACTTGCAACTACACCCCAAAACACATTCTACTACTCCTCCTGAGTATGGCGATACCACATGTGTGAGACTTTTTCACAGCCTGGCCACATACAGAGGCCTAACATCAAAGTAGCAGCGTCCGGCATTCTAGGAGCACAAATTACACATATAGGGCCTGATTCATAGTACGGCGAATTGGCGTTTCGGCGTGATTTTGCGAAGCGGCGATTATTTAAGTCTGAAATTGGCATTCAAAGAACGGCGGGCGGAAAATAGCGCCTAGTGTGAGATTCATTAAGATGCAATATGGTCAGAGCGCGACTTAAAACCACGCCAGCTAAAAGCTCGACTAAAGTTTAGCCAAATTTTCCCCTGTACCCCCAAAAATCCCAAATCACTGTGGAAGGTGTGGAAGTCAATTTGGAGATGACTTGCGTTTAAAAAATCTCAAAAACTGACTTAGAAAGAGAGATATCTGCGAAAGTGTGGAAAGGTTAAACAGCTCCTCCAGCCGCGAGCTGCGAACTCGCGAATGTGCGCATGCGCAACGTCAAATTGGCTCAAAAAATTTCGCCAGCGCGATT